>NC_092520.1:22360833-22961666 GCF_037038585.1 Patagioenas fasciata | reverse complement strand
TCTAGAGAAAGAAACCTCAAATTCCTCCTCCAAAATGACCAGCAGAGACATCGGAAAAAATCAAACATTAAAGTTTTATTCCCCCATAGGATCTCAGTTTGTTGATGTAATCTGCAATATGTCTACAAATAACACAGTAAAAATGAACAAAATTACCAAGAGTAGCAGACTATTTAGAACTAAATGTAGAGTATAATTTAGTTTTATTATAATTAGTTGATAAGCTGTGTCTTCATCTCAAATACCTTCTTAATAGGAAAATTAAATTCAAGTGCAAACTAATGGCAGGAGTCCTTTTTGTCAGTTGGATGCATTTCCCTTTGCAAAACTGAAATTAATGCCAACCTGCTACTTTTAAACAAAGCACTGGTATCAAGTAATATGAATAATATTAACTGTTATGCAGTGATATGAGTATGCTTCAACAAGACAGCAAAAATTCTAGGCCAAAGAAAAGTTACTCTTGACACCATATTAGTACCTGGTAAGAGGGCAGAGACAGTGAACAATCAAGTTCAAAGCTTATATATAAATTAAGGATGAAAAAAGGCTTCAATTTAAAAACAAATGAAAAAGAAGTTTAAGGCACTCTGACCTGTATATTTATTTTTATTCTAGAAACTGAAGAAAAGCAGATTTTTACAACACTTATGGCAAAATGCAGAGTGTATCGCACACTATCACTAAAGCAGCATAAACTGCACTCAGATTTTGTTCTTCAGTTTTAAGTCTCCCGAATACTTAAACCTCTACTCAGATAATTTCATCTTCGCCTCAAACATGGTTTGCATTTCAGGCTGGCTACTGATTTGTTTTTCTTTTGCCCCCATCAGCAGCTCAGTGCATTTGAACAGATGATAGTAGTTGATACTCACATTACACGAAGCACTTGCAGAAAAAAAAAAAACCCTGCATATATTGCATATATTTATGTCATAAAATCATGGAGTGGTATTAGATACCACAATGAGCTACAGAAACCTTACAAGAATGATTCAGACAGGAACATCTCTAGATTTTGTAGATGAAAAGGCACCGTCTGATCTGTGAAATGTAGCTGGTAATAAACCCATGTTCAGTGTATCTCCAGTTGATCAGCTACGTGTACGCAACGGGGTTAATGACATGTTATGAAGGCACTGTATTTTTTTTCTGCTATTTAAAATAAAGAATCCTTCTCAGCAGTTAACGGGAGCCTGCCTGCTGCAAGAAAAATTCTTGTCCAATACTGTTTCTTAGGACACAACCCGACACCGATGTACGATGGGGGAGCAGGGTCTTGTCGCTGATAAAAAGGAATACAGGCAAAGGTCATATGCAGATTTATGAAAAATAAATTTATTACATAACACCTTGTTTTAACAATGTTTGATTTTTTAATTCAGAATACTTGTGTCATTCATGTAAAATAGTTTGATACAGTACATTGTAAGTTTTTCCTCATAAATTCTAAGGCTCTCCTAACACCTTGATCCTTCGCTGTAGCAATGGCACCCCTAAACAACGTGCGAACGTTTTAAAAAAAATAATAAAGTGAACAAAATTTAAAATGCACTACACCAAGCTGGTTCTCAAAAATCATGACAAAATATCTGAATGGATGCCGCACCTTTTTAAGAAATATCATTCATGCTTCTTTAATCTCAAAGCATGCTCACAAACCATTAACACCAACAGGAAAAAAAATAAAACACTGTCTATGACAATCATTTTAGTTTGTTTGCTGAACCAAACATGTTTATATCAATGACAACATACTTATTTTACTATCAAATAGCAGCTTTAATACCAGTCAAGTCATAGAGTTAAAAACAAAACCAAAAACTTATGTCGGAAATTAATCTTTGGGACATTCATAATTGCTGGAAAAAATGCAAATGTTTTCATGTTCTTAAAAAAAAATCTCATCATAGCAATTGTGTCGGTCATAAAACACTGATCTAGGTGGAAAACGAACCAACCCACAAAAGTCACTAAAAATAAACGTCTATCAAAATCGTCTCAATCGGAGTCATGGTTAGTTTGCTTTTTTGCCATGGTAACATAAACTGTATGCTTCAAGTACCAAAGATGTTGCGTACTATTGGTCAGATAAGGTTGTTACATCAAGAGAATTCACCACATACGACAACAGAAATGCTTGCCCCTAGCACATTTCACAGCTTCAACTGCTACAGACTGTCACTGAAAAAAATTAAAAGAAAAAAGCATCGGTCAGTCTGAACCATGTCAAGTAAATTATGGAAGTAGCATATCCACAACACAAACTGTGCTAGCACTTTCTCTTCAAGTCTAACCCCAAAAACCAGGTACGATTCGGGAGCCGCCACCCGGCGCTGTGGAAGGGGGTGTGTGGTGGCGGCCGGACAGGTGGGAGGTGTGGTTGTACAGTACATTCTCGTGGCCCACGCCGGGCTCCAGGCGGGCAGCTGCGCGGCCGGTCCCGCAGCATCAGCGACAGTGCACGGGCGTTCCTGGGATGCAGCTCAGTACCGGTGCGTCTGATGGGAGTACTGGGGTGGCTGCTGGGAGGTAGCTGAATACCCCATGCTGCTCTGTGGCTGCGATGTGCTTGGTCCGGGGTTGGGGTAGGCAGCATGGGGGTTGGAACGCTGCAGGGGGGTACAAGCAGAGGAAACACAATTCTTCAGAACAGCGACAGCACAAAACACCTTCGCTTATTCATTTATTTATTCACACACAGTCTCAAAGCAGCTGCACCTCCAGGCTCCACTGCACTTAGTCTGATTACAGCAGGTGCAGGTATGAACATCAGGAATACCAGATTAGAAAGTGACAGTTACCACCCTTCAGTTATCCACCCAAATCACCTCCTGCGAACGTCCACCCCCCACAGTCAAACCTCCAGCCAGCCATCCAGCTGGCTCGGGTACCCTTGAACGTGGCACCAGGCCACCACTGCTCCTGGCAGGGGTCTTTGCCGCTTGCTCCCTTCCCCTGACAAGAAGGTGCTGGGGTGAGGTCCAAACAATGCATCTTACTGCTGATGAGCCACTCTGCATTACTCCAGAGACTTTCCTACACAAAGGATAAGTCTGCCACTCTTGTGTAACCCCGGAGTAAAGGCTGAGAGCGCTGTGATAATTTAGGCTAAGGTATCACCTAGCAGCAGCCTTACCAATACTTGAAGGAGAGTTAAAGACCACAGCCACAGGCTTCTCAATGGAACCAGATATTTCAGGGGGAAATGGCCATAGGTTGTGGCTTGGGACACTCAGGTTGGACATTAGGGGGAGTGGGGGGAGAAAGAAATCTCTAAGAGACCAGTATAGTACTGGAGGCTGCAAAGTCTCCATCTAGGCAGGTTTTTACAACTCATCTAGACAAAGCCATGTCTGACCTGATGGAGCATTAGCCACAGTCCTGCTGCAAGGGAGAGACTGGGCCACACAGTCACTCGAGGCTCCTTTCAAGCAGCATTTCTGCAATTATTTATTGAGTAGAGCAGTCATCACTGCAAGACGCTCTGCGTAAACCAGCAACTGCCTGCTTCAATTCTATTTCCACATCATGAGGTGTCAAGGAAAAGAAGGACCGCGTGTGAGATTTTCAATCTAAGTGTATTACCACTTAGTAACATTAACACAATTTCAGTACATTACTGTGCTGTTTTACATTTATGTTAAGGTTTACACACACAAATTTTGCAGCATTCAGAAACTGCTGGGTAACTTCTGAACCCTCAATATCGCAAGATGTATTAGGATTCTTAGAGAAAGCTGTTTCTAGGAAAGGTCTGAAAACTTTCAGAGGTGACTATTCCAGGACTAGGATATTGCTACTTAGACCTGAATATGCAAAACTACCGTCAACCACCATCTTGAAAAAGTAAAATATTGAAATAGCTTTGCAGATTTTACAAGCTGCGACATACAACACTGAACAACTACTCCATTTTTTTCTTGCCATTCAGCATTTAGAACAGAACCTATAAATCAGGATGCTGAGATGATGGCAGAAATGAAAAGGCAAACTCTACCTGTTAACATGTGCTCACAGGACTGAGGGGATTCTCTGAGGATGTGTAGTGTAAAGGGGAAGTAATGGCTGGACCAGCACTAATGTCAGCAGGAACAAACCAGCACTGCTGAGCTGCACAGAGACTGCACTTCTGTGATACTTGCTTTCAGTCTTAGGAGAGGGACTAAGTCACTCCTCAACAGAAGTGTCACAGCTCTGGGTCACCCTTCTCCATGTAACAAATACACGATGCACTCCAGAGAGCAAAAATCCCTGAATATTCTTTCAGTGCAGCTCCTGTATGTAGGAAACTATCACAAGTTTAACCATTGAAAAACTGACCACTCACGTCAGTTGTAAACACTTTCCACATCCTGACTCCTAAAACAGATTTTAAGACAGAAGCAATTAAAAATTAGATTCTTTCATTACACCAACAAATGGCTTTTGTTTAAGAACAAATGTAAATAACCAATCCTTCCTAAATACCATTAGGCACCCAGAGGGTTATCACAAGCAGAAGCTCAGAGTAGTGGAATTGCTCCAGCCTGTTTAGTCACGTTGCCTTTCGAAGTGTCACGTTGCAGATTTAAATGAGAGGGCAAGGAAGCCTGCGTGCCATGTGTCTACTATTTTTATGCATGGTAGAAAAGGATATAGGGTCAATTTGCTCTGCAGAGAGCAATTCCACTTCTGAATGGATGGAGAAACTGTCTTAGTTTGCCTTGCCCAGGAGATGGCAATCCTTCTTCACAAGCTTTATATAGGGAACTTGAGCAAATTAAATGAAGAACAAAGGAACAGGTGCTTGATTAAAGCAGAGGGCTGTATTGTAATATTTGTCTGCTGTATCCTCAAGTCACAGGATCAGAAGGAAAAAAAAAAACGTGAGGAAGTTCTTTCAGGGAGACCTGAAATCACCAATAGGCAGCATTTAACTGCTTTTGTTCTACTGCCAGCAAGTTCAGATCTCCTCCCTTTAATGACCATGTTTTCCAGATACCTTAATCAGAATAATTCTACCCATCGCCTTCTTGCAAGGCTTGGGGGGAGATGTATTTTTTCGAAAAGCAGGTGTTTTGCCTCCTAGAGAGACAGCAAAAAGATTAGTCGTGAGCAGCCAAACTACCAGTAAGAGCTCCTGGGACAGCAAGGTAGCAGCTGTCACTATCTCAAGGCAAAAGTATTCTGATATTATGTTTGTTGACAAGGGCTGCCCCCAGCTATCATCCTGAGATGGATTATCTGAGAGTATAAAAGTTTTGATGAGCATGAGTTGAAAACAAAGCAACGTCAACTCCTGCCAAGGCAATTTGAGTCTTCTGACTTCTCAACTAGCAAACCTCAGCTCTTGCTCACAGAAGTGGAAGCTGAAATCTGTTCAAAATGCTGCAGCAGCAAAACAGGGTGAAGGGCAGGTAGAATCATAGAACATCCTGAGGTGGAAGGGACCCAAAGGATCATTGAGTCCAACTCCTGTTCCTGCACATGACAACCCCACAGTTCACACCATGTGTCTGAGGGTGTTGTCCAGTCTCCTCTTGAACACTGTCAGGCTTGGGGCTGTGACACCTCCCTGGAGAGCCTCTTTCAATGCTCCAGCACCCTCTGGGTGAAGAACCTTTTCCTAATGTCCAACCTAATCATCCCCTGGCACATCTTCCTGCCATTCCCTCCGGTTCCATCATTGGTCATCAGGGGGAAGAGTTCGGTGCCTGCCCATCCTCCTCCCCTCATGAGGAAGCTCTAGCCATCATGAGGTCTCCCCTCAGTCTCCTCCAGGCTGAACAAATCAAGTGGCTTCAGCTGCTCCTCATACAGCTTCCTCTCCAAACCCTTCACCAAGTTCATGTCCCTCTTCTGGACACTCTCCAGTAGCTTTATATCCTTTTTATTCTGTGTCACCCAGACCTGCACACAGTGCTCCAGGTGAGGTCGCACCAGTGCAGAGCAGAGCCCGGATGGCAATGCTGTGCTGGATGCACCCAAGACACAGTTGCCCTCTTGGTTGCCACAGTGCACTGTTGGCTCATGTTCAACTTGCCGTCGACCAGAACCAGCGCTGCTTTCCAGCATCTCGTCCCCCAGTCTGTACGTACAGCCAGGGTTGCCAGGTCCCAGGAACAAAATCCAGCACTTGCCCTTGTTGAACTTCATGTGGTTGGTGATTGCCCAGTTCTCCAATTTGTCCAGTTCTCTCTGCGGGGCCTCTCTGCTCTCAAAAGTGTTGACAGCTCCCCCCAGTTTGTGTCATCGGCAAACTTACTAAGCAATCCCTGACATCCTGAGTCTAAGTCATTTATAAAGACGTGGAAGAGCGCTGGCCCTAAGATCGATCCCTGTGGAACCCGCTAGTGACTGGCCGCAGGTAAACAGGGCATGTAAATGGGGGCTCCCTGACACAACACAAGCAAACCCACCATCAATCCCCTCAGATATGATTCAACTTGAGGGGAAGGTGAAGAGCTGCAGCTGCATTTGCCTTCTTAAAAATTCACACACAGAAGTGGTGGAAGAGGCAGCTAAAAGGCCAAAGCAGCGTTCGACTGCAGCTTGCCAAATTGAGAGGGATGAGGCTCCTGTAAGAGGCTGCTCTGTGGTATCTAATCCAACTAAAAAAAGATTATGTTTATACTTCGAGGCACCCCACACTGCAGCACTGTAGTTAAGGTTGACCACTGTTTCAAATGACTAAAAATTTACATTGTTCAAGGAGAATGATCTGAAAACTGATCTGCTATTGATGTCCTGGAAACAAAGCCACTTGGGAACTATATGAAGGGTTTCACAATAAAGCTCCTGAAAATGACCTCATTTTACATTCTGTAGTACTTTCAAGTTTTGGTCAATGCTGGAAATATACAGATTTATGTAAACATGAGGATAATGCCCCCAGGCAGCCTTGGAGGATATGTGATACTCTCAGGAACAAACTCTGAAATGCAAGATTTCAAAGCCAATTGATGTTTATGGAGAAACAGAATCAAACTGAAAAAGTAAGTTGACAGCAGCAGTTTTACTGACACCATTCTTCAACTGTCTCTAAGTTCTGCTACAGAATATAAGCATAAGCTAAGTGAGGTTCCAATATTAGGGTCTCAGATTTATATATTAAGCTTTAAATTAACTGAAAACACCACCAGTAATTTCTGACTTCCCCATCTTTTGATTTCACCCCAGACTTTGCTCCAGTTGTCCTTGTGTACTATGCACTCCACGTGAACCAGAATGTAATAGTTCCTGTAGGCAAACACTGCCACCAGCATGCCTCCTCTTGAAATCTGCTCTTCCCTAGGCTTTCAAAATCTGCCACCTCTCTACCTGCTCCTGTGCACATCATTTGAAGTCTTCCTTGCTCCTCTTTTGTAGTTTCTCAGCTTGCACTACCTAAAGGTTCTGTCCTTAACTCTCTTCTCCCCAGTCTCCAGGCATAACCTCATCCAGACCTACAAAATCAGGCATCATGCCCTGGCATGACTCTCAGTCTTCTGCTCCAGACTCCTCCATTTCCTAACGTCTGAGCACAAGCTCAAATGCAGGAAGGCTAGAACACCATTTTCAAGATTTCCTAAAGCTTTTTTCCTACACTCCTCATCTTCCTCACTCATTGATTGCCACCACCTCACCTGTCTGGGCTTACTTAACCTGGAACTTCCCTTGGTCTTCAGAGATTAAGACAGCATCATATCAAGTCTCTCTGTTTCATTATCCAAAATGCAGCTTTCCCACCTATTTGCCCAACTAAAACTCCTGCTCCGATTCTTATTTGATAGCTTGTTTACTGCAGTATCCTTCACCTCCTACCATTGCGGGTTTTTTCAAATAAAGAATGGTATTAGGTGATACAGAACGCAGCACAACAGGCTCCTGGTCCAAAATCAGCATTCCCTAATATAAAGGTAATGAATTAGTAACTGTAATAATCTCTGGTCTTAATTTCCTTACCCCTAACCTAAAGAGCATATCAATTTACAGGCAAACCATCAACTAAATACATCTGAAAGATGCTAAAAAATAACAGTTAATACACTGATGTTTACAAAATTACTTTTTTAGCTTAAAAAAACAGTGCTGTAAACATGAGCACCAAACACACAATATATGAATAAAACAATTACCTGATAGTCTGAGGTCATGATGAGTCCACCTGAGGTAGTGGTAGGAGGAACAACTCTCACTTTTTTCAGTGGGGGTCCCTGTGTGTGACTGTTGTCTTGGTTCCCTGGATGACCAGTTCCATTAGTGTGGTTATTGCCCTGCTGCTGCTGCTGGTTCTTCTCAATTGTTTAAACACAAAGAAAAATTTCAACTCAAAAGCAGTACAAGAAATAACATGAAAACAGGAAATAGTGTGAAAGCCAGTGAAGCATCATGATACTGTTCTTCCAGTACTTACTTTGTCTCCTTTATCATCTGGTTCTTCTTCTGTTAAAAATTCTCGTTTTGGGTAAGGGATTTGACAACCTGCAAAAACACTGCCCCCCAAAAAAGTCTATTTATCACTGTATTAGAACAGAAGGGTTAGACCTGTAAGATTTATACTTCACCTATGCTAGTTTCAAGTTGCCTGTAACTAATGGAGAAGTTTGCCCTGTCTAACTTCCATCATATTCTAAACTCATTGATCTTCAGTTGGCTCTTACATACTCATTTAAACTCCTAATAGTTTTCACGGTTTCTGGTAACTGGTGACCAAACTGGTGGCTGAAAAGGCAGACCACCTGTCAGATATCTGCAAGGGCATAAAGAGCTACCTTTATCCAGCTATCATGTAATTCACCATCTCAGGACCAACTAAAAATACCCCTGGAAACTCCACTGACTATTAATAAAACAACCTGGAAAAAAAGTTTTAAAATAACTAGACATTTCATCTGTCAATTCATATCTCATGGTCTACATTAATTCGCTACCGCAAGCATAAACTAATATTTACCTGCCCTTAATCAGTAGAACGTATGTGTATTCACATTAAAATGCCAATTTAAAGCTCTAAAGTTAAGAAAAAAACCAAACACTGTCCTAAAAGCGGTTTCTGCAAAAGTGAATCATTCATATCACAACATTAAATCACAGAGACAGGTCAGGAGCTGTTATAAATAATCCAGTAGGCTTTCGTGAAATAATTTAATTTTTAATTAATTGCTTATAAATATACATACCATATTTGATAAATTCTTCCCTAGATAATGGTAGAGAATCATACACAGGACGTACTAATAGCTTTCCTAAAAAGGTGTACAATCATGCTCTCTGGCTAGTCTTTTGGGAGGGGAGCTCAATTTTTAATGAAATCATTCATTGTCCCTAAATTTTCTTCCTTCGGTAAATCTCCCTGCGCAAACAAAGGAGAGGAGCGTCTCCAGAAAATGGATTTAAGTTGTTAAGGATGACAGCACAGAGATGCACAGTTGACTTCCCCCACCCACTGAATTTACAACAAAGGCTAAGACAGAAAAATGTAAACTAATTAGAGAGTGTCATCTGGCATTCTGGAGCAGAGAAGTGGACCTGCAGGCACTTAGCAGTTGTCTACAAAGATCTGCAGCATGCATAATCAACCTGCCAGCGAATAACAAGATTAGCGCTGCGACTAATAGGATCAAAGTTCCATAAAGCAAGAGATTAATAGGAACGCTACTTAATTTTAAAAACCGCAAATGGCATTTTAGTGGTTATAGCTTTCTTCCATTGTTAGACAGTAAGTATTTAGCTCAATAACCACAAACATATTTATAGCAGGGAGAAAGCACACATTTCTAAAGCATCTCTGGGCTGACTGATAGATTAATAAACTGACCACTTACTCAGATGTGGGAAGAGGATCTTCTAAGAAATAGGGATCCTGCATAGCCTGTTCTGAGGTAATTCTCTTTATTGGATCCATAGTGAGCAATTTCTGAAGCTGTCAAAAACAAAACAAAAAGATCTGCAATACCAAAACTGTTTGGAGAAACTTCACTGTATTATTCCTGAAAGATGAGCTGCTACGAATGTGTCTGAACTCAAAACTCTAACCATAAATGGCATAACCACACTCTCCTCTCTCATTAAAATAGTAACTTTGTTTTCTAAAGAACACTATTCTACTTCCAAAGCCCAGGACACGCAGTTCCAGTCACAAACGTTTTAACAGAAACATTGAAAGAGCTTCCATGGTGTACCAGCAGCTTTAATCATAGACTACTTTGGGTTGGAAGGGACCTTCAAAGTTCATCCAGTCCAACCCCCCTGCCATGAGCAGGGACATCATCAACTAGATCAGGTTGCTCAGAGCCCCGTCCAGCCTGGCCTTGAATGTCTCCAGGGATGGGGCATCTACCACCTCTCGGGCAGCCTGTGCCAGTGCTTCACCACCCTCATTGTCAAAAAAACTCTTACGTCTCGCCTGGATCTCCCCTCCTTTAGTTTAAAACCATTACCCCTTGCCCTGTCATAACAGGACCTTCTAAAAAGTCTGTCCCCATCTTTCTTATAGGCTCCTTTCAAGTACCAAAAGGCCACAATAAGGTCTCCCTGGAGCCTTCTCTCCTCCAGGCTGAACAACCCCAACTCTCTCAGCCTGTCCTCCCAGTAGAACTGTTCCAGCCCTCTGATAATTTCTGTGGTTCCTCTGGTCCCTCTCCAACAGGTCCACGTCTGTCCTGTACTGAGGCTCCAGAGCTGGACACAGGACTCCAGGTGGGGTCTCACCAGAGGGGCAGAATCACCTCCCCTCACCTGCTGGCCGCACTCCTTTTGATGCAGCCCAAAGTACAACTGGCCATCTGGGCTGCAAGGGCACATCGCCAGCTCATGTCCAGTCTTTCATCCACCAGTTCCCCCAAGTCCTGCTCTCTTTAATGGTCTGTTAACTTCCCACAAGAATATGTAACATGCACATATTTAGCCTGATTTCTTCAACTAGACTGCAGTTAACAGGAAGCAACATCACACCTGTCTAAATTCAAATAATTCTTAGCAATTAAACAAAAGTGATTCCATGTGCATGATTGATCATTGTTTAGTATTGTTATATTAGTAACAACTCCGTTGTCATCCACAGTATTTTAAAGATGTTACATTAAGCCACTCCTTCGAAAATCTTCATGTTGTAAAAGAAAGTAGTAATCAACATGTTCAAAAAATCCACCTGGCCAGATAACTGTTTGTCACCCACTCCAGTGTGTGCTTGTTTATTCTGATAAACATGGACTCTCAGACATATCTGAGTGATCCATGCTGCTCAGAAGAGCAATTGTGCAAAATCTTGAATTTTAGTTGTTTGGGGTTTTTTTTGCATGACATGATGTAAAATACTCTAGAGAAGTATAATAAGCTGCCTCCTCCATTGCTGTTGCAATATCAGCGTAAGACTTCAAAATACTTCCCCCCACCCCCAGAGAAAAACAACAACAAAACCCAAACCACCATTGGCAAGCATTAACAGAGGGCTAAGTAGTGCACTAGGTATTTGCTGTCTGATGCCCAGCTTTAAAAAAGGGCATACAAGATGTTTCAGTAACAGGTAGGAGGGCAAAAATCCTGAGGTAATAAACAAATGAAAATTTAATAAAATAAAACTGAGCTAACCAAAGCAAAGTGAAAGATTTTTATAAAAAGAGCTATAAACATTGCTAATTGGATGGATATGCTATGAGAAATGCTTAGGATACGTAGTCAGGAACTCCTCTTGAGTAACTTCAAATGCCAGTAACACACAATAACAGTCTAAATTCAGCACAATGTTAAAGACTGAAAGGTAATTCTGAAAAACATTTTCACTGTTTGTACTGTTTTTCCTCCTCCACTTTCATTTTCTACCTATGTAAACATTTCAGACGCTGTCTGGAATTTATAGACTTGGCACTGCAGCATCTCAACAGTGATTTTCAATAAAAAACACATTAGAAACATCATGCTGTCTCCATGGGTGTGAAGATTTTTCCCCATTTTAGGAGTGATTTTAAGTCTAGCACTGAATTGCAGTGATGCATTCCAAAAGTAAGTGCCCCTTATTCAAAAGGTATGGTGTATGTACATATATTTTCCCCATCCACCCAGCAGTTTTGTGGAACATGGCTGTGTTCAACAAGCAACATATACAGGCAGAACGAGATAACCTTCAGATACTACGCAGAAAAAGGAAAACAGTGCGTCTTCATGTTTCACCATAGAATAAATACAGTGTCCAAGACAAAACTACACCACGATGCTTGTCAAAGACAATGACCACAGATCTTCCGAAAAAAAAGACGCTACACTGTCAACCTATAGCAGGTGGTTGTTTTGTTTGTTTTTATCATGGATCTAACAAAATACGCAGAAATGACACACGCAAATAATATTCACTTTACACTTGCTATTAATACTTGTCATGAGACTAAATTCACCTTTTAATAAAGATGCAGTGTCATGATCTATGTCTGAACTGGCCACCTCCTTTCACCAGCTATTAAAGGAGCACACACAACCACAGTGCTGACCTCCACACTGCAGGTAGCTAAGGTTAGGAAAAGTACATTTTCTCTCCTCAGCCTTCGGTTTTAACAGCATGGTTAAGAATATAATAAATATGTATTACCACCATCAATCCAGTTTTGTTTTTCACATCAATAAGGATTCACAATAAGCTATTTCAGCTGTCTGAGTCTGCATGTAGTCTTTGTAGAATATCAGTTTGAATAGAAAAATTCTTGTTCTCTCAAACAGCTCAAAAAGCAATCCCAGGAGCCAGAAAAGGGGAAGGCAAAAAATGAGAAAGAATTGCCAACATGCTGAAAAACATCACAATCAAAAAAATATTGCAAAATTCTGGCATCATTTCTGGCAATTAGGTTATTAGGCTGTCCATCATATGCTGACAAGATGTGAGCAAACTGTCATAATCAGCAACAGAAGACAGAAACCACAAGAAAAGTTAAATGATTGCGCAACCATTATCACACAGGGGAACAAAACTCCTACTGTGCCCCTTTGTTCACATGCTAACATAGAAGTGAATCTTCCACTTATTATTACAAATATTTGCGGTTTTAAAAACTGTTCAATGAAAAGATCACCTGGCTGAATAACATAATAAAAATGCAGTGAACTTTACATGTCAGCAATGAATGGGACAATGGACCAAAGAAGCTAAATAGAAGATGAAGCATCACTCAATTAAGCAGTGGTAACAGCTCCAGTGTATCTATTTTCTAAGGCGTAAACGAATAAGTAGAAGAAAAAAAATCAGGAAAGTGAAAGTGGCAAAATATGTAAGCTGCAAAAGCAGGAAGGAGCCAAAGTTGTCTCACATTAACACATCAGTTCTGCATGTGAAAGGCGACTATGTGTACGAATGCCAGTAAAGAGGAAAAAAATCTGGTTAACTCAAGTTGGGAAACCAAAACAGTTTATTTTTGGCAATGACAACCATCTCTGGATTTACTAGTCCTGAAATTATTAGTTCTGGCATACTTTACAATAGTAGATGTAAACAAGTTTTTAAAAATCTGTTCTGAAGCAGACAGTACGAAGGGCTGTGAGACAGCTTGCGGAACAGTAAGATCTTGGGCTACCTCTGGAAGAACTGGTACCAAGAGGCTGGCTGAACTTGTTCAGGCTCTGGTGGAGAGGCCCATTAGCCAAGTCTAAAGAAGAGTGGAAACCTATGGCACTTTCTGATCTTGACAGCGCCTGAACAGTGTTTTAAGATGTTACTTTGGAAAGATCAGGGTATTTAAAAGGGGTCTGATTTTCAGTGAGCTGCTCTGACAGACAGCAGTTAGCAGAAAACTGAGAAGGCTCTATTAGAGCTAATTAACTATGAACTTCACAGTACTTCTCTCACAATCTGTTTCTATGGGAGGAACAGAAGGAGGCTACCTCCACCCTACTTAATTCCCTGCCTTTCAGCTTGCGTGACCCTAGCAGACACCACTCAAGTCGCACGAAGCTTGCTCTCTTGCTATCGGTTTGTGGAGCGAAGGCGGGTAGAGAACCAAAGCAGAACAAGGGGGTCAGACAGCAGTTTGACAGTGTGTTCAGCCAGGGGTCTGCTCCAGCTGCCCTCCTGGTCCTCCTGCTCAGTGCTAACAGCTCTGACCAGGGAGGGAAGGGTGGCAGCAGCCTGGTGAAGGACACCATTCCTTGATTTTGCATTTTAACTTACCACTGCTTTTTGGTATAAAACACAAATGTGCTTAACAAAAACGCTGAACGCATTCAAACAGTTATCATCCTGTTGTAATACCGCAGGGAGAAGAGAAAACGCTGTAATAAGTATTTTAAGCTATTCTTGTATAATTATCTCATGTCTAGTTTTGTTGTTCTACTGAAAACAATTGCGAGACTGGGAGAGCAGGTGAGAAATTTCAGGTCGGTTTGGCCAGAGCACTCACAGTTCCCAAGAGAAGCCAGTTCATTCAGAGAAAGTCTTTTTATGGACCATGAAGTTGTACAACAAAGCCTGAACTACTCGCTTGTACCTGAGCTTTGTGTTAGACCAGCAGACCAGAGAATGCTGAGAAAGAAATAGTTGAGGAATCGAGGAAGGGGAAAAGCACTTGCATTACTTGATGAAGTCACTGGTCATGTTATACAGGTTGTTGCACAGAAGAGCTTTTTATCTGAGACTTCCTTCATATTATATGAAAATCTAGTGAGTCTGATTTTAATAAGCAGAATTGACTGAGTTTGCTCAGCTATTCACCACCAGTGATAATTAGCCACTTTCAGATTTTGGTACAGCAATATTAGCTTAATTTTGAGAGCCTTAGACTCCAATGCATAACAAGTCAAATTTGTAGGTGACAAGCAGCATGATGGTTCTCAAGGAAGGTGGAGTTTGAAAGGTAAGTACTGATGCATGCAGTTGAATAATTTTATAGAACATCAGCCTAGAGTGGCTGATGAGACAGATCAGCAAGTTCACTCAATTTGCATAACTTATGAGTCGAAGGATTCATTATTATTTCCAAAACCCATTCTATGCTAAACATCATATTCAACAGATAGTTCACATTTTTGCTTTTTGAATGACTTAATTTTCAGAAATAGTATTTAGGCTTTGATAAGAATACGAAATATTATCTACTTGCTGTGTCAAGTGTATTTTTTTTAGAGTCTGTATTCCCATACTGAAACATAACATCTAGTAAATACTAAAAATGCATTTACACAGCTCTGTTATAAATAGCTACATACTAAAAGCTGCATTAATTACGTGCAAAATGGGATGGACAGTTTTGCCTGTGCATAACAGGCACTCCAGTTCTTCACATACCAACATAAACTCTTTATGCATTACACACAAATAGACAGACTTTGATATAAGGAACCATCAAAAAAAGAAAATCTGTATCAGAGAGGACTAGTTTCCTTGCTTATGGAAACTTCTCTAATATTTCACCGGTTTTTCACTTCAGAAAGCAGAGACACTTCACAGTAAATGATGCATAATGGTACAGCCACCAGGTAATTTCCTGCCACGGGTACTTGATTCAGCTGGTAATACTTATGTTTTTAAATTGAACTTTGAATATGCATTCTATTCTAGCCTAAAACATTTAATCCAAGTTGGAAACTTCAAGATAAGGGGATTGTCCATTTAAAGACTTAAATTCTCTCTCATCCATATATGAAGTTTATTTTTAAAAACTTGAGTGCTCTTTAAAACACAGAAGAAAAGGGCAACATCTGAAACAATGTACCACAGGCACTTCTAGGGCTAAGCAGGTGTACCAAGTGTACCATTCTAACTGGAATCTTAATTTTAAAAAAAGTTAGATGTTCCAAAGAGAAACCAATTGCTGTAAGAGCAGTAGCAAGTTTTCATAAGGAAGCTACAAAGGATTAACGCACCAGGATAAGACTTAATAACGAATATGTAAAAAAACATGCACTGAGGATTTTTTTTTCATAAAAAATAGGCTGTTACAAGTTTGCAAAACAGCAAAATGGGTAAGAGTTGCGACAACATTACAAATTTAACTACAAGTTTAACATGACTTAAAACCTGAAAATTTCTGATTACTTGATACAGAAACTAAACCAATTAATGACTCACAGATTCATTTTATCCATGTGAGAAGTTGAAGGTTTGCAATTTTCAGATTGCAGGGTACCAGTTATCCCTAACGTCATTTATAAAACAATATAATACAATATTTTATAAAATAAAGTTAGTCACAGAATACTTGACACCAGTTCAACTCTCAACTTGAACACCTGTAACTTATATGAGGGTTTTGATTATGCTTAAGCATGCAAGAACTTACCAAGTGAAATGCCTTACTATCTGGTTTAACTTTATGTTTTTCCATATATTTGATAAGACTGCAGTTGGTATACCTAGAGAAGGAAAAAAATGTGACACTTCTAATATGCAAATTTGATACAGCAAAACTCACCAATAGCCATGAAACATTGGTAAGAATATTTTAGTCTCCATTGCTAATCCACTAAACAGCAAAAGTGTCACAACTACCAACACCAGAGAGATTAAAAATCATTCAGACACTACAGAAATGCATCTGTTTCACTCATATACTTGTAAAAACACATCACATCCACATAAAAACACATTTCCAACCCACATGCAGGCATCAAACTATCGCTTGGAATTAAACTGCCATTTAGCAATTTTACTACTCTTACGGTTTCATTCTGTGTATTTCTAATGCCAGTAAACATGGGGATAAATGCTAAGCCCAGTTTAATACTCTCTCTTGCAATGTACAGGTTGCTACAAGAACATCCATGAATTCACTTATTTGAAGAGGAGCTCAGAAACAAGATTTCTAACTGGTTGCGATAGTATGGCAGATACAAGACACATATATAAGAGAACAGCCCCAAATCGCTCAGCCTGGAAACAAGCAACAGGGCAGGGTCTAAGCACAGGTATTAGACTGGTAACATGACCGCCAAACTCAAAGGTGTTATTTTCTCCAGCCTTCGTGAGCTCCCCTGGACACCAAACCTGACAATTACACCCACTGTTTGCTGGAAACAGCATAAGGTCACTTATGCAGCTCTCACAGACAAATTGCTCCCAGTGCAACCGGTGTGGAAGCAGCTGTGGCCAGCTGTGCTCAGCCATGGTCCCAGCTGTGTGGGGCATCCCGGGCAGCGCTGGTTGCACACCCGACACCTGCCCACCCACACACTGGCTCTGGCTGCTCTCCCGATTCACACCACCTCAACGGGCCAAGTTCACCACTACAAAACAAGTTTATTTTTCATTTTTTTCAGTCTAACTTATAACCATTTCATAGTCCTTGTTTGGCGTCTACACAGAAAACAGCCTGAGTTACAAGAAATTTAGGGTAGGAGGGAGAATAAAATATGCTTTCCTAAGAAAGCTCAAATCGAAGCAGACTTACGTGTTTCTCCGGAAATCTTTCATTAAAGTTGAATGTTCGGGCATCTTTTTTATATCTTCCCAATCTTTATCTGCAAAATCAAAATATATTAATAATTCTTTTTTCTTTCTCCCCCCAAGGCTTTCCAAGTATGGCCATAGCCCTGAGATATTTTTTTTGTCTGCTTCTTAACCTCACAGTAACTTATTTCTTTCTACTCTTTGGCTTAGATTCCTTCATCACCTCTTCACAATAAATCTTCACAATACCAATATGTAAAAAGATCCAGTTGTGTGCTGATTAACTCAAGAATTTTAAAAACAAACCACAGCTGCCAGCTACAGTGAAGATGCCCAAAAGACAACACAGAGGAAAAACATGTCAGGCACTGTGCCTGCACTCTTCAGGACTGTTATTTGATTTATTGAGGGACAGTTGCGATCTCAGGATGGAAGCACATGAGACTCTCACACACGCTGTCTCCTTCTACGAGATTTTCCATTCTGACAGCACTGTGTTTAGTGACAGGAAAATGCCTGGGGGTACTGTGCAAATTTCTGTTGTCTCAACCTAAAAGAAGCACTGTTAGCCAACAAAAGGTTAAGAAAAAGTTACATTTGCACACTCAAAGAATATTTCATCTCAGCTTCTCTGAGTAGACAAAGCTTGAAACGGATTTAAAAATAAAACAAGACAATTACTCCCAGCCCCTAGCCTCACATGTATTACACTCCCTAACTCCTGAAACGGCTCTATGGGGCAAGTAGTTTGATTCAAATCAAATCTTTACTAACTCTTATTGCAAAACACTAGGAGCTTAAAAATATCAAGTGAATAAATAAATCAGACATGAATTATTTAATTATTTGTTTAAATAAAATATTATCCTCTTCCCTATCCCAAAGACATGTAAAACTGTTTCAAATATAGCAAGTGTCAATTAAAAAGTAGAAGTTTGCTGCAATTCCACGAGAAATAATATTTCTTGGTATGAACCAAAGACCTTAGAAAAGCAAGTTCAGACCACTAGACAGGATTATTTGAACCAGCCAGAAAACAATAATGAGAGTGTGGTCTACTTCTGCAAGCTACACAAAGCCAACATAAAACTCAAAAGCATAAGAAAAGGATAAAATTTCCTAGGTGAAAAGCAGAAAAGGACAGTATTGCTTAAAGAAGGAAAATCATGGGGGATTTTCAAGAAAATAAAAGTATTTAATATGCAAAGGCAACACTGGCAGGTATCTCATAGCGGTATAGAAGCAATGAAGTACATACAACACCAAAAAAAGTCAAAGGGGAAAACAAGAGGAAATTGAATATCAAAATTCTAGAACCACACAAACATAAGGATGTGATAGGATGAAGAAAGTCCACCAGAACAGTAAAGAAAAAGATTATTAATAGTAAATGGACAAAAGCAGAGAACACGATCAGTGAGGAGAAATACAAACAAAAAGAAAAACAAGGCCCCTGTTATTCTGCCATCTGCAATCATGTGAACACCAGAAGACAAAGCATTAACTGAAAAGATGCAAGACAGCCTGTAGAAAAACTGAGGGGAGAATGCAACAACTGAGAGCCACATGTATTTGTTTTGGTGCACGCAACCAGTTTTTTGTTCCAGTTTGGAAAGAAATAAATCTCCTCCATATCACAAGCTTTCTACCAGGGCAAAAAATGAAATCCCTTCCCCTGCTATCAAATGCTGTGTTTAATTTAGCGTAAGTTAAATACCTGCATAACATTCACTAAATGTATAGATTTTTGTCTGGTCTCATACAATCAGTCACTTCCCAAATCTATAATCAGCACTGAAAAAACACAGAAATACTCCTTCTGATTTTTAATCACCTATCATGAAGCATGATCTTTTAAAATTATAAAACTCCGACACACGTATATGCAAAGATAATATTATCACTAATAATAGGAAAAATCTCTAATATGACCATTAGATTCTAGATTTATAACTCATGAAATAAAAACTGTGTTTGAACAGCTTTGTTGCTTTGATCAGCTGCCACCTTCATATGCAAAGAAAGCAACACAGAGATCTTTCTTTGAACAGCAGTGAAAACAAACATACAGCATGTACCTGCAGGAAATCCCATTACATTGAATATTCTGTCCAGCTGGTCATGGTGATAAGGATTACTAGTTTTGATATCTTCTTGTCGACAATGGAATATTGGCTCTGATGTTAGCAGCTCTGCAAATATACACCCTATGGCCCAAATATCTTTAAAAAAGGAAAACAGAAAAAAAAAATCAAATTAATCCTTCCAAAAGCATCTTGCTGAGGTAGAATGTTAGTTTTTAGCTTATCAGAGATAAGGGACCTACACTGAAAATTTCAAGTTTCTGTTGCAAAAGTGCAACACTTCCTCGACTTCAAGCTACAGACAGAGGGACACAATTCAACCACTACACAGGAGCTAAGAGTATCAGACAACTTCGGATTTTCTTCGGGTTTTGTTTGCTTGTTTAAGTGTAGTTACCATTTACTGCTGTAAAAAAATTAATTTGATTACGAAAAACACCTGACTAAATTATTCGGGTAACTCTCCACACATCATAACGGAAATGAAGAAAAACCAACCAACAATTTGCCCATTCACTACCATACTGTCCCTGCCAAAAAACGTACCCTCTCTGATCAGCCATCGGGTTTAATAAGTGTTAAATGACCCAAAAACACAAGTCAAAAAGCAATGATATTAGAATAAGCCAAAGGTTTATCTATAAAACCTCGTGGAAAGAGAATAAGCAGCAAAATCGCTCTGTGCCCTGTACCTCACCCCTTTTTTGAATAACATTCATTTTAAAAAAATCCCAACCTGTTTTAACTGTTGTGTCCCAATTTGCAAAAGCAGACAGCTTGAATTTTCCCAGTTATTTTTGCCCGATTTTTTCCCAGTACATACAAACACGATTTTTAAGTTACATGAAGTAATGCTACACTGAACCTTGAATGAACAAGAAAAGGTCAGGAACAAGGACAAAAGCAAATGATGCAGAGAGCATAACCCCATTCCTCAGTGTTTGTATGCAGTCAGTTTTTATCTATGCTGAAAAAACTCATGTACTAAAGGCTGTGGCTATCCATGCAGTTTCACATGCTGCAAGCAGAAGAAAATGCCAATAAAGTGAAGGAACACACAACAAAAATTGAGCAAACAAAGCACTTGAAAGAAACATAAGGAAATGTATTTAATCTATAAAAGAAATACAGCATTAACAGGAAACTAAACGAAAATACATTTAAGTAATAAATGTTAGAATTTCTGACAAAAACACCGACATAATATCAAAAATCTACTGGTGAAGGTCTGAGGAAAGAATCTCGGGTTACAGCAACACCATACATGCTGACATACAACCTCCACGTTTGTGCAAAGTAAGTGGAGCATTGCAAGGGAAGTTATTTCCCCCAAAACGCTTGCCAGGTTTTAACGTTATCTTTTAAACCAGCAAGATAAAAACTTCCCAGTCATCTTTCCTACAGTCTCTCTCCCTTCCACAGGAAGCTGTTCCGTCCCACTGGAGGTGCCCCTGTCCCCAGGCTGCTGCTGGGCTGCTCCCATCCCACAGCCACCGCACCCAGCAGCAACAGCAGAGACCGGCAGAGCCAAGTCAACCAAAGCTGCTAAAATTCAGGCCGATAAGAAAGAATTAAGCAGTGAGGAGGATGGAGCATTAAGCTGATGTAACCAACACCAACCTCACAGAGTCTGCATTCTGTGAGGTTGCGAGTTTGCTGGATATGCCTGGTGCGTGACCCTGATCACATCTTGCTACTTCAGGCAAATTCCTGTTCACACTCACGCTTTGAAAGAAGACACAGAGAAAGGCTAAAACGCAGCTTGTTCTTACAGTTTCATTTCAGTGCAGTCAATATATGCTCCATTCTGTGCATTCCTTATTTCATGTATTTATTACACAAGATAAAAACCTCTGCAATTAAATTAACGCACTGTACCTCAGCATCATACGATTTCCACTAACAGTCTGAAGGTGCATCCATATTTTGTATAACCTCTAACAGCATTTATGAAAATCTTGTGTGAAAGCCAATTAAAGTTAGATTGCATCGTAGGTCATACGGAGCCCAGAAATAGTCTGTTCCTTTCTCTAGCCACGGACAATAGCAAACTAAACAGTTTGCCAAAGTTCAGTATTTCCTCAAGAATCAGTAACGTACCTTTAACTCAGCCACTGTCCTTTGTACTATTTATTAATGGTTTGATATTTGGGTACATTTTGCATAAAAAACAAACCAGTACATTTTTATCCAATTTACTTACCAATAGCTTTGGTATAATGCCTTGCTCCAAGAAGCAACTCTGGAGCTCGATACCAGAACGTTACAACTACTGGATCCAAGTCTGCTAAAGGCTTCAGAGGTGAATTAAATAACCGGGCAAAGCCCATGTCAGCTGCAAAATTCAAAGAGAGATGCTTTAAAATTTTCAGAAAACTACCGATTGTATTTTTTTTAAACGAACTGATTGAGTTTACTTGTTAGCGCTACCATCACTGTGCTAAATAAAGACACAAACGCACACTGTAGCAGATAAGAATTCTGTGAGTAAATTTTATTACAGCTTTTGTAGAAGTTACTGGATGTCATCACCTCTAAAGTATATAATTATAAATCATTACTAACACGAGCCATTTAGAACAAAGAATTAACCATTGTTCTGAAAAGGTGCTTCAACTCACTTCTCTCAGGACACTGGTAAATCCTGACTCATTTTACCTGATATTCTCCAGTAAAATATTCCTTTATTACAGGATGGTCTTTCAAGAAGCAGCTTTTTAAATCTGAGCAAAATGCAAGTTCTGCAAAGGTTAGAATGATTTATAATACATACATGCACATCACAAAAGCTTCCTCCTCATGAAGTTAGCTGTAGCAAGATTTCCTTCACACAACAAAGCAACTAAGCCTACAGCACCTGCCTCCCTGCTCATTTTCGGTCAAGATGTATTTTCAGTCTCAAGAGATCAGTACTAAATACCATTTAGGCTATGATTTCAAAATTCTGTTTGGGGGCATTATATAATTAAAAACTGCTTTTTAGAACTGCTGGTATACAACTGCCTCAAAAGCTGCCTGAACTACCAAGTATAAGTGATCTGGGGAAAAATGGGCAGAGACCACAAAACACACCTTTCTCCCACCAAATGTCTTTCCTGATCTACCACTCCCCAAATCCCGAGAAGGAGGGACCGTGTGGTGCAGGGATGTACACATGCTGAGAAAGACTCGAATGAAATGAAATGAGGAGCCATTCGGAAGGAAAAGGACCTACACACTACAGCTCACTGGTTGAGGCAAAACTGCAGTGTAAATATGGGTTGCTAACTTGACTACACAATCCTCAATTTTTTTTTCATAGGCATTCCTATTTATGATTGTTTAAATGCATTTAAAAATACAAACATTTTACAGTTTTCTACATTAAAATATTGGTTACTCAAGTCACTAGTAACTATGAAAAATAAGGAGAATTGTTGGCAGAAAGAGAATTTATGACTCAAAATGACACAAAAAGCCTATAAAAATGATTTTAAGTTAAATACCAGTTATGTATTTTTTAGAAAAAATTAGTTACACTGGAAAAGTGGAAGCCCTTGGTATGGGTATACCTTCTGCATTCTTTTCCTGTTGTCGTAATATCTTAAGAAAATAAGAAAGAAAAAATCTACATTTTGATAACACACTTAGAAATCCAGGGTCCCCCTCCCTCTTCCCCCACTGGGAATGGATGGCTCAGAGGACTGGTGGTCCAATACAGAATCTTTCACCTGTCCATTAGCAGAGTCTGACTAAATTTAGTTGTGCTCTAATGTATTCCTAAATGGATTCAACACTGTCAATTAAGAAATAAATGGGTGGTCTATGTGCAATTACAAGCAAGTAGTTGTGTACAGCAAATATCACCACCACAGTTGAACATGAACATGCCCAGAGGATGACCTACATTCTCAATTTTGGAAGCAACTGCTCTGTGAAGAATAAGGTAATAAAAAGAAATTTTCCTTCCGCTGTCCGTGCTGTACCAGTTTTGTATGAAGAAGACCTCAGTCTCTACTGTCAATCTCAAACCTCGGAAGGGCATTAAAAACTTTCAGGGTAGGGTCTTTAGCAGCATTCAGCCCTGGTCCATTGGCTCCTTGGATTTCAAAGGGCAAGGGAAGACTAGAGCAGCACTGAATGCTCCAAGAAAATCCTACCCTGAATCATTATACTAGTGATTAACAATATAGTTGAGATAAACAAAACAATAAGAGTACAGAGCAACAATGCAGAAGAATAGTCTCATAAAGAAAGCCAGAGGGAAGTGAAAGAGATGAACTAGCTTTAAGAAAACCCTTCCAAACAGGGCTGCATTACTGTAACAAACGTAAGTGTGCTGTGCCATCAGCAGTCTGCTATCAAAGCACTGCCACCCTAATGCACAGCCTGTAGAGCTTATTACTGTTAGACTACAGTTATTTTATATTTATTTATTTAATTTAAAACAACTCAAGTTCTACTAATTATCCTCCCACTGTAAACACTCCCACCAGAAAACATTACAATAGTGGGGAAAGTGTTGGGTCCTTCCTACCCTGGTATGCCCCAGTTTGTGCATTTAGCAGTAGTTCTCACTAAGCATTTTGGCTGAATTACTGTGTTTTCCGGATTTTAGGATCCCTTGTGTTTATCTCCAAGGGACCTGGCTATCCTTTCAAGAAAATTTTGTAGGCTAAATGCCACCTCTGAATCCATTATAAAATGTAATGTTTGTAGTAATGAGTAGTTCCCTATTTAGATTTTATAAACAGCAGCAAGATAATGTCATGGCATTACAGGGGTAAATGGAGGAAATTTTAAAATCCCATTTCTGTCTCCTTCTTTCCCCCAGCTAGCTCTCATCTTTAAGCCCCATATCAAAATCCCCCAGCCCACACAAACACCCACTTAAACAAAATATGACATTTTCCACTTTTCATTGATGAGGCTACAGCATTTCATCAGAACTGGTGCATGGGGCTAACATCAAGAAGCGAGTCACTCAGAAAACAGCATTTAGGCAAAGTGCCCAGGCACATACTAGTGACTACTTCAGGCGGTACAGCTGCACCTTCAGAACATTCTAACTTAAATGCTACACTGGGACTTATCAAAGATATAAACATACCAATTTTTACTCTTCCTCGCTCAGGACCTTCACCCATAACTAAAATATTAGCAGGTTTCTGTGGAAAAAAAAATAAATATACAATACATATACCACGACAAACCTAAACATTAGTCTCTGAAAAGTTAGTTAAGCTTTGTTTTGCCAGTTTTAAACCAAATTTGTTTTGAGAAAAATGACAAGTTTCTCTGCCACAGTAAAACTGTGCAAGGACCCAGACACAGGCTTTCCCTGACTGCATCTTCCTCATGTTCTTTTCGGTGCTCCGGCACCATCCACGCTCCTTCATGGACACCCTGGGCTCTGTCCTCAACCCGCCTGAGCTGGCAGTCGCCGAGCCACCAAGATTTCTACCAAAATTGCCCTAGATGCTTCCGGCGGGAGGCAGGCCCCTTGCTGCCCCCACCCCGCGCCCCAGCACGGGGACAGGGAGCCAGCTCTGCAACATGCTTGGCACAGGGTCATCAGGCACGTTTGCAGATATATTTGACATTAAAAAAACCCCAAACCTGAATGAGATGCAGATTAAACATTACCATATCACTTCACATTGGAGAGCAAAATCATCTAAATTACTTTTATTTAAAAGTGTGTATCAGTTCAGACAGCTGCAAAACCGGAAAGCATTGTCTTCACATTCTTTTTCTCTCCATCTTCCCTTTCTTTCTTTTACTATGGAGGCAAGTTAAGTAATTGAGCTAGAATTCAACCGGTTAGAAACATAACCACTCACTTCTTAAATCCTACATTTTCTGCTGTCCTGCTTCTCACAATCCAGTCCTGGTATCTGCAGTCAGAAGATTGCTCAAATGCTAACATGTTTATATAAATCAAACCTGCAGTGCTTATTTTGAGGGAAAATAATCAGGAAATTCACAACTAAAGCTGAAAACTTATTCTAGAATTGTTTTGAAATGGAGTGATATAGATACCCACTCATACTGTACATCCTGGACAAAACAGGGGCTCCTAAATAATTGTGAACTGTAAGAATTACAATAAGGCTGAGCTCTTGCTCTGATTTCTCAGTTTACATTGATCTGGAGAAAAATATACCCCAAAAAGACAGTTTAGGCTACCTAAAATTTGATATAATAAATCCTAATATCTTACTGTAATTCAGTAAACACATATGCTGGGAAACTGTCAGGTCTTCCTGAATCTATAAGGCTCTGGTGTAAATACATTCAAAGAGACAAAAGGCCACAATTTGCTATCGATCTAGTAGCAATTCACACTGTGTAAAATAAGGTGCAAAAAATAATACAGCAAGAAAATTCCTTGATAAACTTAATTACTACTGCTTATGAAAGGCTTCAACTTGGATTTCTGAAACTGTACAATCCACGTACAAAATACATAAAAGGAATTTGAGGTGTTGCATGTTGATCAGGTTAAAGGCAGAAGAAAACGTCATAGCTTGACTGTGATGAAATATGCAAAATATATCCCTTTATCTTTCCTACACCAATAATACTAATAGTAGATGCAACTTGTGCTGCATTAGCTCAGTGAGATGCAGAAAAACTTGTACCCCACACCACTACCCCTTTTTGTTTTCTTTAACCAAGGTATACACTCCAGGTAAGTATTGCTTCAACATAAAAAATGCGGTATATGGGCACGCAGCATTCAATTTTGATTGCTTCTAGAAAAGTCCTAGAAATAAACAAGCAGCATAAATCTTCAAATTCAGAGTTAATGTCGAAATTTAAAGCAATTCAGACTGCTAAGTAAGAAAACACGCTACACTGTGACTCAAAGAGTATATGCACATCTTTTACAAAAGCTGCTTCAATATATCTGTAATGTTAATGAGCTACATGCCTAAGATTTTTAGAGTTAACAACATATTACTCAGGCACTAAAATTTTTCAGATAAAAAATAAATCGACTGAAAGTGCAATTTCTGATGCTGCATTTTCACAGGTTGATAATACCCTACAATAATGCTTGTAACATCCTCTTGATGTTTTTACCTTAAAATATTTTACTATTTGGGTTTTTATAGGGAGAAAGAGCCATAGAACCATATTCACATGAAGACTCTATTATGTCACTCGATTAATCAGCACAGCACTGGGAAACAATTCCTGTTCCAAAGATCTTCTACTCCAAGTTCAAGATAGATACAGATAAGAGAAACACAAAGAGAAGACGCAGTACTGGTTAGCAAAATACACAGCTACAATTCAATTCACACTCAGATTTTTTTTTTCTCTCAGGATTTACAGAAAACATTTTAAAATGCAGACAATTTAGAAATCCATGTAGGAGTCTTCTAAAGCCACAAAATACAACACAACGGCAAAACCTCAAGTAGCTCCAGAATAACCATTGACAGCAGTTCACCTCTTTCTAGTGTCAAAGGCCCTTCACTGAAACAGAAGATTCTTACTACAGACAAAAACACTGATATAGTCACAGCACTGTAAAGAGATACAAATCACAGTTAAAGATTATAAAATTAAATTTAAAAACAGAGGTCTTATTCTGAAGATTCGTATTCTAAAATCATTGCATTAGTATCCTGGAACAACATTGTTAAAGAATTTTCCAAACGAGACCATTGATCTGTATTTAAATTCAACAGAGGAATATCTACCAGAAAGCAGTTAAGGGACAGTATTGGTGTTCCTAAAACATAAGCATTTTGAGGACTCCGTGAAAAACATTTGAGTCCACTAACGAAAGTTAAACAGTGGGTCAGAGATTCTTGTCGGATACCTTTGACTGAAGTTCACCATGTGCAGAAAAAAAAGATTTCCCAGATTTGTCTCTTTGGGTAACTTATTATGTATCAGAAATTTATTAGCAAAGAAAAAATAAGAAGTCACTAGAAACAGAATGGAGAAATCTGGACAAACTTCAGTTAAATTTGTTAAATTTCAGTTTATTTTTAGTTATACAGAGAAGATAAAAGTGCTTATTCCAATCACTTGGGCTGAGCAAGTGAAGAAAAAATCTTTCAGCAATTTTTATATTGTGTTCTGAAAACACATTACTTCAAAACAGTTATTTTTTTATAACTGAAAAGTACCAACTCTTTAAAGTCACCCATTTCTGTTCTAATAGAGGCACATTTGCTCCAAGTAAAACAATCTGCTCACACCAGACAAATGCAAATGAGAAAGCTGTTATGATCCTAAACCAAATGTGAAGAGCCATGCAGCGAGTACTTCAGAGACCAACAAAACAAGTTTCTGACAATCCCACAGAACAAAAGTTAAGAAAAATCACCCTTCTCCCCACAACACCCCACCTCAGCCAGAAGGGGAATAATTCATCCTCATGGAACAATGGCCTTATGACCATGACACAGCACCAAATCTTATCTTGTCCTAGATCTGGCTTTGTAGGACTCCTTGTGTGATTTCTATGCAAAACCTAATCTTGCGCATTTAATCACTATTGCTACTGAAGAGAAACTGAAGATCCTTGCTGAAGTATTTTTAAGCTCTTCTAATTTAATCATTATTTGCAAAGCACAAACAGAAATCCTAAGCAGCAGGCTAGTTTCAAACAAAGGAGCTAAAAAAATCACAGGTTATACCAAAAGGTTCGTAGACCTATGAAGAACTTCAGGCTATCACCCTCTTTCACCTGCCTGATGTGACAGATGATATTGCTCTCTTTTCACCCTGATCCTAGAGTCTGATGATGATGGCTGCACAATTCCCAAGCAATCCTTCCCCTTCCTCCCTTCTCTATGGCAGAGTTCGTTCTTTGCTTCTAACACAACAAATAAGGTTGCTTCTACTGCCTCTTCTCTTACGCATCAGCAGAAAGAGCAAACAACCATTCCTCTCCTGCAAGGACTTATTAGACTCATTTATACCAAAGGATGGAAACTACCAAATGTAGAATCATAGGATCATTTTGGTTGGAAAAGACCTTTCTGATCATTAAGTCCAACCACTAACCTAACACTGCCACATCCATCACTAAAGCATGTCCCTAAGCACCTCATCTTAAACTTCTGAAGATGTGCATCTCTCTGCAGTTCTGTCACCTGGATTAGAAGAACTCCCTGCTGCTCAGTGCCTCCCAGGGGGTTATTTTTCCTAGATACATGATTCTTCTTGTTGCTTCCCCCTGGCTGTTCTGCCTGGGGCCACCTACGTGCTTGAACTTGAGTGCTCCAAATTACACCCTGCTGCTGCTGAGGCTTCGCTAACACCAAATACAGCAGAGAGACCATTCTACATGCCTTGCACAGCACCTGCCACTTTATACAATCCCAGGATGCTACGTGGTTTTGCCTCACTATTGACTCACTCAAAGGTTATGAGCCATGCATTTTCTTCACATCTTTTTTACAGGACTGCTACTTATTTTTTTTCTTTTTACTTTCTTTTAAACTATTGTTCCATTTGAACAAACACTGCAGTCACATGCTGCCTCTTAACATACACTGAAAATGTTTGTATTCATTCCAAGGGGAAACTCAGACTTCAGAGTTATTTGGTTTCTATCTTGAAGACAAAGAATGCAAACATGAAAATTATCCAAATCTATGAATTTATAAGATGTGATCATAAAAAAAAAAAAAAAAGAAAAGACAGCATTTCTGTTGCTCACAGCAAGTTACTACAAGCAGGAGATGATTATTTATTCTATATTGGCATGCTAGATGTCTGGAAATCACAGGATGTTTTCTCACACTCCAGGAAAGGCCTTCTGCTCTTGAGTGCTTCTTCCACCAAGTTGTACTCATCGAAGCAGTGAAGAAAAAACCTGGCGTTTTTAGACAGCTTAGCCATTGCGATCTTTCATACTCAGTACTTTTAGCATCAAACCAGGTCTGTGTCCTGGTTTTGTTAAAAACAAGACCGGTTCTCTTGTAGTGATTTTTCTTTCAGCTAAGTTCTTCTAGGTGTCTGTACTTTTCTGAGTTTTAGTCTGCATATTTTTCCTAGGATGCTGTACTCAGTGCTGATAAGAGACCAATGGAATGCTGAAGAAGCTTGTGTTTAGATTTATGATTATGGTAGCTAAGAAAGACTGATAAGTTTTCTCACGTTCCATTGTTAGAGGGTTGGATGGAACAGGTGACTAGAACTGACCAAGAGAAGTATTCCAGCCCATAATCATCATACCCCCTATATAAGAGGGTGATCACGAGGGTCACTCTCTCTTCGACCATGGCCGGCATCCAGAGAGGACCCTGTCTGTCTGCCTGTGATCTACAGGCACCAGGCTCCGCATCCCTGCCACCAGGTTCCGGTTTGCGGTGAAGTCCCGCCCATGACTTCCGGGGACCTGAGCTGCACCTGCTGGAGCCGCCAGCTCCGCACACCCAGCTCTGCTGCTGGAGTGACGCCAGCTCCACATCGAGCACTCAAGATTGGTTTTGTATATTCTGTATATATTCTCTATTTATGAGTAGTATTAGTAAAACCCTTTAAAACTCTCCAACTTGAAGTCTAAGTCTCTCTTCCTTCCCCCTTACCTTTCTTATCATCTTTCCAATCTAAAGGAAGGGGTGGCAGGAAATGAGGGGATAACAGGGAGCATCTGCCACGGTTTATTGCCACCTTGCCTTAAACCTTGACAGTCTGTAAGAAGTATTACTCTACATATTTTTTGCTACTAGGCTGTTTCTGAACTCATTAGTTTTCAAAGGTTGATTTTAAGCATACCTATCAATGAGTAGTCAAAATTCCTTTGAATTATCTATGGTAGTATAATGTAGATGCTACCTTTTTCCCCTCCACTTATTAACCGTTTGCAGCAGTTCCATGTATATTTATGAAAAGGCTCACTCTCTTTATATCTCCATTTTAATGCACCTTTTTATAAGGTTTTAGCATCATGCTAATCAACTTGGATTTGGACAATCCCATACTTAAGAGTATGGCTACTAAAACATTACTCATTAGCGGGTTCACATTGATGGGGTGAGTCACGACGACTTCCGTTAACCACTAATATCTGTCACCATTAATGGCTGTGCGACCAGTTTTCAGAACTGACCAGCCTCCACCCATTTCTACATGTGATAAGCCAAGGTAACTGAAAAAAGGATAAAATTAGCTTTCATTTTTACAAAGTAGTTTAACTTAAGAAGAACAATACTAAGGCAGGTACTTTTTTCCTAAATTTTTGCTTTTGCAATCATGGCCTCAACAACGATACTATTAAGATTTATAATTAATGATTTTTCAAAATTTTAAACTTTCAAGTCTTATAGAATACAGGAAGAGATTCAAATGAACAACCCCACAATCATACAAAAAAAAAATCCAACTTCTTCAGCTGTATGTGAGCCTGACAGGCATGAAACACAAATAAGTTTACTATGTCTTGCTGTGATGTTTGCAATTCAGTTATATTGAAGAAAAAAACCACAAACACACACACACCACACCACACCAGGAAAAACACTCCAAGGTTTAAAAGGACAGTTGCCAGGGGTAACTAAGTTGTAGCTTACTTGAAAGAACACTTCGGTGTCATTTAAATCTAAAAATCTGTATGCGGTTTATCACTTGCCAGTTAGGTCCTAGGGCGAGTAAAACTGCAGCAAAAACCTCCTAGGGTTCAGCCAGCCTTGCAAAACTCACACCCGAACTCAGGGTCTGTGACCCACAGAACACTTGTGCTTCTAAGGTAAATTTGTCTAAACAACCTGTTGATCTTCAGGTAATTGTATATACATTCATCAAAACATTTTCTTATTATCAAGGTGCATTCTTAGGGATTGGAACTGGGTTTTGTTTGTTTTAATCATTTTATAGTTAAAGAAAATATTCAATTCTCTTTCCACTTTAACTGACCACTTCAATACTAAATAGTACTTTAGCACAATTTAAATGCCAATACAACCCTACTGAAATGATAGTATCAGCACCTTTCTGCAGTTGATTTATTTCCTTGATTTCAACAATGTGCAATCACAATTAAAATAATTAATTTCAGTCACATCTATTAACAGATTTGAAAATAAATTATCATCAAAAGACAACCACAAACACTGGTGAAAACAATGGCTCCATAGAATCCAACATTTATAAAACCTAAACATTAAAGTCTTCTTTTAAAATTAATTCTGTAATTCATTAAAATTTTAATTAATATTAAAATACATCAATTGTGAAAAGCACTGGAAAAATTTTAAAAGTAATCTCTTAATACTTCCTGTTAATTATCTTCTTATAACAACCATCTCGGAGCTGTTTAAAAAAATAAATCAAGCATCTAAATAAGTTCTCATTAAAATCAGGAACCGTTAAAATTACCAATAACAGCCAAACAAAAACAAAACCCTAAACTATCAAAGCACACATGCTCACAATTTTTCAAAGTACAGAAAGTATTTGGATAGGATAGAGGATAGAGGGATGCCGTATCCATGCCAGGAAGCCTTCTGCTAGTTACCACCAGCACATTTTATCTCTATTTCAGCCTGATGAAAGCTCTTGGCCTCACTACTACATTTGATGCTCTGAACACATTCCAAGAATGTCTTTCAGTTGCTATCACTTAGGTACTACCAGCTCGGGGCAACATGACTTACTGAAGCCTGTGTGCAGGCTAATACATAGGCCTTTCTATCACTTTCATTGGAACTGAATTAGAGTTGAAAGGAAAAAATCTAGTTATGCTGTTTAGGCCAACTCTCCTGCTCCCTAAAAATGTACATCAGTACATCAGGACAGGCTGTGGGGCCTGACTTCCTGTACGAAATTCAAGGAGGCAAAGGTGGATATCATAGGCAAAAACATCATTATTGCAACTTCAGAGTAAAACGCTGCTATCATGTCAAATATCATTAACTCAGAAGTGTAATAACAATAAATTAAAAGAGTCTTGCAGAAATATATTTCTGCGAGTTTTGCTACACGTGCTACTACCATCTCCAAAGATCAGGGTGACCCTGGATGCTGTGGACACCTCACAGCAGGATCAAACACCAGAAGAGAGCAGGCACCAAAACTGGTTTTTAGGTACTATATTATTCTGGAGACAATTCCGCCTCTTTTTTCAATTTACAGTTCTGCTTCACAAGTGAGGGTTTACAATGGGTAATAAAATGCCCGAGGACCATTTTTACTCACTCATTTTATTGGAGGGGCTTCTGTAGGTTGACAGGCCTTCAGTGTTATTGTAATCTCATACTTTCTAATACTTTCACACAAAGGAAGAAAACTGCCTTATTTACTCCCTGGTTTGCATGCAGCTGTGGTAGCCCATGCCATTTTCCTTAAAAGTCCTATTTTATTTTTGGTTTTCATTTAAATAGTACCCTCATCACTTTCGTATCACCCTACCTGCATTGGCCAATACAGAACTCCTGTTCTGGCTAAAGAAAAAATTAAAAAGGTAAAAGCCTACATAATTTATTATTGCACACTTTCTAGTGGCTGTCTGGGCTTTTTGATGCTTACTTGTTAAAGCACCTTTGCGTGCAGAACAAACAGAATATTTGAAACAATGCCCCAAAGATTAAGTTTTGAGTCACTCATGTTGAGAGCAAGTCGGATAAAGCTGGGAGTTCATGCAGGGCAAGCTTTTAGATGGGATAAGTGTGCCCTATTTACAAGGTGATTTTTTAACAGGCTAGTTTGAAACTGCTCAGATCTAATCAAAGGGCTGTTTTCTTATCATCTTTTCAACTTTTCTTCTACGAGTATGGATCTTTCATATAGATGACTGCATTTTCTTTCTACAGCAGAATGCAAAAAAAACCATTATTATGGGTATTTCCTGTACTTTGAACAATTTATATTTCTATTTTCCACAGCATTTTACGTAGTGCTATAACTTTGCCACAACCTTAGCAAGGTATTCAGTACTAAAAAACAACAAATCTAAACTGCAAACTGCATCTAGGTGTTTCTAAAATCATACTCTAGGGTTTTTACTAAATCCTACTGCAGGGCTTTTATTGACTAAGCTTACTTCAAAGGTAAATTTGTGATCAAAGAGCTTCTGGTCCTCCATAGCTCTCTGCTTTTTCCGCCTGGCTAGTACAGCTCGTTACCTTTACAAGAGGAATTAGATCTGAGGTTTCGAGAATGTCTTTCCTCTGTAAAAGTCTTATCTCTATTTGTATTTATATATCTGGATATGAGAGTTATTTCAGCCAGTTTACCTACCACTACTGCATGGCAACACACTGACATGACTGACAGAGCCTTCAAACAGTGAAGGATTACTTACATGACTCTCTTCCCAGCACCATAATCACATATCTGGCCATCCTGGAAATCTAGCACATTAAAAAATAGGCTAATAACAAAAGAATAAGTTAAAAGCTACAGAGAAAGAAAAAAATCTAGTATAGTCTGCCCATCAGTTAATGTATTTGCATCCCCAAATTTTCACCTAACTAGGGCATGACTTTTGTTATTAAAAATACAAAAAACACATTCAAAGGACTTTAAAAGAATTATCATATATATATATACACACACAGATAGATCTAAACACTTTCTATATATCACATATCCATATGTCTGATACTCAAGATATAACTTATATTACACACATACAGTTCTCATTCCATCATTATATTTCAGTTATCAACCTACTTAAATGCCCCAGAATTTAGAAAAGTGAAAATATTTTAAAGTCTGAGACAAAACAACAGCAAAAGCATTTTAACAAATCCAAATTTGATAAAACAGCATATCAAGTAATGAGGCCTCCTTAAATAAAGAATCCTGGGTTCTGTATGTGGGCATCTTGTTTTCTGAAAAGGGCAGAAATGCAAGACAGAACAATAGAGTAACTACACTTAGTAGGAAGAAAACTCGCTTTGCAGTATTGAAAAATCCTCTGCTACTGAAATTAGAAGCAAGCAGAATATTTCCTAATATGGCAATAAAAAACAGTTGTGAAATACAGAAAAATTCCAAATCTTTGTTGTGCTTAAGTGCTTGGGAAAATGAACTGGAGATGCAAAAAGATGACTGCAGTGATCTGACCATCCTTCAGTACATCCACACAGCTGCATCCCGCTGCTGCATCTCCCCCTCCTCGCCCATTCTGTACCACAAAGTTCACACAGGTTTTAATGCATATTCCTTTGGCAAACAACTTGTTTTCCCTTCCGAAGCCTTTGCGAGGGCAATATAAATGGACTCCGAGAGTGTTGCAGTAACAACTACTAAATGAATCTATGACTGAAAATGCCAAGTTTGGCACATGTGAAGTGATGTGATCCCTCAGCTGTCAGACAATTTTGGGTAGCTTAAAGATTTTCATAACACCACATTTTTAAACACTTCCTTGTGAAAGCTGCTTAATAAACAACCAGTAATAGAAATCTCAAGCCTTTTGGACAGCTAAACAATGAAGGCAATTGTCACAAGGAGCTGCTATAACTTCACAAGTAATATAATAAACCTTTCAAAATCTCTTAATAGTCCAATCTTCCTCACATAGTCAGAAAAAACAAAGTGCCATATATGCTATCATGAAATATAAGTGGTATTGCTTTTATGAGCAATATGAGGAACAAAAATATCCCCCCCCCAACACTTTTCCATCTTAAAAAAATAAAACCCACACCTTTCCTCAATTCTATATTAAAACAATATTCAAAAAAATCCTTGACATTCTCAGGTTAAATTTAATACTGCTTGGGTAACACCTACTATTTTCTCAAAATGCTTTATCTTACCTGTGTAATTTTCCTACCAAAAATTTTTCAATTATTCGACTTGCTGCTTTGCTACATGTTCCCCCCCGCCCTCCATTAAATCAGTCTGCTATAGGATTCTCCATACTTTCATTCAGACACCCTGCAGAACAGATACATTATATATAATTTTAAATTCGCAGTGCCTTTTTGAACATTCTTCGTAACTAACAGGAGTTGTAAGTTTGGCTGAGTTAATTTTATAGGCATTACAATGTTTCAGTCTGATCAGCCCTTATTCTCTTGGGGAAGGGGTAAAGGACACTTGTGAGGTTTCAATAACTCCAATAAAAAACAAAGATATTAAATGTTTGTTAAAAGATTTAACACAAAAAAAAGAGTATTTTTAAAAAATAATCTTTTATGTACTTTATGTATTATTAATTCACCTGTTCTCTTTTTCACCATGAAATCTTTCAGTCTGGAGCTTCTGAACAAGACAAGGTGTTCTCTGATAGGTGCAGATCCTGAAGCCCAGGTCCTCAGCACCTCAGCCCTAGATGTTCCTCCTGCATTTCCCACTGCGCACCTTCCAGCTGTTCCTACACCTGCTGCTCCCCCAGACAGAACCCTTGAGCTCCTTTGCCACCTGCCATTGGTGGCCATGGCCAAGTGTGCAGAGTCACCAGTGACCCTCAGAGCGCAGTCCAGCCAACCTGAAACAGCCCTGGTGCAACTCTCCATGTATTTCTCCCACATCCTCCCCTATTTTACATCTGCTTGTCATTAAATTTGAAAGAATCTGAACATTTGGATACCATATCATTTTATCAAATGGATCTGAAATTTGTTAACAGATTAAAAAATTTGCTAACAGACACAAAAGTCACTTGGGGGAACCAGCAAAAAAAGGCATGCCCGGGTAAGCCTTGTCTCCTTGAGTAACCACACAGAATCAGCAGACCAACATAAAGGTTTTTTACTGTGGAACATGCAACACCATTTGCATTTTTTTCAGCTATTTTTCCTAGAGACTGTAGCAGCAAGGCTATCATTTCCCCTACCTAAAACTCCAAAGCACCACCTTGTTTCCAGTTTAGAAGTCAGCATGCAATATGCGGACAGACATGTTTCTGGTGCTGTTATTATATGTATGTTCCACCAAACAAGGACAAACTTCTCAAAAGCCACTACAGTGACATCAGTTATGATGAAAGGCACTGAAAAGCCCTGCCTTGATTTGATACCCTGTAAAGATGTAAATGGTTATAAAGACCAGTCCTGAAACATTCCACCTAGCACTGAAGGGCTCTAGGGGAAGGAGGAAAGAGGAAACAAAAGCAGTACTTTTCACAACGGCATTTACAGCCATATGAAGAAAAAACTACAAGCTACTTTCAGCCTCAATTTGCAGTTGCCGTTTTGCAACAGTTCTTCACTACCTGTTAACTGGTCCAAGATTACAGATTAAAAATTATTTTATTCACGATGATGTTGAAACATCAGGAAAAAAGGTACTCTGCTTCCACTGCTTCTTGTGTCTGATAGTTCTGCAGCAGGTAAGTGAAAAACATCTCACTAAAACATCAATAAACGTGTAATGTACCTTAATGTCTCCAAATACTGTGTTGTACTCGTTTGTCCCCAAAATACCTGGTGGATAAATAAGTGGTCTTTTTCCGTTTCTTTTTTAGACTTTGTGCTTCTTTGATGTAGAAATTTTCACGGACAACAGAACTCCAAGTTCAGAAACTTCAGCTGCATCTCCTCTAGCCACTAACAGTCTGAGACTAAGTCTGCCTAGGTTTGCTCACATTACTGGCAAGCTAAATTAGCAAAGCTCTTCCAACAATGTATACATTGCTCCACGATGACCTTCCATTCACAGTTCAGACAAAGACTGTATTTACTGCAGTTTCAAACAAGGTGTGTTAATAAATAGGGCACCAAAAGTGTTGCCAGTATCACCATCAGTTGTAGAGGGACTTAGCTTTTATCTTTGCAAAGGATTCATTATTTTGAGAAGTAGTTATGGAAAACAAATGCTGAGCTAAGAAGCACAAAAGTTTTTTATAAACTACATGTAGGTTTCAACAAACAAAACAGAATTCAGTACACAAACCAATATAGTCAGACCCTTTGGAAACACCTGCAGAAGATAACAAAAGGCGAAAAAATTACTCATCTTTATTATACTCTAATAAGGTTGGACTTGACCATCAAGCAAATGGGGCTTAGAATAAAACCAGCTGTCTAATAGGTGGATAAGGAAAATGTTCTTGAAACTGCGAGCTTTCTGACCTCTCCTTGAACCCCTGCTTTCATATGAATCAAATTTATAAACCATCTTTATACTTGCAATTAGAAAAGCATCTACCAAAAGTTCCTCTATTCAGCACTTCATCTTACTATAAACAGGAATTTAACAGCATCATGTGGCCAAAGATTATCAAGAACTTAAAGCACTGGTTTCCTTTTTTTGCTAAACACTGGTTGCATGGATAAAAAAAATATTTTCAGGTCTATCTGTTCATATCACACATTTTCAAAAACCTTGGAGTTTTACTCTATCCTTTCACGATTCTTCCTTAAAACTTGTTAAATCACCCTGCACTTTCTTATGAGATCTGAAGTTAAAGATGATCAACCTATAAAAAGCTATGAAAGATTACATTCATATTCAATAATTACTCGATTGGACATGGCATACAAATTTTAAAAACCTGCTTACTATCTGTAAAGATGGTCAATTTATGGAATCACCAGGAAGTCTTGGAATGAAGACCCAAATACAACTGGAGAAGTAGACTGAATATTGTATTTTCATTTACCTTTTCCATGTGATTTCAGCGTGCCTTTAGCACAACAGGAATATTACTTCAGCTAAGAATAAAAGACGTAGGGCAAATCCAAGACAGGTCTAAAAATACTAATCTCTGTAACACTTGAATCCTACAGAATGGATGAATTTTTTAATCGCTCAAGACTTGAGTATCTCTTTCTACAACATTGTGGTTCCAGATGAGTTTCATACCCAATGTTGGTTACAATTTGATGATCCAGTAGTAATGTATCTTTCATTTTATGACCACACAGCTTCCAAAAACCTTGTAAAGATACAGCATCTTTTTTTCTTCAAGAAAAGCAAATGGCACTACATTCTCCTTCTCATCATGACGCAGTCAAGGTACATCACAAAAACACCCTCTTTCACCGAAAAGGTTTTGTATTTCACTGTTTTCTTCATGTTGTTCCTTTTCTACAAGAGCTATTTGATCTTTGATACTCTTCTTACTCACACCTGCTCCCATTCCCTCACCACAGCTTCTCTTCTATTGATTTGTCATCAGTTAGATTTTAGATTTTGAAAAAGCAGTAACTGAATTTTTCAAGAAAGATCAAACAGTGAAGATATAACACATTCACGGAAGTCTGAGGTTGGAAGTTATCTCTGGAAATCATGTGACAACTTGTGCAGGGTGTACTCTGTCCCATTGTCCAGGTCATTAATGACAATACTGACCAGCACTGAACCCAGTATCAGCCCTCGGGACATTCCACCAGGGACTGGTGTCCAGCTCAAATTTGTGTCACTGATCACAACCCTCTAAGCCCATCAGCTCAGCCAGTTTTGAATCCACTTCACTTAGCTGTGCACTTACCTAGTCTGTACGTCGTTAGTTTGTCCACAAAGATCTTACGGGATGCAACGCTGAAAGCCTTACTAAAGGTCTTCCCACATCCATGGAGGCAGGCACTGAAGGTTTCAGGCTGGCTAAGCATGATTTCCCCTTCATAAATCCATGCTGACTGCTCTCCATCACCTTCCCAGTGATCAAGGAGAGAGTGACTGGCATGTAATTTCCCAGATCTTCCTTCTTGCCCTTCTTGAAGATTGGAGTGACATTTGTTTTTTTCCCCTCAGGAACCTCCCCTGATGGCTATGACCTTTCAGAGAGAGCAGTGGCCTCATCATGATTAGCTTATATGAAGCAAATGATTTTATATAGCTCTACTGCCTTCTGCATGGTGAATTCAAAGAGCTCTATGCAGTATGCCTTCCACTTCTGACTGGAAGGCTCACGGTACTGTAGCAATATACTCTGTATTTTTGTGGGGTTGTGTGTGTGTCTGGGTTTTTTTGCCTTTTAGTTTTTTTAAGTCACTGGTATGAGAATCAAATACTTAGTTTTGTAGGCTCTTCTGATCATTTCTACACTTCGATTAGTTACAGGTTTGAAAGTTTAATCCAAAACATGCTCAAAAAAGGCAGGCAAGGGAATAGTCATGTTCCCTGCAAATAGCAGCATTAAGAAACCCTAAAGAATGCTATTTTAACTGTAGAATATTTAAAATTACAGTAAATCACAACTCACTTAAAAGCATGTTATTACAGCCTATGCAAGAAAACAAGGTTATGCCAGACGTCTTCCTTTTCTGATCTCATGAAAGCACACACATAATGAAAAACACCTTAGAAACAAAAATCTTGGGAAATGCAACAGCTGACAGCCAACAGTGATGGGGTTCGGGTTGTCTGCTTGGGTTTTTGGTTGTTTGGGGCTTTTTTGCTGTTTTTTGTTTGTTTTTTCTTCTTCTTTGAAAGTAAATCACCAATAAGTCATTACAATGCCTTTTGGGGCATATTGCCTATTATCTGTTTATATACTTCAGCAGGGTAGAAGACCACCCTGCATTTAAAAGCCACTAACTTATTTTGAGTCACGTGCACAGCTTTTCCTACGGTTCGTTCTTAAGCACTGAGGTTCATTCTTTCAAATGACCACAGTTTTGTAAGCACTAGATCAGGACCAAAGGGCATTCCTGTACTTCTGAAGTAATCCTTGAATACTGATGAGGGAGACATTCTTGGATTCAAAAGCTCTAATGTGGAAAACGGTAAATAGGCTGAGTAAAAGTTCCATATATTTAACCCTGCCTAAAGCACATACTTCAGTGATTCAAAGCCAGAGCCTGGGCAGTGACTAAGATGTTGTCTACAAAAAACTCCAACGCCCTGGCAGTGGCTTCTCCTCATTTATTGTCAAAAGAACATCTTTAATGTTCCCACTAATCCCAAACCTGGCAGCAGGTACCCTTGGGAAGAGTCCAGGCCCCAGGAAGCTACATCCCAACTGCATTAAAGCTTGTCTGCCTCAAAGCTTATTAAAACAAAAAACAGTGTTCATCCCACAGCAGCAGTTTAGCTGAGATGCACACTACGAACACACTAAATAGGCCGCAGTATCCTGTGCTAGTTGCAAATGGTCACGTCCACAGCAACACAACCCCAGAACAACTAACTAATTCACAGATGTTATTGAGAAAGGCTAAGAGCCTGTCATGGCTTTGGCAGGAGGGGAATGGGAAGCAGGAGCCCAGTGCTGTGTCACCCCTGCCAGACCTGGCTTGCCCAGCAGTAATTCATCTGCTCAGCACCCACTCGCACCATGCACAAAGAAACAGGCCAGGGAATTTAGTCTGAAAATTTGGGAACAAAAAAAATGCTTCACCATAGTGTCTCAGCTGCAGTACTACAAGAGCTGTGAGCTCTCTGGGTTCTTTTTTGTTTGGGAGTGGGTTTGGGAGGTGGTGGTATGTTTTTAGGTGTTGCTGCACCACCTGAGCACTTCAAATGGTAGGTTTGGTGCATAATCTATTATTGATTTAATAATTTGTTAATATATTAGTAATTTAAACTGCAGACCAATCTTACTCTCACCACACAAAACGAGTGAAGGGGTACTCATCTCCTACCTGGGACTGGATTCTGACTGCGTGGACAAGCCTACTATACACTAATATCAAGTAGCGATGGACTTTTAAATGTTAACAGGTATGGCATATAAATTACCATACCATGCAAAGGGATCTCTATTTGGAGCCCATTACTTGAAATCTTCCAAGCACACAGCTAAGCTACTGAGGAAGCAGAGAGATGAAAAGAGCTATACGGCCAGTCTTCTGCTTATGCTTATTTTTAGTGTGGAATAAGTACTTTGAGTACAGGAAGAAGCCCAAGAGCTGGATATCATAAAGTGGAAAAAATATGAGGAAAAGAAGTCAGCAAAATGCAGTATGTTTCAAGCACACTTGATAACTAAATTCAAAATATTATTAAAATTGTAATTGATGTACTTTGTGGTAATTACATGAAGTGTTATTTCCTTCCTGCTGCAGTCAGCGCATGAATAAACAATCTGCCTTCAATTGCTCTCAGTCATTAAATTACAAAAAGCTGAAGAATATGCAAGTCAAAAATGAAATTCTCAAAGGACTGACATTTATTTGTTGAAAATTTTCACTGGTATGTTTCAAAGACTTATGGAAAAGCTAACTACTCAAGCACAGCACTACTCAGAGATAAAAAAAACGTAATCAACACCTCTCTTGCTCTGATGGAAATGGTGAATTGGCTTTCATGTAACCAGTGAAAGAAAAAGAACAGCAAAGAGAGTTAACTATTTAAATAGATAAATTATTGCTAAGATTTGTACGCATTTCCTTTGTAAAAGGCAAACTAGGACTAGAAAAAACACTGTACAAGACAATCAGTATCTTCCTACAGTTTTTACTGTTTCATATAGAATATACTCCCTTTATACAAACCTTACATGAATTAAGATTCCTCAGTTCCACCGTTATGGAGACAAATTTCAGTCTAAATTTATGGGGTTTTAACAGCCATTAAGTTTTACTGCCTGGTTTGTGGATGCCAGCAAGAAAGGAGTTACTGTATGTCATATTTTGTTTCTGATTACAAAAGTCAAGATGTCAAAAAACGCCAAAACATTACCTACCTAAAAGCCAACTTCATTAAGACATGTTAAGAAAATCCCAAACCCAGAAAAGTGCACTTATATGCAGTATAATTACTTTCCCAATAAATGAGCTTTCTTACCCTTGAAAAAATCCTTATCCTATGAGAAAAACATAACAAAGAACAGATTCTTCTGCCTAAGTTCTATACTCTTTAGCTTCCTAGCACTCCCAGGCACCATCAACTCTTGTAGTAGCTAGTATATGAAATGAAAGCAAGCATGTTACTTAAACAACTCTACGTGTACACATCTAAAGCTAGGGTAACAGCTTTTATAGGATTCTCACCAACACGGCTTGCTCGACAAGGTTCCAGGGGGAAGACCTCTCAGACTGTGTCTCTTCCTCAGACTACCAAAAGATAGCCAATTGTGATGGTGGTTTTTCTGCTGGAAGAAAACTTCATGCTGGACTGAGACCACCAACTCATTTCACATAGGTCAGAAAATGAGATGGTAATAGTTTTTCACAGTTGCCAACCTCAACTGTATTTCAGCTACAGACCTAAATGTGAAAGGCTCTGTAGTAAGTTACCAATCTCCTGAGCCATCCAGTTAACAACACGCACACTTTTCTTTTTAAACTCAATTACACTTAAGTTCATAAGTTTTCTGAAACCGTAGAAACCAAAACTCCAGAAAAATTTAGATTCTTGATGACAGGCCATTTGTTTTCTGTATGCCTCTTAAAAGTACACTGAAGACTACTACTGCAGGCAGAACATTAGAGTAAGACATTACATTTTTGTTTAAAACAGTGTGTCTAAGTAGTAACATGCACTATATATTTCTACACTGTGTTATGCTCCACTATTTTATGAGTCATGACAAAGCCAACACAATCTTTTGACTTCTTCCCTTAGTGCTGTGGCTTTTGTTCCATTTCTAAAACTAAGAGCAAATCAGAAACAATATCCATACAATTATTTTAATAAACCAAAGCTTCCTTTTATTTATGAAAACGTTATTTATCAAAGACAAATCTTTTCCCATCAGTTTAAACAGAGACTGGCACTCTGTAAAAGCATTTATCTGGCATGAAAATAGAAGACAAATAACTAGTCACTGCCTACATTTCCAGAAACACCATTAAAGCTATTTCAAAGACAAAAAGTGACTCTGGAAGAATAATAAGGAAGCCAGACTTACTGCACCAAGTATAGAATAGCACTGGTAATCCTGACTCATGGGAATGAAACGTCAAACTAACAATACTCTCATGCACTAATGAAACTTCAGCAATTAGAAGGATCATATATAGACAGTATTATACTTCGATAGCATTTGTTTCAATTTATTTCTAAGAATAAGAGCTACAGACAGCTGGGTCAGGAAAACTACCCAATTTTAAGACAACAGACAGAACCAGTCGAGCCAGCTATGGGCGTATTTCAAAGGCAAATATATAAGAATTGCTGAGATTCACCAATGTAAAACATTTAAAATAATTTGGTGGTTAAGAAACATTAACTGAAGTTCAAAATGTTTTGCTAATACTGTAGTTTGGATAAACAGTTTATTTGCAGAAATCTTCAAAAGCTGGCATGGCTGATAGATTATAAATATTAGGAGAAGATCATGGCCTTCAAAAGTTACCTTCACAAGTAAAACGGATAATTTTTGGGAGTTCTTATTTTTTCAGCAGTGCTTACAGCCAATCATCCTCTCCCCCACCTACACACATGCCATATTTAGTTATTTATCTCGCCTGCAGTAATACTACCAGAGGCATTTTCTGTACCTCAACATGCCTGTTGTTTAAATGAACACTTTTCAAAATAGTTTATTTAAAAAAATCAAAAAAGGAAAACAGCCATCTGATATACTTTGCTGTCATAAGCATATCAGATCATAGATGGCCTTTAAAACTCATTCTACTAATCAAGGTTGTCTGACTGCAGCATAAAAATATTTATTAGCACATGCCCTTAGCACAAAGGTTTTTGTTTCCCAGCAATTTGTATAAAAAACAGTCCTTGCCCTCAATCATCATCCCAGTGCTAAAACCCATTGCGGATTCACTTACCAAATCCCTGTGTAACACCCAGTTAGCATGCAGGTAGTGAATACCATCTAGGATCTGATATAATAGAGACTTCACCATTCCCCGAGGTAACTGAACTGGTTTCTTGTTTGCTTTAGAAGCCCTGTGAAACTTGATTATATGCTGTAAAGGGGAAAAAGAAATAAAAATTAAAAAGTGTAATGTTTTAATCTACAGCATTACACAAAAACTGCTAGCAATTCCTTATGCATACTTCTTAGGGTTTTGTTGGTTGTTTTTTTTTTTTGAGCTTTCAACATTCATTTTCAAAACTAGAAACATGTACCTTAAGTACTAGAAAATTAATACTATACAGGGCAAAGTGATCACTGTCCCAAGGAATTATCTCAAAAATGGAACCAGTTGTTGCTGTGGTTTTACCCTGGCAGGCAGCTAAGGCCCACACAGCCGCTCACTCATTCTCTCACAGTGGGATGAGGAATACAAAACCAATACAACTGTCAGAGAAAGTTCCCTTGCATATCTGTAAAAGTTTGGAGGTTTTAGGGGCATTTTTGCTTGGGGGTTCTTTTTGATAAGATAGGCTGACATCTTGTATATCACAGTACAGAATTAAAGGTCCATCACTTATCTCCTGTATTATTTTACTTTTAGGTTTTTTCCTACAGTAGCAATGACACTGTAATACTCAACACCTAATGCCAAACAGAAATTCTTGCAAATTGTATTGGGAGTTTTAAACATTTAAATTAGAAGCCCCAATTTATTCCTTCTTTATTTATTATTTCCTTAAAGCACAGTACACTCAAAACAGAAGCTGTTGACAGAGCAAAGCTACAAGTCTATCCATCTGAAAGCCAGCTACCAAGCCAGACACAGAAAAAACCTTCAACAATTTTAAGTGAGTACACACACAGGCAATGAAGTCTAGAAACAATGAGGAGTCCAAAAGGACATTTTGTCTTAGCACCTGAGTGCCAGGTGCCACTAACTTCAATAGCATAAGGTGTGCCACAGTCATGGCAACCATTTCTGTGTTTCCTTTTGAGAGAGGCAGCTTCTAGAACAAACTTTCTCATGCATTCATACTTTTTTTCTGTAATGGCTCACACCTGTGCAATCATCAAAACAGCCCTGATCTTGCCTATCTAAAACCTGGCACCAAACTTCTATCATGTGTTGTTCTTACGCTCCTGAGCTTTCATACTCCAGGTGCCAATTAGGTACTCAGCTAATCAAACCCCTTTGGGAAATTGCCTTTTCTCTCTTCCTGCAACGCAGCTCCATACAGGTTGCCCTCCTTTGCTTTAGGCATCGAACTTGGCTTTCCTAGGAGGAAAAGGCAATCCCTGCTCTGCCAAAGGTAAAAAATGGGGCTGCACAGAAGAGAGAAACATTGATGACAAGGTGACAGTCCCTGCCCTCTCAGCCAAGCACTGCACACACAAGCGTCCCTCAGTCTGTGTGTGACACAGGTTTTGCCTCCTCTCACCTCCCACTTCCACAAAGCAAATGTTATTTTTCAGGCAGTGGCCAGAGAGAAGCGAATCTTCAGAGACAGCCAAAAAGACTGTCTAGGCTCTCCTGGACCTTTTTGCTCCTGCTCTAATAGACTCTGTGCCCTTTTCCCAGCCTTGTTTGAGAGTTGTTGTGCTAGATACGCTCAGCACTGGAGGACTCAGCCCACAGCTGCTCCCGGGGCCACAGACCAGCCCAGTCCCTGCAGCTCTGCTGTCCAAATACAGCAAACAACCAGGAGCTGGTACAGCTGGGGAGTTCTGGAGTTTATACAGCTATGTGCACCTAAACATCAAGGTCAAAGCTGAGGGTCACTCCTAAGTTATTGAAATTCAAAACAGCTTTTTGTTAACAGAGGTGGTTCTGCAGTGATTTTGGTTAAGTATGAGGCAATGCAGAAATGTATAAACACAAACAAGGACAGGTCACTATTACTCACAGTCCTCCAAACAAATAAAAAGCTTTACAGCACATTTTGAAACAAAAAAACCTCACACATTCCGAAACTTCTGCAGCTTAGCATATCATAAATATGAGGAGCAGCAAAAAAAAACCATGTCCTTTTTTTTTTCCACGTGAGAAAAAAGGCTTTACTTCATTTCCTCAATGTTTTGTTTGTTTTGTATATAAGCCTTAAAAATATCTCAACAGTTCAGTTGTTTGGTAATCTTTTTGCCTTGATTTTATTTTGTCAACGAAATCTCAAGACCAACTATCAGAACTTTCAAGACATTGAACTAGGAGAAAATATCGTCAATTCAGCTTAGCTGAATGAGTTCTGAGGCAAATACTACTGGATTATTCACAACTACAAGGAACACCATTTTCAAAAGAAATTAATTTTCATTTGGTTTGTACAGCTTAGCTGTTCATCTAAACTACATGCAGAGGAAAAATCAACTAATGATTCATTTTACACAAGTCTTACATGAGCACATTTATCAAAACTTCCATCTCATTCCAAATTGTCTCTGTTGTACCCCTTGACACAAATTTTCTTCATATCTTTTCAGGTTAGTATTACAATACTTGTTCCATTGAGAGCACCATTCAAAATGTGTATCAGATTTATTTTGCCTTCAACATGTTTATATTTTAAAGCTGATCTTGTAATTAGGAATAAACAGCTTTCCTCTCAAATACATGAAATTTCAGCAGATGAGCTGTGTAAAAAGCTCTTCCCACTGAAACATATGAATTAAATTTCAGTTATATGCAGCGGTCTCAGTTTGTGTATTCACGGATGACATACACAGTAACTAAAACTCTAAAATGTTTGTCATTTTTCAAAGGGAATCCATCTGCATAATCTATTCCATTTTCTTGCACCCTACTTTAGCCGTAATGGAGGGTTATATCTGCATTTATTTAACTAGATTTCTAGCTACTGAGAACTGAATGCAGATTTTTATCTTCTTAAAGAGGTCACGGATTAACTGTGTATCACGCTTACCCAACATTTTCCATTGCTCTTCCTTTAGTACTGAAAATGTTTCCAACAAGCATGGGGCAAAAGGCTATTCTGTTTTTAAACAGAGGCATCTTCCCTGACCTTGTCCCTTTCCTGCAACTAAAACTTGAAGCCTGGTACCTACAAGCAATTCACCTTACCCAGAGGTCATGCTCGGCGTAGTCAAACAGAAGCCACACTTTCCTGTCAGCATGAGAAAGAAACACCTTTTGCAGAGAAATGACATTTGGATGCTTGAGCTCCCGCAGTAACTGCAAAAAAAAGAAAGTCCACAACGGTTATATCCGCACATCCAAGGCTGTGAGAGGGCTGGAAAGATGAATACTTCAATAGTTTTTGCTACATATTCTTTAACACAAACAAGAAAAGTTGAAATCTGCAAGTCACAGAAAACAGCACATTTTTTTTTTTTTTTAATAAAAAACCCCCAATCATTAGTTTGAAACCCAAGCTGAAAGCAGGTCATAACGCTCTTCAGGCATTCACTCCCTATTCATTTCCTACAAGCTGAAGTTTATGTAAACCTCACTATTATCCAGGATCAAGAAGATTCCATGAACAGCCAGCTGTGGCATCTGCCTTTTCCCATAGGCTGTAATCTTTGATACAGCCATTTGGGACATCCAATTTTCTCCTGACCCCCTGTCGAGGGTTAAGTTTGCGGGGTGACAACCAAACCCTGGCAGATGTATTGTTAACCTCCTCTCCTCCCCACTTCCCCCTTTTGCCCCTCCCTCTCCCCCCTTCCCACTCAGGACAGGCGATCGGGAGGGAAAGAAGGACAGAGAGAAGGGAGTTGGAAAAGCTAAAGAAGTTTTACTAATGCTACTAATAAGAATAGAGAAAATACTACAAAATATACAAAACCAATCTTGTAAGTCTCAGCAACTGCAGAGCCAGCACCCAAAGTCCTGGATTAGACTCTGTAGCCAACCGGAGCTGGATTCAGTCTCTCACTAGGCCTCAGTTCGCAGGGACGACCAGCAAGGTCCTCTCCTGATGTCAGCCATGAGGAAAAAAAAAGGGAAAAAGTGCAAAGGGACGAGATCCTCGTGATCTCCCACTTTTATATGAAGTATTCACGTGAATGGAATGTTATACACCGTTGGTCAGTCTCTCGATCACCAGTTTCTCGTTGCCCCTCTCGTGAGATGTCCATCCGTGCTTATCAATAAGTTTGCATTCCATTGCTAGGTTTAACCAAAACATGTGTCGGGTTCTCCAGGAAAATGCAGCTAACATGAAGGCTTTAGCTGACAGGCAAAAATTCACTAAAAGAAAAACTTGTTTTTTAACAAAACCAAGACACCCCCAATTATCTGAAAACCCTGCATTTTGGTTGCGGCCATCCAAGGCTGAATGGGATGACTCATTTAAAGGCTAAACGAAGATGTGGTTTGTAAGACGGAGTCAGCTGATCTGCAAGGTCACCACCACCTACAGAAGGTCCAGCTCCCTCCCACAACATGTATTACACCAGTTACCGCACTCACAGAAGCCACCCACGAAACAGCTCCCAGGTCAAGAGAAAACTAACCCAGACACAAAAAAGCATTAATTTTCTGCTGAGCTCCTGAGCTGACTCACAGCACTAACAGCAAACCCAGCACTAGCAAAGGGACACAGCTACGGACAAGAACTTCTTTCTGCCGCAGCAAGCCATTAAACCAGCTCAGCCGCTTTAGTAACTATAGCTTTAAACACCACCAAAAGGAAAACATTGCTGAGATACAGCACAAAACCTCAATGCAGGCAGTATCAGTCTATTTGAGCTCTGCTGGTCATGTTACAATTATATGGTACCCACACAATAGCGAAGAAAGGAAAAAAAAAACCTTCATCTAAGCAAATTATTGTCAAGCATGGCTACCAAGACCAGATTAAACCTTGCCAGCTCATTCTGCCAAAAATGATGACATTTTTAATAAAAGGAATGGCTAGGGGCTTGCGGGTTTTTTAAGCCAGGGACAATTTAGACTACTATTTGAATATATAGATTGAATCTATGTTCAATAAAATGTAATTTTCCTACTACATAATAAGGAAACAATTCCTTTCTACTAATACCTTTATCACATGTGGTAACAATCTAGCTGCTACTGAGACAGTAAAACAGGAGTGGCTATCTGCATGTGTTTGTTTCCTACTTTTGTATTTCATTTGAAACAGACTCCCACCCCTGCTCACTGACCGGAGTCTTCAGTGTGGCACCTCTCGAGCAAGAAGACGGAGCCCACAGAGCTTTTACCTCAAGTCTGAGACAGAGCAGGGAGCCAGAGGACTGAGAAGACACCACCCAGCCCAACTGGAAGTTGGTGGCAGGTCACAGATGGCCAGGCTGGACACAGAGCCCACTCACACAGAGAACAGTCAGGGACAGACACAGGATGGACCGTGGTGACCATGTACAGGGCTTAGCCAGACAAGCTGCCCAGTAGCCTGCTCGTGTGAAACCTGCCCCTTATTGCCTCTTCATCCTCCCGTGCTTTTTCCTCCCTAGTCCACTTTGATCACTCCCTTTTCTGCCTTTTATCCTTCCTCTAAACACCCCACGGAAATGTTAGAGTCTCAGCAGCTCTCTCAAACACCCAATAAAACGTGCATCCTCCTCCAAGATCCACAGCTTTCCTTCTCATCTGTTACAAAGCCCTGGTTGACTGTCTTCAAGGACACACCCGAGAGCTTCTTTTTGTGGCCCATCACCAAGGTTTCAAGAGTTTTAGCCTTTGTTACTGTCACTGATAGCAGCTGTTACAGTTTGTGCATCTGTGTGCTCAGTTTATCATTCTTGATGTCTTTTGTTTTTGCCTTATACGCTGAATAGCCATTAACTACATATTCTTTCAGTCTGCCTAAACAAAATTATGTTTGGTCAAACCTAGACAGCCACGAGCACTCCAGTGAGAAGGATGGCTATTATACATCAGCAAAACCATCAGAATAAGGAAATGATTGCTGCAGTGGTGACATGATCCCTGAATCACTGCCTTGGAATGGCTGAAATGCTCCAGAACACCAATAATGCAGAACAACAAACGCACTGTCTGAAGGACAGAAAGAGCTCCTGTAGATGATAACGCATCACACGGCTGTGAACAGCACTTTCAGCAACCTCACTCTCCACGAACCAGGCCTCTGCAGCCCATATGCCACATGCCTTTCCTGCCAGACAACTCGCCTCGTGTCCAGCAGCTGACAGAGCTCACTGGAGACAAAGCAGATCACAAGAAACACAGCACAACCACTAGTTCGATGACTGCTCGATAAAGATGACTTTTTGCCCCAGTGACTCTGATATTTTTTTTCCTCCACTGTAGTTCAGCTCTATAGAACACAAAGAGAAAGTAGACAAAACCCATGCATTTGGCTCTCAGTAAGTTACTGCCCTTTTCATCTGCACATTGCACGACGATTCAAGAGCATTTCCACAGCCAGAAAGGTTTCCCTTAAATTAGCTTGTCTCGATGCCCCTTAAAAGGAAGGGAGACCCAATTCACCTTCAAAGAAATACAAATCAGCAACTGATGAAGATGCTGATACATCTAGTTTGACTTGAGTGTTGCCCCAGTCTGTTCTTGCCCTTGCAAACAGCATTCCTGTGTGCAAGTCCTGGGCTCACACTAAGGTTCCTCTGTCTCTCTCTTCAAATGCAGAAATACTCATTCCACAGCCACAGGGCTACTGAGGGACAGTACATTTCTGAAAGTGTCCTAATGGTGTATAAAATTGTTAAATTGCTTCACAAACAAAGCCGAAGTGGGGTAAGGCAGGACATTATTAAGTAATCAACAGCAGCATTAAGGCAGCCTGGCAAAGCACCACATGACTAAAGCAAATCTTTTCTTGCAGAGGGACACTAACAATAATTAGCTTTCACATCAAATATGAGCTGAACTCAGCACAAGTTTCCATGAACATGATCTCCTTCCTCCGGTGATATTCCCACATTTCCCGTACAGCTCTCCATCACTACAGGCACTTCTCAGGAGCCAAGACACCGCACTGAACAAGCACATTCAATATTCTGCACTTTTCGCCTAAGTGAGGATTTCCAGCTTTACTGCAAATGTCATTCTACCCCTGCTCTCAATACCTGCTACTACCCATGGTTGGTAGGGAACGGAACCTGCTAAGCATTGCAATACTACCATGCTGACTCACTTGCTAGAGCAATTGGCCAGGTGGCCCAGGAGGAGTTTCTCCTATGTCCTCTCTCAGGACATGAGCTACTCCTTGCTCTCACCACCTTCCTATGAGAGCTATGCAACATGGTTCTCCCAAAGCCTGGGACAGTCAGAAAGCTGGCTACACACAAAGCCACAGGCAACACCAAGCAAAACATTCACTGGGGAAGGGCCGCGGGGGAAGAATTCGCAAAATTGTGTCATCTTGCTAGTTTGATGGTGTAAATTGAAATTCTAATCATCCTCTCATGTTTCAAAAAGGCTCACATCAGTTACACCCAGTGATCTGGCTACAAACAGATCACATATTAATAGTCACGCCACAGCCTTAAGATGGAAAATGGACAAATATGATCTTTGAACAGAAAGCACATTGTGGTTGACGGAGAAAAAGGTGATTTTCAGACCAGAAGATGACTGACAAAGATTTAGTCATCCTGCAACAGATAAGATACCAGTGGAACTACTGCTGCAGCAGATGAGTAAAGGCAGCAGTGAGACACTACCTGGAATGCTATACACAACTCTGGCCAATTCAGGAATGATTAATTCCAACCACAATAGGGCAAAGAAAGGCCAGGCCTGCACCCAGGGGTAGAGCCCAGTGCACAATGAGAAACCCGCAAGCCAAGACCAAACCCTTACAGCCTGTCAACCAGAGCCAGGGAAAGGAAGTCTCTCTTCAAAACAAAAGCAGGAGAGAAGAGCTATTCCAACTGACAATATTATCTTAAGTAGAAATGCGTATGAACTACTCATGATGAATTTTGGCTTAAAGCAGGAATAATGTTTATAGAGTCATTACTAGAATGAGACTCAGGAACTGCCTTCAGAGATTTTTCTTTTCCTTACAAGTTTAACTTGCAGTTCACTAAATTTGTGAAGGTGCACTTTGGCTGCAAGAGTAGGAGCAGAATATTATGACTCCAGAGGTGACATCCAATTCCATATTCATAACACACATCCCTAAAAAATAAAAATTCAAATCCCTAGTCTTAGTTTCCTATCAAAAATTTGAGCTCTACTCAAGTACTTTAAACTTGTTAATTAAACCAAAACCCAAATTATCACACAAATACTTAAATCCCAAGTTGACTTAGCTGCTATCCACTAGACTAAAGATGTTTGTTTCAATGTAAATACAGTTTTATATTTTCATGAGTCAGATATTCCACAGAATTAAAAAAGAACAAAATACCTGCTGAAAGTACATGCTGTCTTCCTTTCAAAAGTGTTCAAATGAAAGCTTAAAGGCAATGTAGCAGAAAAAAGTTTTAATACTGCTCACTCTATGAATTTATTATGAAGCTGACAATACATTTTTGAAGCTACAGTTCTTCAGACAGTAACTGCTGCTTTATTTAATTCTTTTGTTTTTATTCAAAAGTTCTAAATGTGCAAAAAAAGAAGCCTGACAACACAAAACATCAAGAGAAAAAAAAATGCACATTTCCAGTTATAACTTGTGTGGTTTCCAAAACAAATGAGTCTTACGTGATCACACATACTAGTCAATAGTTATTAGCACCTCCTATGTTCAAACTACTTTAAAGTATTAGAAGATGTGTTATTAAACACTCTCTCGAAGTAAGCGGTGGATGAAGAATCCAGATGAGACAGACACTGGATGTCAGACTTGGTCAAATTCTTCTGTTCACTGAAAACAATGATTCCTAAGGATTCCAATTTCTAACATTTAATCAGTATCTTTGTCCCACTTTCACAGAACTAAAAATAATACTACCCTCCCTTTATACAAAATCTCTCAAGAATACTGCTTGTAGCCCTGTGACACAGCTCAATAAGATACTCATCAGTCACAACTTGCATTTTACATACCTTACTAGTATTAAATTAAAGCATTTGAGAGTCATTAGACTTGCCAAAGAGGGTCAAAGCAAACATTAGCCTTCTGCAACACCTTGCCACCTTTCACTACATGGAAGGACTGCTAAGAAACCATGACTTGCCTTCTGACATAAGGACTGTACTCATCTAAATGATTTCTGTGTTTGGTCTTACAGGAAACTGCTTTCGCTGTTCGTGTGGCAGGGACACGACAGCTCTCATAACCTGAGTGACCTGCACCCAAATATTGTTCCTGATCGCATAGCTGGTACAGGATCTCTTCAGCAAGCTCACTGGGACAGTCATTTGTTCCTTACCAGAGGAAGATATAGAAGAGCGTGAATCCTGGAGTCAGCTGGTTTCAGCTTCTGGCAGGAAGATGTGCCAGGGGAGGTTTAGGTTGGACATTAGGAAGAGGTTCTTCCCCCAGCGGGTGGTGGAGCACTGGAACAGGTTCCCCAGGCCTGACAGTGTTCAAGAAGAGACTGGACAACACCCTCAGACATATGGTGCGAACTGTGGGGTTGGACTCAATGATCCTTGTGGGTCCCTTCCAACTCAGGACATTCTATGATTCTGCCTCCTGGGGTCCCTCCAGCTGTTGCATGCTGCCTCAGAGTCCTTGGTGACCCTCAGACTGGCTCTGAAAGGGCCCCAGCCTCTGAAGACCAGTTCACCTCTGCAGCAGCCTCCTCCACCAAGGTCAACCTGGCGAAGACCACTAGTTCACGGCACCTCCCTTCTTGGCCACCCAGGGGCACAGGGCTGGCAGCTCCAGCTCTGCCACCTTCCAGCCCAGACGCCGACAGCTGGGGTGAAGGAGCTATTGCAGAGGTGAGCAGGACTGCTGCAGAGGCTTTCACAGAATCACTGCATGTTAGGGATTGGAAGGGACCTCAAAAGGTCATCTAGTCCAATCCCCCTGCTGGAGCAGGAACGCCCAGATGAGGTTACACAGGAATGTGTCCAGGTGGGTTTTGAATGTCTCCAGAACAGGAGACTCCACAACCCCCCTGGGCAGCCTGTTCCAGTGCTCTGTTACTCTCACTGAGAAGAAGTTTCTTTTCATATTTAAGTGGAACCTCCTGTGTTCCAGTTTGTATCCATTGCCCCTTGTCCTATCATTGGTTGTCACTGAGAAGAGCCTGGCTCCATTCTTGTGACACTCACCTTTTATATATGTGTAAACATTAATAAGGTCACCCCTCAGTCTCCTCTTCTCCAAGCTAAAGAGACCCAGCTCCCTCAGCCTTTCCTCCTAAGGGAGATGCTCCACTCTCTTAATCATCTTTGTTGCCCTGTGCTGGACTCTCTCCAGCAGTTCCCTGTCTTGAACTGAGGGGTTCAGAATTGGACACAATATTCCAGGTGTGGCCTCACCAGGGCAGAGTAGAGGGAAAGAAGAACCTCTGTCGACCTACTAACCACTATTTTCCCTTTGGGTAAGAGCAGCAGTCATCAGCCAGCTATCACTGCTTATTCTCACGCTGCCTGGGTGCCACATGCCTCCTCCCTGCAGACCTTCCATCAGGAGCCTGGCTGGGAGAGCTGTACCAGGCCCGTAGCCTTCTGCCTGGGAGACAAAAAATTAGTACTCCCTTTTGTCAACACACAGGCATGTGAACATCAGAGTACAAGTCTGCATTTCACCCAAACGACCCCTGCAGGTTCCTGCCACTTCCAATGAGCCATGTCAAGTAACAGTGCAACCAAAGCATGGTTCAAACCAGCTTGTTCCCACAACAGAAAACTGACTGAACTGCTCATTGTGCCTTCAGTGAAGATGAACTTTCTCATCCTATGGTCATGCTATTGCTAGATCCACCACAGAGGACATCACCTTTGGTGACAACAGCCTGCATTAGTTACCATAAGAAACCACAAAACCCTAGGAATGCCCAAATGCCTCCAAGACAAACCTAAAGAGCAGAAACGATCAGAAAAGCCAGCTAGTTATCGTTCCGTAGCTTTCTGTCCCAGCTCAGCAGACTCAAGGCTGTTCTAACTTTTAAAAACTGGCTATGGTGCTTGAAGGACACCAGACAGACAGGAAACAAGAGTACAGAATTGTCTGGCACCTCAGCTCTGCCTTGTCCCATTCAGCATTTCCATCGCTGAGAGCATCTGCCACCATATCTAGCAGATCCTCTCCAGAGCTGATTCACAAACTAATACTATCATATAAAAATACTATATGCTGGGTTTACACACATGCAAACTTTTCAGGAATTTTTCTGACAACCAAATCAGGCACCAAAAAGCAAAACTATGTGGAAGTCGTGCACAAACCACCCTCTCACTAGCCAAAAGAAGCACATGCAACTGAAATACTTGCAAACCTGCTACAACAATTAAATAATGCTCATCAACAGGGAATAAAAAGCAAATATGAAAGGCTGGAATGCACTGCACTGAGAACAGTCATGGACCTGGAGAGCACAGAGTCCACTGAATATCTTAGTAATGATTTTTTTATCCCAGTGTGCACCAACCTCCATAATAAAAACATCAGAATGTAATTTGACTACTTTAAAACCTGAGACTCCCGTATAAGAAACTGCCCAACCCAAAAACCTGAAGTTTTATTGAAGCCTGGTGAACTACTTCAGCTTCCTCCAGTCTCAAAGAATTATCTATCCTACTTTGTGAGCTGTGAAACAGCACTTGCCACACTAGCGCAGGCAAACAGGCTTTTATGACTTTCTTCCTTGTGATTAAATCAGAGGACAAGGAATTAAGTGTTTGGGCTTGTATGTTTTCTATATTTTTATACAAATCGTATCACCATTCCGTCCCCCTGCTCTCCCATCTAATACAAATCCACCTCTCGGTGTGATGAGTGTGCAGTTTGTAGTGCCTGCTGAAATCCTCACGAGTGAAAGTGCAGATCACAAAAGAGAGATACCTGGAAACCCATCTCTGCAGTACAGACATCTGCAGAAATGAGCAGCCAAAATTCAGTTAAGGGTCTGGAAGAAGCAGGATTCACAAATGCTCACCATGGTAGATGAATGGAAGAAAGATAAGGAAGAATAAAATACTACAAATGTCTTGATATTAAAGATATTCATTCAATTAGCCTAATTACCACAGTAACTGTTAATTCTACTAGTTAAGCAAATGGTTTACATAAAATCATTGAAAAAATACCTTTTGTTTCAGAGTAAGAGACTAGCTAGGTTCTTGAACATTAGGTCTAAGTTTTCACGCTGCAATAAGTACTGAAATGCAGAAAGTCTTTTGTATACATATATATATATGTGTATATATATATATAGGATGAGCTCCCAATAACTGAGTCAATTGTCTCTGATCTAGTTCAATCCTGTTGCTGTAACTGATGTTATTCAATAATTATTTTATTTTTCTGAAGATCTAACACTGTTCTTCAGCTCAGGTGTCCACATCAAATAGATGCCTTAGAAGAGTAGGCTACAGGCATTTTTAAACACATAACTTACTCAATAGTCCCAAACTGAAGCTAGCTGTCAAAAAAGCCATTGTTGAGCTGTAAAAACAAGAGAGTTTCACTGCCATTTATATTAAACTGCGCTCTTCCCAGTATCACAGAATATAATATTCAGCTTCTCTGGAGAGGTGAAGCTTGTAATGAATACAGCTCATATGCAAACCAAGTCATCCTAGTTCCTCTTAATACCACTGTGCTCGTAAAATGCATTAATTGGGGTAGTCCAGAACACAGTGTTACAAAGTCTGGCATTCAGCCTTGACTTTTAAATATGACAACAAATCATTCATTAGATGTACAGCTGACATTTTAGGATACAACAGTGCTGATTAAATCAGTAGCATTTTCATATATACATTCCACATTCACATGGCCAATATAAACAGTATGGCTATTATCCTCAATCTGATCCACCTGCATATGAGGTTCCTTTTTTCCTTTTATAATATTAATTGATAAATGGAAGCTCCTCTCCCATTCTAACTTTTTTTTTTTTTTTAATAAATAACAACACATTTTGAGGGAAAAAAATATCCTGTTAACTCCAAAAAGCAAGGTCAAAAGAACAGTGAGGAAAAGGATTTAAACCCTCTAAGTCCACAGTGAATTATTAATTCCACTGCAGGAAAATTCAACTACAGTATCAGCAGTTGCAAGCCTGGAAGCACAACTCGAAGCAAAGTCATCAACAGCTCACAAAATACTGTTTGAGGTTACTCTTTCTACCCTTTCTAAACCTGCTTTTGGGCTCCACTCCCCGCTCTGCTCGACACCTACTTTCTTGGCATCTTTGGTGGCTTTAGCACATTCCCCTCCTTCCCCCACCAACCCTCTCCCACGTGGGTCCCGCTTTGTACTGCTGTCCTCTCCAAGGGCACATGCTGGAGCACCTCCCAGCAAGAAAACAACTTCCCTGGTTCTTGATGCTCCTGCTGCCGAGAGGAACGACCACACAACGCTCCTCAAGCCACACAATGAGGCCAAACCCTTCCGGCTGCCAACCAAGTTAGTGATTCTCCTTTAATAGACAGAAATTGAGTCAGGGTCATCTCCAGAGCAGAGGCACCTCCCTAACACCAGCCAAGTTGCTCCTGCCAAATGCAAGCTGAACAAACTCTTCAAAACTCCTTAGGTAAAGCATTGCAAAAAGAGAAACAAAAGATACTCTCAAATTCCATTGAAAGGGTAGCTGACACTTCTCAAAAGCATTCAGCTTGAAGGAGTCACCGTATTTGGAAAATTTCTGTCAAAATTGTTGACATAAGCAAAATTTAAGACCCTGTCTTCAACTCCTTTAGTTCAGTGTGGATGTCTACAACAGCAGGAGGCTCAGCTTTCATCAATGGACAGAAGAGCTTCTCCTGAAGAATATTCTTTGCACTTCATTTTTTCACTGAGTTCAAGGACTAACATGTTCAAAATCCCAAAGCCAACTGGAATTAAACATAACAGGAAAGCCTGATACTCACTTCAATCAATAAAAATGAAATTAGGGTAGGTATAGATTTACACTCTTAAGAAATATGGACTGAAAAGAAACTATTTGTTTCCCCCCCACACACATAAGTTACGTGCATTTCCTTTCAATAAGTAATCTCAGTTGAAACATTTCAAGAAAAATCAACTTAAGCAGCAGTATAACATAAGAACATACAACAGTTAAACTTCAAAATACTGGTTTTACCAGGATTTCTTTTCAAGTTTATCACCAACCATAACTAGACCACATTATTCACCAGTTTCTAACAACATGGAATACACAAATATGAACCTGAATAATGTAAGAAAATGTTTGAATAATATTCACAGGTGTATGACAGCCTCCAAGGCAACACCAACACCAGTTTAGTTTTCACTTAAGCAGAAACTAACATGTTTTAATCATTATGAGTCAATAAGAATTAATCTCTTCTGGAAAATAACTGAAGCACTAATGAAAAAGTCAAATCAAATATGTAACTTAATCCACTGAATCTAATAATGTTTTTAAACTGCTGCATTTCAAGTTAATCTATCCTGAGGCAAGCAGTAAACTGTGACTTAAAAACACTGCCATTTTTGGACAGCAAACATAACAGGTACACAAAAATCGTCCATGACATTTGTACTTATTTTATACCTCTACAATAAAAAATACAGCACCCAAAGTTGAATAACACGATTCAGCAAACAAAAACCAGCATACACTCAAATCAATACTTTTAATAAGTCTTTTTGCTAGTAGAAAGAACTAATGTTACTTACTGCTATTTCTCTGCATGCAGACATAGAAATTCCAGTACCTTCTATTTGCTTTAAAGCATAATCTTTATCATCTTTCCTGTGAAAGAAGAGAAGAAGTTTTTTTAAAAAAATTGCACCATGAATTCAAAGTGAGCTCTTTACCACCATTCAGAGGACAGTTTCTCATTCATACAAATTCTCCATCTTATTTGCTTTTGATTCTTTACTCGTTTAATGTCTGGATACCCAGCTAAGCCATAAACCAACCACACCATCTTGATAAAGCTGAGATATAAATTTTTTCTTACTACATAAACAGAGATTTTTAAAAAGAAAACTTTTTTTTTAAATGCAATGATCAAAATCTCTTGCATTCCTTCCTCTTTTATTAAGAAGGAAACAAAGCAAACATTTAGTACATACTATAAATAAGACTAGCCAGGGCTACATCTCCCATAAATATATTACTCTGGATGACAGCAACATATTTTCTTTCCTTCAGGTGACAAAAAGTGCCCTAAAATTTTGTTCCTACCGAATTAACAAAGATTACCAAGATTAATTGAAAAAAAACCCAAACACACACAAGGTATCTGTGCAACCTGAAGAACCCAGAGAAATATTTGTTCAACTTTAAAAATGTATAACACTTAAAAACACCACTGCCACCCTGTACTTACACCAACCTTATAATAATTTATTTAAAATGCAATCTCATTAGTAGTCCCAGCTACCAAAAGCTAATTGAAGAGATACACCGCAGCAAAGAAGACACTGAACTCTTGTCCATCCTCAGCCTCAAATTGCTCAGACTACTAAGATATAGAGAACTTGTCCTTCCCACCCACGGCCTGGCACCCACTGCGCTCCTGGGAGACACAGCACTTAACAGTATTGCCAGCAACATCTCGAGCATTCATACAGCCCCAAATCCCCAGGTTACGTAAGAATTCGTATTCATTTTTAATGAATCCAGTTTTCACAGCTGTGAAGAGCCACCCTGAAAAAATGCAACGCAAACATCCTGAAGGCAGATAAAACAGAACTGGAGTTAAGCATTTAAAACATATGCACTCGGTTCCTCCAGCTCTCACTGAGTATTTGCAAGGCTTTGAATTGCTGTATTCCTACCTGAAACACAATTTCTCCTATTCATCATTACCTATTTAATCCCTCCTGTCCAAGAGATTTTTCATGGGGTTCAAAGACAACCCACTGTTAGCAATAACCTTTCAAAACAGAGAAGAGAGGAAAAGTGGGAGATTAATGGACAAAATCTGAACACAGTTAATGAGGAGGAAGAATGAAACAGCAAGTGGGCGAGAGCAGATTTCAGTAAGAAGGCAAATACGCGGATTCAGCAAGAGAAAAGAGGGGAAGAGATACATGATCTGACACAAACAGAAAAAAAAGAGTAGGTAGGACAGTGACAGAAGGGATTAAAAAGCTTCTGTATTATAAAAACCTAAAACCTCCTTGTCTGGAAGACAAAGAGCCAGTGCTGAGCACAAATTAATACACAGAAAAAACAAGGTGGAAATAGGGAACAACAATCTCCTCTGTCTCACCTTAGAGGAAAACAAGGTACATGAAGCCCAAAACCAAGAAACTATTATAGTATTAAGCACATCATTAAACTGTGCAACTCATGATGACAGAATATTATAGGGATCTACAGTATAAATGGATTTCAAATCAAATTATACAAATTTATAGTGGACAGGGGAGTTACGGACCACTCCATGGGCAGGTACTGAACATAACCCCAATCTACTTTCCAGCACAGAGATTTCTTATCCTGCTGATAGAAAAACATACAGGGAAATCTTCTCAGCTAAAAATCATTTTACCCTCTATCTACATTAGCTAGCAACGGCTCGTGGATGCTACTGGACACAAATAGAAAGCAAAATGGATTGGACCAGAGGTCACTCTCATTGCCGTATGTGCTCACCTACTTAGTTTTCAAGGTGCTTGAAGTGATGCTTTTTTTCATGAGAAGTCCTACCACACAACTGCTACCATTACAAGCATTACCATGGACAGAATATAGAGCTAAATAGGTCAGACTACAGGTTGTTCTCATTGCCCTGTTGCCTATCTGCTTAGAATTCAAAGTGTTTGAAGAACTCTGCACAATAAGAAGTGCTACCACAGAACTACTATTATTACAAGCATTTCTGGTAACGCTGTCTACACTGTAGCCTGCCGAACACTTAAGATTGCACAACTATTTTTAATTGATCAAACTTTTGCCAAATTAAGTCTGGATTAAAGTCTTCCATACCAGATGGCAGACATTATCTGGAAAATTTTAGAAAAAATACTTAAGCTGTTTCCTAGAATGAAACTGGAAGAACACACTTTCAGTTGTGCATTTTAACTTTTACAACCGTTGCTTTAATACTGCAATTCAACAGCTGAGCTTAAGAACATACCATTTGGTCTACTCGAAACAACAGATGAAATAAGAAGTCTCTGAAAATTAATCTTCTCCCACCCAAAGGCAGCTAAAGGGCAGATCCCAAGACACAACCCAACCTTTCTCTGCCCCCACAGCAGCCCAGGGCTGTGGTGAATCAACCACTCGCTTACAGGAACCAAGAGCAAGTAGCCTCTGCCACCCGGCCCTCAACCTGCCCAAGCAGCGTACAAGAAATACAAGCATGCTAAAAAGGAGGAAAATAAATTACAACTTAGGGATAGAGCACATTTTTTAGCACCACACTACACTCTCCTCCAGAACCTGAAAAAAAGCCCAAAGACTTCCAAGACTTAAACTCTCTGAATTGTGCGGGCACAGCTGATGCACAAAAAAACCCCAATTCCTAACCCTTTCTAGCACCTGTTCTGCACCAAGGTTGGTAACACATCATGGTTACCCATCACACCATTAGTACCAGCTTCTCCATCAACAGAAGTTGGAAAATCCTAGCTCTACCTTTGAGCCAAGCGAGATTTTCTTTATACAACTTACTGCAGTTCCATGGGAGCCAGAGGAACTGGGGGAATAGTTTTTAAATGAAGTGATAAGAATTTGCAAAAGTGTTATGAAGCCAAAGGAAAGACCAAACTGAGTGACCGAGCTTATTTTTACACAACTTCCAAAAAGATTTACTCCATAGTCTGTTTATATCATAACACATGCCAAAGGGCCTTTGTGTGGTTTCAATATGGGAAATTTCCTTCTTCAAAAGTAAAGACAGGAGAAGCGAAAAAATAAGAAAAAAAAATAAACACACACCACACATACACACTCACAACAAACCAAAATGAAACAGAAATATGCCTATAAACATCTTCCACAGCTAATTAAGCAACAGCATTGGCCACTCAGCAGCTTGCATTTTCAAGGTACAGTGAGACTCACAGCATAATTCAATTAAATTTATCCTTCCAACAGAGAGGTTCTGTTGGGAAAACCTGCCCTATCTCTGCTGCCTGAGAACTGGATGTTAAGTAACTGCGGCAGATCCCCCACCCACCAGCAGGCTTCGAAAAACTGGTTAATCTGCAAACTTACTTTTACACTACTGTACCGATTCTTTCCTGCACTTGCAGGCTGGCATCTTCAACAGAGTAATACTCTCTGCTAGTAATAGGCAGGTGTGAGAGCAGTAACAATAAGAAAACTCACTTCGTACACAGCTGCTGGAAATAGCTGTGATTATATATAGTCCCACACAAACTACACAACCTTGTGTAAAAATGTCATTTCCTCAGAGGGACAACACTAACATCAGAGGTATAAACCTGAAAAAAAATATGCAGCTAGCTACAACATCAGTTTCCATGGACTTTGATGACAAGAATAAATAGACCTACAAAATTACCATAAAAGAGCATAACTATATAGTTTTCTTCTTACAGCTTGAATAAACTAAACCCAAAAATGCCGTCTTTAAGAGAATTAAGCTATTATTATAATGCTGTTTCCAAATTTTTTTTTAAGTTCTACTGAATTCGGAAGTGCAACAGCACCATCACAAACATTTAGTCTATCTATAAAAAAAGGAACAGATGCCTGCTGAATGTGAGCACATTGCAAAGCTTTAAGTATTTAAATGCCTGGTATTTCTACCCTTTATTTAGAAGGATACTTTAACCATAAATATGTTTAGCAAGTGGGAGAAAATATCCTGCATAATAAGAAAAACCTGGCTTATTACATAACAAGCAATTAAAATATATATATATATATTCTACTGATATTTCGTCTCGTGTATTTGTTTCGTAGAAATGTATTGGCACAACATTACAATATAACCTTTATTCAGATCACTAGATCAGTTTAAAATTCAATTGAGTAATAAAAATGGCAGAATAAACCTTAAAATCAGTTGTCATAATTTACATTACTGTTAAAAAGAACTCAAATTCAAAATTAACTGGTCACAATTTAAGAATAGCTTTGTGTTTTACTATAGAGAGATTTAAAACTTTTCACCTTTTTAATATAATTAATACTATTGTGAGGACACAGCTTTGAATTTGACCGCTTTGTGGAACAGTAATCTATCTTTATTCAATATTTAGAGTTTGTTCTAGTGTTTACAACATGGGCAATGGCAATTCCCTCTTAAAAAGGGAAGTCATTCTATGGCTTGTGTGAAACTAAAGCAATGCAAATATGTCGTTACTTGTAAACATGCTAAAGAAGGAACCCAAAGGTTGATTTGTTTTGTGAAACAGAATAATCCTTTAGAATGACATTTGTACTTATTAGTATAAATAGTAGTATGTGAATCTCCAAATCTTGAAATAGCCTGCAAATGATTTGCATGAATACCACCCTAATCAAGAATTTCTACCCACTGAATTTCAACAGCTTTCACACAGATTCCACAAACTTACCCATGTGCTCTGAGCTTACACACAGAGAGGTAACAAAACCCTTTCATGCCCACAGACCACCGCACCCTGACAAGATCAGAATATTCCAGAAGTGGACTTAGTACAGCACAGTACTGGTTTTGCCTGGGATGGAGTTAACTGTCTTCACAGTAGCTCCTGTGGGGCTCTGCTTAGGATTTGGGCTGAAAACACTGTTGATAACACAAAGATGTTCCAGTCACTGCTGAGCGGTGCTTACACAGTGTGAAGGTCTTTTCTGTTCCTCACACCACTGCATCAGTGAGTGGGCTGGGGATGCACAAGCAGCTGGGAGGGGACACAGCTGGGACAGCTGACCCCAATTGACCAGAGGGATATTCCACACCATATGAAGTCACACTCAGCAATAAAAGCTGCAGGTAAAAGGAAGAAGGGTGGGCATTCAGAGTGATGGCGTTTGTCTTCCCAATAACCACCCTGTGGAGCCCTGCTGGTCTGGAGATCCAAAATACACAGCCTTGATAAGCACGGAATGCACCAAAATATGGCTTTTACTCAGGCTTACAGTCACAGTCCAACTGGCAGAGACTGAAAAAGGTTTCCATTGTAAAACATTTAAATGTATGAAATCCCGTGCTTATCACTGCATACCTTTAAACATAAAGCCAGACAGGTGTATCTGTGCAGGGTGGTATATAACAGTTCTGCAAGGACAGAGGTTAACAGCCAAACAGCAAAGAGTATACACATCAGCAGAAAATAAATGGTATAGGAAAAAAATTAGTACAGACAACTTGATACAAAGGCTGAGAAATTGCATTATAAGCACTCAGCTTCCCAGAAAGCACATTTTAGGTCAAAACTTTTGTCAGACTGATTAGTACACACAATCTGATCACTGACCCGGTACTCTCAGATAAACCTAAAATAAAGAGCAAAATCTTACATATCATCTCTAAAAACATTCTGAGCTAACTATGATGCGGTGATAACCACTTCAACTTTTTCTCAAAATCTGATGGGTTTCATACATTTAAATGTTTTACAAGGATGTTAATAAAAAGAAATGAAAACTAACAGTGAAGTTTTGCAGAGAAGCTTGTTTTAAGTCCATGGTGTTCTGCTGAAAGAACTCCATCTTCACCCCTACACCTCCTGTCCCTTTGTGCTAGAGCCCAGGCACTTGTTTTCAGATGGCGATGAGCTTATTCAGAGAACAGAAGTAGTATTTTCCATTTTCTGTTTGGTACGCTGCCACATGAGCGAGTAGAAGCGGCCTGCTGAATGCTCGGACGAGCACTGGAGCTGTCTAAAGGCAGAGAGCAGACACCGCAGGGACATGCTGGTTCCTGCCCACGTTCAGGATGAAGTTAATTTTATAACTAGTACTTCCCACGTCATCTTGAAGCTGTACACCCACCTTTGCCAGAAAGCTGCAGACATGTGCTACAACCACTGCAAAAATAATCCTGTTCACTAAAAAAGCTCACCATTGCTGAAACAGTAGACTTTTTCAAAATATAGAAACAACATAAACTAGAATTATGTCGTTCACTTATAGCTGTTTGAGGATAATTTATATATACATAATGCACAGAGCATCAGTAAACCATTTCCAAAATGAGACTATGCTAAAAATAACTTTCCAAGGGCCACTTGATATTGGACGCTTTTTGTTCGGTTGAGAGCAAACAAAAAACGCTTTTCCGTTATATTAGCTAAAACAACTTGGATGAACCAGGACCAGATGATAAACATTAATTCAAATTACTGCTTCTTCATTTGACTGAATTTAAAATAGTTTTGAAAAATGTGGTAATCTATAGCATGCATGAAACCTACAGAAGATAGGTTAACATGATCTTCTATATTATAAACTGTCTGCTACGCAACCAAAGCATGACTATTTTTAAAATCTCAGCTTTACCCAAGCCCAGAGTATTTAAATGTATTTACAACCAGCTTAGAGTTTATCCCATCATAGATTCTAGCTTGTTCCTTCCATAGAAGAAATCTGCCAAAAATCAGATAAAACCCCAGATTCTATCATGAAAGCCTCTTATTTATTAATAAATGAGAAAGGGTCATGAACAGTGCAGCCCACTCAGAAAAGCTGGAAGTCTGAGCTGCTTTGTTGAGGATTTCAGCTCAAAGGAATAGCTCACAACTGTTCTCTCCGCCACAAAGTTTCCCGTGAAGACTTTCCAGGAACAGATAAAGAGAATAAAGAGTATTTGGTACTACTTAATCCGCAGACAGAGATAAATATAGTTCATGAAGTAGTGTGACTTCTTATCTATTTGCCACCACAACCAGAGCCTTGCACCCGTTCTAACGCAGCTGCTGGCATCAGTACGTTTTACAGTTTCACGCACTTCCGTGACAGCGCTTGCTGCCAAAGGGGAAATTTCAGATTGTTTCCATATTTCTAGTCTACTTCTCCACCTTCAAACATGAGATACATAAGAAAAAGCACGAATCAAAAAACGCGTGGAAGCATGTTTAAAAAAGCACGTGTGCACGACTGTCTATTATCAGTGCTGGGTCACCTGCCTGCAGACGATGGGGCCGGGCTGTGGTACCAGACCCAGCACAGGACCGGGAGCAGAGCTGCCCTGGCCCCAAGGCTGCCCAGTGACCCGAGACAGCGGCCGGGAAGAGGGAGCAGCCAGCAGCCCTCTGCCACCACCAGAGATCTGTGCTGGCCCAGACCCATACGAGAGCTGAGCAACCCCTGAGGATCCACTGTCTTCTCTAATAGGTGCATTTCCAGGCACATCTTCACATCCCTTGGTGATGCTGATGTGCAGAAGCTCTCAAATGATACCCATATGTAATTATGACAGAATCACTGTATGGCTGGGGTTGGAAGAGACTTCATCTAGTCCAAAGGAGATCATCTAGTCCAACCCACCTGCTAAAGCAGGAACACCTACAGTAGATTGCACAGGAATGTGTCCAGGCCTGTTCTGAATGTCTCCAGAGAAAGACTCCACAACCTCTCTGGGCAGTCTGTTCCAGTGCTCTGGCACCCTCAAAGTAAAGAGGTTTTTCCTCATGTTCAGATGGAACCTCCTGTGCTTCAGTCTGTGCCCATTGCCTCTCATGCTATTGTTGGGCACCACTGAAAGGAGTCTGGTCCCATCCTCTTGACATCCACCTTTGAGATATTTATAAACATTGATGCAACTTTTAGATACAGTGTGCTTTAGGACTTTAAAAAAAAAAAACACAAAAACCTTGACAAAATGACAAGAGGATGGAAGAATACAAGTAACGGCACGTTTCATGGACTCAGATCTGAATTCACAAGACACCACATGAAAATAAAAAGCCATATTACTCACCAAAATGCTAACACAAGGAAATTATTTCAGAGGAAGATACATTAGCAGAACTGAATTTATTGAGGGTCTAACTCAGACATTCATACCTTTTCCATCCCCAACATACTTATAGGACATGGCAAGACTGTTGTGCCAGAACAGCATCATTATTCTTATCAGATAGCAAGGCTTATGCTGAGAATATTTTACACTTCAAAACAAATCCTTCAGTAATAGACCTTTTCACGGGTAAAGAAAAGGTCATTTCCCACAGCTGGAGGAAAAACCATCAACAGCAAGCCAATAAACACTAGGGCTTCTGAGACAGCTGATACTAGGTGGTGAATGCCAATTACTGATTCACTTTATTCCTATTGTTCTTTGATTTTTTTTTTTAATTAACACTTTTCGCCACAACATGTAGTTTGGCAAGAAGTTCAAAGTAAGCAACTGAGTTCAATGATACACTGTACATGTGGTTATTCTGATCTAAGACTATGCTGCTGTCAAAAGAAAAGCCTTTTCTTGACATCTCTGCCTTGCTGTTCCAAGCCAGAAAATCCCTCCCCTTACACCAGCTCTGCTTTGTGCCACGCTCCTCACGACATGACTCGCATCCAATGTTCCGCAAAAACCTATCCACTTCTTGATTCCTGGGTTTAAAAATTCTGTTGGTCTACAGCGAGGACGAATGAATATCAAAACCAGCACCAAAGCATGTGGTAAGAGCAAACGACAAGGAATGGACGTAGAAGAAAAGCAAGATGCCCCTCACTTCACTCCCCACCTTCTGGTGGGGATGAAACCACAGGGAGTAGAGTTGGCTATGAAAAACCAAAACAAAAGCAAAAACAACCACACAACCACAACTCCTCACCCAGCTAGCCCTGCAATGAGCTCCAGCAGAGAAATTCCACAGAGCAAGAGAATCCCTGGGATTTGGTTAAGTTTGTTCCCCTCTCTTCTCCCACAAAATGATCATTTGACAGCCAGCCTAGAAACAAAATTTGAAAACCGTAAATTATGAAGCTCATTGCTATGAGATGAGCAGTTACCAACAGCAGTGCTTTAAGAAATTCTACACTGATGGGCAGCAGTACCTCACCAGACTCAAAGCTCTGTGCTACTTTATTAAGGCACACAGAAGTCTTACCAGTATTCTATGTAAAGCAATACACAAGCTACCTATACAAATTCTCTACAAAGGAATATATTGTTATGTTTCATTTGCACTTTCCTTCTTCCCTCAGGTTGCTCCTAAGCCACCTCACTTCAGAAACTTGGATTTGCATAAAGACAGCACAAGGTTTCAAAGAATCTGTTCTCAAAAGCAAACAAAAAGCAGGATTAAAGTATTGGTCTAAATTTCAGGAAGCCATAATTCCAATAACATGTATTTTTGGTATATTTTTCTTCAGTAGACAAATCTATGAAACTCTTCAGTTTACATGGAAGAAATAACACATTTGCCACTTCAAAAAAGGTCTATGATCAGAAGCCTTTTTTCATGTCATAAATGTTCTAGCAGTTACAAACATACTACTGTAGCAGCTACAGGTTCACAGATGATATTTTATTTAACAATCCTTAACAGATTTAGCTTCCATAAATTTACCCAGTCACTGAACAAATGTCTCCTGCCTTCTTGATGACACTCAGGATTTTAGAGCCTCTCCCTGGCCCTCGCAGATACAGAAGAGTCCTTGTCTATGGAACGACTGAAGTTTTCATACAGACATCGCTCCACATTTCTGAGCATCCTTGTTAGTCCTCCTTTGGTCTATTATACCCTGCCAAGGATGAAGGGATTAGAAGTGCTACAGTACTGAAAATAGGATTTACAGCAACAATGACACTGTGTTTTATGCTCCACTCCATTGCTAGTAAGTCCTGTGATTCTCTCTGCTTTTTAACAATTACTTGCACTGAGCTGGCACTCTCACAAAACTGTCATTATAAACTCCAAAATCTTTTTCTTAAATAATACTAAATTCAGAGGCTACCATTGTGTGAGTAAAGAAAGGACCATTCTCCTATACGCACCACTTCACATCAATGAGGATGATATATTATTGGAGAAGGGCTCTGTGATGTTGCAGGCCAAGCCTTCACAATCAGTCATTGCCTTCACCATCCCAAGTAACACTCACCCATCAGCAAAGCTGTTTCCCAACTACTTTATGACAAGTGATTTCCAAACAATCCTTTTGAGCAGCACAGTTTCTCAAGAGACACCACTAATGACCTCTCACTGTAATTCACATCTCTAAATAGCTTCTCTAACCAGAGATGGATCATTTCTACCTTCAGCTTACATCTTTGGTAGAATTCACACAATGCTTTTTGGAGATCTAGACAGATTACATGAACTATGCTGCCTTAACCTATATGTTGACTCTGTCAAAGGATTTTACTAGTCTTGGGAGGTGCTGACTGTGTTTTATAGGGCTGTTGTCTCTTTACCTCAGCACCATGTGTCTGCTATCTTTACTCTTGATTCAGCTTACTAGTTAGTAGTTTCAACCTTTCAAAAAGTCCTTCTAAAAAACTGATTTCACCACTGCCCCTTTCCAGTCTTCTATGACTATGAATTTAAAGCACTGGGTTATACTTTCTGGTTAGTAATTAGCTTATTTCATTCTCGAACTCCTTCGCATGTACAGCCACGTGTCATCTTGACAACTGACTGCTCTTCGCCTCAGCTTGTTCCAACAGCCCCTTCCCCAAACATTGCAATTTGAGACAGGACCCCCCAGTACATTCCTTCGCCTGCAATTCTTTACATTCTTTCACAACACACAGACAAAACCAAAGTTTTTCTCTCGCCATCATTCATCTTCTCTAAACACTGCTTTCATAGGCCAGTGGTGCCCTGGTCCTACACACAGCATTGTGCTACTGATGCGTCAGAAAGAGGAGGTGGGGGAAAGATTAATTTCATGCCCTTCTCAAGTAGTTTCTCAAGGGAAGGGTAGGACACATGGCTTGTGTGTGCTTTTGAGGGCTTATATAGAGGGAGGTTGCCAGGAGGGGCTCTCATGGTGCATGTTTTCAACTTAGCCCACCATTACTTACCTTCTATTTCCATATTCATGACACACAGAATACTGAATTTTTAAAAAAACATAGTCTCACTCTCAAGGGCTTCCTTTATTCTACTATTTCGCCATGTTACATTTTTGAACTGATGGCTTACAGTATGTCTTGAGTGATACACACTCACTGAGAGACCAGCAAAGCTTCCAAAATGGTTTCCAAGCAACTTGCAACATTTCACCTTTAGGCTTTCTTTTAGCTTTTAAGAAGTCATCTCCTGCTATCATCTCCACCTCCCCCTGCTCTAAAAATTGACATTGTACTTCAAGCAGAAGCATAGATTCAGCATCCCTCCAGGAGCAAAGAACAAACAGTGTTGGTCACAGACACCCCTCAGCAGTAACAGCTTGAATCTACTCTTTCATCCTACAGGCCAAGTTCTGAGTGGATTCTCCTGTGATGGGTGCCCTGACCAGCTGCTTCAGTGAGTAGCTGCTCATTGTCCTCAAGTTTGTCCTGGCACCTCTCTCTGACAGAGCATCCACCTAAATGAAATGGGGCTAACGAGCCGTTCATTGCTGTATTTTCTACTTTGTAGCCTCTCTGATCTCACACAGCACAGGCAAACTAGGCAGGCAGATGGAAACGCAGCCCTAATGCTATTTTCCTCCCTTATATATGCCTGGAATTCTACCCATAGAGCTTTCAGTGTGGCAATAGCTACTCTTTTTTGAATCTTTTGGTATCTGACACTCATCTGGCAGAGTCATACAAGCTTCCAGTTGAGCCTTTATAAAATTGAATTAGCATAACAGTGAATGGCACTGTTAGCACATTTACTTGAGAGGGGTTATTTTGTTCAACCCTGCTTAAACAGAATCCACGTTCACCCAAAAAGAAAAGGGAGAGTTGGAACACCAAGCAGTTCAAGTACAAAAAGTTAGATAAGATTCCAATTACACTGGAGGACAAATTTGCTGCCTTGAAGTCCACCCAGGCAGAGCTTGCTCCCCATGCTTTTGTTCTGCTCCATCCCTTGCACAGCAGTTCCGTGAGAACAGCAGAGTAGATGAAACCTGACTTTCCAAGGCCTCGTTGTGGGATTATCCAGTGTCTGAATGCAAACTGTAATTGAAAGTCCACCTGCAGCTCATCTCCCCCTCACAGGGTAATGCTATTCTGCTCCCAGAAAACACATATTGGCCAGAAACACAAGAAGGAACCAGGGGTTTGCTGCAATTCAGATCCTTTTGTATTCTAAGTTCTCAGCCACACATATTATTCACAGAGACAGTAATGAATTGATTCTTCTTTTTCGGTGCAACTCTCAAGTGTCCTTTATTCAAATGTCAACATCTTGTATGCAAGGTGTTACAAGCACACAGCATGGAGCATTCCCAGAAAAACAGGCGGATTGTTTCAGTGACCTTTAGTTGTGCTGTACCCTGTTCACAAAACGTGCTTTTTTTCAAGACTAATTTTAATTTCAGAAGTTTAGGTTATTATCTGTAGTTGAGAAAAATCACTATGTTCTCTTGAACACTTTGTCCTTTAAATAAAATATTTGCAGCTCTGGCTCTCTTCCTGCAAATTCTAAACTGACTGTACAATAAGTTTTGCTGAACTACCACTTAACACTCAAGATAGTTAAAACACAGTTGGATAGAAACTGTTGTGTAAACAGCAGTATATTTTTGCACAAGTATTGTACATAATTTTACAGGGACTCCCTGGCATCCTGACTATGTTTAAGTCAATTTCTCAACAGGATATGCAAAACATAGGCAATAGGGTAACATCAGTGGAATTGTCTGTAAAAAAGCAGAATATCAAATTGTCTGTCTAGTATCTTTCCTATACAAGCTACTAAAGACCTCATACGCTTCTGTACAAAACCTAATATATTTATTAAAATAGCTATTTCTCAGACAGGAAGCATACAATACACAAAAGTTGCCAACTAGTTAACAAGCGGCCTTGTACTTAACAAAAAAACTGTAGCTATGAATAAAGCTGTGCTGTAATCCCAAATGTGCTATTATGGGGACTTGACAAGGTCTCAGAAACCATTTGTCGAGCCTTGGAGGAGACAAGGAGGAACAGCAGGGCAGGCGGCTGGGACACAAAACCCTCCGGCACGGTTGTTACCAGCCGCACGTAGCCCTAACGCGCAGCATCGCTCGCCAAGCTCGGAGACACAAGACAGGGGACGGCGGGGGGAGAGGAGCACGAGAGCTCAAGCATTGGTGGGATGAAGCCTGAAACTGAAACCTTATTCCCATCCACTCACCCAAGATGGGCTTCTCTACTCTAAAGTCAAGACTGCTTTGCAGTGGAAGGATACCAGAAAGCAAGCAAGCCTTCTATTAGCAGCAAAGGGAAGTATCATCTTGATGCTCCTGCCTCAGTTTACCTTACTTGAACAGACTTAGATAAATTTTGGCTGTATTGAACCTAAAAGAACATTTCCAAGACTTAAATTAACAGACATGGGTGAACTGATTACCATCACCTACCTAAAGTCAGAATCCACAACTCCGAGTATTTTATAATATCACAAAAACTACTCACTTACTTTGTTGATACTTTAAACAAGCAAAGAGAGAGCCAATTACACATTAATTAAACATAACCTTCGTAGGCTTACTCAGTTTTAAAATGAGACTTTTGAATGAGATTGGACTTCCCTTTCGCATTGGCCCTTTAATCATGTTTCAAATGTTTAAGATCTGGCAGTTTGTCTGGCCCCAACACATGTTCAGAAAGCACATCTTTACCTCAAATCATTTCAGCTGATCAAATCTAAGTCTCTTCATGGCAGCAGACTGGCAGAAGACATGCAGATTATATCTTTTGCACGACACGTTATTTACGTCATCCTAGAAGACAGTCCTAGCTGCAAGTATACTTTCAGTTTGAATTTGCATTTAGACAGTGGATAATTCCGCAATAAAGCAAAGAGCCTTGGGGTGAGGAAAAAAAAAAAAATCAGGTTCATAAATGCTATTACTCACACGACTACTGTGCAAGCTACAAAAACTTGCAAACAGAACCAGCGCAGTCTTTGTGACTTCAAGAGACCAAGGCTGCAAGTCCATCTTCAAGATTCCAGTATCTCTAAAGCAGCTAGAACCTCAGATCTCTTTACACAAGGACTCTGTATGGCCACAAAATTCTTTGGATTGTAACCGTTGCAGAAATAGAGAGGATATCAGTATGTGTGGCTATAAAATTAATATTTTCTTTTCTTTTTTCTTACGGTTAAGACATTTCCAATGTTTTTGCAGAAATATTTGAAAGCGGTATTTTCCACAGAACAGTTATCACATGCAGAGACCACAAACAATATTGTTTAATATCAGCACAAATGTTAAGTAATACATCCAGATATTCATTCACTACAGGTTATGCTTTTAGAATCCACACTTCCTAGCACAGGTTCTGCAGAAGCATGGAAGTTGTTAGAGCCTCGTCACACTCACCCTTCAAAGGAAGGGAGACACCACCACCACTTCTTTGTAAAAAACAAACCACCAACCCCCCCCCAAAAAAGAAAAAACAAAAACAAACCACCACACACTTTATCAGGCATAAGGAAACACTTTCTCAAAATTTGCTTTCTATCTGTTCACTGAAGAACTGTTACTGCAGTGCAAATTATCTGCACTGTGTGTACTTAACATTTATTTGCTTACCTACCTGAACTTTCGTTCTCCAAGTACTTTTATTGAAAATTAGATTCATCCTTGAATGCTATTATTAATGTTTTATTCCTGCTCTCAGATGTGAGGGGCTCCTTCAAGGCCTGGCTTTGGTGGTTGTTTTTTTGTTTGTTTATTTTTTTCCAGAGTTCCTGTCAGGATTCTCAAAACTCAACAAGAGCTCCAAGATCTGTCCTCCTGGTCCAGGAGACTCCCAGGACCCAGATTGTGACTCACCTCTCCCTCCCTGCTCCTCCCCTGAGATACAAACCTGATGCTACTCTACACCCATCAGTGATTTCAGCCCCAGGAAAGTTTCCAACTCTGTCATTTTCCTCCCTGTCTCCTGACTGTCAACACAAAAGAATCCACCATCACAGTTCCCAGCTGGCCTAGCTGTACCAACAAGTGCTTTCCCATACAGATGCTGTGCCCGAGCTCTGAGCTCCTGAATCCTGCAGACCCTTCCAGCCACCTCTACCCCGTCTCTCACCTTCCCCTGAAGAACAATTTAGGTCCAGGTTCATCTCCTCATTGTTACCAACACAAGACCCATAGCATCCACCGTTTTTTCACCACACATATTCCACAGTGCCATCCCAGAAACACACAGCACAATACATTGTTTCTAGCACACCACAAGACACCTTGGTATCTATGAATGGTTCATGTTTGTTTTTCACCTCCATAACTCACTTCTAGTGCAGAACACCATCCCCAAGGCCACTCTTTTGGTCACTGCAGATGTGCCCCACATGCAGCCTTCATGGTGGTGAGCAAGAAAATGGCACAGTCCCTTCTGCTCTGAAATTCCCTCTGAATTTTTCAGAAGTTTGTGGACATAAACAGGACACAAAACCCCACAAGAATCATTCTCCAAGGTCACTGAAAAATTCAGCACAATAGTTCCCAGCATATTGCAGTCATCCATCAAAAAAGCTCTGGCTTACTGAAAAGTACATGCATGAGAGCTCAGCTTTAGTACATAGAAGAGAGGACAATTAAATCAAAACAACCACAAGTACCAGCTCTCTCCCCTACAGTTTCCTTTCAGTCTTGACATCCTGCAGTCACTCATGTTTACAAGCCACTTCCATTTTATTTGTTCAGTTACTTATTACCTTAATGTGTGTAAAAACTAGGATAGCATTAGGCTTAACACTGGAAATTAGCAGTTTTCTTATGTATGTAGGAGTCTAGAGGGAAAAGGACTATTTGGGAAACTTCAATTCTGTCTGTACCCAATGTCGCTTGTGTTTTAAAAATCTGAACCATTTTTTCACTCTCCAACCAGAAGACCCCATCAGACCATTCAGTTATTTGTGACCTTCCCTCTGCCCATCACAGACCAGCAGGCTCTGTACGAGCCCCACTGTGACAAGTAACTCTGACACTTCCGCTGCTTCCAAGGCAGCCACGAAAGGAAGCCAGAGAAGTCCTCCTATCACTCATGTTACAGACTCTTCAGGAAAATTCAGATTAACAACATACTTTGAGATGAAGAATTATCTCCGGAATTAAGAACTAGAGCCAAGCTTGAAAGACAGGCTGTACAGCAAAAATATAGACAAGGCGAACATTTTATTTTAAGATGAAAAAACAGCATACCAGACAAAAATTAAAGGCTGAAGAGAGCTCTCATTTTGTCAGCACAGCAATCACCTTTTAATACTCTTCCAAGGTGTAACTTGGTCTTCTGAGGTGCACATCATGTGTTGGCTGTTGCTGCACAGGGCTGGAGTACAACCTCAGACATAAACCCCATCCACTGTACCTTCATTATGTTTCACCTGTAGTTTCCAAATTTCAGCATAACTAAAAGAATCTCTTCTTAAGAAACAAGAGATTTTTCACAGTTCATGCTAAAGCAGTCTGCAAATTACAGCTCTTCAGATCGCAATGGTAATAAAGACCATCTCTGTTGTTTTGTGGTTTAAAAAAAGAAAAAACTTCTAAAAGATTTTAAAACAGAAGAATCAAAGAATACCCAAGAGCTACAGTGAACACACTGCTTCACTGTCATTTGGCTGAAAGCAGCATTCTCTTATGATGTGCACCTTCTCTGTATTCAGCACCCTCAAAAAGATCCCCTTTTCCCTCATGAAAACTGAGCACAGCAGTACATGCCTCCATTATTTACATATATTATGCAAATTTATAAATGAAGAATAAAAGCAGATACAGATCTTTGGTGTTTTGCAACACTATTCTCACACCCTCCTCTATGCACTTGTCAAAGGCTCCAGGTAGGAACAAAAACACTAACACATGGCTGTGCCAGCTCCACCTTTGCTGCTGGCTATGAAAATAAATCAACACAAAAGATCACACCAAATAAAGTCCAAGGGCCACAGAAAGACTCACCAAACTGCATAACCTTGAAAACCTACAAAGCTTGGAGCCACCTAACCAGGTGAGAAGGGAAGGAAGCAGATGGGAAGAGCAATTACATGAGTGGTTTACCAGAAAAATTAAAGAGTACAATACTTCATGCATACCTCATTATGTAGATATAGTTTAATTGGGAACTTTCTAACTACTATGTTAATGGATCCAAAAGAGACTTGAGGCATATATTTTAAGAAGATAGTATCACATATTGTACACATAAAGTCTATGGCATTTAGAAATTCAACGCTATTGTTCAGCAGAGTCACAAGTCAAAGGCTTGCACGACTCCACAGCTCTCACTGCCTGCCTGTCATCTGCACCACCCGCTTCAGTTCAAAAGAGTTAAAATCAACACACATGAACATTCAGCCAAAAAGAAGAAAAAAATACAAAAATCACGCCTCATGTCTGTAAGACTGAGAGAAGACAAGAGTCCTTTGGAAGTTTACAGCAAAAACAGCATGAACTTCATGGTGCAAGTCCTGTAAAGGCTCAGTACAGAATAAACCAAGAAGCTGCAAGCCCTGATTCGTTGTTGAACTTCTTGCCAAGTAAAATTTGTCTCTGGACTCATTCCCTCTATTTGTGGCACTCCCAAACTCAATCTACTTCTCACTAAAAATCAATCTGATATAAACACTCACAAAATAAGTGATCTCACCTAAATAAATACACAGCCAAAAGCACAAACTGGTACTTACCTGGTATCAACCTTAACTAAGAGCCAAGTGTCTAAAAAAAAATAAAAAAAAAAAATAAAAATAAAAAAGCAAACCCCAAAATTTCTAAAGTAAAAAAAGATGGGTTCTTCTGCAGGCACTGCAGAGCTTGGTCTGATCTCTAACAGAGCAGCCTAACTTCAAGAGCAAGAGAGCATTTGACTTGTTACAACAGTTAGTCAGAAGTGACTGGTTTTGATAACATTACAGACCAGGCACTAAGCTCTTGACTTACTTTTTTTCTTTGACAACAGGTTGTGCACTTTATCTACATTGCATTAAAATATTTCCATATTGTTGATAAAAAAAATTCCATGTCCCCCACTTCAAATACTGTGAAACAAGAATAGCACAAGCATCTTTTACATCACCCAAGCCATTCATTATTTTATTTAACTTAAACATGTTCTGTCTTCTCTTTTTTCCAAGGGAAATACTCCCAATATCTCAGTTTCTCTTTATACAAAAGTTTTTGAGATAGATTCATCGTCATTCTTGCAATATCCTTTTACCAGTAAGTAGAAACTACAACATACTGTATTAGACATCAAGCAAAACAGTCTACTAGTTTTCTACCATTCTGCTTCTTACACAACTCATACTGTCACAGAGCTAAAGCAGATATAGATTTGATTGTTCGCAGGGTACAAGGAAAATTTGAGCACATAAATGTAGTCTCATAGTTTCAATTTAAACATGTATGTGCAAATGAAATAATCTGTCCCTCCACCTATAGCAATACTTCCAACATAGAACCGTAATAGCTGAAACTGAATTTAAAAGCTCTCCAGCAGCATTTGGGTTTGGGACCTATGTCTCTTCTCACAGTTTCTGCTAATGACTAGAAGAGCACCAGCTTGCTCACTGTTATTTCCCCATCAACAGTCTCTCACCACACAAGTCTCTTTCCAAGAGATTAAAAGCTTCCAAGAAAACACTAGGGGATGTTACCACGGTTTGAGATCTCCAATGCTATTATCCTTTGCTGTTGTAATTAAAAAGTTAGATACTGCCTAACAGTGACATTCAGTAGCTTCTTATTCTCATCCAAACCATATCCAATAAAAAGGAAAAATGAGTATTTGGAAACACTCCAAACTGCCACTGAAACAGGCAGCCTTGCTCCACAAAATAGGCTTCTCTCAAATTTCCCACTGTAGCTGTATGATAAAAACAGAAGGAAAGAAAAGTGAACAAAAAAGCAGTGAGAGATTGATCCGGTTAGAACTGGGTGCCCCTCAGGCATTAGCACAGAACCAGTACACACTGCCAGCTCCAGGAGAGCAGGCACCTGCAGTGCTGCACCAGTCGGGCTTGCACAGGCAGCACCCCCATCCTGCCACCTCGCTCTGTCTGTCCCGGGCACTCGGCTCCTAATGAGCTTTGAAGAAGTCTGATCCACTCAATTTAAATTAAAAAAAAAAATCAAATCTGTATGTAAATTCAACAACTGAAAAACTGCCAGCATATTTTCCAAGTCTGGCATAAGTCAAATAGGTAGGTTTAATGTCTAGGTTGAGCAAAGTTCCTGAGGGAGCACCCAAATAGCATGTCAAGAGGCTTTTATGCAGGAAATAACTGACATTTTCTGGGGAAGAAAGGAAAAAAGAAAAAAAATAAAAATAAAAACGAGAGAGAAGCAAACTATCCCACTACCACCAGAGATGGGCAACAGTTTCCTTATCTGAAGACTGATGTTCAACACACCATGCCTGCACTCTCTTGCTGGTGTCCACCGTTAGAGCCACTTGCCTTCTTGTACACCTTTCTGCTATAAAAATAAACCCTGTCAATTCACACAGACTTTGTTCTAACCAGGTTAGAGTTAGAGCCCACTGCAGGTACTACACTGATGAAAAAAGAGACAGCACCAGTCAATAAAAAGCCAGGAAGATTCTTTTCAACCACAGAGACCACAAACTCAAAATAAGAGTGATAAAAATAAATATTTGAAAACAGAACGCAATTTTGCTGCAGGCAATGCAGCAGGTAGAGCTCAGCTTTAAGGCTTGACACTGTTACTCAGCTGATTTGATGTTCAGCTGTGCTGAGTCTGGCAGTGAATATGCAAAAAACCCTGCATGGAGCTATACCTGGTGATCCTCTGAGACAGAGCAGCGGAGACCCCAGGGCTCACCCTGCGGCAAAGGGACTGCAGGGCTGGGCTGGCTTTGTTGTTGGTGCAGGACATGAAATCCAGGTGACTAAAGCATGTACCACCCAACATCTCTTTTGTGTACTACAAGGATTCTCACTCTATCAAGAGTCCTGTAAGACTGTCCTCCAAAGCGCTCCCACGTAGTTTTAATGGCATACAATTAAATTCCTACAATTAGGACACGCAGCTGCTATCTAGTTTTGGATTGCCATACTGCACCTGAGAGACAGCTGTAAGAGCAATCAAAAAAAAAAAAACGTGAAGACTGCAGCCGTACTAAAGACACGAGCTACTCTTAAACTGGATTATCATCACCGAGGGCTTTTGAACATACATTTGCACACACTGAATTATTTAAGTTCTATTCTGTGTTTCTTCTATTCATTAGAAATCTGTATGTAGAAGATGTCATTTAAGAAAAAGCTGCCCCAATATTCTTAACAAAATATTTGCAGTCCTGCAGCCCATTCTTCAAATTACTCTAAAAATCACGATGTCTATTAGACTTGAATGATTTGTGCTATTTAAGACAAGAATTAGAATCATGTAACAAAGTTTGCTTTAAATTTCAAGGGAAAAAATTATTAAAATTAACTAAGATAGCAACCAACTTCATATGTAAAGAATGTTTGAGCTGTACAAATGCTACAAAACAATTCAAAAAGCAGGTTACTCATCCATCAGCATTGTACCATTTGGGGAATAGTGAAACAATGCAAGAATATTTTTTCAATATTTGCATATAACAATATACAAACACTGAAATCTGTTTCATACACTCCCTACTGCAAGATATAACATCCATCCATACATTACCGTAGCTTCATGAAAACAAAATGTTGTTACACATTTGTTTTTGCAATTTAATCAGATCCTTTGAATAAAGGGATGTAAACAGAACCTTGAACTTCAATCTTAATTCCATCCATATAATGTAAAATCACATGTATGTAAGTATAAGCTACAAAAGCATCTACGGATGTTCCTATTTTACACGTTTTAGTGACTGTCCGAGGGCAATTAGGCAGCATATTGAAAAGAGAAAGTTTTCAGAAACCTGGAGGGGAAATGGGAAGTACTAGGGAAAAGGAAAAGAAAGGAGGCACTAAACGAACAATAAGGTAACTAAACATATATATATATACACACACACATTGTTCACCCTTTTTTTCTTTTCAAACTAATACCGTGCTTTTGATTTCCCCCCTTTTCAAGAAAATAACAGATTTAAAATCATACATGCTCAAGAACCAAGAAGAAATTCTACTGTAATGTCACCTTTGAGTAACTAACCACGTTTAAAACACACAATTCCATTTTTCTGAAATTTCTCAAAATTACATTACCACCAGCAACTCTAAATGCACCCTCCCAAAAAACATCAAGCAGACTGATGATTTCACCAAAAATACGTTTGAATATGTGCTTCAGCAGTATCACACGCTGAATTCCCTGCAGGCTGCTGCAGTCCAACATGCCGAACAGCCGCAAAGAGCCTGACACGAACATCAGAAACACAGCCATATCGTTCAGTAGCTCAATCTATGATTCGTATTACAGGTCTCTTTATCAGCATTGAAACCAGGGCTGGCTGTACCAGCAAAGTTAGTAGTTGCATGTAAGGAGACTTGAGGCAACAGCTTATCACACAGTTTATTCCCCTTACCCTCCCAGAAAATTTAAAAAAAAAAAAAAAAAAAATAGAATTCAGGCAAGTTAAGAATTTCTCCTATAAACAGATTGAAGGATCCAAATGGGAAATTTGAGAAAAAAGTAGTCAGTTAACTCATATCAGCAAACATAATTCAAGCTGAAGTAACCGCGCCGCAATTAATATCGGCACGCTTAAGACACAGACAAGATACGGTGCAACCAGTCCCGTTACAACCATTCAGTAGGTAATATCTAAAGCATTTCTAGAATTAAAGCTTATGCAAACAGAATGGGTTGGTGTTTTCAGCCATAACTGACCACAGCCTGCTTTAAAAGTTATTCATCAAACGCAAAGATAATAACCAGACTTGTAAAATACACCTTATTTGAATGACAGCATACAGAGCACCAGAGTGATGAGACTGCAACAGAAAGAAGGGACACAATTTAAAATTTAGGACGTGTTACAAGAACAGTCTGCACCTCTCCTGCTTCTTGTGCTCCCACTTCCTATTGTTCTGCTGTTCTGCCAGTGGTGCCATGTCATGGATGAGGGAAATCTAAATGACAGTTTGCTAGATCTTTCTTTAAAACATTTATGCAAAACAAAATAGTTTGCTCAGGTCTGTACCGAGAGCTGGTTGCACGTAAAGTTCTTTTAGGGCATTCTGAAGCCCCGAAAGGACCAGGACTCTTCGGTTCCTGAAGCAGCCAGCAAGAACACCCAAAATGGTGACTACAAGTAATAAATCAGACAAAAAAGCATTATTAAAAAAAAACCAACAAAACCACCCCGTTCTACGAGGCTGAGGCTGAATGTCTTAATGGGCGACTCGTTTATTCACAATAAAATCCCTTCAGTTAAGAATTTTCCTCAACTACATCGTTTTTCTCCCACACCTCCCGGTATCGACACAGGACCCGGCGTCGGGCGAAGGGACAGGAACGCTCCGCTGAGTGACCGGCGGGCGCGGTCCGGGCAGCGAAGCGCGGGTATCCCCGGGAGGGGACCCGGCAGGACCGGGGCCGGGCGGCAACAGCGCGGGGGCCAGGGGGGCACACGGGGTGGCCGGCGGGCCGGGAGGGGCCGGGGGCAGGAGGGCGCGGCGGGGCCGGGGGCGCGGAGGCGGCGGCGGGGCCGGCGCAGCCCCACTCCTCACTCACCCGTCCTTGCGCTTGGCTTTGTAGACGTGCCCGTAGGTGCCCCTGCCCACCTTGCAGCCCTCGTACTCGAACAGGTCCTCCACCCGCTCGCGCTCCCCGGTCAGCTTCACCTTGAAGTCATAGTCCATCTTGGGCGCCCGCCGCGCCGCCCCGAGCCGCCCCCGCCCGCCGCGCACCCCGCCGCGCCCCGCCCCAACGCGACCCGGCGGCGGCAGCAGCAGCAGGAGGAGGAGACCCCCGAGCCGCCCCGCGGACCATCCAGGGGCGGGCGGGCGGCGGCGGGGCTGCTCCCTTCCCTCCCGAGCCCCGTCCCGCGGCTGCCGCCTCCCCGCCCCGCCAGATAGCGGCACAACAGCCGGTCTCCCGGGCGGAATACGGCGGCCGCGCCTGGCCGCACTGCCGCAAAGAAACGTCGCAAACCGCGGGCACCTCCCCGGCCCCCGGCGTGGCGGGCAGCGCACCACGTGGAAGGCGGCAGCTGCGACCCCCGCCGGAGCCCCGCCCCGCCCGTCCCGGCGAGCCTTGCGGGCGCCGCGGCACGCCGGGAGCTGTGGTACGGGCGGGACGGGACCTGGTGCGCGGCGCCCGCGGTGCATGCCGGGAGCTGTAGTCCTGCCCGCGGGAGGCGCGCTAGAGGCGCGGTTCAGCTTGCGAGTGGCGCGCTGCCCGCCGGGAGCTGTAGTTCCTGCGCTGCGCAGCGCGGCAGGGCTGAGGGCCAGGCCTGGCGCTGCGGGGCTGGCAGGGGCCGTGCGTGTGGCTATTCCCGGGACCAGGCTCCCTTTGCTGGGCTGCCGGAACTGGTGTAGCACAGGATGCAACCCGCGGGCTGCCCCGGATCAGCCCCCCGAGCTGAGCAGGTGGAGCTGGGACATGGTCGGCAGTCACCACCAGCAATGGCTGTGTTGTTACAGAGGCTGGTGACCGTGAATATTGAGGTCCACAGCTTGCTCCAGAGTGGTGAGGGCAGACACAGCTGGTCCTTGCCTGCTCTTCCTGCCAGGCCACCTGTTAACATCATCGTAATTAAGGTAATTCCGCAGCTTTGGGCATAGACCCGGACAGATCCTACAGCACTGACAAACCTTCTCTGTGTAGCTGCAGAAAAAAATCGGGATTGCAGTGTCTGGTATTTAATCCAAAAATGTTAGTTTACCGAGACCCTTGAATGTGACCGGTACCAGGCACTTTCCAGTTCCTCTCCTTGGCTGACAGAGCCGTAGTTACCAACACAACACAAAGCCAGCTGGTCATTTTACAAAACTAAAGCTACAGCAATATTCCTAATTACGGCCCAGCTTTTGGCATTTTCAATAATTGTGCACATATACTTCACATTTCATCTCTATAATGCAATGTGGGTACATAAGAGGGCACTCAAATCCCTAACTTGGAGACAAAATACGGTGTGAGGACCTCTGGAAGAAGAAACAGCATTTTCTGAAACATTCTGAAATCCTCTCAATTTACACTTCTCCATTTTCATTTACACATCAAGGTTGAGTCCTAAAAATTTGGGACAGGGGTGTGTTAGCCTCCTGAACTGGCATCACTCAGACTGATGTCAGCTGCCCACAGTTTGACCTTGCTATGGTATGTTGCTATGCAGTTGTGAGATATAATGTATATTAGATGAAGCAATTAGGCAGGTATTATGGAAAATACATGCAATCGGCAGAAGCAGCAAAACTAGATTTTATTTACCCAACAGGCCAACTAAACTGTACAAGAATATTGCCCAGTGACTTGCTACTCCAGTCAACCAGAAACAGCTGAGGGCAGCCCAGCAGCCCGTAAAGATCAAACGGTCTGGAAGATGTCGTCCACCTTGTGACGTTCCTCCACCTCAGCCCAGAGCAGAGCAGCGCAGCCCTGCCCTTGGACACCTGGCTTCTAGGGACAGCAGGGACCAAGCTTTCACAGCCAAACCCACCATGTTCAGCACCTCCTCCCAGCCCACAACCCTCAGTCCTGTTAGCCAGGAGGGGGGAAGTAGAAATAATCACTCTTCTGTAACTTTGTACTTTTCTTTCTATTTATTAATCACTCTTCCATGGAGGCAATAAATATCAGAAGTCGTCTACACAGATCCAATTGTTGCATGGTAACTAATGGGTGAGTTTAGTCTGTCCTGACCTACAAGGCAGGGTGTGGAGGAAGAACAAGGTCTGCTTAGCAAGAAAAGAGAGCATGAATAAAGACAAGAACACAGAATGCAGACTAGCTTTGTGAGGACCTCTGCTGTGTTTTACGTTTGCATAAACCTCTTGGAAAGAATTCCATACTTTGACAAGTAAACTCTGAAGTCAAAAACACAATAGAAATAACTTGTCTTCTCTTTCAGATTTTGGTCCTTTCGTAAGAATGTTTAGAAGTCTGCTTTTCTGCACGTTTCTTTCATTAGTTTCTCATAACATTTGGATTATATGCCTTCCAGATTGAGCATAGCTGTACATTGCCTGCTTCTTCACTCTGTTCTCACTTCACATACTTGTATTGTGGGCAACATTCAGTTTCATCAATCCAGATGGATGGTCCCCAAATCATGAGAGATTTGAAAGAGAAAGCACATCTTGATTCTTTTAATGATGAGAAATGAATATTGACATTGCAAGGTCAACTTTTAATACTGTTTCATGGAAAGCTGCATACTTTTGTGCTTTATTTTAAGAATCTGTCACACTATAATGTAATTTCAATAAAAAGTTTTAATTTGGGGTTCATTCTTAAAAAGAAATACACAACCAAGTCTTGATCTGCTATTCTTGACTCTCCGGTCTCCACAGTGGCCCTTTTAACTGACAGGATTTCTTATCTCTTACTGCTTGTTTTGTATTCTTCCTTCCATGCTGTCTCAGAATTCAATTTCAAAATTGATGTTTAACGTGTTGTGGCAGATGCATCCAACCCTCCCACGAGCCAAAACAGCAGTAGTTTGGTTCAGGCTTCAGAGCAGGTAAAGGCTTAAGCTGTAGCCAGGCCAAGAACTCCTTTTGGGAAAGTCACAAGGAAGCAGAGTGGCGCATTGAGCACTGAAACATTGTGGGCACTGGGAGTCTCGTGCAGACCTTTCTTACTGTATGCAGTTTGACTAAGAGTCAACCACTTCATTCTATAAATGTGACAGCCTGAGTGAGCCCACTTTGAGCTCTCTCTGCCAAATAAGCTGGCTGCATGGTGACAGTTTTACTACTCACAGGTCAGTGGATGAGCTCAATTTAAGTTTCATGTCAATCATTTAGCTTAAGTAAATGCATACTAAATATAATGAATCATCTAGAAGTATAAGGTTGTATGATTTTTAATGTACTCTCTGCTTCATGTTACTTAGTAAGCTGCATTTGCTGAAATCTTAAGCTGTAAAGTTCTGCTCATATTTACCAAAAGCAACTACAAACTACACTGGACACTTGCAAGATTAGCCTGTTTTGCACTTCGCTGAGAAAAAAAAATTTATTCAGACAAAACAGCACCCACAAGGCTATAGACTATAAACACTGTCTACAGCTAAACAAAACAAAGGCACATGTGAGATCAGTAAAAAGGATCCAATGAGAAGCAAGAAGACCCCAAAGTGAAATATTGCTGTTGGACTGCATCATGGTATGAATGGTTTGTAGAGATAAAGTCTTTGGTTGTCTGTGGTCAGGTTGTACCTCTGCACAGGTGCCCAGCTTGAGCCAACCCTCCTGCTATTCTACTCCATTATTTTTTTTTTCCTGAGAATTTTGTTTCCTGAAAGTCTGCTCTGCATACAGTTATCAGGACTTGCCTGGACGTTTGCCTCTGGAGTTCTAAATATAGACTCCAGAGCGAATGGTTGTCAGGGAGGGAACGCCTGAAAGTTTGCATTCACGAACAGGTACAGGCACCTCGAGAGAAGGTAAGCAGCATTCGGTTTGGCATATTTCCCCCATGCAGTAAATAATAGTGTGAACCTGCCCCCGAACTCTTTTAAGTCGCACTTCTCTTAGAGAAATCCAAACATTGTTCTGCAGTAAGCAGAACCCTAAATTACTCCCTTGCGACACATGTCCTGCTGAATTTGGCCCTTTGGAGCCTTCTTCTTTCTCTTTTTTTTTTCCTCTAACATTTATGGCTCGCTTTATAATATCCTGCTCTTCCCAGTTTGTGTCATTTCTGATGTTTAAGAATGCAATTTACTTAAAGCAGGTGAGTAAAGTGCTTGTTCTACACGTAGCTTTGTATGTAAAGCAATGTGCTTGATTTTTTTAAAATCATTATTTTATTTTGCACTTAACTACACTTTATAGTAAAGTTGATGAACTCCTATAAAGTTGATAAGACTACTGATGTGCTTGATCTAACAAGGCCTCCTAGATTCTAGCAGGAGTGCGATTTATTAACAAACATAAATCAGTTCTTTGGATCTGGGTGCTGTGTAGGAGTCATGCCTGCATTCAGTGAAACATCTGTTTTCCAGACGCAGGACCACCTACAGTAACTGTCAGCCCAATTGTTTTATGCTCCCAAATAAGCCAGAGAATTAGTTCTCAAGAATCTCTACAGACCCTGAAAATTCAGCCTATGAACTCCTGGTTACTTTTGTTATTGAAAAGAGCCCTTCTTGAGGGGAAATAAATCCTAAGAGTGAACATTATTTTAGTATTTTATATTATTTCAGTCAACAGAATCATAGAAATATCTAGGTTGGAAGGGGCCTCTGGGGGTTATCTAGTTTAATATCCTGCGCAAAGCAAGGCTATTAAATTCAGGTTGCTTGAGGCTTTGTCCACCAGGTCTCAAAAACCTCTACAGAGGGAGATTCCACAGCTTCCCTCAGCATGACTGTCCTTAAGGCGAATTTTTTTCTATTGGGAAAACTCCTGGTTCTGTCTTCTCAGTAAGCTCCTTGTCAATACCAGCAGGCTGCCCCTTCTCGCAGCTGAAGTGGTGCCCACAGCCCCTCTCACATAGCAAGTGCTCCAGCCTGTGACCATCTTGGTGTTCTCAGCTGAACTCACTGCAGTTTGTCGATAATTTTCCATATCAAGATTGTGCTACTGGAGAGTCCCAAACCAGGCATCATATTCCATATGCAGGCAAACAAGAGCCACATACCCAATCCCTTCCCAATAATCCACTCTGTGTTCTTCTTGATACCCCCTGGGATGCCATGAGCCCTCACCGCTGACAGGTGTTCCCTTGGCTCCTGTTCCGCTATTGACCACCGCGTCCCCCAATCCAGTCCAGCAGGGACAGTCAGTAAGCTTCCCCCCTCCCATTCAGTATTGTTCCAGAGGGCTGGTCACTCCTAGGTGGAGGACTTTGCATTTGTCCCCATTTAACTCCATGAGCCTTACTTATCTGAGTAACAAAATACAATAAAGTTACTTTCTAAAGAACTTAAACAGCTGAACAATCAAATAAAAAACAGGGTTACAGATTTTCTGTTATTAGAAAACTTAGTAATTGCCTGAGGTTTGCTGCCCTCCATAGGTTATTGTTATTATAGTTCCAAAGATGATGTTTTACTCTGGAAAGCATTGCTTCACTGCAATAATAATATTGCAGGAAAGATCTACTGTTGTTATTTTGTGTTTACAACACAGCATAAAATACTGTAAATAAATACTGTACTTAGTTATAGTGTGCTGCTATGAAACATCAGTATCAACAGGACATGAATACAAAATTCTGCATTGGAGGACAAGTCAGTGCAAAATTAATTCAGTATAAGGTTTCAGTACAGACACACGTTTAGTTATCTCTCTAAAACATAACTGCTTTCTGGATGAGCAGCCCATACATGGGCTTGGTACCAGAGAAGATGTTGTGTTTGATGATGGAATAGTGATTACTAAAAACAGACTATGAAAGAAAAATATTCCAAAAATAGGACAAAAAAACAATTGAAGGAAGAAACTGACTTTTCAAGGGATACAGACACTACTTTATATATATGGCAGATACTCTGACTTACATAAAGAAAGTAAAATTGATCTTCAGGAAGGACATACTGTAATTGCTCCAGACAAAGGAAATAATAATACAGTACTAATAATACTGTACTAATAACATAGAGCAAGCAGGAAGGAGTAGCCCCCAGCATGGCCTCAGTGCTGCATCCCCACTGTCAATTTGTCTCGTGGAAACCACGTACTGGCACAAAAGGAGCATAAACTAACACAAAACCTAAATGTGTAAAACACAAAATGCTTGTGTAAATTATTTTTCCCAGATAGAATAAAGACATTCTGGGGTCCGTAAGATGAAGTGGGGAGTGGAGGTATCTTCCTGGCCACCAGCCCAGGCCTTTCTTATCACCTCACTCATTAGCAAGGGTTTGCCTTTGCATTGAGACCAGTTGCATAAAAAAATACTCAAACTTTATTTCTGCAAGCAAGTTTGAACAGAAGTATGAGCAGTTTGGATATTCTAGGGATGAAGTGCTTTTACATAGTTAAAGCATCCTTCTTGTGAAATCTCATTTTGCTGATTCAAATAGTTTATGTAAGATGTGAAAGGTGCTCCTCTGTCACAGCCTGCCAGCTTCCACCGTATGTTGAAACAATCTGCAGAACCAACTTGGAAAAGAAAGTTTGTGGATGCTATATGAGCAATTAGCATATGTGAAATCTGTAAAACGGTTCGCATCTTATGTGAAAAACTTCTGAGGCTCCGCAGATCAAAATTACTGAAAATCACAGCTTGAGACACAAGTTTCTGTGAGGGCACTGAGCAACTGATCATTTCCTTTTAGAGAACTGAGGCGAAGGGAGGTTACTGCAGAAGGAAGGGTAAGTAGGAAGTAGAGAGTCATGGAAAATGAAAGAAGCGTCCCATCTAAAAATGCGGGCCTGAGAAAGGAAGGAAAAAAGTTATAATAATCTTATTCCTTATGTAACTTAATATGAAGTACCAAACAAGTAACTGAAGTGGCAGTCTTATGCTGATTTGGTAAAACAGAATAACGGTCACTGATATTATGAGGTTAAAGATGTTGAGGTTGTTCTACAGTTGAGAAGCAATGTATTGTGAAATCCTCTGAGTAAGTTTATTTGTCTTTACAGTTCAAGTTCACACCCACCAGGGCGGAGATAAACCCTGCGAGTTTTGACCAACAGTGTGTTTGCTCATGAAATACCGTACCTGAAGCGACTTCCTTTACGTGCTTAAAGGGAAACAAGTGTAGAGACTGGTGAGTTGCTGAGAAAAGAAGGAGAATCCGTGCAGCTCCGGGCGGGGACCCTGCGAGATGCCGAGAGACGGCGGCAGGACCAGCCGCAGACCGGGCCGTCCGCCGGGCAGGGTCAGCCTGACAGGCAGCTCGAGGCGCGGACGGCCCGGGTAAAAGCCGGAGCTGTTTTCCTCACGTTGTTGGCGCTCGTAAACGTACAACCGCCTCAGAGGCGTGGACAGCAACCCGCGAGTGCCCGGGGCCGCTAGGCAGGAGAGCAGCGTGTGCCGAGCAGGGACTGAGGCCCGCAGGCCGGGCCGGTGACAGATCCCGGAAGCCGAAGGCCGCCTCAGCGCGGAGCGGCGAGAACGTGCCCCGGGCGCCACCGCCGTTTACCCCGCGGCACGCGCACTTCCCAACGGCCGCCCGCGCGGCAGTCGCGCGCATGCGCAGGAGGGGCGGTGCTTGCCGCGGGGGCCACCCTCACGCGCTCGGAACCTGCGCTGGCGGCTGCCGGCAGCCGCCCGGACTGCAATCGGGGCTGGAGCGCCGCGCTCGAACACCCAGGGGCCGGTGTCGTTCCGGAGTAGGTGGCTGTTGCTCCTGCCGCCGGGAGGGACGCGGAGCGGGGCTGAGCCAGGCCTCCCCGGTCGGCGCCGCGGCCAGCAGGCAGGGACGGGATCTTGGGTCTCCCCGGCTGCTCTCTCGGCAGGCTCCCCCGGGGCAGGCGGCGGCATGGACGCCTCCCCGGTTTGTCGCGGCGGGTGATGCCGCCTCCCGGCGGGCAGGGGAAACGGGGTCGCGCGCAGCAACGGCGGCGGCGGGAGCCGATGGGAGCGGTGGCGGTTAGTGGCGGGGCCCGAGCGGGGAGTCTGGGGAGGAGAGAAGCGGGAGGACACGGGCTGCTCTGCCCTGTTGTGGTTGGTTGGTGGCCGAGAGCTGGCCAGTTGATTGGGTGCGAGCCGTGTCACTCACTCTCCTCGTCTTCCCCTCCCCCAGGCATCTGGCAACAGGCGCTGTCTAGGGCGGCAGGGTCGGCTGGGCCGGGGGCTTCACGCTCCCGCCGGCTCCGCGCTCCCGTCGGGTGTCCCCCCGCCCCGTGGGCGCGGAACCTGGCCAGTGGCCTTCCTTAGGGAAGGGCTGGAGAGCGTGAGCCCGGCGTGGGGCTGGATCCCAGGCCCTGCTGCCGGCCTGGGGCTGGGGGAAGGCGGGTGGCCCCGGTCCCGGGGCTTGGATCGCTTTGGGTGTCCTACGGCCTGTTTCATTACCTTCTGATTCTTCCTTTGTCTTTCCTATCCTCCCTTCGCCTTCCCCAGGCTCTGTGGGGTTTCCTGAGTTTCGTTGTGGGTTTTTTTGCTTGTTTTATTTTTTTTTTTTTTTTAAACTCGGTGAGATCATCTTGCCTGGAGGCTGCAATGTGACAGTAATACTAAATAGCCCTGTTGCTCGGGGAGGCTTCCTCATCTAAACTCCATAGTCGTCTCACTTGCAATCAGGTGATAGTCTTTCAGAAGATGAATACCTAATGGAATTGGGGGTAGTAATACCTGGAAAGAGGCCAAAACTTAAAAGCACAAGGTATATATTGCTTAGAAAAAAAGAATATGAATCTCTGACAATGGACCAGAGTAGCTATCAATTAAGAACTAAAGGAGTTAGGCTGAAAATTCTAGAAAATTTAGATAAATTGTTGGCATGTGGCACCTGTTTCTTCACAAAGAGAGTAATTCTGAGTCATAACTGGATTTTAGTTTCAGTTTTTTACATCTTTGTAGTTAATACCCTTCCAATTTTCAATACTCTGACATATTTTACATGCCAAAGTACTTCATTTTGATGCAGTTAATACCCTTCAACTTTTACTACCCTAAAACATTTTAAGTGCAAAAGTACTTAGTTTTGATGGGGTTTGATAAATACAGATAGTAGTTGTCATCTGTGCAGTTATGTTAAACAGATGGGACAGCCGAACACTTCACACTTCTTACGGTTTTTAAATGAGTCATTTAAAGAGTGTGACTAATCATCCTACCATACAGTTGTCAACAAAACAGTAATTCTTTTCTACCACCCACAAAATCTGAAGAGGAGATTTTGATATTTTTCTGTGGATGAGGAAAGTAAAGAATCTCACTTTCTAACAACGGTTTAAATTTAGATTGAGGGGGACTACATGTGATCGACTTTTCATCTTAAGAATTTATAGGTTTTTTTTTTATGTGCAGCAATATGGTGAGATAACCAGAAAGCTGGTGAACTTACTGTGGTCATTGTCAGGCAAAAAGTAATATGTTAATTGTCTTAAGGCTTGCATCTAAATAGCAACCTTACCTGAAACTAAATGAATTTTAACTGGCCTTTTTCTCCTCCCTGCTTTACCTGTGTCAAGTTGTAAGCCACCTGGGACAGAAGCACTCTTAATATTGTCCATTTTTATTGTAACAGTCAAGTGATGGGTGTCATCAGGTTAATAGTAGTGCTAACTGAAACGAGGTAGGGTCAGGAATTGCATTTGTTTTGAGGAAACCAGGACAGTAAAACAAAGAGCTGGCTGAAAAACTTGTGTTTAGAAATGTGATATGAGAAGTGACCTGATTTAAACATAGTCTCTGTGCGACCTGGAAGTTGGTGATTCCCTACAGCTTGCCAGGCTGAGCCAAGAGGGCGATAGTAAATTTAAAAGCCCCTCAAATAATATGTGTTGAAGAGGAGATATTCAGGTTCAATTTATTTTCAGTCAAGTGAGTTAAAAGAGCATTGAAATGCAATATTGGCCACAGGAGGTAAATGAGTGGAAAGATTGGGAAGGGCTGTTTAGAAGTGCAGTTCCATATGGAGGGGAGAAGTAGGATATGGGGTGGAAAATGAGGAGACCAAAGATGCATCAGAATGGATCCCACAAAGAACATAAGAAAGGTATATTAAATGTATGCCAGCTTCTGCTGTTGGCAAATACATTTTCTGATTCTTCATATCTCGTGGCAGCATTGATAAATATTTACTCTTTATTGAATGTATGTCTAATATTTGATTTGGTCTATTTGTTGTCTCATCGCCTTTCCTGTTAAGACTAATTATTGATTGGGAGTGTGCTGAGAATGGTGTTTTATATTTTCCCTATAATTAATACTTGAAGTGACTTTGATATGTTGGTGAATTGACAAAAAAAACCCCTTTATTTTCACATGTAAACAGAACGGTGCTGTATGGTTGGGTTTTTTTGGCCTGATGATCTCCTGTAGAGAAGTGATCCCTTCTGTCAAGTGTCTGCCTCAGCAGGTGTTGCAGACGGCTTTTGCTGAATGGGAAGCCCCATTGAAAGGGTGACACTTCATTTTCTCTTCTTTCAAATTTAATGTTGAAGAACAGGTTTTCTTTAGGAAATAGAAAAGTTGGGGTGTGGTTCAAGAACTGATTGGTCCAGGACTGAGTCCTAACCAGAGCGAGCTGATAATGACACAGGAATCAACACAGGAGGTGATGCCTCTTTCTGATACTGTAAGGTTATTCATGCCTTCTGGTAGTGTGGTCACACTGGTTAAATATTTGGGAAGTATTGAAGAACTGTGGGTAAAGTATAGCCCTTTCTCTTTTACACGAGTTTCCTGGAGAGGAATATCCTTTTGTTAGCTAATCATTGGTTTAGAGATCACAAGGAAAATATACCAGTAATGTCAGAACATCAGAAGTCAGTTCTGGCAAAAATGTGTCTGTAGTTTTTTTGTTATGTCAGGGATGGTACCGATGGATATGCTAATGTAGTCTTACCTGCTTATCACTAGAAGTTTCAAGTGGAAGATTGTCTTCTCTAAAGCAGTAGCTATGGTTGCCAGAAGTCTACACTAGGTAATTACAGTCCAATAATTAGAGAACAACGTGTTCAGTGACATTTTAACTTTTAAAATGCTTCATGCTGCTGCTGTGTTTTACTTGGGAGAAGGGAAATAGATTTTATATTGTTCTTTTAAATTTCTAGAATACCCTTATTTAGCTAAAAAAATTAAAATCTGTCATTGGTCTTTTATTTTAAAGCTGCTCTACCAACTGGTTTGTCCTTTCAGTGAGCAAGAAGGACTTCTGGCTATTTTTGAGCAAGCTAGAAGCAAAATACTTGCATAATAAACTACAGTGTTGATTTGGCAAGGAACGTGGAGCTTGGTTCATCTTAATCATCTTTAGCTACTACTAAACTAATTTCATTGAAAATGCTGGGAACTTGTTACTGTAAATGAGGTAAATTCTTAATGTAATTGGTGTGCAGTCTAACCTTCTGCTTTTGTTCAGGACATCCTGGCATTATCATTATGGATCGCTCTCGGCACCGTGCAGGGAATGGCAATGAGCAGGCATCTTCACGAGAGCATAGTCGTGGTGAAAATGAGAGACAACGACAGATGGAGCGCCTCAGTAGGGAGGAGGCCTATTACCAGTTCATTAATGAACTCAATGAAGAAGACTACAGGTTAATGAGAGACCGCAACCTGCTTGGCACCCCTGGTAAGATGTAGTACCTTCAGTAGAAAAGATGTAATGTGAAGTAACACTCCCGCTGTCAGACATCACATGTGGTTGTCTGACTCAGGTAGCCTGATGGTGTCTGTGGCTTTGTAGAAAGGAGCAAAACCTCCATTTCCTGTCAATGATATTCAGTAAAAATTAACAACTTAAATAGGTACTAAAGCTAGACTAAAAATATAACTCCTTCAAATGTAACGTTTTCATGTACAGGTGATATCCAAACCCAGGTATTTCACATCTGGTACACTAAAGTATATCTCTTGGTATGTGGCAATTTTAGGGGCCTCTGAGTTGTTGGTGCACGTAGCTCTGAGTCTTTGCTGGAAGCTGGCATGCTCTTGACGCACATTCGGCATCTTTTTAGCCCCTGTGCTAGTACCTACTTCCTCTGTTATCTGTGTACCTGCATTAGAATCTCACAGTAGTGCTGTTTTCTTTTCAGTTTAATTGATTGTACCTTATTTCTGGAGATTTTGCTTCAAGATAGGAAATAGTGTTATTTCTGCATGTCTGTATTGAGGCAATAATAACGTCTTATTTAACAGTATTATCAAAACATAAATTATTTCAGGGGAAATAACAGCAGAAGAGTTGCAGCAACGCTTGGAGGGGGCTAAGGAGCGTCTGGCATCACAGACTGATCTGGATAACAGAGAAGGTGAAGGCAGAACTGTTGGAGGTAAACATTTTTCATTCATATGTATATATACACATAGTACGTGGTGCATAAATATGTTCTGTACAGATACTTGAGAGAAATGCTGTTGGATTTCAGTACCAGCCATTTCGAGTCCTGTTCTTCCATTGTGCCCCTGTGGAATGTTTTCAAAGTAAGAGAAGTTTCCTAATGATATGAAAATAAACTTGAAGTACTTAATGAAAACTGATTTATGTAATCCATAAATTAATTTCTCCTTTTTTCCTGGTTTCCCTTTGCTATTATGCTTGGTAGCACAGAAAAAAATTATATTCCTGTAATTCTTAAAATGTTTTATCATGTTTTAGGGAAATTGGAGCGGGAAATAAGTTAATTGAGAAACAGTTAACTGCTCCACTGTTGTTTGGTTTTGTTTTTTCATTTCCATTTATTTCAATGGAGTGAGGCTTCCATTATGTGTACAATCTGCCTTCGCTTCCTCAGCAATATTGGCTTAATCATTTGGCCAATTCTAGTCAGATTTAGAAGCAGAATAGACAACTTGGAAACAGAGATACTCAAGTTCTTGCAGGTTTCATGAAAGTAGGGAGGTGATGGAGTACAGAGAGCTTAACCTGATCCCTTCAAGGGAAGACCTTCACTGTGATCATGGCCACTGGCTTTCTTTATACACATAGTTAGCACTAACCTCAACAGTTGTCTTGAGCTTGGACTTGGAGGAGATTTGGGAATGGAATTGTAGGTATTGTAGTAGGAAAAGAGTATACTTTCACAAAAGGAGCAAATCTGTTTAAACCATGCATCATTTATTCGTCTGCATATAGAAAACAAATTTTTAAGATGTTTTCCAAAAGAAGTCAAAATCTCTCTTATTTTTCCTTGCTTTGTCAAAATTAGTTGATTTAGGATACCCTCAAATTGATAGCTTAAGTGAGGGACAGATATTGGACAAATACAACTAACTTCGGACTGCCTAAATCTGAACACTTTCTCAGAAGAGGCCATCTGGCCATATTAGTTTCTTGGTGTATCTGCTGGTGAGGCAAAAATTCTAGGCAGAACTGATGAGTTTTGCAGATGTTTTTACATAAAGGATATTTTCAGCAGAATTACTTTTGCACAGCAAGGTAGCTGTCCTGCTACTGTAACGTTTCTGAAGTGGCCCAGCCACATAGAAGATTTGGAGTGCATTGTAGTACGCTGAGCGTGCAGTTGGATGAATGTTTGCCATTCTTTGTTTCTCTCAGATTCTGATGTTCTTGGAGAAAACTCAAATGGTGACTCTCTGCTTGAAATGCTGAACACATTTCGTCGCACAGGAAATACCACTCGCAGTGGACAGAGTGGGAACCAAACCTGGAGAGCTGTGAGTCGAACAAATCCGAACAGTGGGGAGTTCCGATTTAGTCTTGAAATCAACATAAACCATGAGCATAACAGTTTTGAAACTGCTGGTGAGGAGTATGTGGGTATAGATAGTAACAGAACACGTTTAGAAAGGAGACATCAAAGAGCTGTCAGTCCGGTACCCCCAAGAACAAGAAGCAGGACCGCAAGAGAGGCAAACAATGAGGCTTCAAGCACTGCAAGGACCAGGTCTTTAAGAAGTACCGTGGCACAAAGCTCTGAAGCAGCCACTCATCCAGTCTCAGGGAGGCTCAGGAGTAGAACAAGGGAGTTGACAGGCCGTTCCCAAACAAATACTACACGTAATAATTCAGCATCTTCTCGTGAACAAAGAGAAATGCCAGAAAGAGGTATTTCAACAGGAGTCACAAGAGGTAGAGCTAGAACTAATGCTCAGATGAATACAAACCAAAGACTAGAAATTCTGCGGCTGAGGTCTACTTTAAGTAGTCGAAGCCGCTCTCCGCTGCAAAGGCAAGGTGGCACTGCTCATTCTGAGGAACGTGGGCAGAGACAGGATAGAAATGCACAGCAAGTCAACAGAAGTAGGAGACAAACAGCTCAGCCTTCTCCCCAGCCTGCTGAAGAACAAGCAAGAGTTAACCCTCAGACACCCCAGCTTTCCAGTGTAGCTCCATCCTTGGGAATAACTTTGGAAGAGGAGGAATCTAGTAGGCCAGTAGCTGCTGTTAGAAGGCATCCAACAATTACATTAGATCTTCAGGTGAGAAGAATTCGTCCTGGAGAAAACAGAGATCGGGACAGTATTGCCAGTAGAACTCGTTCTAGAGTAGGAATGGCAGAAAACACAGTTACCTTCGAAAGTGACAGCGGAGGATTTCGGCGTACAATATCACGATCGGAACGTGCAGGTATTCGAACCTATGTTAGCACTATACGGATACCTCTTCGTCGGATTTCAGAAACTGGGCTTGGTGAACCTTCATCAGTGGCTCTTCGATCAATCCTTAGACAGATTATGACAGGCTTTGGAGAACTGAATTCTTTAATGGAAACGGAATCTAACTCAGAAGTGCAAAGAGGCGGTCATCACTTAACAGATGTACAGTCAGAGCAGAACAGCTCAAGTTCAGCACACAACAGCACTGATCCAAGTGAGGTTGCATCTAGAAATGTGCATGTGGCAGAAGGCAGCAGGGAAACACGTGGGCAGAGTGATGATATTCAACACTACAGTCGCAGTAATGACAACCAAGATAACAGGCAGTCTCAAGACGCTAACAACCTAGTGGAGAATGGAACACTGCCCATACTTCGACTTGCCCACTTCTTCTTGCTGAGTGAAGATGATGATGATGATCGTTTAAGAGGTTTAACCAAAGAGCAGATTGACAATCTTTCTACCCGGAACTATGGGGATATTCACACTGAAAATGAAATAAGTAAAACCTGTAGTGTTTGCATTAACGAGTACGTAACAGGGAATAAGCTAAGGCAGTTACCTTGTATGCATGAGTTTCATATCCATTGTATTGATCGCTGGCTTTCTGAAAACTCCACTTGCCCAATTTGTCGGCAGCCTGTATTGGGGTCTAATGCCACAGACAATGGCTAGAATTATTTCGGCTCTTCAGTCCTCAAGGATTTGCTTCTGCTCTATTTATGATAAGCCAGATGGAATTAATTTACTTACATAGGGGTCTGTTTGTGGGGCAGTTTTGTTAAATTTCTTTAAAAATAAAAGGAAACTTGTCTAAATCTAGCAATGTAAATACTATTTTTCTCCAAGTGCAGATCTAGGAGTACACATAGAACCAAATGATACTGGTAAAGTTTATATTTTTTTAGGTAATTTTGTTATGCTAAGCACTTTTGTAAATACAGAAATGCAATAGTTAACCAGTCCTGCTTAATGTATGGTTTTTTTAATGGTGTAATGGACTCACTTTATTTAGATTACTAATTGTTTCACACAGACCCACCACTGTGTTGAAAAATTAGTGTCTAAATAGCCATTCATTAGGTTTTTGTTCTAAGAACAATTTCTTTTACAAAGAATTTCTTGCTGGACATATTTGCTGAAGATATTTAAGTTACTTGAAGTGCTCATTTAATAGACAGTATATTTTTTTTAACATTGAAATATCCTTTCCAAGAACTTGCCAATTTGGTTCTATTTTAAAAAAATGTATGGCAGTTTTTGCATGTGGTTTCACACAATGCTTAAGGCTGATGAGTTCATATTCAAAAGTGGCTGGGTTAGTGACATTATAAAATGTACATAATTAAATGCTGTCTTTGACAATCGCTGTCTTTTCAATGCAGGCAGCAATCACATCAATTCTAATTCCAAGAGGGCGTGTCTTACTGAACATGGTATTTGCTCAAAGAATAAATGAGCACTGAGGAAGCCTTTTTACTCTTCCAAATTACTCAATTGATATTCATGGGTTTTTAACTGCCTTAGTTTAAAGGGGGAAATATTTCCTTGGCCATTATATTGTCTACAATATGCATGATTTGTGCATCCTACTTAGAAAAACAAACCAGAGCCTTGAAGTGCTTTTGTACGGAAATTTAAGGTACACATATTAGTCCTCTTAAAACATGTCTGAGGACCAAATGGCAAAAGACACTAAAAAGGGCAAAATAAGCTTCCTTTGAAGTCCCCAGATTACTGTATAATTAGTTATTAAACTTTATACCAATAACTTATAAAGAAATAAAATTGCAAAGTAAATAATTGAGGCTTTGTGTGAATTACTGTTGAGATATATTGTATAGATTGGTATTAAGATTTATCATTCTTGATATTCAGTCTCAGTTTTCACTTTATTCTTTCCGTGGTTTTCCCCAGCGTGTACGTGTGTTTCCACAATATGTGTGTGAGCTGTTGTGGTAGGTGAAAATGCAAGGCAAAGCACTCCTGGGGCTTCTGCGAGCAAGCTGAATGTTAGAAGGCTCATCATCTGAGCAGTGTGTATCTCAGTCCTTAGAGGAAGGCAAAATACTCTTACCTGAGTAATTCTGAGTGGTAGAAAGAATACTTGAAGTGAAGAAGTCCTGCTGACTTTCTCTACCTACAGATGGCCTTGATAACTACACTTGTGTGCCCGGTGCTTCAGTTAAAACATTTGCTCATGGTATCCATGAAGGGAACCTATAAAACCACATTTTAAGTCATTTGATATCTACCTCAGTTTTGCAAATGAAAAACTTGCATCAGAAGTTCCACAGAAGTGCTTCTTTTTATTCCCGAAGAGTAGTTTCTTATGAGATTTAGGTAAGTTTAAGAATATGATTAAGATCTCTTCTGATGTGATCTGGACTGCTAATTGTTGCAAACACTTGTTGCCTCCTTAGCCATGTCCAAAAGGGAGGAGATCTGAACACGATTACCAGAACTAGCTTATCTTTTACTTTTTTCTGTTCGCTCTTGATGTTGAGAGTACCTAAATACATGGATGCCTTCTGCTGCTTCCCTGTCTCCTTATATTTGAAAACTGCATGACTCAAGTGCCACATTTGTAGAAACCTGCCTTTAGCTCACCATTGCCTAATGGTTGTTTCAAGGTCAGTTTCAACTTAAACCCTTATTACAGGGGTCTAACTGGAGTCGTGCTCAACTGCTACACTAAGGTACTAGAGGTAAAGAGAGACTCCTTTTGCTGCTATTCATTCAGACAGGATTTTGCTGTATAACCATAAGAGGAAAAAATCGTACAAGGTCCCATATGACAAGGTACTTAGAACTGAGCTGCTGTGGGGGAATATCCAAAAGCATGGTAAGAGCTTCCTATAGAAATTCTAGGCTACTGGAGAGGAAACATGAAGTCTCATGTGCTATATTCCTGTCCTGCTGCATGTGAGCTGTCAAGTGTCTACTTTTGACCTCATTTGAAGTCTATGTCATTTGTTCAACTTTCCCAGCAAATTGTGCTGATAGGACCAATTAAATCTCAGTGGCTCGCTTTGGCATTGGCTTCTGCTACCTGCATTCCTGTGATGTTCCTTCAGTTCTCCACACACGTCCCAAGTATTATTTTACCTTGTCTGCGGCTTGGGGGGTTTCATGATCTGGCAATCATATCTGTGTTTAAGAGCTTCAATTTATTCTCCATGCATTTCCTATAATTTATCAAACCTGTCTGTGTTCTGGACCTCTGCAGCTGCCCATTGCAGAGTTAGACAGTTTATATTTTGTGAGCAGTACTTGTTTTATACTTGCCTTTTAGTATCTTAAGATCCCTGGTTCTTGTACTGTAAGAAGGAACATCACCATAGCTAACGCCTTTGCATTCAATTTGCTAGTGTCTTAGCCCATCTCTTTTTTTATTTTTTTAATAATTGAGGAGTTCAAGTTAATGTCTTTGTATACAGAAGCTATCATTTTGTAATTATTCTTGTTGCTCTTTTGGAATGGGGGGACTGTTACTCATGCAGAATTCAGGATGTGGATGTACTAGGCATTGTAAGGTGACATAACTGCCTTTTTCCTCTCTGATTTTCTGAATAATTCTTATATTCTGGTTTTGCTTTTAATTGCTGCTCAACAGTGAGCTGATATCATAACAAGTTTTGCAAAAAGATTTCACAATCACTTTCCTGAATGTTAGTTGCTACTTCAGAACTGATTATTGCACGCTTTTTTTGCATGTACTGCAGTGTACATTTTTTTCGTGTGGATCATTTTATACGTTGTGCAAGTCAAATTTTCTGTGCCATTTCATCATCCTGTGCAGCCACCTCCTGTGATTTGTCTTTGCTTCTAATACCCAAATAATTCTGTACTATTTGCTGATTTTATGACTTGTTAGTTATTTCTTTTTCTGATCATTTATGTCTCATAGCACAGGTTATTTTGCTAGTAATGACTTCTAATTCAAAGTTTAACCATTTATTTCTAGCTATGTTGTCAGTAAATTTGTGATTTTTTTTTTTTTTTTAACTCAAGGGGAACTAGAAGTAAATACATGAAGAATTTCATAAAATATAGTAATTGTCCTTAAGCCGAGACTTGTTGAGAAGAACTTGAAATCCAAGTAAAACTCTGATAGAATAAAAAGCTTCTTTGTTAATTATTAAATTCCTTTAGTTATGTCTGAATTCCATTTGATCAGGTGAGCTAATAAATGTTTTATCCTTTCTTTTGCTTGTAAGAGGGCTCAGGAAAGGAATAATACTTGCTTGCTCTTCATATATTTAATGTAAAGGTGCAGTAGCCTTTGCCTGTATCCTCCTTCACAGAACAGCTTTGTAATGTTACTATCGGTACACGTCATTAAAAGAAAAATATAATATCCAATATGTAAATTAGCATAATGATAAGAGACTGTCTACTCAAGTTTGTCTATAAAATTAGAAAGGCATTGAAGTATATTTGTGCATCACATTAATTTTCAAGAGCAAGATGCAGTTTGTGTTGCAGTCTGCTATCATGGGAATAACCTGAGAGCAGACACTAAAGCGAGTGCATGTGAGTAACATTTAGATCGGTTGCTTAGCTATTAGTAGCTGCATTTTTGCAGTATCAGTCAATTTTTGAGTAAGTTTAAACACTTTTCAAAGTGGCATGCGACAAGTTTGGTTTTAATAAGTTTTTGTTAACAAATGCATTAAAGGTACAGATGTCTGGAAAATGGATTGAGTCCAAAAGTGTTTGAAATCCCATTTGTTACTTAGAACAAAGATCAAGATATTCTGTAATATCCAAAATGTGTTTTTGAAAATTTCAGTTCTTGTTAGTGGAGTTTGGGAATTTCAGTATTTGTAGCTGAGTTTCCTTTAGTCCTTTTCGGCAAAAAGGAATACCAAAGCCAAGTGTTCAGATTATGGAATGCCACGGGTTTGTTATGTTCTATTTTCCCTCCCCGCCCTTGTAAATCTCCACAATCCTTTCTCCCACTGACCCGCTGTGTTCTTCCCCTCTTGAAATTTCAGCATAATCTACCTTTTCTCATGGACATTTTTATTTAACTTAGTTTACTTTCAGCTCCCAGTTAGAAGTTTTTCAGCTTGTTCTAACAGCTCCCATTTGGGCACATTTTTCTCCCTTTTCAAATTAACACTTAAACTACTGTGGAACTGGATTTGTCACCTTGGCTGAGCTTGGCTTCCTGAGCCTGTCCTGTCTGATCCCAGCTGACTGTGGCTTGTGCTGAAGGCAGTGGGAGGTGGGAACTCCCCAGCTGGGTTTGTGTGTCAGAGGAACACTTCTCAAGTTAGGCTGTGCAATCGCAACAACATAGTCTGTACAAGAAACCTCAAAAATAAATTTGGACTCTCCTGTATTATTGTCTGGATGTGTTCAGTGTGGAAGCTGTAACACATACATGTTGGTAGGTGCACACGTTCACCTTTCTTGCATCATTTCCAGCACCAGTTGTTGAATGAGAGATTCACCTGTCAGACTGACTGTACTTCTTGGGTTTGTGATTTAAAGTGTGTGTGATGATTTGGTCATCTGTGCTATTCCTGCTTGCCAGTTAATGTGAGGTTAGCTCTTACTGCTATAAAAATGTATACTGTGTGTTTAACTATGTATTTGTTTACTTGGCCTGCAGCAGAAAGCTGCCTGCCCAGAGAGAGCACTTGACAGTGCTGAGTTCTGGCTGTTCCCTGGTGTGCTGAGAGGGTGGCCCAGCCTGGATCAAACCCTTCACCCTTCCATGTGGTAGGGAGACAAGAAGATCATTAGAAACAAGGGGCAATGAGATACTGGTGACGCCTGCAGGAATGTGTTTGGGAGTTGACTGCTTTCAGGAGAGCATTAGATGCTTCTATCAAGGTAAATAGCAACAGGATATGCATGTCCACTCATGTAGTACTTTCGCATTTCTTTCTTATGAGGAGGGATTGAGTGTGGCGATGGAGAACATAAAGTTTAATGTTTTTCACAGGAAGCCACCTCGGTCCTGTTGGAAGAACAACACACACATATCCCCTCCCCAGGTGATGAACTCTGCAGCCCCTTGCCAATGACTGTTGTGCAGGGGATCCCGATACAAAACCTTTGGTCTCTGAGACAGTGAATCTGGAACATGGAAGAGCTTTTGCACTGCTGTGATAGAGGAGGGAGGCACAATACGATTCAAAAAGTTTATATGTTGCATTGTCCAATTGTTCTTGGACATAATATTCCCTCTTTTTTGTTTTAACAACATATGTTTCAGTATAGAATGCATCTGTTCAATAATAGCCTGTCCAGTGGGAGAACACAGAATACCCGTGATGCACCCCATTGCTCTGAAAAATATTCTGTGGATCTGGCAGTGTAGCCAAGACCGTTGTCAGTTTTAATCTGTTGTGGCTCACCCAACATAGCAAAGCAGCAGGTCCAGGGCACTGAACATCCCTGCTTTTCTCACTAATATGAGCAGATGCACAAAGCATACCTGAGAACATATCTATAGAAATGTGTACCTATTGCAAATGGCCAAAAGATGAGACACATAACATCAGTCTGACAAATGGCATTAGCTGTGAGCCCGTGAGGGTTAACTCCAAGGGATGCGCTGTAGGACCTTGACTACATACTCAAAATCACAAATCAAATTTAGAGGTTCCTTCTTAAAAAGCTCTAAGGCATGTATAGGCACACCAAGTTCTACTAATTGGGTTGAACCATTGATAACTTTAACAGAATGATGCCAATCGTTATCTTCATGCCAGATCACTACAGCTTTATGAGATTTCCGTGATCCATCAACAAAAACTGTGCAAGCATGTGGAATCAGACCGAATCCAAGTGTAGTCTGTGGCCTGATGTCAAAGACATGCAGATTCTGCAGCAATTTACGTTCAGGCATGCCAAAAGCTATGCTGTTAAGAAAATCTGCTAGTACAACTTCCAAGGACATAGATTGTGAATAAAAAGAATCAAAATCAGATTTCGCAAATGGCATGTACATGACAGATGGGTCATGGCCTATTAAGACCTGAGTCTGCTCCCTGCCTTTTTTGATCACAGCAACAATCAAATCTGCTGATTAATAGTTTTAGGGAAAGAATCGGGGGGAAAAAAAAATCCATTCCAAATATATCAGTCTGTTTGCTTTCTCATCATATTGTCCCACAATAGTCACAGGTTGGTTTTGTGTTGTAGCTATAAACAGACAATTCTGCAAGTCTAATCGAATACGGTCAGCCTGTAAGGTAGTCATAAACTTGTTCATCAAAATTCTCTAATCCTATTTTGGCTTTTGTGTTTATTGGGTATTGTTTTCCTTACCGGTTTGAAGTCCTGTTTCATTTCTATCAGCCTCTCTATCACAGAGTTGTGTAAGCCTGGATGCTGGAAAACAGGATTCTTTACCCGGTGTACATACAAAAGAGCCAAATTTAGTACACTGAGATGAGACACAGCCTATCACAAAGTTGCGCAACTCTGGATGCTGGAATAAAGTTAGCATGCTAGAAAGAAAAGTAACAGTTATCACATACAAAACCTTATCACCACATTCACACAGTAAAGAAATAAATTGCTCATGGTCTTATGTATCAACACAAAGTCTACATTTTGTGTTCATGCATTCTTCTGATTTAAGAGTCTGTAAACTTACTATACCATATAACAGGCAAAGACTTATGAAACTGTAATACGTTAAAACAGGTACCTACAAAGAAAACAAGTTAATAATGACAAGCATCTCGCATACTGTTCTGCAAGTTTTCCTGTGACTCATTTATTATCAGCTAATTGTCTCTCAGCTTGTTGAAGTTCAAACTGTTCACTTGTAAATCTGTCTGCAATGATTTAGTGACCTCTTGCAGAGATTTATTTTGTCTTGCTCTTCTTGCTTTAAAAGCAACATTAATTGCAAGAAAGTATTAATCAACAGAAGAGATTTGAAGTGGGGTTACTTCAAGTGTGTGCACACAAATAAGGAAGGGCCTACAGGCCAGCGTGGTGGGGACAGCTGTCATAGCTTTTCTGGGAAATTAGCAACTCAAGTGCCTATAGGCCAGTGCACACAGCGTGGGGAACAAGCAGGAGGAGTTTGAGGTTTCTGTGTAGTTACAGGGCTATGACCTCATCAGGATCAGAGGGACATGGTGGAATAGCTGACACAACTGACTGCTGCAGCGGATGGATACAGGCTCTTTAGGAAGGACAGGCCAGGACAGCGATGGGGAGAAGCTGCCCTTCATGTGTGAGAGCAGCAGGAATGCGTGAGCTCTGCCTTGTGATGGATGAGGAGCCAGCTGAGAGCCTGTGGGTCAGGATTGGTAAGTGGACCAACATGGTCAATATTGTAGTAGGTGTCTGCTATAAACCACCTTATCAGGAAAAAGAAGTAGAGGGGACCTTCTTTGGGCAACTGGAGGAAGACTCATGTTCACAGATCCTGGTCCTCATGGGAGATTTTAACCACCCTGGTATCTGCTGGAACAGCCATGCAGCAGGGTATGAACAGTCCAGGAGGTCTCTGGATTATCATTTCACAAATGATAGCCAAGTATTCTTGCATGTTTCTTTGTCCCATCACAATTTCAGGACTACTTCTTTCAATATACACCCCTAAAAAGAGACATTGACATTAAGTTGATTGAGGGGTTGTAGGAATTACAAGTTCCTGAAGAGGCTTTGAGATCTGACTCTCCTTTTGGGTACATTGACCATACATCAGTGCACTCTGCAGGATTTTAAGGGACAGAGTGGGCTGATGGCAGAAAGCTCTGCGCTGTTGTTATCCAGCCACCTACTGTGGTTGTAACTATGGAGTTGTGCACACCCAGCTTTGATCAGAGCAGCATCCACAACAAAAGAAATGGGCAAACTAACTGTGCAGCAGTCAGAGATGAGTCTTTAAAATGAAAGCTATCATTTGCTCTCCTGAGTTGCTGTACAGCTAATCTGATTTCAGCCTATACACAGAAACTATCAACAGCAGGCAGGTACTGCCCAGCATCCTGCAGCCTTCCCTTCACTTGCTCTCCTTTACAGTGGGAATGGGGTTACCCCACCTTTTGGCAGCACAAGGAACCTCAAAGCACAATTTCTCTCCTTTCCTTGTCCTGGGCTTACACTGGACTTTGACCTGGAGCAGGTTCACTAAATACCACCTTGGTGCAAGTTGCTCCTTTGCATTCATGCTTATTCCAGAAGGTGTTTATCCCACCACTAAATTTATCTTTAGTGTAATGTAAATTGCCTGAACTGCAAGAATGAAACATATACACAATAAAACAAAACAAACACAGCTTTGATTTTCTTCTACAGGTTGAACAGCTATAATGGGATATGTGGGATTGCTTTGTCCCGTTATTTTAAGCAGTCCTATATAAAGGCCTAACTTCAGGCACTTATAACACATAACTGGGGTTCTTGCCCTGAGTAAAGTGAGACAGATATACTATATCACTTATTTTTTCTTCCAAGAAAAGCGCTTTATTTTTTATCCTGAGCCTTTCTGTCTCATCCTTAGTATTACACTTTAATCTAGGCCAGTCCATTACAATGCATTTCCTTACACAACATCAGTTCTACGGTGCTGAACATTTGATGTACCTTACACAGCCTGTAAGCTATTTTTGCAGTTCACACAGGTCTGAACCACATTAATAATGGCTCATCCCTTTACCCTCAAGCATGCATGCTCAGGAAAGCATACCATGTTGCTATTTTAATACAGAGGTCTTGCCCTTATCTGGGTGAATGATGCATGAATAGAGCACTTTGGTTGCCAGTACTATTCCTTTTACTGATTCTTAAACACATTTTAAATATAGCGTATTCCATTTGCTCTACATTGATGGTGTATGCATAAACACTAAAAGAAAAGGAAATGCCAATATGTGTATGAGCATGCAGCTAGTGTGTAGTTAACGTGCCTATGTGTAGCAGTTAACTTGAATATGCATACAGTGAGAGTAAAGAATCATTATTTCTTGCCTAGCACTAGGTTATTTCTCTGTATATGTACACACACACACATATATATAAATACTTAAATTGATTTCTGAAGGAAATAACATGTACTCGTAAGGAAAACATACAAGCATCATGGTGTAATGCTTAAGTTACAATCATTGCATGTCTGGATTCAGGTCCTTCTGTTGGGCTACTTTAGCATCATATAGACAGTACAGTTGGGGACTATCCCCAACTAGTATTGTGACAGTTAAGACCTTTTTCCTTTTTACACGGTTTAAATTCCATTAGCTCAATTTGTTTCTCTTGAAAATTTCTGTTCAATGTGGGATTGAAGTAAAAACCCATGTCTGGGATTATCTCAGCAAAAGATTTCTAAAATTTAGCCCCTTATTTATTTAAGGCATCTCCAAGTCCACAGACTCTATTTTTTTTTCCTTGTACCTGAATCTCAAACAATTATTCTGGCCTCACTCAATTCATATAATTCCCCTGCATCCATATTGTGCTCTGGCCCATCACACAAATCATGTTCTAGCTCCTTTCCCGCCTCACTGTTGTGAGATGCCCCCAGGAGTAATGCAATTTTAGACACCCAAACCCCCAGAAAATACCGTGGTGCGATTCATTCTGACTTTGATGGTGGTAGACGAGGAGGAGGCAGAACAATCTGAATGAGACGGACCGTGTGGGACAGAAGCACGCTGAGCACAAAAGCCAGGCCAGAGCCGCAGGAGCCCCGGGCTCATCTCTGTGCGCTGCCGGGACTTGCTGAACTCAGCCCAAACCTCCAGCTCCCAGATGCAGATGCTTCGCACAGCAGAAGAGGGCGCCAAGCAACCAGGAGCAAGTTGTTGGCTTCGCGGCGCCTCCTGAAGCACCGACCTCTCGCACAAGGGGAAGGGGACCGGGAATGCGGCATCGGCGGGGGGAGCGGGCTGCAATGGGAGCCCCAGGGAGCCAGGGGAGAAACGCTGCTCCTCCCTCCGAGCCGCAGCTTCTTCTAACAGCGAGGGCAAAAAATAAAGGTTTGGGGAAAAAAATCCCTCCCGTCCTGCTCTGCTGATCCCCGCGCACGGCAGGGCAGGGCCGGGCCAGCGGTGCCGTGCGAAGGAAGGGAAAGCAGAGGTTACTTGAGCATCACACAGCACCCTTTGTTTCGCTGGCCTGATTCGATGGACAGCATCTTAAACGAATGCTAATTCTGAAATAAACTTAACACTACATAACTCAATTTTAAATAAGACTAAGCAAAGCCAGCTGCAAAATCAACCGACAGAATTTTCCCTGGCACAGCTTTCAGGCTGTAACACGGTTCCCGGTGCCCTTTAGCACAGAGCGTCCTCAGACCCTAGCACAGCGGACAGCCCGCGGTATTGCACGAAACAAAGCGGCCAAACGCCGGCAGCTGCCCAGCGGGCGGAACCCCGGCGGGAGCGTTTCGCCCTCCTTCCCCTGCAAACCGCAGGCGCGAGTGGGGATAAACCCCAACCGCAGCCTGGGCGTCCCCCGGGCCCTCGGTGGAGGGAGGCAGCGGGGCGAGGAGCGAAGCTCCGGCTCGGCCCTGCCCGCTCGGCGTGGCGGCGGGAGCTCTCCGAGGTGCTGGAGTGGCGCCGCCGCTGCCCGCCAGCCCGCACGGGGCCCGCAGTGGCCCAGTGCTCAGCACGTGTTAGGGCTTTATTTTTCCAGCCACCCCAAGGGAAGTCACCGCCTCTCTCTTCGCTGCCCTGGGGAAATGGGGATGGTGACATCGCGTCTCCATAAGCTGCTGCGAGACCCGTGTCTAAGCAGCAGGTTTCCAGCCTGCAGGAAGGGCTCTCAGAGATGGAAGAAAACTCGGTTTGCACAGCAAGAGTGGGACGTGTTTCCTGAATAGCAGAAGGGCAGAGACAACAGGCCCTTTACCCTAGTCAGCCAAAACACTGTGAACAAGGAGTGCCGTGAGATCTGGCTCCTAGAGCATGCAAAATACCTCTCTGCTATATTAAATTGTATTTCAGTGTTTTTTAAAACTATTTTTACACATTTTATGTTGTACGTGACATTTTTTTCCTGGTATCTAAACATTTTAAATAATGAGTAAGTCACAGTTATACTATATACCAAACTGTATTACCAGGAAAATGATGGCCTGGCCATAATAGCTGTTTCAAAACCTGTTTTGGAACATTTACACACTCATGCAGAGTACAGTTTCATCTTAACAATTGTGTCAGTTCTCTCAAGCTTCTTTTCAGTCTTTCTGAAGACATCTGATTGGGACCAACTATTGCTTTTCTGCATTTTTGTACAGCAGTTCGAAGTGAGTGCCACCAAATCAGGATGGCAATATCATATGCATGCCTTGGAATCCCTTTGCACGAGCCTCATCGATTACAAAGCCAGAGAACACCAGACTCACATTATCAGCAACCTAGCTGTGGGACAAGGAGAGAGTGAAAACTATGAAAACACACCTCATGCATTCTGAGAACTATTTACATTCTGGAAATCATCTTAAACATTTCTTCAATAAACTTTACATTTATTCAGTATGCTTCTTCTTTGCTTAAGAATACAATTTTTTTTCTTCATTACTAGTTAATTATTAACTTCGCTCAGTATAAGCTGAGGGATTGTCTAAACTATGGGCCACTGTACCATACGTCCCCCTTTGTAAAGGTTGTTCTACAGGCAGTTTTCCATCAATTTCCAGCCTAATGAACTCCTTCTGTGGACGCCATTATCATGCAATAAAAATGACTTGTTCCAATTTAGCTTACAGTATTTTGAATGTATGTTTAGAAGCATACAAACCTGGAGTTGAAGTAGCAATCTGGAGTAAAGTAGTAACACTGATGTTTGCTTCCTGAATTAATTTGCAGATATGAAAAAGATATTAAAAAGCCCCAACAGTTGTTATAACAAGTAGTTAGTATTGAGTATCCTAGAAAAAAATACGTTATTTTTGTTTATTTAGTTTCACTGGTTTTGTTACTGTTAGTATAGAACAGACTCAGTATTTTTTCAGTTTTTCAGTATTTTTCAGGCAAGTCAGAGATCACCTCCTGCTGCAAAATGAGTAGGAATTTCAGTTTCTAACATATCAAATGTGATTATTCTACTCACTATAATTTTATTTACATGTCATTATTCAAAAGTCATCTGGAAAACTTTCATGTGCCTGGTGCTGATTATTTTCCATTGGATGGAAAATTTCCACTGGAAATAAGAGAAAACTGTATAGCCTTGAATAAGTTTTGAATGGGGCTTGAAAACTGAAAATGCCTACATTTCCAGATCTTTGACCTTTTTCTCCACCATTGCACTGAGAAGTAATGGTTTAGCCTTCGTCCACCCTGCCACCTCTCTTCCATGCACCCACTGCATGTGCAATGTATGATAATATTTTTCCACCTTCAGGTTAAATCTGTGGACTATGGTGAGCTGTAAGAGCAGTGTCTTGTTGAGAGAAGCCCCTTCTGCACTAAAAGGTACAGGAGACCAGCAGATGCTTTAAGATGTTACGGATGGTCCATCAATACATGGTCACATCCCACGTCAGCCTATAGAGATACAGCATCTCTGTGAAGAAGATCGATAAATGGTTTCATATATTTTCTTAAGTTGAGTGATGCTAAGCACACTTTCTGAATCTGGAAGTAGCTTGTTCTCTGAATGTAGAAATAGCAAGCGTTGGATTTTTGACCTTTTTTAAAATGTTAGGATAAGTGACAGATACCTCCCATGTATCTCAGCATACAATTTGCATCATGCAGATTTTGATCCTACACATATAAACAACGGCGAAGCACCACAGCACAAAGATTTGTTTTAAGACACAGACAGTCTTTTGTGGTTTTTTATAAGATAGCTGAGTTAGAAAAGCAGAACTTGCATGCGATTACTCTAGTCCTGTAGCCCAATAACATCGTCGCTGTAGGAGACCACAGCCTTTGTACTGCCTCGGGACTCAGACCTGTTTTGTCTGAGTTTTTCTTCACCTGTCTGCGTCTTTCTTGTTTTCTTTAGGTGTAGCAGTAATATCTCTAAGGAGCAGGTGTCTGTGTCTAACTGTTTTACTTTTGCTTGACTTTGTATTGTACAACCATAGCTTTTATATGGATAGTGACAAGAAGTTATACTGTGTAGAATGAGATATTTATAACTAACATGATGTAGTGCAGAGGAACACAGGCCTGGTATGACAGCAGAGTGCCCTGAAAGTGGGAACACAGGACACTGTAGAAAAGGCATAGGACGATAAAAGGAGGGGCACAGCCTCAGCGCTGGAGAACTCAGGGCTCTAAGGAGCCTTTCAGCAGTCAGCTAATGCAGTGCCAATCCGGGAGCTGGGCAAAGCTGGTCTAAGAATAACAAAGAGAACAAAGAACGAGTATGTAACACACATAAATGACATAGCGTAGAGTAAAATTAGATGTAATGTGGAGCTGTAGACAAATGAATAAAGAGCAAGGTGTAAAGGCATGCTACAAAATACGTAAAAATAGCCCCAGGCTCAGCCCAAATCCTAACAGGAGGAAGAAGAAACCCCACCACATCACACTTTTCTCAGCAAAGAACTTGCTGGGAAGACACCGACGACCAGCTGCAGCCCTGACAACCCGGTGGTTGGGGAAGGCCACCAGCACTGTTGATGTTTGGTCCCAAAGGGGCAGTAGAAGGGAAAGCATGACACCAAAAAAAAGGACAGCTAGGAAAGAATGTGTCTCCAAAAAAAAATGAGCCGCATTATTATTAGTAGTAGTGTTCTTTCTTTTTTTTCTTTCTCTACAGTAAATAACTCTGGCATAATAGTTCTTTGATTAGACTGTTTTCTGCCATACTAGTAAGAATTTTTTTTTTTCAGAACCAAACCCTGTGCATAACATTAGTAATCAGAGCAAAGTATGCATCTTTGGGAAATTCGGGTTTAACAATCTCTCCAAGGTCCCAGATGGTATCTGGCACAGTCAGAAATAGAATAAAGATATCCTGTCTCCCAGCCTGGCACATTAACCACAGGACCATTCTTCCTGCCTTCGCTTTATTTATTACATTGAAATAATTATTATGCATACTGAGCTCTTTGAAAGTACATTGCTATAAATACTAGGAAAGTGAGCATGTTGTAAATTGAAAAATACCAACTCTTGTTTTTTGGTACATCATTCAAACCACAGAGCCATTATGACAGACCCCAGGGAATCATACTGCCATGACTCATGGTCCGATAATATACAATTTAGTGCACATCAGCGCTATGACAAAGAAAGGCACTGCATAATAAAATGGCAAAGGTGAGTCCTGTGCAGCTGAACAATGTTTTTTTTTCTCAAAACTTGGGGCTTACCTGTTACTTGTTAGCTGGTTAGCAATGAATGCGAGCTTTCAGAATCACAACCAACTCACATTCATCTCCGCACTGCACACTTAGCTTTCCTGCAGGCTGTATCCTTCAGTCTTCTGAGCGGGATTCAGGTTCTTCCTCATCTACTGGAATGATCCTGCACACTCAGTTTCCTTACAAGACACGCTTGCAGTCCACTTTCTCCCCTTGCCTTTCCATTAGACTGCAGTGGATGATTATATCAACTTGTGACTGGAAACAGATATTGCAGGCAGGTCCTCTGATGCTCACAGTCTATGCAAGGGCAAAGATGTCATTAAGCATCACTGAAATACATGGTTTCTAATGGTCAGGAATCTGCCTTCCCCAGGGATGCATCTCAGGCTTGTTGAGATGTGGGTTGGGTAATTAAATCTTTTTGAGGAGTTCATATGGTCAAGTTTATGTGACTGAGTAGCCCTGCATAGATGCCAGCCTGATGGTGTGTTAGCTGGAGCACTCTTCGGGAACACTGAGGGCACAGAGGTGAAAGCAAGGGCAGTGCATGAGGAGGAATGAGTGCATTTAGCTGCCAATTGGGCTTGCGGGCTGATGGCTTACAGTCCACAATACTTTCAGCGTACTGTAAACACGGTTCACCTGAGGGTTAATTTCTGAAGAAAAAGTAAACATGAAACCAGGAGGTACCAGTCTTTCTTGGTCCTGTGTTGGAGCACTTCCCTTGACTTTGATCTGACAGCTTGAACCCAAAGTGAACTTCACTTTTTCTACTAGCTAACAATATACATGAAATGATTTTCTGTTCTCCAGGCAACTCCTACAGGTGCAAAAAACACTGACCACAACAGGAAATCATTTGAAGAAAGGCAAAAGAGTAAGCTGATGGAGAAAATAATGTTAATGAAAATAACCAGCTCCATGTCATGGTCTTAAAACGGGAAAGGCATGCAGGAGTGCTTGCATTCAGATTGGCCCTTACCAGAAGATATCTTCTGCAAAAGCTCTTGGGCTAGTCTTCTCTCACAGTAATAAAATCCACAAAAGCAAAAGCTTCTCACAGACCAACAAGTATGTGTCTGCAGTAGCACTGTCCCAAAGGGAACATCTCCAGGTGGATTATGATGTGCTCAGAGAAATCAGTGTAAAATCCCGTAGTTCTATACCACTTTGCATTTATGAAGCACAAAGTGATTTGTCATGAAAATTTCTATTTGGACCTTTTTGTGAAGTTGTAGCTGGAAAGTATCAGTTTCCATATTATATGTGAGGACACCAAAACACTGCAAGACTCAGTGGCTTAGCATTATTTACAATCTCTGTAATAAAATCCAAATTCCCTATCTTGTATGTGAGCCAACTCTGTACGGTAGAGTACTTTAGATACAGACTTGGGGCCATTTTTCACAGACTTTCATGGTACTGGAGGCCATTTGTTATGCAATAGGTCTTCCCAAAACGCAGTACATCCTCATCTCAGGGAAGCTTCTGCCCCATTTAAAACAGTCTTAGCTTGAAGCTCCTATAGTAGAGAAGGCAACTCCTTAGGATGTGGCAATCACTGCTAATATGCCTGAGACCAGCATCTGTGAAAGGTTTTCTTTTAGTTTATTTTTTACCCTTTAATTTCGTTCTTTGACTGTCCCTGGAAGGTAACTCTCATGGTTGAAAATGTTTAGGACAGAAAGGTGATGTGCTGTAAGAATTAAGTGATATATTGATTAATCTTTCCTCTATATCTTTTTTTATCCCTGATTTATCAGATATTTTAAGTTGAGAAGGAACATCTTTTGTGAAGGAAGGGGCTGGCAGCACGCCATAGTGATGAAATATGCCTTTGCAAGTGGAACAAAGAAGCCCAGCAAGGGCTTTGTTCTGATGCTTAAGCACCTAAAATGTCAGTAAAATAGTAGTTTCAGACAAACATCTTACAAAACACCCAGGCCCAGACTTTATCATATCTTACATAATGATTCATTCCAGATCCATGGAGTTGCGAGAGGCTGTTACCACAGGAGTAGCGCTTTACTGCGGTACAGATGGCTGCGGGGTGTGAGGCAGCGGGAAATCAGACCGGGCCCGTTTACACCCTACACAACGGACACCAGCGCCGGGCCGGGCCGGCCCCTGTACTCCCGGGAAGCCGTTGCTTCTGTAAGCGGCGATGAGGAGGCGGTCGGGACCCGGTTCTGCGCCCGCCTTGTGCTCGGTGGCGTTACCGGAGAAACCCGGTAGGCGCCCGGGGCCGTCGGGCCTCACCGGCCCCGAAAGCCGGGGTCCCCCGGGACGCGGGGTCGGCGGGAGCTGCAGCGGCGAGCCCTGGGCTCGCAGCGGGGCCGGCCCTCTCCGATGTCGCGCGGGGAAGGAGCCGCAGCCCCGCGCCCGGAGGGTTTCCCTGCGGCCCCAGTGCTGAGGGAACGGCAGGAGGAGGGCGCAGCACCCGCTGCGGCGCCGAGCCCGCTGCTCAGCGGGACAGCGGCGGGGAGCCGAGCCCGGTGAGGGCTTAGCGCCTCGCCCGCCCCCGCAGCCAGGCCGCGCCGGTGCCACCGGCCGCCGCCGCAGCGCGGCGTCTGCGTGAGGGGGGGCCCATGGCCAGCCCGCCGCTGCCGCCCTAGCCGGCCGCGGGCTTCGCCTGCCGCCCCGGCCGCAGCATGCCGAACAGGGCCGGCCTGGACACGGCGCTGAGGATGTCCCTGCAGCGGAAATCCTCCAAGATCCACTCCTCGGCCGGTGAGGAAAGGGCGCGGCGAGGCGGGAGGGAGCGGCAGCGGGAGGAGGCGCCGCAGCGGAGGAAGGAGCGCAAGGGAGAGGAGCCGCCGCTTCCTCGGCCCGGGCGCCCGGCCCCGCCGCCGCCCCGCGCCACCCCCTCCTCCGCCGCCGCCTTCGCCGGTGTGTTTGGCGGCGGGAAGCCCGCAGTGCCGCCCCCGCCCTGGGGTCTCTCTGCGGGAAGGAGGCGCCGCGGCCCCCTCGGGCTCCTCAGGCCGCAGCGGGGCAGAGCAGCGCTGCCCGCCCGGCCCCGCACCCCATGGGCACTGAGCCCTCTGCCCCCGCCTCCAGACCCCGGCCACAGCACTGCACCCCTCGGGCCTCCACACCCCGGCCGCTCCACAGGGCCCCCCGCGCTTCTGCCCCGCAGGGCGCCCAGACACCCCGGGCCCTGCGCACCGTGGGTCGGTCCCCATGGCCGCAGTGGCACTGCGGGGGCCAGGGCAGGGACCGGACAACCTCCCCCGGACAGCCCGGGTGTTGCCTTCTGACAGCACCGGGGAGGGCACAGGGTGTTTCTCCCTTTCTTTCTCTTGGTTCTGATCGTTTCTGAGTGGGAGATCCCTTGGTGCGAAAGTGGGCACAGGGCAGTGCTGCCGGCAGAGCGTGGGGACCCAGGGGCCCTGCTCCCCATGGGCTGGTCCAGGGCCTCGGCCCGTGTGAGGCACCGGGAGAGCACCGGGGACTGCTGTGGGCTTGCGGGGAGGTGAATTGTGAGGTTTCTCAAGACGCTCATTTAGGAAAATGCTTTGCATTCATTTCCATTTTTATAAGAAGATAGACAAAAATGAAATACTTCGAAGGTGTAATTCTAGTCCCAAAAGATCTTCTGCTGACCTGTGTAGGACCAGGCTGCCTTCGGAATTCATTTGTTTTACCTGGGGATAGCTGAAGCCTCAGTGACATTGTCTGTGACTTATGGACTTATGGACTTTGTTTGTAGCAAAATATCGAGGTGCCCAGTACCATCTCTGTGGTAAGAGTGCAGTATAATGCTCCTTCAGCACTTTTTACTTGAATAAAGAATATGCTTTTGAAGCACATTTCCTGATCAGCTCTACTTTGGGTTAAATTTGAGATCACCTTGGTGAGCATTTGCTGGATTGCTTTTGGATGGTACTGAACTGGAAGATGCCTTCCAGCCACTCATAGTTGTTCAGCCATGAACCAGCTTGAAGGAGAAGCCACCTTCCTTCTGGCTCCTCTGCGCAACCTGGTCACTCTAGTAATATTCCCCTGTTTGGCCTTAGTGCTTGCTAATAAGGACAGAACCTCAGGGACATCTGCATAGCTGCTGAAGTAAGCAAGATGCTGAGCAAAGAGGTGTGTAATGCTAGCTCATAGGAAATCGTAAGGCTTCAGACTAGGATTTAGCACATTACTAGCTTTACTTATCTTCAGTGTAAGCCATTCAGATGAAACAGTTGCAGTTAAGCAGATTCTACTCTCCAGTGCCTGGGGTTGTGTCCACTTCTGCAGTCCGACCTGAAATCCTGTTCTGTGGCTGGGAGATGCCCTTCTCAGAACTGTAGTCTGGCATATCTGTTTGCAGCCCAACGTTTGGAATCCAAACTAGGTGCCCATAAGCAGCCCTTCAGGTACTGAATGCTTGGCTCTTGGAGAATGTGTAACTTGAACATGAGATTCATAAGGAATTTGAGCTTCAGCTTTTATAAATCATACTTGTGGACCTCAGTCATGCTCTGAGTGCCCGAGTCACCAAGATCTTCGAGCTGGGATTTATCTACACACAGCTTTAGACTTTTACATGTTCCCTTCATTTCACGTAAGTGAAATCCAAATTAGATGATACTTTGAAGAAAGATAGGGGTTGCTAGTTAGCATTAAGACCGCTGCTTCTCAGTTGTTGAACAGTGTATTTCCTATTTAGAATATTTTTCTGGAGAATAACAGAGTAATATCTAGTATAGGTATATATAATGCCTATAAAATTACATAATAGAGGTAGTAAAAAGGATTTGGTTGCAGTAGGCTTAGGACAACCAGATCCAGTCCCTCCGCCACCCAGAGAGAAGGTCCTGCCTTCCTGCTTCCTGCATACTCATTCCCATTGCCTGGATCGCGTCAACATTAGCTATTAGCTGGTTACATGGTCACCTGGATCAGCACTGATGTCGCTCACTACCAGCCAGTATAATCTCAAACAGCAGTAGGAAACAGACACAGAAAGGCAGGAGCGCTCTGTTTTTCACAGCATGTTGTGGCTTGGTGTGCAGACCTGCCTTCTGTGTGGACCGAACAGGGGGGTCTGGGCTGTGTGAACCCCACTGTAAAATCACGTTTTGAGAGCCACTGTCAGCTGAAAGTCAGTTCAGACGTGGTCGTGTGGTGGCACTGCAAAATCTGAAGGCCTTTCCTGAGCTGCATGGCGTGGAGGGGAGATTGGTCACCCTTTTGTCATCCTTAGCTAGGGTCAGGTAACCCTGTCTTCATCCCCTGCAGTTTTCTTATCACCTATGGATCAGAACATTCTGCCTTCCGTCCTTTTTAGAAGAGAAGATGTTTCCTGTTGCAAAGACTTGTAATTTGTTTGCTAGTCCTGTTTACTTTTGAGGGAGTTTTGGTAGCTTTTGATTTGGGTCACAGAGATTTCTTTTCATACTATGAAAGGTATTTCGGTAGCTTATAGATGTACTTTAGTCAAGAAGAACAGTGCCTCTGTGATGATCTAATGATGTCCTTTCACATCAGATCCAATTGTGATTTTCTACCCTCTTGCATTTTATAGTCTTGCTTCCACATGTGCTAATATAGTATAAAATGTAATTGTATATTGGGTGGCGTTTTAAACCTGCTTAGCACTGGTACAAAGGACTTCAAACAAAAGCAGATGATAAGAAAAGGAGAATTTAGAGATGGCAAGTCACCTCCTGCCACTCAAATGATCAGCCCTCTTCTTTTTTTGCATTTGCTCATTAATTGATTTTTTTTCTTGCTTTGTACAACTAAATCTTTTTATTGCTGTAATGTTGTACTAGCTGAGCTAAATTGATTAGATTAAAATTATTCTCAAAGAAGTCTCCAGCTCTTTGCTGTTGGAACCACAGACATCAAAGACTAACTTGTTCTTCTCCTTCCTGACTCCTCAAGTCACTAAAAATAAGCAACTGTCAATAATACATTGGATGATTACACAATAGCACTTTTATTTTTAGGACAAAAAAAATTGAATTCCAGCTTTAGAATGGATTAAAGGTACAAATGATCTTTATGTCATTTACTGTGGTCTTTTTCAACTACTCAGTGGTACACATCAGCAAGAAGTATTTTTACTGTAAAGGTAGTGACAGAGTCTTCTCCCAGGACACAAGGAACTGAAATATAAACATCATTTTGTGGTGTGAAACCATACTCCTTTTATAGCTTTTCTATCTACATTTCCCCTGAAATAGTTGCTTATATTTTATTCTGTATATTTGGTCTTAAGAACAGCATCTGTCTCTTCCAGCCTTACTCCCTTTTGGTAATAAAGGATCCGTCTCTTTCTTTTGTCAGAGGAATATCTGTGTAAGAACCTCTCTGGGCTAGATCCTGGTTTTGTGCTGTGATAGTACATTATTACCATGATGCAGCTGCTGGGAAGTGTCATACTGAGCAGTTATAATTGCACACAGACACCTATTTTGCTCCAGGCTTTCATCTGTTGTCATTTACGGGTTAGACATAATTCCTATAGATAGATATAAAATGCACAGCAGCTATAGGTGAAATACTTGGAGTCAGCTTTGCACTTGTTACATATTGCTGTAGCTGCTTCAAAGGTGTCTTGGGATTGTGAAGGTCAGGCTCAGACAGTGTAAGCAGCACAGGGAAGACTAAAGCTTTCACCATGGAGCTCACTCAAGCCACCTGTACTTGCAGGATGCCTGCGTCAGACTTGCAGGTAGATCAGCAGCCACCCTGAATGCATTTTTAACCACAGTAACCCTGTGATGGGTTAGCACAGTGCTGAGCTAACAGATTCCTAAAATATTAACATGTAAGTGCTTAACTAAGAGCAAAAGCCCCATTCTGCTGTGTGAAATGCACCTGGCAGGCTTAGGGGCAGTGGGGACTAAGCAGAGGGGGGGCACTTCCTCAGCAAGTGCTTGTCATGTCCATTAACATGACCAAGAGTTACAGAAACATCTAGCAAGACAGTTGCAACCACAGTGTTGGCACATAGAAATTCTAGCCTATGATAGGAAATTTTTCCAGTTGAAGGCTAAAATATGTGTGTGTTTATGCACATACTCATGGTGTGGTGGTAATTATGTGTGTTACAGAGCTCCTCTTTTCATCCATGTTTAACTGGCACATAGCATAATATAATGTGCAGCTTATTCAATCACATCAAAGGCCTGATCCTATTTCCATAAACACCAGTGGCAATTATGCCTTTTCAGCAAGACCTCTTCACAATAAACCCCATGTTTTATGTTACTATATTTTATAGTAACACAAAGCAGCCTTTCCTCAAGCAGTGTGAGATCCTGCTCAGCTGTAAAGTGAGGTGGTGACAGTGACGGGGCTAACTGGAGGCCAACCTGAACTTCTGTTGTCTTGGAGAACTCAAAGCTTGTCTGACTGTGACAGTATGCAGTAGGACAGGAGGGAATTTAAAATATGTCTGCTTATGACACTGAGCTAGAAAAAGGTGTTATATACACATTTACTGGGGAATAATTCAATATATAACTAAGGTCCTAAGTAGTGTTGCAGAAGAAACAGTTTTTTGCCTTACTGTGGCAGGGGAGGTGATATCTTTAATAAATCCACGCAATCCTTGTAATTCCATGCAGGATTAAAACATCTGACTGTAAAATGGTTGCAAGGACAGCTGCTTGGCTGTTCAGGGTCCTAGAATATCTCCAGGACAATGAAATTGCACTTCCTGTGTACAGAAAGAATAGTCATTCACTATTATATTTTCATTGCCACAAGGTTTGAATACAGTCTTAATCTCTGCCAACTCTGTAGGAAGTTTTTACACGGAAATCTATGACTTCAGAAATGATACTGATTTAAAGCATTCCTTTTTTTTCTTGGTAATTAACTCTTCTTCCCTCTCCAAGAAGTTCCATGCTGACAGTCCCATTGACTCTACATGGCATTTTGGATGATTACCTGAAAATTGATGGCAGCATCTGGAACTGATCACTCTCCAATTTGTTACCAATTCACAAGGCATTTTTACTGTAGTGAAGACCATATCATCCATTTCTGCTCTTCTAGGAAGTTGTCAAGTGACACTCCATAGACTTGGTAGGTGGTGGCACTCTTAGCTGGTTCATTTCCCTTTGACCGTTCTTCTCTGAGCTGTCAAGTACACCCTCTAAATAATGTTTGAGAAGACTGATTTGCCACTTGTGAAGTAATATTCTAAGTGCCTATGTTAGCTTTATTACTATAATAGATTACTGTTTCATATTTATTTTCCTGCACCATGTTGCATTGTGGCACGTTTTAATCAGTTTGTAGTAGCAGAAATATCAGAATATCTGTTACCGACAGTATCTGTAGAGCCTGATTGCTGACAGGTTATTTTAAGGGATAGTTACTCACAAAATGTCTCTTACATGTGTAGCTGGTAATGCAGAGCAATATATTAAGACTTTGAAGAGGCAGTTAAAATATCTGCAGCAACAGCTTTCTGCTTCTGGAACAGCCATTAATTAAGTTTGGCTTGGCCTTTTCATCAACATAAATGTTTTCCTTTCAGTCTCCCATCTTTTCTAGGGAAGCCCTTTGGAGCAGTTGCAGGTATAGGAGACATGACACGTGAGAGCTTTAGATAACCGATTCTCTGGTGGGTACACTCAAAGGATAATTTGTGAAAGATTGTTGACATAGTGGAAGATGAAGAAAAAAAAGTAAAATAGCAGGTTGTTTTTTTTTTTTAATGCAAAATCAAAAAATAAAGTGTCACTATTGAAAACATCTTATTTGAACAATTATTCCAGTATTTGTTTGGAAAGCTTTTAGATTTTTGATTAACATTATTGCCCCCTCAGAGAAGCAACATAATCCCTATAGATAGAATGCCACATACATGTATATGACATTCAGTAGAGGTTTTTCAGACAGCTAGAGGTGTTTCCTAACAATATAGTTTTCCTTGCAGTAAGCATTACAACTAGTTTAAATCAGAAAGAACAGGTAGTGTCAGTAAATTAGTTTCAATACCTTCATGTTGTGATGAAGAATCACAAGACATACTGTAGATTTTGAAATACGTTTCCACTGCTTTTTCACATATGATATTTTAGTTATTTCTAGTTCTAATTAACAACTTGGAGATTGTTGTACTGGGGCATCAGCACAAAGTGCAAATGAATGAGAACTTTTCTTCCATGTGACTAAGATGAAGAGCCATGATTGGGTCAGACTTGTAAATCGTCATACATCCTACAAAGTGTGTCAGTTTGTTTTAGCCACGGGCTTGGTCTGATGAACCTACCTTCTTTTAGAGTGTGGCAAATCAGGATTAACACAACTGGAAGTAATGCACAAGTTCTCTAAGGGAGAGAAGGCAGCCTTACCTCTTGTTTAATACTGACAGGAAGGTTTTAATTTTTAATTCCTAATCTCTCAAATGCAGATGACCAAACTAATGTATTTGATTTCATTAAATAGGTAGGTAGTCATAACGAGTGAAAGCAAAAGCGTTTCTCTCCTTACAATAACACCACCCTGACTCACGTGCTACTCTGAATAGAAGGAGGGCTCAGGTGTTATCTCCTGCTGACCCAGCGCTCTCCTGCCAAATCGGACAGCGCGCAGTGAAGGCAATAGAACATCCTGTGACATCTAGGAACGTTCAGGCCCATGCTTATGAACAGGATACATGAAACAAATAACCCAGGCTTTTGTGCGCCTTTAAATACTTCCAAGCAAATGTCAACTTAGCTTAATAGATAGAGTTTATTTGCAAATGGGAGACAAAAGATGCCGAAAGAATACATGCAAAGTCAACAGCAGCCATCATAATTCTGAAACAGATGCAGAGGCTACATCTGCATTTGTCATATCGGTTCCACAGATGGGAATGAGGACTTGACCTGGAAGCCTTAAACCGAAAGCCAGTTGTCATTTACTCAACATTTCTGCATCACCCGGAAGGCTCAGCATAGTTCCTGCTTCAGTGGTCCCGTGGCTACTGAACTGAAACACATTGACCTCAATCCTGGTGCCTTGTTTTGAAGAGGGACAGCCAGGCAGGGGAATGAAGGCGTGTGCGTGTTCACTGACCAGCCCCAGGCTGAGGAGAGCACCACTCCTGCTTTACGCATTAACAGCTGCATCTCCTTCCCACAGTTTCACTAATACCAGTCTGCTCCTTGAAGCCGTCCTTGTGCCATTTGTCTGCCTGGTAACAGGGGAAAACAGAGTTTCCAAAAGAGCTCACCAGCCAGGCAGGAGGAGAGAGTGCTGTCCTTCCTCCCTGCCCCCAACCAAACTCCTCCTCACCCTCCACTGCCTGAAGCGTGGTGACTATTCACTCTTCTCTCCTTAACTAAAATCCTGACCCTTGCTGAAGTTTTCCCACCATCTTCAGTAAGTAAAAGATGTTCTTACTCTCAGTTTCTGATGAAAGTGATTTTATTTACAAATCTGAAATTTGATTATCCAATTTTTCAAAAGATTTTAAATGCTCCAAATGTTCATTAGGATAGCAAAAGGGGGTGATCGGCTTTCAGAAAAAGAAAAGAGTGGCTAGAAAGATCTGAAAGATTTGAGGAGAAAGATTTAATTTGTTACAGAAAAAAACCAAAAAATTTGGAGAATTGGGGTCCCAAATTAAGCTACTTCAGGAAAGTGCAATTATTGGTAAATTTGTTAACATACAAATGTCCAGAGGTGCTCATCATTTTAGAGTTATTTTAGATATGTTCCATCTTGAGAAATAGGAGTTGGATATCATTTCAGGTCTTTACATGAAGTGCTGAGCCCCTATAATAAGAAGAATTAAAAATACAATTTCTGTAGAGGGTGAGGGCAGTGTAATCCTGTAACATACCATATAGATCCATATTACTAAGAGGGCCACTATAGTTGACTGTGATAAAGCTGTTCAGGGCAGAATATGTCATTTCAGTTTGGCCAACACTTCTAGATTTATTGTGAGCTTCACAATATTTTGGTATTTTACTTACCAGCTACCAAACACAAGCTTCTGTCAGCCTAACTATCATCTGAACAGTTAAGTTTATATACATATAGTCAGAGAGAGAACAAATACTTGAACTAGAGGATAATGCTGGTGCAAGAACAGACTTTCACAGACATTTAGTCTCAAAGTAATAAGCCTATTTCTGAATATCAGACAACTGTTCAGAATAGCTTCCCAGGAGTGGTGGGAAAGAAACCTAGCTTGATATCATGGCTGAATTTGGTAAGTGTATGTAAAGGACTGTAAAATAATCATCTGGAATAGGTAGATCTGAACTTCGAAACAGACTTTTGTTTCTAGGTCTGTGTTTTTAAACACCAAGTAGAACTAGGAAATTCATGGACAGAAATCAGACTGTATACACCAATCTTTCCAGGAGCAGGTTATAAAATAGCACCCGTACTTAATATCTGATTTTGATTGAACAATAACAACCATCAAACACAGTATATTCTAGTACTTCCTCTTCTTACCATGCTAGGATTGGGATGGTCTGTGATGTTTGCTGGCATTTGAGTTTCAGATTAATTTCTTACTCAGAAATGACCAATAATTGTTTTGGGAAATAGCAAAAAGTGCATAAAGGCAGTAACAGGAGAGCTCTTAGTTAATGGAAGGGCCCGGTGGCAGAAGGGGAAGGAGGGAGTCAGTATCCCTACCTGACGTGCCAACAGGAACAAAATAAATCAGCTTCTCTGGAAGTCAGAAGAGGTCAACATGCAGTCACTACAAGCAGCACAACCGTGACTGTCCAAGGGAGTAGTCTGAACTGATAAAATAAACTGTGTGTGTCCCTACAAACCATACATAAGTAGAGAGCCTCTGTCTTTTGATTTTTTTTTTACTGTGACTGTGTGCAGAAAGAGATATAAAGTCTGAGAGTATCCTGCTGCCTGGACTGTATATTCTGACATCCTGAATTCCAGTCAGTGTATTTTTTTGGCTTGGGAATATGGACAGCCTTTGGATACAGCTGGTCATGAAGCCACAAGGGAGTTTTATATATGACCTACACAGGAGATAGGACGGCTCACGTATCCCAGCCTTCCTAATGCCAGTTTATCAAGAGCTTCCTACTGTGAGTTGTACCATATGCTGTCACCCTACAATTGCCCAGTAGCACAGATGATGCTTTCCCTAAATGCATGCCAAGGAGCCCTGCTGTCACAGGTCTCTGGTAGCTGGGACTGTGTACACAACACCTTCTACACACAGCATCTCCTCAGTGCCATCCCCACTCTTCTGACAGAGTATCTCACAGATCTGCAAAATCCCAGATCCTACAGTGAATCCAAGAAGGTCTCTAGTTGCAAGATCTCAGCTGAGAGCAGCTGACGAGGAAGTCTGTTTTGTCTCACAGTAGATGCACCTGCCATTTAAATCACTGTCCATTTCCACCACCGACTCCACACCATCTCCCTTCAGTGTGCTGACCCACGTTGGCCCTGGCAAGAGATCAAGACAGATGCAGAGGACAGCACGTGGCATGGCTTGGGAGAGAGCAGCAGGTATTCCAAGCCTGAGCTGCAGGGGAGACCTCAACAGTCCTGGGCTTTCACCACAACACTGCTCATCCAGGGCTCCAAAGAAGAAGATTCTGCAGTCCTGAACACTGGATGGCTGTGTTGAAGTCTTGGCCTGCCTGCTGATTACCTAAACCATTTACTTAAAAGGCTTTTTGCCAAAACCCCCAAGAGAGAACAATGGAAATAAAATAGCAGCAATAATAGCTCTGATATGATTTTTTTGAGACAGTGCAATTTTGTGTTAGTGCTAAACTGCATGGGATTTAAATAATTTAGTACTGCTTTTGGTACTTTTTGGTTCATTAAACAGCCAGGTTCCCAGGCTCTGTGCACTTGCCATTCCTGCTGCTGATGGCTGTTGTTTAAAGAGACATTCAACTCTTAGAAGGCTATCAGTGCCACCTCCTATGTAGGGAGATCCCTGGCAACCAGAGACATGTTAATCTTGTACCTTCTTCATACCATAACGTTTTTTCTTTTAATTAAAGTGTGTTGTAAGACACCGAGTGCTTTACACACAGACATCTTGCTGAGTTTCTGCCTCACTCTGTTATAGGCTACAAATCAAATCAAGACATCAGTTTTGCCCACTGCTGAGATCATACAGGATTTATATTTCTATGGCCCAGTTCATGTCTAGACAGGGCAGATGGTTCTACAGGAGCATACACTGTCATTAAATCGGGACTCAGCAAATGAAAACAACCATATTTTTTATTTTCATCATAATTAGTACATGAACTAGCATTCAGTAATAAAATATTAGTACTCTAAGCAAAAGCCACAAAATTTACTGAGGTGGAGAAGGACAGCAGTGATGTGGTGGCTTCTTTCTTCACAGGAAGCTAAAGCTGTTTCACTTTAGTTCCAAATATTTTGTCATCGGTCCCCCGGCACACAGGAATAACGTTAGTTATCTACTTCATAGGGTCAATATGAAGATTACAGGCAGCTACACAGTATTTGTATGGTGATGGGAAATAGAAGAAGGTTTCTTTAGTCAGGTAAGTTTGCAGCCATTAGGACTGCCTTTTTTTCCATGGTTGCCGTGGTGATGTCAGACCTCATGAAAGCAAGTCCATTGGAAAAGACAGACCATGACCTTTTTTTCAATCCTTTATTTCTTGTAAACATTTACTTACACAAGGGAATGTTACAAGCTATATTTCGGTAGTTTTTTGGCGTTATTTCATATTGTTTAAGAAACTTATTAACAGTGATTCTACTCCTACATAAACAATTCTAATGAGAAAATGGCTATATCAGATTTTATAGACTCAAATTTGAGAAGCGTGATTAGCAGCCTGAAGAAGGGGGAAGGGAAGTCCTACATTAAGAAGATTGGCAGTGCTTCAGCTAGGAGACTATACTGTGACTGAGGCTACAGCCAAAAATAGAATTGGATTAACAGAAGAAAAGCAAGTAGCTAAAACTAAGGTCAAAGCAGAAATAGATGCTTTAGAATTACCTTTTACACCAAAAGATAGGAAAAGATATTTAAGGAGTTTTCTTGTTATATATACCTGTAAAAAGGAAAATCAGCTCACACTAAGAAGAACAGTGAAAGAAAACTCAAATAAGAAGTTGCCAATTAAGAGGCCAAGAACCAAGCTTTAAAGTATTAAAAAAAAAAAAAATCTCAATAATATTTTCTGGTTGTTTATACACATTTTAACATGTATATTCCTTCAAGTAAATAAGATCTAAAAGACAGCTGTAGTGATATCAGCACTTGCAAAATCAATGGAACAGTAAAACTAAGTTGCCTGAAAGCTCTCATCCAGGCAGGGTAACACAATGACTATTGAAGCTGAATAGGTTGTGCTTTAACTACTCACCAGAAAGTAGGCTTAACTAGATACAAGTTCTACCTGATGCTAATTATTACAGTTCTGTTTACACTAATGAGCCCCAGCCACCTAATTTGTGGGTGAGAGAAGCTAATGCACACAGATAAGAAGACTTTAAAAGAAGAGAAAGGAAGTAGAAGGTCACTTCTATAGAGATTTTAGTGGGATGAGTTGTAGCATATAGCTGGCTTTTTTTTTTTTTTCTTTCAGCTTTAGATTTTAGTCAGGTAAGTTTATTTTGTGGTTTGAAGGGTGGGAAAGTTGCGTATTAAATGGATCTATTTTTAATGTATTTAATGGACTTAATATTCAGCGCTTTGAGGTAGAGACAGGCTATCCTTATTTTCACTTTCCTACATAGAAAAGCTGGCAGCCTGTTTTCCTGATAGGAAGGTTTACTTGACAAGTACAGAATAAGTATTGTAGTAAGCAAAATATATGTCTGTTTTTACTGTAATGTCTTTGTTTCTTTACCTGTGATTAGATACTACTTGGTAAAAGTATAGCTAAAACTTAAACTCTGAGAACAGAGAATTGTACATCTACATAAGAATAATTCCTTCTTGTGGGCATTTACTGTTTCCCTTTTGCTGTCCTCATATGCACTTAAACTGTGTGATGTGAGCACTGTAGTGGTGGTTCTCAACAGCTGCATAGTAGGAGTTAATTTAAAGACAAAATGTGTACTTAACGTAAAATACTTGTTCAAATGTATTAGGGTGTAAGGCTAATTTATGGTGAGACACTTGTTTTAAGCTCAATATTAAGACATTAATTGAATGGAAGGGATTTTTCTCTATTGGGTAGCCCTACTATTCACAGCAAATCAGAATAGCTGTCTGGAAATAACTTGGTAGTAATATTTCTGAAAGTATCTAAACATGGAAAGCAAATTAATGCTTACCAGTTGGGAACTTTTGCTCATGTATGAGCAAATAGCTTCTGTAATAGTCTGTGAAGGCAAGAGAAAGAAGCCTTTTAGGCTTTCTGGAAAAATTGCTGTATGAAATTTGTCTCCGTTGGTGATGTGAGAGAACTGGCTGCTTGCTTTTGTCTTCTACTAGACTGGAGATGACTATTTGCCTTTCAAGATATGTTGTGTTTTCCATCATGAAGGAACAAGAGACTTAAGCAACCTGTATCTAATCTAGGAATGGATACAGCTCAGCACTGTGTGAAACTGTCCTGAAGAGTTTAGAACCATTTTTGGACTCTGTGTCTTAAACCATTCCCTGCACTGAAGAGAAGAGTGACTGAAATCTAGCTGATAAAACTTGTTAAGCAACGAAACCCTTGTGCTAGCTGTACCTGGATGGGTGTGCTGTCATTGGAAATGGAGTCAGGTGGGGATGTTCAGCTTTCGGCAGTGGGTGGTTGTGGTTTTGTTTTTGTGTTTTTTTTCCTTTAGGGCTATTTTGTTATTAAAAACTCCTCCAGTACTGGCATATGAGTCATAAGCATAATTTCCTCTAAATCCACAGCAGCCTGTGTGATACTAGATAATTAAATATTGAAAAGGTCTGTGATTCTTGTCTTCAGTTATTCTAGTAGCAGTTCCAATAAAACTCTGCCTATTGCAAATAGGTACTGGAATGTCTTGAAAGTGACAAATGGGTATAATAAAAATGTACTTAATCATCAGTAGTGATGGAGAAGGCCACGCTGAATCCTGATGAGATAGAAAACAAACATTTAATGTTATAGCAGTGACAAGCTTTGTGTGAACCCTACTAGGAGACCTTTATGGTCATAGCCCTAGCTGGTCCAGTCAGTATAGCTCTGCCGAAATCCAGTTCGCTGTCACCAGTCTGCAGCAGTTCAGGGGCTGATCTATAGACTTCCCAGAAAAATCTGTAGAAGCATCAGAAGGTAACTTCTAGAGATCAGACCACTGAGACTATTGGCCCTCTTTATGAAGGGGAAAAAATGGCAGGGGAAAGAATACTTCTAAAACTCATCCTGTACAGATGCCATAGACAAAACAGCTGTTCTGGGAAGAACAACTACTGTAAGAAGACTTATCAGGTTGGGTTTTTTCTGATAAAAGTACTTTATTGGGGAGAAATTCTCTAGCTATACTTACAGTGTAGGGCTTCAGCATAACAACAGCATATAGGTAAATACAACTTATTACTGCAGCATTAAATTAACTGATAATTGTATTTTTCCACATAATGTGCCTCAAACGAAAAAAATCCACATGAGATTCTAGCTCAATAAGCTTTCTTCTCATCCCTGATCTGATCTTCTGACTGAGGCTATAGAGCAGAGATAAGACCAGCTGATACTGTAAAATCTGTAAGCCTCTCTTATCTGTCAGTGGTGTTCCTCTCCTGCAGAGGACAGGCAGAGGTGTGTGATGGCAGCTTTTCTCTTGTCCTTGGTTAAACATAGAACTGCTGTTGAATTTTCTGTTTTGGAAGTCTGTGTTACACATCCATTAAACTAAAAATAAACTTGTCCTACACTGAAGATTTTTATTAAGTTTGCAAGTCTCTCCTTAGCTTCATGCAGATGTCTTTGCTAAGCTGCCTTTAATGTTATTATTTGTGTTCTGGTTTTTAGTCCTCAGTGACAGCAACGTGAGAGGTTCTACACTGGATTCTTCATCTGGTGCTCAAGGCTGGGAGTACAGGAGCTACTCTTCTAGGTCCAGATACAAGAAACCTGAAATGCAGACTTCTACTCCAGCCCCCCTTCCCTTTTGCTGTAACTCTTCGGGAGGTGGTGGTTTCAATCCAGCCTCCAAGTCCTCTACAGGCTGCCAGGTGTTGGGGAGGGCTGTCAGTTCTCACATCAGCATGGATACTCCCCTTTTAATGTGACTTAAAAGAAAGTAAATACCTGTTAGTGCCAGAAAATGAACCTCTGAGGAATGTGCCACCTTTCTGCCTACTGTATGTGTGTTGTGATGGTCATGTTGGATAGCGGAATCACTCTGGAATAGTTAGCTTGAGTTTTATTTCTGTTTTTTTTTTTTTTTTTTTAACTGTCAGCTCCATGTTGTCCACTCTGCACTGAGGATGGCATTTCTTATTTCTCTCACTGGAGCAGAGTTATGAGTCTGCCTGGGTTATGCCCACAGCTCTGAGTTTCAGCACAGTCCTCTACACGCATGTGGAGTGTCCTCTCTGCTGTGTTGGGATTGCTAAACAGTCCATGGTCTGAAGGTGGATGGCTAAAATATTCTGTCTGATTGACGAGACAATATTAATCTTGTTCCTGCATTATGCTAAACTTCAGCATAGTAGGTATTACATTAGAAAAAATAGTGTAAGAGTTAAATAAGAACATGATAGCCTAAAGTTATTAGTTATTAGCAGTTACAAAGATGCTGTTTTCTACAAGGCATTTGGCTGCTGCATAGGATAGCTGAGAGTACATTGCAATTAGTCAGAATGAATTAGTTGCCAATTTCTCTTCTTGAATGGTTCTATTAACAGTTCCACTACCAGTTGTAGTGAACCCTTAATGAATACAAGAAGCCACATAACCCACATGAGCCTGTGTGGCTTGGTACACGGTGTGTTCTGTAATGGCACCATGCAGTCAGGTTTTCCATCTGATTTTACATAGTACTTCAACAACTTGGTATGGTTTTTATCTTAAAAATGTTGCTGCAGTGAGGAGAATAGGCTGTAACTTAATTTTTGTCCTATCTTTCTTGTTGTCTTTGTTCTATGTTAGGCACACTTGAAGAAAGACATAAGTAGCAGAGCAGTAAGGATATAGTGGATTAATAATGTGCTGTTCTTGGTTTAACACTCAGTCTTCAGAACTTGTAGTGTGATGCTGGAGCACCCTCATGGGTTGGATCAGTGCCTTACAGAGGTGTTCTGGTGGCTTGTGCAAGTAATGAAATCCCCCAGCACTGCAGTCAGGATTTGGATGCATAAGCCTGTACTGAAGAGCTTGAGAGAAGGATGAGGTAAAATTAGGCCTTGCTTCTGCAATAGCTGGGCCAAAATCAACTTGAAGATTCTAGTCTCTTCTTGCAAATTACCCTTCCCTGATGTCTTCTGTGTTACATATGACACGCTGCCAAGCTGAGAAAAGTGGTTTGAAGAAATGCTGGGATGGAAGATTATGGCTGCCTGCTTTATCAAACAGTTCTTCCTGATTATTTCTGGATCAGTCTTGGTAGTCTTTCTTCCTCCTCATCACAAAATAAGGGATATATGGATTCGAAAGCCTGGGTTTCAAGGGAGGTTGTTTAAACCTCAATTCCCTGCTTTGTAGTCAGTTGTCTCCTTGAAAAGGCAGTTTTAGCTGTGTTGTGTGACATATTGGCATGCTCTGGATATGCCCACATGATTGGGATATTTAAGTATGTTTCCCTCAAGATTGTTCTGCTAACATCCTCTAGAGCGTGGAGCATTTGGTGTGTTATGTTGCTGTTTTGGGCAAATGTGGGTGTAAGATACAAGACATCTAGGCGTCTTCATAGGTGGTCAGTTGGGAGTTGCCCTCAGTGCTGAGGGAGCCCCACTGTCTTTCAAAGCTGGTTCCACTTTGTGCAGGGCTGTCCCCTTCCTGTGCTGTAGCTCAGGTCACCATTCAAGATGTGGCTTTGTCTCAGCTGTCAGTAGCACTAGGGAGTAAACAGGGTTGAGTAGGACGTTGCTGGCTTTCTGCTGGTTGAGCCCTTTCCAGTGGCAGCAGTTGGCAGTGGTGAAGACACTGTTGGATTTGTTGTGCTTTTGCAATAGGATCTGTCACAAGATTTGGTGGGACCTGCTCAGGCTTGGTTTGATTTGCATTAGGGCTGTGGTCTTCTGTGTTTGGTTCTTAACTGTATTGGGGTGAATTCTAACAGTTACGACCCATGTCTGATCAGGACAAGATATGCAGCCCTATGTCTCAGTAACAGATCAGATGCTTTGAAGAAATAGTACATTCCTAATGTGCATGCTGCTTCTACTGAGCTCTTCCAGAAAACCTGTATGTGTGTGCCCACAGCAAGAGACCAAACCTGAGCTCTTGAACTAATTGCTGTTTTCCCAGTGTTCTTAGAATTTAATAAAGCAGTGGGCTTGTCTTTGTAATCCGATTGCTGTTGGCTGATGGAAATTCAGCAACTCTATCATGACTGTTGCTTTTAGCTACAGGACCCTCACCCCATTAAGGGTAGGAGCAATTCTGTTCATGTGTCTCATGCCTGCTGTGTAGGGCAGCTTAGTAAATAAATGGCTGGTCTAAGCTGGCTTGGACAAATCCAGTGAATTATCTGCAGCCTAGTTCATTATCAAGTCTGAAGGGTGATCATTGTGCTATTAGTGTTGCTAGGGGTGTATCTGTGCTGTCTGTCACTGTCCCCTCTGCTGCTTCTCCATCAGTACTTAACTATGTGTATAGCTGCAAATGCCCTGCATGGCCAGGGCAGGTGTGCCATATAAATAATTAATAGTGCTTACATGCTTCAAACAAGTCTAGTTAGGCTGGGTGAGGGGAAGTGGCATAAGATACATGGTACTGGATTTTCGTTTAATGCATGTGTGGATTTTGCTAGAGCTGTCCTAGATCTCCCCTGCAGTAGCTGAAGCTTTCCCCAAGACTTGGTCAGACTGATTACCTGCAGTTGCCAGAACAGAGTTATCTTCACCTTACAACCTGTCTGCCTGTTGTGGATTCCTTGGATTTTGTTTGGTTTTGATGTGTAATGAGGATTGCTCACAAGGGAGTTCCTATTGATCCGCTCATCATTAGAGCTTTTTTTATTAGAGGAGTCTCATGGCTGCATTAAATCTGTCTCAGGAACTTGGAGGGAAGAGGCTGTTCTTGGTCTCTGTGCTTGTAACCTGAGTGCATAATCTTTGAATCCCTAACTTCTCAGACTTTGGCCCAAAGCTATACATTAGGCCATAAGGTGTTCTTAGGCCAGAATTGGTAGTTCCCTTTTGGATTAGTGCTTGTGTGGCATTTAGTTTAAAAAGGCATTTTTGTATGGTATTTCAGCTGGTAAATGAGTTATCTTCTGGCCTGTTAAAAGGTGGCAATTTCAGGCATGGGCAAAGTGCTATGAAGTGCTTCATCCTGTGACTCTAAGAATATTATGTTTTATGCTTCCTGTTTTTTACAGCAACCTAGTGTTCTTGCCTCTAGAAATAAAAAAAAAAAATTATCTAAATCAACTCTATAACATTGTTAATGCTGGGTTACTATAAGTGCAAATAAATGCAAGAAACTGCAGTGGCTTCAGGCTGCTTAAAACTAGAATGATCTTAACATAGTACTTTCGGTGTTTACTTAAGGGGATATTAAGAATAAAAGGATAGAAGAAAAGTTTGTTCTTTTTATTGATAGTATTTCATTGTTTGCAAGTACTTAGTCTTCTTTACATCAATATTTTAGCTTTCTAAATTAGAGAGCCTATTTAGTATGGAAGCAACTTCATTGATAAGATTGGGACAAAAGCACAGAACTAGATTGCAAGGATTATCTATTAATAGTCATGCTTCTTGAGCTTATGTTTTGGGGGCTTTAGTAGTAGAGCACAAGATAGGTGTCAGGATAGTAGCTCACAAAAAATTGATAGATAATAGATGTAATAGGTTTTGCTTCCAATACCTATAGGCTTAGGTTCTGTGCGCTGGTTTTATGTTAAATGGAGGACAGTTCCAGTTGGGATCAAGTTGGTTATATTGCTAGTGAAATCTTAAAGACCTAATTTGTTCCTGCTGCAAGTCTGTGTGTGGTTGTTTTGTGTGTGGTGTTGGGGGGTGGGAGGGTGTATGGTTTTGTTTTTTGTTTTGCTTTTGGTTTGAGTTTTTTTTTCTTCTCCTTAGGACTATTTTAAAATTGGTATTTGAAGAACTGTCTTTTGGTAGTCCTGGATGTCTTTATGGCAGTCAGTCATAGATTACTTCAGCTGACAAAACTGTATTTCTGGTGTACGTAGCTGGGGTGGTCTTGTGCAAGTACAAAAGCACCTCTGGAGGTGCAATTAACTCCTGTGCTTTGTCATATATGTTGGCGATGCTGCAGATGTGGACATGTTTACAGTGAGAACAGATGTTGTCTTGCATCCCCTTCAAGACTGGAATACTTCTCTGGAGTACTTGGAGAACAGACGTTTACTCTGTGATACGTGTTAATGTCTGCTAGTAGTATAGGAATGAGTGACTGTTACCCTCTTTCAGATTTTCCTTGGAGATACGATTAATAGTATTTGCTTTAATTTTGATTGCAGTTGCTTGATGACTAATTCTTTCTGGAATTGAAAGCACTCTATAAACATCAAGGGTGCTTGGTGGTAGGTAGTACCAGTGTAATTTAGGAAGAAATGTAGCTTTATGGAATGCTTGTTCTATCTTCCTTTGAATGCCAGATGTCTTAGAAAATGCCTTTTTAAAGATATCTGCACTTGAGTAGGCACAGATGGGACACTGTTTAGAGCTGTACCGTAAGGCAGCCCTAAGCATGCATACTTACACAATGAGTGGTGAGCAACCAGCACAAACTTGGTAGTAGGTGGCAAAGATTATTCTTGTTGCAACTTCAGAGTTGGCTTAATTTTATGGTCCACTTCTGTTTAACTGGGAACAATTGTGGGGAAATAAAATCATACTTCAACAATCTGCTCTTCTTTGACAAGTTGTGGGGGCTTCAGGTCAAAGTACTTTATCTGTTGTGGGATTTGGTGTGCTCCTTTGCTATAAACCTTGATTGAGACCTTAAATAAGCTTTTTGAGATTAAAGTTTTAGTACCTTGCTGGATTTCTGGTCAGATGTCAGCAACTTGGAGAACTAAGTTCTTGAAACTAGGAAACTTCTCCAAGCTGCAGTCATTTTTTTTTTTGTGGTTTAAGTTGAAACTTGCTGGCTGAAGTGTTTGTACTGGAGAAACAACTGCTGTCTTTTCCATATGCTAAGTAAGTGGGGTGCACTGTGTGCTTTTAGGGCTACCTCTGCCTTCTTGTGGGCAGAATTTGCACCAGCATTAGGTTTCTCCTGGGCTGTGTGTACGACAAGGTATCTGGGTGAGCGAACTGAGTATTGGTGTCTAGAACAAAAGGACATCAGGGAGAAGGTATCTTGCCCTGAGATGGTTTCCATAGTTTTATGTAATAGCCACAGCTTCTCTTGTTTGTCACAGCTATAGCTTTTCATTATCTGATTTAGCTGCTTTGTTTGGATAGCAAAGAACCTGAGTTAGTGGCTGAAGGGAAGACCTCATGCAGAAAGATGAGTGGGAGCTGAAAAGAGGATGGTGTGAGACTTCGGCAGGTGTTGTGAACTGTGAGAAATGGGACAATCCAGGTCTCCTTCCAGCTGGGACTGGACAGCTTAGGCTGTAATCAGGATCCTTGCTCTCACTGGGACAAAAGTAGCATGTAAAAAAGATGATGTTTAAAAGTGACTCTGAAAGCATGGCTGGTTTTGCCTGGTTAACAGAAGCCTCTGGTACAGGAGCTGATTTCTGTTGTGCCTGTTTATTTTAAAACCATTTATTTTTCCGAGGCTGTGATACTATGTTTTGTGACAACCTTGAGTTAAAAAAAAAAAAACAAAAAAACAAAAAAAACCAAAAGAACAAAAAAACCCCACAAAACTAATTTATAAGCATCTTTCTTCTGTAGGATGCAGCTGAAGTGGTTGCAGGGGAGCAGGAAAGATGACTTACAGTCAGGTCTGCTCTAAGACTGACCTGAAAGAAAGAAGTTGTTAGCAGATGGGACCAAGGACCTTAATACTAGTAGAGGGATGTCTCACAAAACAGGTGATAGCTGAACATGGCTGTCTCTTAATGATCTTATTTTGCACTGGGAAAACCACTTGTAGTTTAATTTTTGCCTCACACCTTTTAAAAATAAAGGAATATTTGAAATCATTTTTGCAGGTCAGAGACTTTGCAGAGAAGGGGAATATAGGAAGGCTTCCTTTAGAGGGTTAGTAGATATTGATGAATCTCACGTTTACTGATTTCAATATATATATATATGTTTAAGTATTTTAAAAGCAGAGCCCTCTGGAGATGTTGTGGCAATATGGGATTTGGTGCACAATTATGGAAGGAAAGTTGTTAATTATACGTTTTCCCACTAAAGTTCCATAAACATGAATTGACTGACTCATCACTGGAGATCTTAATCTTTGGTAAATAACATTAGAGCACAGAGTAAGAGGCTAGAAGTTTACTTTTCTTATTTGTACTGTGTGTGTTTGCATGCATGTGCTCACTGTTTCCTGACTCTGGGGCATGCTGTCAGCAGCCTGGAGATGATCTGATAAAAAAATTAACTGGAAACTGAACATTCTCTTGCTAAATTATTGGAGTTTATACTGTTTCCCTAGCTGCTGAGTGGTTTTGAGAATTAATTCACTTCCCAGTCTATGGGAGAGAACATGTGTCTTTGATTATACAAGCTAGAGAAATATATTTAAGAGAATCTACAACTACTGTTTTGTTATTAACAAATGCCTGTTAGAATTGTTTTCAGGACCCTTCAGGCAGTTTTACATAGACCTGCCAAGGTTTGCTATCAGCAAAACATAAAAAATTGGCACTCAATGTGGGTATGATCTTGGGAGTCTTTCGAACAGGTGCTTTATATAAACCTTGAAGGATTAAACCCTGGAGGAGGGCTAAGAGCAGGTTTCTGAACTTGAACAGCATCCAGCAAAGAACAAAGGAACAGAAATTGGTTATGCCTGAACTTTTGACAGGAAAATACTCTTAAATGCAAAGGGTCACAGCAGTTACTACCCTGCTCATTACCTGCATTTGACAAGTTGATTTTTATGGTAGGGAAGACTGTAGTTGGACTAGTGGCATTTGATACACTAGTAAAATGATCTTAAGACACTGGGATATACTGTATGACAAACCAACTGTGCAGGAGCTGTGTTTTCAATGCTTAACCAATCTGTTCTCTGAACAGCAGCTCCAGGGAGAGGAGTAAAGTCTTTTCCTTAGATGCTGCTTCCACCAGTCCGGTATGTTTTGAGTAAACATGCTAAATGTTTTTAACCCTTTAGAATGAAATAGCAGGTAAGCTAATATTGGGTAGGACAGTGGGGTATCATGGCTGGAAAACTTGTCAGTTAATCCCAGCAAAACTCCTATGATGCTGAATCTATCTTGAAATTATTCAAACATTTGTTTTCTGTTTTTAAACAAATGTATTGCTGCTGTAAGGTGCTAACAATCCAAATTGTTATACCACAAATACATCTAAACATAGCTGCAGAGGACTACATTCAAGACTTTAGAAATCATTAGTGGCTACATGACTTGAGTAATTGCGAGTTGGTGTGGTTTGTGGCCAGTACTCACAAGGTCACTAAAGCAGGAACGAATGCACTTAAGCCGATTGTGGTATTTGGTTTCTGGCTTGTAGTCCTTCTCACTGCCTTGTCATAAACCTGGCTTATCTATTTGCTTGCTTTCTGTGTTGAAGTACTAAGAATGAAGAGAGATTTAGCTTTATTGCTAATTATTAATTTGGTGGAACTATAAGTTTTTAACAACTGGCAGTGTTCTGAGCTTGTGGCTGTGGGTGCTGTGCTGGCTTCAGCGCTGCCCCGTGTTTCTCGTTGTCTGCAGCTCTGACCGTGCCAAAGGAAGGGGCCTTGCTGGTCACCAACCAGTAGATACACGTTCCAGCAGTCACTTTGTGTGGAATGAAGGTGCTACAGGTGCTCAGCACACAATGAACGGAGCATGTATTTGAGGGCATAGGCACAGGAGTGGCTTAAAAGCTGAACTTGAGTAGTGTTAGGCAGTTTAAACTTCTCTACAGAGTTGTCTTCCTTGAGGAGCAAATATCTCTTGCTGCCTACAGAAAGAGAAGCTCTTTTTATGAGGACTCTCCACAGTGAACTTAAGGTTGAACTGTGTCAAATATTTCTGGCCTCCACAAGTATTTGTTTATCAAATACAAAGAAAGCATGGAGATGGAATAGAACAAGTTGACATCCTGGTGCTCAGCCTGTGTCTTCAGATCTGTCTCTGCAGCCATCAGTCCCTAGGATTTTCTCACCACTTCTAGTCCTGGACTGTCTTGGTTTGATTAGTTGCTAAGCAAGAAACTTCAACTTAACCATAGTAAAACTGTATTGTATTGAAAGTAGTCTGAATATTTGGTGGTTGAACAATATGCTCTGGAAGAGGCTTGCATAACAGTAACTTGAAACAATTCTGTTCAGTTGTGGCCTGTGCTGTTGCTAGATCTGTAGGGACCTGTCAGAATATGAGAGACTGAGACCTAAGCCTTATCTTCAATTTAAAGACTTTCTACAGTGCTCCACTCAAAATAATTTTTCAACATTTACTCCCATTTGGTGTGTATGGTGGGAAAGGGCCAGGGCTAACTACTGGGGCAGGGATATCTTGTGTAGCTGAGCTGTTTGTCAGGTACCCCTGAAGAAAAGCTTCATTTCTTGCTCATATGTGCTTTGACCAGCAGTAGTGGTAATTCAGGCCCCTATTTCACTGTTGGGCCATACCTTCCTAACATGCAATGCTTTCGAAGATGAATTTTGGCACAGTAAGATGCTGAACTGTAATACCCTTCAAGAGAAACTTTAACTGAGCAAGTAGGAAAAAATAAGTTTTTTTTTTAAAATAAATATATTAACTCTGGCTATATGCATATTTGCAGTTGTACTGCGGTGTTGTGTTTTCTTTAAAAAATTGGTTCTCTTTTTGGAGATGTGGAGCTTTAGGAGCAGAGTATAGTAGACTTGGAAATCCAGAATGTATGTAAGGCTGTCAGAAATTCCATCTTTAACTTCAAATTATGCAAAGCTTGGGAAATAATTCTGTGTAGTACTGTTGAAGACTCTGATCACTGGTAGTTTACACTTGTGTGCAATGTGAGGTTATGTCAGCAATGTATAGTACCTGTGTGGTGACAGAGGATGGCAGCGATGTCTATTTCATGTTTTTGCTGTAGCTGGCTGGCAGCACAGCTGGATGAGTGCAAAAGGAGTGGGAGTCTGAGTGCAGAACTTGGGGCAGCAGCACTGCTGTTGGGTGCAGTGATGTCTGTGCTAGTGGGTTTGGCCCACAAGAGCCAAAAGGAGCTGATGCAGGATCTTCTGAGGGGTGTAGGCTGCCTCAATGTGTAGTGTCTGGGAGATGGAGAAGAGGCTTGTGTTCTGCCTGATGAAGAATCACCCTTGACAAATCTGTTCTGGCCCAGATCTAATTATAAAAGATGTATTTTAAAAAAGTGTATCCCAGAAGGGTATGGAATAATTGCTAGGCGATATGGTTGGGTTTGTAGGGAACAAAGGCCAGGGAAGGGTTAAGACTTGAATGAATTCTTGAGGCTGGTTTCCTGGGAACCCAGAGAGATCAGAAATGAATTAAGTGCTGTTCATGAAATCTGTTCAAGGCCCATTCAGTAATAAAGTGGTAATAAAATGGTATCTGGAACTCAAAGGATAGCTCAATTTTATGAATGGTATGTCTTGGTACCCATCTCAGATGCGCTGATTGCAGAGGCAGGAATGCTGGAAAGGAGTGGGCTGGGGCTGGTCCCTGTTCCATGGTGTTCTCCTCTGCTGCCAAGGGCTGCAGAGCCCCAGCTCTGACCTGGCTGCTGTGCCTCCTGCACTGGCTGACACAGGGAACTGCTGCTGGTGGCGGTGTGTGCTGAGATGAGCTGAACACAGCAGGATGACCATGAGCCAGCACTGTGTCCTTGTGGCCAGGAAGGCCAGTGGCATCCTGGGGTGTATTAGAAGAGGGGTGGTTAGTAGGTCAAGAGAGGTTCTCCTTCCCCTCTACTCTGGCCTGGTGACACCGCACCTGGAATATTGTATCCAGTTCTGGGCCCCTCAGTTCAGGGAGGACAGGGAACTGCTGGAGAGAGTCCAGCGCAGAGCCACAAAGATGATGGAGTGGAACATCTCCCTTATGAGGAAAGGCTGAGGGAGCTGGGTCTCTTTAGCCTGGAGAAGAGGAGACTGAGGGGTGACCTCATTAATGTTTATAAATACATAAGGGTGAGTGTCACCAGGATGGACCCAGGCTCTTCTCGGTGACAACCAATGATAGGACAAGGGGTAATGGGTTCAAACTGGAACACAGGAGGTTCCACTTAAATTTGAGAAGAAACTTCTTCTCATTGACGGTGCCAGAGCACTGGAACAGGCTCCCCAGGGGGGTTGTGGAGTCTCCTACTCTGGAGACATTCAAAATCCACCTGGACACATTCCTTTGTAACCTCATCTAGGAGTTCCTGTTCCAACAGGGGGATTGGACTAGATGGTCTTTTGAGGTCCCTTTCCATCCCTGACATTCTGTGATTCTGGAAACCTCTGAAATAGGTTCTTAGGGGTTTCTTTGTGATGTGTTTGCTGGTGACTATTGAATACTTGCTGGTAGCTGGTACTACTTTAGTAATTCATTTAGTTGTGTGTTCCTGGCATATCCTAGCATGTGGCTCTGATTATCAGAATAAACAAGATAATAAAAACCACAAGGTGACTTCAGGAGCAGGTGTAAGTGTATATAATACAACTGATGTGGTATTTAGTCACTCTTTATGACTTCACATGTGAGTGGATTCCCTGGGAAAGAAATGGAGTAAGGAATTACCCAGCTTCCTGTTCTGTTTAAGTTTGTATTTTTAATCAAGTCCTTTTAGTCTTTTTGTATGCACACCAAGTGGTATACTTAGTGAATACTAAACTGGCAGAAAACTTAGGGGAGTGTACACAAAAAAAATATTGATTTTTCAAGTCTGCTATTCTACCAGAATAAACTCTGGACTCAAAATTTACTTGTACTTTGAATGTTCTCACTAAACTTGATGCAAAACTACCTGTTATGTCAGGGCTTGACTCTAACTTCAGCATTAAAGAAAATTCCAAGTTCTTCCAGATTTTGTGGTCTTTGGGATCAGCCTTATGTTGAGCCTCCAGCTCACTTTCAAGGTAGCATATGGGGAGCTGAACCTGCATTGCAGAACAGTGAAGCTGTGACGGCAGGCAATCCTGAAAATGTGACATGTTTACTTTAAAGGGTCAGGGGTGAGAATATAAATTTTTTAAAAGAACAGAAACAAGCCTCAACCCCAAGACTCTAAACATCATGATGTCTGTAAAACGATTTTTGTAGTGTTTTGATGTCTGACTAATTTTTGTCAGTGCCTGGACCTGCCAATACTGAGTTGCTGATACAAAGCATTATGTGTGGAAGGATTTCCAATAATAAAAAGTACAACTTATACAAAGCAGTACACCGTTGATGGTAACTATGCCAAAAGTACTGGCCTAAAATTATTCCTACTGGTTCTTGAATATACTGTGAACATGGCTTATGTTCAGCTTGCTCTGGGAAATGCTCAGAGGGGTCTGCACAAACCATTGCAGGATGTATGAAGCTGTAGCGACAGATGAGTTTGAGGAGCATTTGAACTGGATCACTTTGTTTGAGAAGTAGCATGCAATTTGGGTGGAGGAACATGATTTTTATCTTGGATGACTTTGGAAGAGTCACAGATTTTGGAGGTTGATGCTAAGTATCTGTTGTGAGATACTCTTGTATTTTTTTGTTTTTGTTTCTAAATGTGTAACAAGTTTTGTACGTGGCTTCAGGACAACAAATCTAGTCAATATAGAGAAGATCATGATAGCATGGGTCAGTTGCTCTACCCCCTCCACTGTGTATACTTGTCATGTCTGTCTAAGACATCTGGCAAGGAAAAAAAAGCTATCTTGAAAAATTTGAAGTTTTAGTACCAGTGCAGTGGTAAGCATTTAGATGAGGCTTTTTGGCTTTGAAAATAAAAAATAAAACTGAGTGATCTGATTGTATACTACTATAATCCCTTATTTTGATCAAGGACACTTTATAGCAGATTTCCGTTCCAAATACACAGCGTGGGGTTACTGATCCAAAGGTGGACTTCTTGTCAGGTGGGTGTGACAATAAATTACCAAGTTTGGAAAAATGTGAGGTGGGCTTTGATAGGGAGTGTGTGGTACAAATCTTTATGTCAAGTCCTGTGGCTGACTTCTGCTTTCATCTGGAATGATGCTAGGCAGATGTTACCCAGACCATACATTGTAGCAGCAGCTGAGCCTTTGAAATAAGGTGGATTCAGAGGTGGCTGTGATGAGATAGTAGAGAGTAAGTGGGGCCCAAGACAGAAAGCAGTTGATACCTCACCAGACCGATTCTGGGCCTGGCCAGCCTGGTGCCATTGCCTTGCCTCCAGATATGATAATGATGCCTCTGCTGTCAGCTCTTGCTGGCCTGGAGAAGGTGGCAGTTCTGGTTCAAGATAAGTCATTCGTGTGCTCTGTAGTAGGGAACTGCTGATAAAGGCTAGCCTAGTCAGCTGGTGAGCCTTCATCATTTTTAGTAAGAAAATGAGAATACAGCTGTATGCAGAGGACAAACAGATACAATACTGTCTGTCCATGGATTCATCTGTACAGGGAATAGGTAATGTTCTCAAACATTGTTCTCATATGTTTTGCTCATGCATTATGCAACACATTTCCCTAATGAAAGCTGGATAAGAGCAAATAATTTTGAGTTACCTTCCTCTCCTGAGAAAAAAGCACTTACTTGTAGCTAGTGGTGTCTTCCATGGCTTCCTGTCATTGTCTTGCTCATAAATATCTGATACCTCTTATGTGATTATCTCTTAACAACTGTAGTTGTGCTGACTGGCAGGTGGTGTTCTGACTTTTTGCTCCACCCACTTAGCAATCCATGGTAAGAGATGGGCTTGATACACCCCTCACATCTGAAGCCTGGCTTTGCAAGGCATCAAGATAGCTGAACTCTGAAGCTGATGTGATGTTAAATGTGCTGGTAGTTTCATGAAGACTGAATGGACCGAGTTGTGGTTGGTGGTTAAAAGCCAGTGGTGTTTCTTGCTATCCTAGCGTGACTGTGCTCCCTCGCTAAAAATCACCGATGTATCACTGAAGTGGCTTGATGGCCACAGGGAAGTGTCCTGCAGATCCAGTGCTTTGTTGGGATGGTAGTTTCAGATATAGGCCAAAAAGCTGAATTCTTGCCTTCTCCTATGCCTGTCTTCTGAGGATTTTTAGCAAGCTGCTGCTGTTGCCTGTTCTATTCCCCATCTGAAACCATGCAATTAGTCTGAAAGGGGGAAATGGGAAGGAGGGGAAACAAGATGGCCAGGGAGGAAGGGACCTGAGAAGCTGTTATAAGGGCCACATAAGTAGATGTGACTCTAAAGAGAGGCTTGTACTAATGGGGTTACTACAGGTGAAAAGAAAATGTAAACTACTCTTTCCGTTCTACTCTAAGGAGAGGGATTTTTATTAACTGAAGTGATAGATTAATTAATTTCTAACCTTTTAATTTGATACTGAAAATATTTTACCTTTAAACCTGTTCAGAGGCAGGGACAAGTTTAAAAAAAAAAAATTCTTTATATCTGCAGAGATGAATGGATCTCATGACCTCTAACATCAGATATCATCTCCAGGGGAACAGAACTCGAGTACTACTCTACCTTTTTATTAGGATTTCACTTGAGAAATTGTGCTTTGAAACTAGGTGTGGGGGGTCAGAGTCCTGGAACTGGGCAGATGGTTATTTCAAGTGTTGAAACACAGGATGATGCTCCATTTCTGTCCCCCCCCCTTTCTTTTTTCTGAAATGTATTAGAATGTTCCAGTGAAAGACCCGTCTGGCTTTGTGTATGGGTATACTGCACACTTTCCTTCTGTGAATCCAATGTGGAGCAGTTTGAAAGTGCAAAACATATATTTCACAGATTACCATGGGGATCACTTTAATCAGCTTTGAGACCTGCTAATGCTGTAGAGATCTTTGAAGGACTACTGCTGTTTATCTTCATGCAACCAGTGCCAGAAGGAATGGACGTCATGTCTCTGTGGCATCGTTGGAAGAGAAGCGTCTCTCTAGGTAACTGTACAGTGGGCAGCTGCTTTTGTTGGGCATTGCACTAAACTGTGGGTGGACAGAACAACAGCTTGGGGAAGGCTTTAGAGCAGAAGGTCAGTATGTATTTGGTAAATCTTTCTAATCTAGCATTGGCTCGAAGCCAGTCTTACAGGCCTCTGGGCTTTTAGTAGAATACAGATAGCTTTACATCATGAGCATATAAATGGGAAAACATTTATTTTTCTTGTTTAAATTGTTCTCTTGGAAATCAAAATCAGCTGTGCTTGCAGCTGATATGCTTAAAGCTGTTAGTAAATTGTTATAGGAACAGATGCATTACAGAAAGGAAAAAAGCACTGTGTGCCAGAATACTAATAGAATTCTTATGTGCCAGAGATATTTTTAGCTTCAACCAATATTAATACAGGGAAACAAGCCTCAAAGGTGGGAGGAGGGAAGGCTGTAAGTGCTCTGTTCTAAGGATTAGCTGTGATTGTTGGTTGTGCTAAGGAGATTTCTGATGGCTGTTTTGGAAATGTCCACTAATCACCTAACAGATCCACTGTGCTTCATAGTTATGTTCATGGCCCACAAACAGGATTGCTAGTTGTGGTGATCCGAGGTGTAGCTGACAAAAGTGCTAGAATTCCAGGATCTTCCCTGAGCAGTGGGATTATTCAGAGGAGAGATGCTTATTCTTGTTATAGTTTTGGTATACCAAGTTTTCACAGAACTGATGCTTCCATTGCCTTCTTCGAGGCTTCCGTACTGCTGCTTCTTATGGAGCTTGTTTTAGTTCTTTGCTGTTAACTGGAAAAAATTGATGGCAAATTTTTTGTAGGATGCCTTGGTGCCTTTATAATGTTTGTAAGTTGTTGGAAACCTGGAGCATATGGAACTCATAGGTACTTTTCAGGGTTGAATCTCAGTTTGAGGGATGCCAATTGTTTGAATCAGCTCTTGGAAAAACCTCTTAAACATGAGGAAGTGTTTGAATTTGGATGTGAGGGGTTTCAGGGACAGCTGTGGAGGCTTCTCTGGCTCACTGGTCTCCAGCTGTTCTTGCTTATTTAAAATTCTGGTGTTGAACAGTAGCTGCTGAAGCTAAGTTTTCAACTTGGTATTGGGCTCTTAGATCTAACTTATCTGCTGCCTGAAATTTTTTTCAGGCCTCAGGTGTGTTGTTGCTACTCTTAAGTTGGACACAATGTGATATACCAGAAAACCTACTTGAAGTACAGGTTATGGTGACAAGCTGCTAGCAAATACACAAGTGAGTTTGAAGAACAGCTAAGGAAAGAGTGGAATGGGAGGGGAAATTCTAGAAAGGCCATTTTTGTCCAGTGCAGTATAGGAGCTTAGAAACAACAACAAACCACTTGTTTTAACTGGTGTCAATTATTCATGCTGGTAACTGTTTTGTAAATTTAGTCTGGGAGCTGGGGCAGTGGAAGAAGGGACTGATATGTTTTTACTTCCAGTGATATAGGTTCAGCCTTCAAATTCAGCTGACAGTTGTGGCTATGAAGCATGAGGCAGAACAAGAATAGATTGTGTTTTTCTTGCAGCTTCATTAGCTCAGCATTATCAGCAGAAGCTGCTTGTTTTTGACATAAAGTGAGCAGGTACAAAATTATTTCGGAGATGGGGAAGACCTATTTTAGGTAAAGTGCTGTTCCTCTTGTGGTTTCACCAAGGCTTTGTATAGGATTGTTACAGGGAATAGAAACATCAGGCCTTTATTTTTACCATTCAAAGAAGCAAAAAGAAATCCACCAAGGAGACCTTAACTCAGACCACAGGTGCCTTTAGGTGCCTTTGCTCTCCCATACCTGAGTATTCTGCCAACTCATTTTTGCTTTGAATAATGGGGCTGTTGGCTGTTCATACAAAGGAAAGAGAATATTATTGTGTGGACCTGCTTCTTGTCCTTTGCTTTGAAAGTTCTGTTTTGTCTCTTATTTCAAGTATTTATACATGATCATACATCTGAATCTTCTCTATATATAGTTATTGCTAAACTGTTTACTCTGCTCCTGCAGTAGCATAATCCTGGCTGCTGCTTTTTAGTTCTCTGGAGTGTCCCTAGCATTCTGCTATGAATATGTTCTGTTTGTTGTTGACAGCATTTAGCTGCTTGATCCAAATGAATTTGGGCGTATGCATAAAAATTCATGCTCCAGATGTCTCTGCTTGAAGCATGCAATTCCATTCACGATCTGACTGAGGCTGCTCTTCAAAACAAGATGTTTTGTGTCTTGAACTTCTCTGAGTTAAGAACCTTCCAGTTTGTAATTCAAGATGATTCAGAGAGACCATTTAAATTGTTGTCCAATTCAGTTGGAATTGGGGATAAACACAAGAGAGAAGTGACTTAAATTCACAACACATATACTATCCCTGTTCAGGGCTCATTAACAGGGCCAAGAAAATGGAGTTTTGGTCTCCTCATTTCTGTCATCTTAACAGTTCTTCTTTCAGCTTAGGCTACAAGAAGTCTTTCATGAACCTGTACAGTCCTAGTTGCCCACTGTGAGAGCTACTGATGCTGTGTCTATGAACATTGCTTGATCAAGCAGATATTAACTACTGATCCACCTATACTATGAATATCTCTGCATCTGTCAGAACATGGCTGTCCTGTTTGGACATATCACTGGCAGATTGGTCCTCCTTGGATTGACCAGTACAGTTGAGCTTTTTTTCTTGGCTTAGCTGAGCTCCCAATTTATAACAACACTTTTTGCACTCATCCTTGAAGTGCATTGTTAGGTGTTTGTACTGTAGGGATTTTAAACATTTTTATGTTCCTATTTTTAAGACTGACACTTGTAAGCTGCATGTTGCTCTCCAGTGTTCAGTGTAAGCAAGCCCAAACCAATGGCTGCTCACCTGTCTTTGTTATTAACTGATTAAATAAAGATATCCCCAAACTTGGTCTCCAAGTAGGTTGACAAGTGACCTCTTTCCTGTATTGCAGCTTCTGTCACAGAGAGAAACTTGGGAGAAGCTCCTTCTGTATGGCACCTTCTCTTGCAGAACATTTCACTGTCTGCTCTTACAGGCAACTCCTCTGGAGTTTTAAGTGGCTTCTGAAATTCATAAGCATTATCACACTGGATAGTTTTCCTGTCTGACAATACTCTTATTAGTCTTGTTAATTTTGATAATCTACACACATTGCATAGCTATGAAAAGAGAGGGTCTTTAATTTCCTTTAATATTTGGCTTAGCTTGACTGATAACTTTCTCCTTGCATCTCGGTGTTCAGAAAGGCAGCTTCATTTGCTCAGTCTTCTCTTGTCATGCTTCTCAAGCTTTATTTACTCTTAATGTGCTTTTCGGGGTTATTCTCTTCAGCTGAGTCAATTTCTGTATTGATCTGGGTCTAGCACAGAAAAAAATTCCTGTTTTCAAGTCTGATTTTCTGCTTTGCATAAAATAGCTTTTCTTCTTTGCTGTGCATCTCTCTGCTAGAAAGGTTTGGATGTCTTTTTGCGTTCTGACCTGAAGAGAGGAGCTACCCGAGAGCTTTAAGTCCTGCTGTCTGAAGTCTGATTTGGACTGTTCCACAATAATCTCAAGGTGCTTGACCTGAACATAAGGTTTTTCCTCTACAGCTTTAGCTGTTGGCAGACTGAAGTTCAGGTTAGCTTTTAGAAGTAAGATCTTATAGGAGAACTCTAATCTGATGTTTTTGCTCACTCAGTATCCTGGTAGTTCTACTGGAGCACAAACCCTAACTGCACACACACAAAAACCCTATGCCAACAACAAACAGACCCCAACCAAACCCAAACAATTACAGGTATTTGAAGAGTTTGCCTGCCAGCTACAGTGTCAGAACTGAGTTCACTTATAACTATTCTGTTTGATATTGTCTCTAGCCTGTAAGGAAAAAACAGTACCTTCCCCAGGACAGCATATAATGCTGCTTGTGTCCCACTGCATGAGCTGGTAACTGGATAGGGTTGATCTGACTGATTAGTCACCCAGTTCCAGGTATCTAACTGTATGATTTGTTGTCTGCTTAATGTTGCATGGTGGCAAGCATTTCATCCTATTAGTGTAAAAGGCCCATTGTGGGGCTCCTAATGCTTGGAATGATGGAGACAGAAGGATTGCTCTTGGTTCCAGCATTACGAGTATTTCCTCATGATACTCTGCAGGTTCTGTACCGATGTGCTCTCATGTATTGTGTATGTTGTAGCTAGCTACCATCTTCTGGTAGTAGAATTCATCATGGCCTCCTTGTTATCTTAGACTGAACCGCTGAATGTTAGTATTCTAGTCTAAAAAGATTTTAACTGCTTATGCTTAGTTCTCAAGTTAGCAGAACTGACACCATTCACTTTTTAGGTAACTCTTTGCCATCTAATCTGGTTAGACACTACTAGAGCAGAAGCTCAGTGCTAGTGAAGTCCTAAGCTAAAATATACAGTACTTCACACTCAGCTCCTTTTTCCTACTCATGATTTGCATTCCTGTGGAAATCTTATACTTGTTACTATCACATATAAAAGATTCTTTCTAGTAAATGACCTCTGCAGGAGTTCTGGTTGGCCTCAAACCCCAAGAAGCTCCCTTGGGAAAGCTGAGGAGAGGAATTCTCTTCCTCTCTGCTTTATAACTGCTTATTAAAATTGAAGTTGTTCATGTTTCTATGATCAAAGTTAATTGAATATCAGACTTCATAACTGGATCTCCTGAAAGATGTGTGTTAGTAATGTTCATGGTGCTGTTTATAGAATTTAAAACCAGCTTGAAGTAAAACAGATTTAGAAAAAAAGACTCAATATATTGCTTAGCAATATATAGATATTTATCCTGTCTTTTCTCAATGCAATTTGTTTTACTCCTAATATATAGGTTAAGTGTGATCTGGGCAGGAATACTGTGCCATGTTTGCTTCTCCTTTAGAAAATGAAACATCTGTTGTGTCACCAGTAACTTCAGGCAGAGCAACTCTTTCACAGTTCTTGGGAGAAGTGAGAGGTGTTTTGCAAACGCAGTATTAACTTCAATGCTGTTGGTATTGTGAACCCTGATATTTGCATGCAGATGATGTAAGGACCTCTTACTTTGCAGGACATACCTCTACAAAGAAGGAAGCATGTTTAAAATTTCTCTTGATAATAGAGGAACTAGTAAACAAAAGCTCCACTGTGAATTATCACAGAACTTCCTTCAGATCTGAGTCAACATTTGCCTGCAATTTTATACCAAATACTGTACAAGTTCTTTAAATTAAAAAAAATGAGTTAATGAACAGCATTAAGTTGTTGGTATTTTCACACCTTGAGCTATAACCAATTCGTATCCCAGTCCTAGTGGGAACGGAGCTTTCCTGGAGGACCTGGTGGCTGAGTTCATGCGTTGCATCTCCTGGGATAGTACACTGTGCACGCTCATGCATCTCTAGATTCACTTTCAAGTACATTTATGTTGAACAGTGAAGGCAGCTAATGAAATTGTGCCAAGAAAGACTGTATTTCAGGTAAAACTAATTCAGCCAAGCTTCAAAATCATTGTTTATGTATAAACTTGTTGACAGCTGTGGACTGCAGAACTTCTCATTTGGTGTCATCTTTGGTACTTGGTTTGTGAAGATAATCCTGTGAGAAGGATGTTGTCCTAAGAAAGTGGTGATGAGTCACTGAATCTGGGGCGGCTTGTTAAGAGCAAACTTTGTGTTTTGGTGCAGGCAGAAGTCACACTTGTCTGCCACATCTATCTCAGATGTTCAGTTTGCTTACTCATTTCTTTGAGGCTAAGCCTGTAACAATAACACCCCATTTTCTGTAATTGAGAAAGTTTGGAGGTTTTTGGTGAGGTTCTTTTTCACTCTGAGGAAAGCTGTCTTTCCAATGTGTCTTAACTGAAAACTGCCACTTAAGACAGTTGGGAGGATGCAAAGAATTCTGTACGACTGCTTTGACTTGTAGCTGTTCAAGCTTACCCTCAGTTGTTGATGTTAGAAAGGACTTCTGGACTGCAGTCCAACCATAGAAAGGGCCATAGTCTAACTCTGCTCATGTGGGGCCAGCTTCTCTAGCTCAGTGTCCTTTCTTCTACTAGATCCTAGTCCTGCTAAGTGTATAAAACTGGTAGGATGACTCTTGGCTGTGACCCTTAGTATTGGTTTAGGTTTTAAGTGTGACATGACTAAGCCTGTCTGGTGAACTTCTGCATTGCCAACCTGCTGTTCCTCATACCTTGTGGTTTTGTCTTAGAGAGGTGCTTAACTTCCTTATTATCACTTGTTCTTAAAAATGGAACACATGTTAGAGCAATCAAGCACCTCACCAAGATGGAAGACAGAAGTAGTAACTAGGTGGCTAATCTTTTTGGGAGAAGTGTTATAATTTCAGTAAGAGTTCTCTTGTGACTTCTGACAGTTGGCAAGCATCCCAAGTGACTCATCTTAAAAAAACACTACAGAATTCATAACACTTTATTTACTTAATCATAGAGAAGCTATGATTATTACTGAGCAGACATTAAGGAGACAGATATACATGGAAAATGTCATCTTTGCAGGGCCAGTGAAGTAAGAGCATTAAATTATAATTGGTTGCTTTTCAAGTGTGATAACAAATGTAATGCCAATTTGGCAAGGCATCGAGCCTGGTTTCTCTTAAAGATGAGAGAAAGCTATAAAATCTCTTTATTTTTGTCAAGCTTTAATTCCATATTTTTTTTAAAAATCAACTTTTAAAAATAGTGTGAAGAAAGAGCCTTGAAGAAACGAATGGGTTCTACAAAAGGGGAGTGTGTAACTCAAGTCTGACTCATGGAACTGGTAAAGAACAGTAGGAAACAGTATTATACTCCAGCAGTAAGTGTCTCGTGCTTCAGAGTTGAATCTAGACATATTGGACACTGTTCAAATTCTGTAAGGTCCAAGTTCCATAAAATAGGTAGTAATCATAGTGTTGAATTATGCTGCTCCACTAGCGCTGTAGTACTTTCTCAGAATATCTATGGGTAGGCTGGCTTGCAAGTATCCTCTGAGTCTTTCTAATGTCAGGCTTTTATTTAGTTTTTGATGTTCTCTGCTCAAGTCTATTGAGACTTCAAGGTTTCTTCCCTGAAGTTGAGTGGCAATAATCACTTAATGGCACGTTTTGCTTCTTTTCTGGCAACTTTTGGCTGGTACAGAAATTCTGCTTTCCCTTTTCCCTGAGGTGCAAGTTACTAAGCTGACAGCAGAGTAGGTGGTGACACTGGTGATGGATTTTCATGATTTTGGGGTTGAGGGGAAATACTGGGAAGAGGACTAAGATTGACAACAGCAGAGCTCGGAAGAGACAAGCTGAGCCAAATGACATCTTCAAGTGAAGAGAGCTGCCCTACTAGCACAGCAAAACCATGCTAGGTTATTCTTGTAGAATCAGCTTCTAGTTATCAAATAGTCTTGATTTCTTAACATAACAATTACAATGAAGTCAGTGTCATATACAGGATGTAAGTGTGAGATAATGTAGACTTAACATTGATGTCGTTATCGTAGAAGATCCAAAATCTGATGTAGCTAAACAGACTAAATGAACAAGCTATGAAGTACAATAGTCTACCATTAACATGCTCATTGAAGCATGATTAGTTTTATTCAAAATAAATAGCATAGCAGTGCTGCAAGTTCTTGGGTAAATAAGAGAAGATGCATGTCTTGTGGGAGAGAAGTCTTCCTTGGGTCAAAAGTTGGTCTGCTCTAATGTGAAGTCTGAGTCTGATCCCTTTGGATACAGGGAAGTAAATCTTGCTGAGTAAGAGCTGCTCAGGCTTCAGTTTTTATTTCTACCACTGCTGGGGGTGGTCAAATCGGTGCTGTCTTTATCCATAGCCTTTCTCAAACAAGGAGCAGAGGTTAAGTTGCTTTAATGTGGCTGATGGTCTGCATGTGGTCAGGTATCCTGGAGGGGCATGCTTTCTGAAGGTGGTGTGGCCTCTGTCACTGATGCCCACCAGAAGCCCCTCAGAAGCTCAGGGCTCCTCAGCCTTTCTAAATACAGGGTAGGAGAGCATCTACAAGCCAGTAGCATAGATCACTGTGCCTGTGGGCTTCTGGGTGTGATCTGCTTAGTAATGGGGGAGTGAGGTGGAAGGCATTCCCAATGGGCAGGATTACTGGATAATCTTCCAAAATGAGGCTTATTACACTAAGAGTTGAAGCAGCTAACTTGAGCCACTTCCAGAAATGAAAACCTTCTTAGTACAGCCATTTCTACACATGTGCAAATCTACTTTGAAAATATTTCAGTGCATCTAAAGAATAAGGCAAATGTTGTTGTCCTTGGGGCACCTATCTTGGAGAGAGCAGCCAAGAGCATAGTGCATTAGTTAACCTAGACACCTCTGGACTTCACCAGTATTGACTCAGTTAATCCCTGAAGTTGTGGGACAGCTTCATGATACTTTCCAGTGACGAGAACTAGTAAGCAAGAGGATTTCAAACATCAGAGGGTGTCATGAGAAAGTGAAGCAAAAAAGGTCATTGGAAAAAAACCCCACAAATATTTTTTACAGCATTTTTGTTCTAGAGTAATTGCACTTCAGGAGTTTGACTGGGAAAACAGATGAAAGCTGCTTCCTTGTACTTAATGCTATTAAGAGTACTGTTGTTTGATGTCCTTTGCAGTTACACAACATGAAATTGTTGGGGAAGAACAGCAAGTATCCAGTAGTGCTCTTAGCCCTGTTTTTTCTGAAGGGGAAAATACAGAGTCAGCAAGGCTGAGAGATCCTCTGTGTTGGGGCAAGCTTCTTCAGGCAGAGTAACCTGATGTAGTAGTATGATGGCATGGTCTTGCATATTTCACTTCCTAGATTAAGTATTTTTACCAAGTAAATACTAGAAATTTGGCATATTTTTGCTGTCTGTAGTAGCATCAAGTGAAATGAAAGGGAATAAATTAATTTGCCTCACATGCACAAGTTCAGCTTAGTGTCTCCTAAATATGAATTCACAATGTGCAACACTTTCTTTGGGCAAGAGACAGTGCTGTTGAAAGTGCATTAGTTTGTAAGTTACATTAGTTTTATTGGCTGGCTACTAGCATGGCTAAGTGTTTTTTGGATGCCGGGCTGTATTGTGAGATGGATGGGTGATGTTGCCCTCCAGTGGCTGATGTCTAGAAGATGCAGAGCCTGTCTGCACTGGCAATAAACAGTCATTCAGTCTGGGATGTAACACAGGATGTTAACTTAGACCTACTGTCTATTGAAAAAAAGACAAGTATGTGTAATGTAAGGGAACTGAAGTGTTCAATATACTAGGGTTTTATTAGGACTGAAGTTTTTCCTCAAGCTTCAGTTGAACACATGATTCCAGAGGGTTTTCTATTCACTGCATGAGTCCTTTTTAGCCACTGTCTGGGCAGATTGGTTTGTTGCACTTATGTACAGAACAGAAATAGCTGCTGGATTTGGTTTTACAGTAGTTGCTTCTTACCGTTATTTTTGAATGGACTCTTCAAATAACACTAAAATAGCACTTTTACTAGATGTCTTCTTGTCTAGAGCTGCCTGTGCTAGCTTGTAAAACCATGGGTTATTTAATAAACGGATATTCTTATCTAGTATATTTACTGTGTGAAAGGGGAAAGCAATATATTACTCCAATGACTTTGGTAATATTTTGAGGCTTGACAGAGGAAATAGCTAGCTCCTTTCCCTTATTGTGGCCTTCTCTTAATGCAAAGCCAAACAATGCTTCATAGGACTAAAGTAACTCCAGACCAGCTGAAGAGGAAAATTATATTAAGTCAAAGATTTCAGCGTTGAAGCTGCAGGTATAAAAAAATTTTTATTTTTGGCAATTTCAGTCTGAGTCTTTGAGTACAAACTCCAGCCAGCCCCAGTGTGACCACCCTGTGCAGGATGCTGGGTGGATGGTGCCCCCAGCAGAAGGCAGCTTGCTGAGCAGACACCGATGGAACTGGCTTTGCCCCCGGGGGCCTGGGTGAGGTCAGGCAGGGATGCGTTGCTCGGCCATGCAGGATGTGGTGTGTGTGTAGGTGGCACCAAGGGACTGAATCATAGTATTGTTGGAGAACACCTCTAAGATCACTGAGTCCAACTGTTAACCTAGCACTGCCAAGTCCACCTCTAAACCATGTCCCTAAGAACCTCATCTAGGTGTCTTATAAACATCTCCAGGGATGGTGAGTCCACCACTTCCCTGGGCAGCCTCTTCCAGTGCCTGACAGCCCTTCCAGTGAAATAAGTTTCTCCTCTAATCCAATCTAAACCTCCCCTGGAGCAACGTGAGGCCACTTCCTCTCATCCTATCGCTTATTGCTTGGGAGAAGAGGCGGACACCCTCCATGCTACAGCCTCCTTTCATGTGGTTGTAGACAGCGGTAAGCTGTCTACACCGGAGCCCCGCGGTGGGTGTCACCCCGCCGGCCGCCCGCCGTCCCTCCTCTCCCCGTGGGCTGTCCCGCCCCGCGGGCTGTAGAGCTCGGAGCGGGGACCCGGCTGCTGGCGGGGGCTGCTGGCCGCCGGTTCGGCTCGGCCCAGGCGCTCCCGGGGGCGGTGCGGGGTCTGCGCCCCTCCCCGCGGGGCGGAGGCGGTGGGTCCGGCGCTGTCACCGCTGCCAGCTGGCTCCGGGCGGGCCCCGCCGCCCCCTCCCCGGCCGTCCATTATTTATCAGCCTTCGCCGCGGTAAACACCGGGGAGGGTGGGTTTACAGCCGCTGTTTGTTGCCCATCCCCGGCCCTTACGCGGCGGCCCCGCCGGGAGCTGCCGGCCCGGCTCCAGCGGAGGCAGCCGTTTGCTGACCGCCTTCCCTCCGCTCTCCCCTCAGGACCGGTCTGCTCCCCCTCGGGCTACAAGAAGGCGGATGATGAGATGTCCGGAGCCACGTCCTCGGCGGATCTGGACGAGGCACCAGCCCGCACCATTCACTTGAACCAGCCCCAGCAGAGCAAGTTCCGCGACAACTGGGTCAGGTACGGAGAAATCTCTGCTTTTGCCCTTCCAGGTGGCTGCGTGCACACCCCGGAGCCGTGGGCAGGGAGGGCGCTGGTCCCGCTCCTTGCCCCTTGTTCCTGCCCAGATCTCTCTTCAGTACAGCGAGCAGTGCCTCTGCTGGGGCGGGAGTGGGCAGCAGGGGCTGGGTAGCGGTGCGGGGAAGGAGGGTTCCAGCAGCAGCACGGGGTGAGCTTCATGTAGCAACAGCAGTGAGAGCAGGGAGCTTGTAAAGCTGCACAGGGAAGATGCATTAAAAGGCCTTCAATTCAGTAGGGCCCTCCTTCAGGAAAGCTGCTGAATTTTGGAGTAACAGGACCTAATCTAGTACTCCTTGATGTAAGGGCTAACCTGTGAAAACTTAGTGTGGGGTTGGGATAGAATCCACTATGTAGACTCCGGAGTGTATTGTAAAAAAAGTAGCATCCAGTTGTAAGAATAATTGAAGTAAATATAAAAAGTATGGAATACAAAGGAAGAAAAGAGAAAGTCTAACAGAACAAGTAACTACGGAGTTTACAAACTTACATCGCTATGCTTATAGGGCTGTAGTCTACTTGCATTCATTAATTGAAGAACAAAAGGGATTTTCTTTAGTATTTGGAGCCTTTCATTGTAGAGGTGTGTGTTTAAGACATCTATTGGTATGATTAATTACCTACTATTGTAGCTTGGAAACACAAATAATGTTCACTGAAACATGGAGTATGAGGATACATAAGACAAGCAAGTTGTGGCAGTGCTTGCCAGGCTTGCCCTGGGTTAGCTGCATTAGCTGGGTGAACAGATGGCTCCCGTCATAACTGAAGAGTGTTACTCAGCAGACTTCGTTAATGCAGATGTTTGGGTTATTGTTCAGAGAATGGTTTACACAATGAGTTCCTTTATGAAAAGAGAGGAACTTTGTATCCTGCTGAAATGATGATTTCTAATGGCTGGCTTATTGTGTGTATTATCAAAAGCAGTTCTAAGAATATTCTCTGGAAGGATGCTTGTGTCCGAGTAGCGTAGCAACTTATTTACACAAGACCTTCTCCTCAATTTTGACTAACTATATACTTGTCTGGGAATATCTGTGGTTTAGGAACAGTTAAAATAACATATTTTCTTAGTGTCTTGGTTTTTCTCTGTGGGCAGCAACATTAGATGTTTTCTCACTTTTATTATATTTTTATTTTTCCTTGATTAAATGAGCTGAGTTTGAGTGTTTTCTGTGGGTAGACTACTTGTGCTTTACAGAAAGAACAGCAGGGAATGAAGGGTTGGCAGAATCTGTAGTTCATGTTTTCCTGAAGGGATGCTATTCTGATCCAGCTTAATTGTATGAAAAAGTAGTTCGTGAGTCTGCTACCAAGAACTTGTTAATGATAGTTTTATTACCAACACATAAAAAGTTGTTGTGTCCACCTCATTATCTGGAGGCCACTTCCTGGGAGCTGTCAGTGTCTTTCCATAGCTTTTTGCAGCTTTGCCTCCTGACAAGGGCAACCCAAATAATGAGGAATATTGGTGTGTGAGGGACAGGACAAAATCCAGGTAGCGTAGTGGGAAAGTAGAGGTTTTTGCATTACATGATTAGCAATTTTAGCTCCTTAGTGTCACTTAGAAATGAAGCTTACTTTATAATGACTTGCTTGTCCTCACTAAGAAAGCTTTGATCTCTGACTTTCCAAAGGGTGGGAGGCTTTTGCTGTGCTCTCTCTGTTCTCTGGATTAGCTTTCTGCCCTCAACCTGAGTGAGTGAAGGCAAAGGTGACGAGCTTGTAATATCTGATTGAAGATGCCTTGTATTATGTATGAGTGGTAGTTTATTTACTCATTTGCTTACGTATGTTGGGTTTTCTCTTGAGAAATACAGTTACGTATTGCCCTTGGACTTTCTTACTGTGTTCAGCTTCTGGATTTCTCAGTGTTATTGGATTTGGATATGTATGGTCTCCATAGGAAACATCAGTGGACCATAGTGCAAGGCCCTGTGTAAGTGAATAAGCACCTGTATATAAGAGCTTACGGAAAATTAAACTGAGGGAGTTAATGAGTTTGTAAATCATGTGACTTATGACTGTAACCTTTTTGGTAGTCAAAGCTTCTCTGAACAACGGTGAGGTTTTGTGAATGTTCATAGGAAGTTTTCCAAATTAAGGAGTAGTGTGGAATAGCTTGCTCAAAACTAAGCAAAATACAACAAGAAATGGAGGTGCAGAGGGTGGGGAAGATAGGTCAATGGTATGGTTTTTCATCTAAGATGTTCTAAGATTCTTGAGCTTTACTTTTCTGGGAAGAGGGGCACTATTAAAAGTGAATTCCTATGGTTGTGGGAGAAAAAAGTTAATAAATACTAATTTTTTAAATTTTGGACGAGTTATGCAAAATTTATAACTTCCAAATACCACCATCTAGTGGTATTGCAAAGGCTGAGTACATGGCAAGATGGGGTGAGGCACTGACACTTCTGAAAGTCTTGAATTGTGGGAATGTATCAGGAAGAACTGTTCTGTACCTTTTTTCTTTACCCAGGCTTTCAGCTGTGAATAAGTGAGATTAGGAGAACTTCTAGAGCAATGGCTAAATAGTTTGTGACAGAGTTTGAAGAGCACAAAACTTTTCAAAACCTAGTGCATTAAAACTGTGTGGTGTGGGTTGGGTTTAGCTTGGTCCTTTACTGTGTGTATATGTGGCTGTCACCATTCTTTATTACAGTGCTGCAGCAGAGATTCCTTCTGTAGGAACGTATCTCTTCTACCTGTGTTAAAAGCCTATTCAGTTTGAAAATATATGTGAATATGTAACTCTTCAGACCTTTTAGTAAGGGTAAATGATGCTCCATTTTCAGCTGAAGCATTTTAGAAGCTTTGAAATACATAAAAAATGGACCTAATATAATTACTTAGTCCAGCATGACTGTAGTTGTGCTATTGTGTGCTTTTATGAAAGCTAATTAGTACTTGCCTAGACTTGTTCAATATACATAACTTAAATGTGTAACTGTTTAATAGGAGTACTTCTGTATTTAATATTAAGCTTAAACTTATGTTCTGAAAACTTAGCTACTATGTATGGAGCTCTATGCCATTTAAGGGCAGTACTTATCTTCTGTGCTCAGGCAGCCTACATTTGGGGACTGAAGTCAGCTAACAACCTTCATAAACCTGCAGTATCTCTGGCTATAGATAGTGTGAGACAGTAGCCAGGCTTCTATGCAGACTCCAAACAGTATTTTTTTCACCCACTGTTCTGATGTGCTGGGAGAAAAGACTCTTTTTATATATATCTCTTGAAAATACCGGTTTTTCCTTTTAATTCAGGTGTGAAACACAGAATGGTAGTGGATCACTAATGTTTTCAACCGCTGTTAGGCTGTTGTCGTGATTCAATGTGAGTGATTACAGTAGCTTGTACGTTCATTGTGTGGCAGATTAGCACAGTGTGAAAATAAGTGTTTTGCATAAGGCCAGCTTGGCTGGTAGTTTAGACTTGAAATGTGTGGGTTTCCGTGGTGTCTGATTATTTTTTTTTTATTCCGTGAGTTTTTTTGATTGCTCTAACTGTGGCTTTTTTACCAAGTTGGATTTATCATGTGATTACCTGAGTGGTGGAGAAGATGACCAAAAGTCTTTGTCTTGTAGTTTGAAAAGAAACTTGCCTATTCCCTTGTAAAAACACAGGGATGCAGATGGGGCATGATGATACTTGTCTGAATGTTGTGTCAATAGTTTTGAGAATACCAAACTAATGGTATGAATATTTTTCCTAATATATACCTGGTGGCATGTGAAGACTGGCTTATTTTGCTTAGACCGAGAATGTTGTATGCATCTGGCTTTCATGTAAATGCAATTCCTTAACATTTTTTATTAATACAGGAGTCAACTCACTGGATTATACTGAATGTGTAACAGTATGGTATGGAAACGTTCTTCCACTGCAAGCAGTAAGCATCACCAGTTAAGTGATTTGAGGCCCTCACTTGCTGCATGTCTGAACTTCTGGTTTGTTGATCCAGGAAGCATTCAAGTGCTGAAATAACTTCAAAGACATTTGAACTGTCTCCACATTTTCCAAGTACATTGCAATTGCTGTTGTAGCTGTTACTTTATGTAATATTCTACATTCAGGGCCTGGTAATGCATCTTGATGCAAGTCTGACTCAGGACTCCTAAGTTTAGCCTTGATGTGTGGCTTAAGGAAGAGGTTAGGGCAGAGCAGCAGTCAAGAAGGGCGGAATTCTTACTCATGCTTTTAATGGGTCTTGAATCTAGAAGTACTGTTGAGAAGTTTCTCATCAAACAGAATTTGGTGGCTTTGTCTAATAGGATGGTCCCAAAAGATGCATTTTGATATCCCCAAAATCCCACATTAAGAGACTTGTCTGTAGAGGCCAAATTGTGTTAGCAAATATAGAGACCAAGAAGCTTTCAGTTTCCATTTTTTTTTTTTTCGTTTGTACTGGGTCTTAAAAGTCAAACTGGCAAGAAGGAATTTCTCATTTAATAAGGCAGAAGCACCACCATTAGGAATTTAGCAATGGTGACTGTACCAAGGCTTCTAGTACTACCACAAGTCCTGTGTTAAACAGGCTGTTGTTTATCCCCAGACAAGGAGTCCCAGACTGTGGCTACAACTTTGTCACCAGGAATCATCTGGCAGATGCTGATGGGACAGTCTGGATTCTTCTTTAGTTTTAACTGTATGTTGCAAATGAAAGCAAAGTATATTGTGTTCTTGGCCTGTAAATAGGTACACTGGAAGCCACTTGAGATTCAGAGCAGTTGGTGCTTTTTTAATGTGTGGGGAGATTCTTGCTGATACTTAGTGAGGAGTTGGCTGGTATCAATAGCCAGTTAGCATTGACCCTTGTAATGTGAATATCTGAAGTAGTGTTGACTATGATCGGCAGCTGAAAATGTGAATAGTGGTTTGCTATGTGCAAGTTTGTTTGTCAGTGCGTATGTGGTAGACCAGGATTCCTCTTGCACTAGAATCTGTCTTTGTTCTTCAGGTAAAACTGTGCCTATGTGTGTTCAGGTCTTCTTGGTAGAGTTCAGACACAGTGACCAGTTGTGCTAGTATTTGTATTACATTTGGAAATCTATTCTCTTGTCATGTGAACAGATTGCTTGCCTGGCTGCAGAAAAGCATTTTGGAGTTCTTCAAAGGACATCTGTATTACATTATGAATGGTACAAGTGTAATCATGTATTAAACTAATCCTCTGCTATCTCTTTTCAGTCTGAGGTAGATACTGTTGTTAACTCAAAAGAAATTCTCAATGTATGTACTTCCCATATTTGAATAATAATAATGCTGATACTCTGCTCATCACTAGAACAATAGATGCTTACATTGTGGTGACACTTGAAATTAAATAATGGCTGTAAACTGAAGTTAGCACTCTGTTTTTTAGATAGCTAGCTAACTTACATGCCTCATTTTGCTGTTTTCTTCAGTTATTTTCATATCAATGCTGTGTTTACTGTGAAACCTATTTTGGGTTTGCACAGTAACTAGATGTGGTATTAAACTTCCTTTATTAGACAGTATTTCTATGTGAACTGTTCCAGTTAGTTCTATTTTATTGAGTTTTACTTGCCAGCAGGGCTACTAAAAAGCAAGGGCATATTTCTGTAGTGATGACCTGAGACTATGGGAGCACATTGGAACAATATAATGTGTACAGAGCTTTTAGTGCTTTTTTTAAACAGTGTTTGTCTAATGTGTTTGTTACCAAAAAATAGCCAGGAGTCTGTTTCCCTTTCTGTAGGGATTGCAGAAATAAAGAATGAATCGAAAGGCTTTTTCTGCTTGTGTGCTTTAGGAAATGCCTCCAGGGTACAGCATTTAAAAGCAAAAATGCTATCACCTCTATTAAATGTGACCACGAGGTCTTGTTTTTTGGTTAAACTGAGCGTAAGCAGTCATGCTAATGCCTGCTCTGTATTGAGACTGCCATGAGTGCTACTGTAGGAGGCCTTCTTAGAGGAGGTAAAACTTGTTTTGGCAACATCAGTTGTTTTAGTTTTAACAGTATTTCACTGCCTATGTATGACAGAAGTCCTGCTGATAGTGGCGCAGCTTGGCACAAGAAATACTGTAGGTTAGAGATACTGAAAAATCCTTACACAGGTCGGAGTTCATTTTATAGAAGTAGAGTAGTAAGATTGTCATGCTTCAGTGGCCAAGAGTCATAATGCATCTTCATGTACTTTTGTCTTAGCAGTGCTCTGTGAAAGATAACAACCGAAACAAAGTACTTGGAAGATAAGCTTGTTGCTGATGCAGCTTCTTAGGGAAGGGCACATAACTCAGCCAAGCTGGCTTTGTCAGCCTAAACATCTCTCTTCTGAAATGAGAGTTGTGCTTTAGGGTAGATAACATTACTTGCCAGCAGAAGCAATGGTAATCAATTAATATTGCTCTTACTGTCTGTCGAGGGTTTAGATTGCAGGGTGACAATAAAACCCTGGCAGATGTATTGTGAACCTCCTCCCCTTCCCCCCCGACATTGCCCCTCCCTCTCCCCCCTTCCCACTAAGGACAGGCGATCGGGAGGGAAAGAAGTGCAGAGAGAAGAGAGTTGGAAAAATTAGAAAGATTTTACTAATGCTACTAGTAAGAATAGAGAAAATAATACAAAATACACAAAACCAATCTTGAAAGTCTCAGCAATGCAGAGCCAGCACCCAAAGTCCTGGATTAGACTCTGTAGCCAACCGGAGCTGGATTCAGTCTCTCACTAGGCCTCAGTTCGCAGGGACTACTAGCGAGGTCCTCTCCTAATGTCGGCCATAAGCAGAAGGGAAAAAGGAAAAGGGTCCTCGTGATCTCCCGCTTTTATATGAAGTATTCACGTGAATGCAATGTTATACACAGCTGGTCAGTTTCTTGGTCACCAGTTTCTCGTTGCCCCTCTTGCGAGATGTCCATCAGTGCTTGTCAATAAGTTTGCATTCCATTGCTAGGTTTACTGAAACATCTGTCTGGTTCTCCAGGAAAATGCAGCTAACATGAAGGCTTTAGCTGACAGGCAAATTCACTAAAAGAGAAACTTGTTTTTTAATGCAACCAGGACACTGCCTCACCTTTTTATTAGGTTTTAGTGTAGGACGGAACACTAATGATGTGCATTACTATAAAGTAATGTTCTAAGAATATATTTGAAGAATCTGTGGTAATTTAATTTCTCCTTCTATAAAACACTCAAACCTCAGTGGTCCGTTGTCTGTCTGCTTCTCTATTTTTAAAATTTGGTTATGTATTAAGTGTTTAATTAAACTTGAAGTAAACTCTTCTTCAGAAGAGCTTCAGTGGCTCATGACAGCAGACTCAAACTATTTTGGTGGAACTGTACCTGCAGGGGAATTAGTAGGCTGGCTTGACATGTCTCAGGTCCCTTAAACCTATATGAAACTATCTTTTTCTCCTCAAGTCCTATGACTTGAGAAAAGAGGACTGAGATTCAGAGCCTCCCAAATGTGGAATGGTGCCCTTAGTTGCTTCTGGTGGGAGCCCACCCTTTAAATGAAGGTACTGCTGTGCTAAGAAATGTGGGGAAGTGGTGAGGTCCTTGAGATGAAAACTGTCCCACTGGTAAGAGTTTTAACAAGTTACTGGGCACTGCAATTTGAAGCTGCTAGAAGTGTTTTCTGCCAAAGTTGAAATGGGTTAATTCTAATGTAGTTGGATACTCCCAATCAGTTTGTCTCTGTGGGTAGTTTAGGACAACAGATTTATCATCTTCTACAGTATTGGAACAGCTTTGTTGGGAAGTATCTCAGATTTGTTTCAGTAATGAGATTGAAGAATGTTCTCTAGACAAAGTTATGAACTGTTGTGTTTTTTGAGAGTATATGAACCTGTACAATGTGCTATTGCAATTATGGAGAAACTGTAGGGGAGTACAGGAAAGCGTGGGAACAAAAGGGGCACTTGGTCTGTGGACAGTGTTCACTCCAGAGCTGGGTGACAGATATTCTAATATGTTGACTCATGGTTCTTCACCTTCCTCTGGCAAACTTTAAACAATAGTATCTTGTAGGATTCAAGTCTTGTGCTTTTTACTGTACAAGAGCAAGTCTTGCTCCTTTTACACTCCTCTATTCTGACGCAAGCTGAGAGTCTGTTGCAAACTATCTAGAGTGTTTAGAGACAACATATGTTTTTCTTAACTGATGGAAGTGTACAGGCCATATGCAGCATAGTGAAACCCTTACTGGCCTGAGTCTTCCTCTGCAGGAGCTGTAGTCTCAAGGATTCATCTGACAGAGTGAGACTCTTTGATTAAGAAGGAAAGGACAATGGTTTGTACTTGCCACCCTGGAAACAAAACCACATGTGTCTGAAGGAGGTCTTGTTTTCTGTATCATGATTAGCCTGAAGGTGAAGTTCATCTCAGAGTTGTCGATCTGAATTCTCAAGGAAGGGGTGGAAGTACTTTAGATGGCTGGCTGGGAAAATAGAGTTGGATTCTGCTGCAGGTTGCCAGTGCAGAGATGCTTCTCAAGGAGGTAACCTCTGCCTCTGTCTCTGGCAGCCTTTGCCTCTTCAAAGATGAGTCAATAGAGTAAAACTTTTCATAAAGTTTTGGGGAAAAAGGGTAAATGGCAACTATGGGACTTGTCGTGCAAAAATCCAATGTTAATAAATGGAGGAACTATCCTGGAAAATTAGTTCTGAGTTTCTTGGCACTCTGCTGCTTTTCATTGAGCGTTATTCAAATAACTGACTAATCCTTAATACTTTAGTAGTACAGTAGTGAGTTAAAGTATGTGAATGACACTCTGTTTTTTTTCAAATTATACAGTGATTGCTTTCAAGAAAGTTTCTGCACTGCCCTAGAAACAGTGGGGTCACACTTTCAGCTGTACTGTTGTCTATCTAAACTCATTTATTTAACATAGTTTGGTAGTGTTCCTCCTGACTTGCACAGTGGTGTAACTTGAAACATTACTTACATGAATTAAGTTGCAGATATGGAGAAGGCAAATCTTCTAATGTTTGCAGACCTATTTAAACATCAAACTTGTGTAGTTAACAAAGGCTTGCATAGTTAAGAGCTGTTGTTTTAGGAAAAAAGGTTTGTTTGGTTTCCAGCATGTGCTGCTCTCCTTGCCTCACCACGTGAGCTGCAGACCTGCTGTTCTTAGAGTGTGGGACCCTGTCCTTCTTTGAAGATGAGATGGCTCTGATTTGGGTTGGTCAGAGGGCTAACTTTTGCAGACATTTATCTTTAATGACAAAAACTGTGTTATGAATGAGCTGCCTGAATTTTCTACCTGTTCACTTGTAGACTTTAACTATTCTTTCTGAGCTTTGATTATCCTGAAGTCATCTATCATGCATCTGTCTGTTTGGAGGCAGCACAAAGTGTTTTTTATTTGTAAATGTTGTATTTGTCCTTTAGAGAGCTGTTCCTTAGAGCCAAATTAATGAAATACTCCTATCTGTCTTGGACAATTAGTTAGCTTTTCACAGGAGGCTTTCTTTTTGAATAATAGTGTGCACCATCTTATTATACACTGACATAGTTACTATTGTGGGGCTGCATGGTAACAGCTGAATGTGCTCTTTTCTAATTAGAACTGTACCTATTTGCTTAAGTAACATGATGGATGGCTACAGAAATGGATGGAGTGATTAATATGTATAAAGCTAATTCAAAAAGCTTTATTATGTTGACATTAACATGATCATTAGAGGAAGAATATTGTTTGTACCAGTTAGCTGCAAAGTTGGTAAATGGTAGAATGTTGTTTAATAAATGTTTCAGCTTGATTTTCTTTAAACAAATTCTTGTTCTAAAATATAATCATAGAAATGTGGTATCCAAGGGAATACTATTTTGATATAAAAATCTGCCAACTTTGTATTTCCAACTAATACTGCTTGGGGAATTCACGTGTAGGTCTGAACTATTAACTGAATTAACCTGTGTTTTTAAAGTCACAAGGTACTTCTGAGGCATGTATGTTTATTTCTGTCCTGTATTACAGGAAGCTTATTGCATGTGGGACCAAGTAAGTGTGGCTTAAAACAAAGGATCCAGTTGGAAGAGACAAATAGCATTTCAAGGAAATAATTTATCTTCCTTTATACAAGTGTATTATGTTACATGCTGTGAACCTGGATGCATCTTTTCACTCAGTTGCCTTAGTTGGTGTAATTTATGGTGAAGTATGACCACCTGTGACTTGTGTGAAATATCACAGAGTACTTTAATATATAATTCTGCTGAACAGTAGTAGCAATAGGCAGTCTACAGGCTGTAGTGCTGCAAATACTGTTGTGTTGCCTCTTCCAGAGGTGCGGTTAAAATAATAACTGATTTGTCTCAAACCTAGTAGGGATTTGTAATTGCTTGAAAAGGAGGCTAGGTAGAGTGGCAATACAACTACCACAGCCTAATAAGATGAGATCACAGATGATATTTAATTGATTATTTTATTTAGCATGCCCCACTGATTCTATTGTCCAAAATAGAGTTGCATGTGACAAATGGTGCTGTGCTGTCCCTTGTTACTGTTTTGATTCTCGAAGATGTAGCAGTATATCATTAAATGGAGATGGGGAGAAAATGGTTAAAGCAAGTGAATGGTCTTGGAGAATGCGGTTTTCTAACCTTGTACATACAAGACATGAAAACCCCACTGAACTTAATTGCCTGTGGGTCAGGGTTCTGGTAAGAGTTTTATGCATAGCAGTTAATCGTGAAAGGCAGATTGTGTAGATAAAGCCCTTGATTATGGTCATCCTTCATGATTTGTGAATAGTAGTGCTGTGGAATTCAATCCATCTGGAAGGCTTATTGATGTGAGAGAACAGGAAAAGCATCTCACACAGGACCAGCTTTAATGGAAAGGTGCTCTTGACACTTAGGAAACAGCAATAAACCAGCTTTTTTTCCTGTGTTTGAGATGTTAAATTATTTCCTCAAGCACTGATAATACTTCTTTCCTGAGAAGAGCATCTTAGGATTTTCAGTTCCTTGGAAGTATAAGCTGCCTTAAATAAAAAAACAACAACAAAAAACCCATAACCAACTACTAAAGCAAAAACAAAACACCAGAATCTAACCAGTGAAGAAAAATTGCAGAGGGAGAAACAAACTAATAAAAACAAATGAAACAAAATCACAACACACACAAAATCCCCTAACAACAAAACAAACAAAAAACCCCCAAACAGCATGATACCCCAAAACACAAGCAAAAACTCCTGTCACAGGTAGTGTGGCTCTTGCAGCACTTATGCTGGGTGTTTGGGGGAAGACACTTGAACTACAGCTGCAAGCTCTTGGTTCTTACAGCTCCAACTTGTGCTGGTGCCTAATAGTTACCAGTGGGGGAAGGTGCTGTGCCAGTTTGTTGGGAAAGCAAGGCGGAGTTTTTTCCTTGTATAATGGAACACTATGTGCTACTGGACAGACTCAGCCTCTCAGACAGTGCAAGGAAACTCATCATGCTGCAGAAGTGATCTCAAGAATACATGTGGATGACTGACTTACAGCCTATGTGGTCAGAGAGCAAGGACTTGCACAGAAGAGTCTTCATCTCTCTTTACATTGGTTTTAGTAACTCAACAACATGAGGGTGGTTTTAAAAAAGCATTTAAAAATTGAGTGGTTAACTCTTTTTATCTTGAACACTTGTTTGTTTTCCCCTCAAGTTATACTCATGCCCATCATGAGTTCAATGTGAAGGAAACAAGAAATTACATGAGTTGTTGAGACAACAGTTGTTTTAAGGTAGGAGAAATATTAATGTAATTAGTCAGGGGAAATAATCAGGAAAGATTAATCTAAATAACTGTGCATTGTTTTGGAGGGTTATTTCTGAGTATAGAGAGGCTCTGAACTGGGAAATGAGGCATTTTAAAAACAGCACTGCGGAATTTCTGATTTCTCCTGTGTTAACCTCTGCCATCCCCTGGAACTTAAATCCATGTTTTGATAAGGGGTGAGCACTTAATCGGGTATGTGGAGCTAAGGTACAAGGTTGCCTGTTTGTGGTGCTGAAGTCTGGGTAGTAAATTATCTGGCGGTTTATTTAATAATAAAGGTACAAGCAAATGAAGTGGGTCTGTCAGCATTCTTGGTCTGTGTGGTACCTCTTGTTCTGTGCAGCTCTTCCTCATAACACAGGCGCCTTCCTTCATGCTCTATATTTGTCTTTACTGTATGAGCTTTCTAACACTGACTTCTAGAAGCCTCCTTCAAACTTCTTGGGTGTAATCCCTGTATGACTTTCTAGTAAAGTACTAAAGTAAGTCTTCTAACCTGCAGCACAGCGAAGTACAGCGTGGTGACATTTCTACCTCGATTCCTGTATGAGCAGATAAGAAAAGCTGCAAATGCATTCTTCCTCTTCATTGCCTTACTGCAGGTATTGTTTTCTTGGTTTGCCCTGTTAAAATGAAATTGTAATGCAGTGAAAGTTGTTGCAGTTCTTACACTTAACTGCAAAGAAGTTGTTTTAGATATTTTAATAGTAACATTATTGAGGTATGTATTAAATAATTGAAATTAGAAGGTGATGTGGAGACTTTTTCCAATGTACGTTGTAAAATCAAGCTACTTTTATTCTTACTAAGTAAAAACAAGTAGTACTGTAAAACATTGAGCTATTGACCATACTGAGAAAGCATTTGTGGATTTTTGTTAAACTGTTGACTGTTTAGGTTGTCCATATTACTGCTGCTTCCAGTTGAACTACATCAGTTGAACGCTTTTCTTGTGAAGAGATATAGAATAAAAGACATGAATGACAGCTAACTTTATGGTAGTGGTTTCTTCAAGTCTGCTGAGAGCTTAGGCTAGTTTGCCCACTGAAATTAGATATCAGTCAGGCACAAATGGGAAAACTCTGTGTTCTCCTTTTGAGAACTTTGCATGAAGTTCTAAAGTTGATAAAACCTGATAAACCTGATTTTTAAATAGAAATATAAAACGAGTCTTCCTTCTCCCTCTCTTTGCAGCAAATTCCAGATGTCTCTCCAACAGGAAGATACACCACCTTGGTGCCATTGCTATTTATTTTAACAGTTGCTGGCATCAAAGAAATCATAGAAGACTATGTGAGTATGATAACGGGGAAGGCTGTGCTAAGACAGTGTTTCAAAAATGCCACAAATATCTGCATCTCTGAAGTCTACTGAGACTGCTGAAGAGTAGCAAGATATCGTTTTGGTTTTCAGAGCTCTAAACTTGACTAGAATTTCTGTAGCATGTCCAGATCAATTAGACATTTTTATTGTAGATGATAAACAAGGAAACAGTAGTAGTCAAGATGCTTGTTTCTGTCTTTGCAAACTTGTTCATTTTTACTTTTATTAGAAAGACCTGTTGAGGAAGACTCTGGAGTCCTGACAGATACGTGGGTTTTTCAGTTTGTCCTGAAAAAAGGCCTGGGTGCAGAGCAAGTTTAGCACAGAGCAAACTGTTTATATTGATTATAATAGAGGCCTTTTTGCGCTGCAAAGTTCTGATGAATAAAATTAGAACACAGCACATAGAGTATGTAGTGCAGCTGTCATCTAAATATACTGTCTCATTGGTCCTCTTATTTTTCTTCCAAAAAACAGTTTGGGAAACTTAAGGGTGCTGTTGTTCTTGATCCAGGCTTGAGCTTGACTTCCAACATGGGGACTTTGACTTAAGTTAAATTACATTGTTTTACTAACAGTTTGTGTGTAGATGATCTGTGTGGCTTACAAAAGAAAAAGTAACAAAGGCAAAAATGACCCACTGTATTATCTTGCAGTTTCATGTTTCTAGCTCTATAGTTTTGGTATCTGTAATGAGGTGTAATGAAATGTTTTGCTTCCTTGCAGAAAAGGCATAAGGCAGACAGTGCAGTGAATAAAAAGAAAACCATAGGTAAGACTAAATAGTCTTTATGTTAAATATGTTAAGTGCAAATAATGAATATGAGAACTTTGACTTTAGAACAATTCTCTTGCTTAAACAGTCATGATGGTGGGGAATGTATGGTTTTTTTGGACTACATAGTTACTGGTTTGTTAGGATTTTACCAAATGTTTCAGACTACTGATTGTGTGAGGCTTAGGAGTGAGGCGTGGGAGTCATTACTAGAATTTAAAAGTTTGTGTAATTTCAGGGTTGTCCAGAGCTATAGAGTTCTCAGCTCCTCCAAGAGAACCAAGGAATTTCTCTGCTGCCAAACTCTGTCTTGGTTGTTCTTTAAGAAACAAACAAATGAAAGAAAATGAACACCACAAAACAAATAACACTGCTCCCCCCAGCAAGTGCTTGAAACACTAACAGTTGGTATCAAAGGAATTTTTAGTCATTTTTGTAAATGCTGCTGCCCTTAAACTATAGGAGGAGCTTTGGGCATTTTGTGGATTTGTTTCCTGGATGTGTCACTGAAAGAGAATTTAACACTGATACCCTCTAAACGCCTATGTGTATGTCTGATGTACTGATGCTTCTCGGCACTGAATACTTGAGGACATCACTGTTTTCTTCATCTCCCTTTGCTGAAAGGCTGTGCAGAATCTGAAGTCTGATGGCCATGCCACGCTCCGTCTGTGCTGCAGTCGCAGATCTCCGTGTTCCTGTGTTGGGCAGCTCCTTCGCTGCTCTGGGTAGATCTGCAGATGAAACAGAAAACAGGGAGACCTGACCTTCAAGTAGAGCCCCTTCCTCCCAAACACATTTAGCTTAAGTGTCAAGAAACAAGAGAAACACTTAAAGGAATGAGTGGAACTGAGCAACCTGCTAGCTCCATGCTTCATTTAACAGGGAAAGTGTTTGCAGGACTATTTTCAGTGGGTTGTTTTTTGTTTGTGCTTGAGAAATTAAGTTGATCATTGAGACTCTTTATTAATGAACATCAAAAAGCATTGCTTTACCAATTCTTCAAGGTAATTTCTTTACAAGAGCCTGGGAAAATGTTTTAAATGCAAGAACACTGTTTATCAGTCATAAGAAATGAATAATTGCTGTAGCACTACAGGCCTTGTTATAGGTAATAGGAAGGATGGTTCTTTCAAGGGTCACATGGGCAGTTCTAATTCATCTGTAGTTAGAATAAATGTGCTAATGCACTTCAAGGGAGGTTTATCACAGTGATTGTGGAGAGGTGACCTTAAAAAGACAAGGTGTTCTTATGGAGCAAGTAGAAATTACCATCCAAAATTATTTTAGGTCAGGTTTTTTTTTTACATTTGAATATTGTGAATACAGTTTTCAAAAATATACTTAAAACTGTATCCTCATTTTTCTTAAGAGAATGGAAGAAGAGGCTCATTCTTGACTTACATTAAGATAAAGAAAAGCTAATTTATATGCAAGGTGGGATTTTAGATAAATTAAATTTAGCTTTTGTGTATGCCTTCAGATTCTTCTTATAGCAGAGTGAGGTCTAGTCAATACAGTCAGTACAGGAGCAGCTCAGGTCCCTCAAAAGTAGACATCTACTCAGCTGCTGAGCTGTGTTCTGAGCTACACTGCCTGCAAGGACCAGATGCTTGCTGCAGCAACATTCATGTAGGCTTTGCATTTATCTTCATGTTTAGTTTTTTGAGCAGTAGTATATCTTCAAAGCACAGTTGCTGTATTACATTTTCCATTGAAAAGATTGGTTTGTTTTGGAGAGTGGCTTTGATGTGTAGGAATTAAATTTGTTTTGGAGGAAACTAAATTACAGGTTCTGCTCCAGGTGAGTGCTGTACATCTCCATTAGGAGCTGGAGCGTATTTGACCTGAGCCAGTGTTTCATGTTTTGGTCAGCTTCATGTGGTGTGTGTGAAGATGGCACGAAATCTAGAGATCAGACTAAATGTAACCCCAAGTGAAGGCCCAGAGCAGCATATTGTGTAAATGTAGAGAGCTCAGTAAGAAGTCTTCTGAGGTACTGATTTTCTTGTTACCAGATTATGGAATAAGCCATGAGCTTTTACGACTGTATGGGTTGCCCTCAAATAGTAGATGAGCACAGGGCTAGCAAACTGTTGCACTACTTATGGGAAATGCTTGCCCTTCAGGAACAGCACTTCAAGTGGCCATAAACACCCAGGTGTGAGTGGCAGCATTAAGTCCTGGGTCTTGAACATAAATACTCTCTTTTTTTAGTTTTCAAAAGTCTTAGAAGGTTTATATTGAAACTCTGTTTTTGAATAGGAGCAGTATTTTTAGATGCTTGTTCTTTATTATATTTTAACCAAACACCTTTTGACACTGAATAATTCATCATTTTTCCTCTCTATAAATAGTCTAGAGAAGACAGTGTTTTCTGTCCTTTGGAGTACTCTGTGAAACTGGCTTAAGCAAAGTAGAATGTGTGGCACAGCAGCTACAAAATTTTGCAACTGTTTTATTTTTAATGGAAGCTTTTGAGTTAGATTGTGAGATTGAGTTAAAAAAAGAGTAGTTGATTCAGTAATTTGCTTGACTAATTTTATTCAATTTATTTCAGTAAGCATGAAAGCTGAATGGTTCTCTTAAGTAAATTGTCTATGAAACAAAGTTCATGGCACTTGAAACTACAAAATACCTTAATTGCATGTGAACATAAAGCGGCATGAACTGTTTGCTGAAATGTGTCCAGAATTTTCTGATGGAGCAGGGAGTTGTTTAAAGTTGGGCACAGGAGATGCTAAGTGTTGCAATTCTTCTCTAGCGGTTTTTAGTTTTGAGTCAAGGCTGCAGGTATGTGGGTTTTTCACTTGAGGTTCTGGTCTTAGACCTTTTCATGTTTTCTGAACTACACAGAGCTCAATTCAAGCACAGCTTAGAAGAGGGAAGGAAGGGATGCAACGAAACTGTTCACCCCTAAACTGCATGTGTGTGTTTGAGTGGAAGCACAGCAATTTAGATGCATCAGTAGCAGTGCCTTCTACTTGTGTGTGTGGTTTGGTGTGTGTGTGTGTGGTTTTTTTTTGTTGTTGTTGTTGAGTAGTTTATTTCACTGTGATCTGTCCTCAGGTGTGTGGCCTGGGAACAGGAATCTAGAGGTGGGTTTCTTGTACTTAATCTGGTCTGACAAATGCTGTGTTCCTGTTTGTGGAGTGCCCTAACCTGAGTAGGATGGCTGGGACTATTCAGCAGAACTGTGTCTTCTGGGAGTTTGGTATGATTTTTCAGATGAGCTATGTATGTGAATTGCACAGTACTGAGGACAAAATTTATTCAAAGTAGGAAGTGGGCTTCTTTACCTTTCATATCTTGCATACTACACTTTTTGAGCACTTTCAAAAATTGGCTGAAGCTGGTTTCAGTGAAGGGTTTGAGTTTGTTGGGATGTACTTGTTGTGTTCCAACCTGGACTGGGTTTGGTTGGCCAGCAATGGCTGGGCATAAATTTTTGACCTTGCTGGTTTAGGCTATGGTAGTATTAAGTATGTGTAGAAGCATCTGAAGTAACTACTTGGGTGGAAGAACATATTCGAAACCAAGGCCTGTGTTAGTACCTTGTTTGTTGTGTGGTGTGGTTTTTTTTTTTTTTTTTTTGCTTTCAGTGTGAACTTTAGCATTTAGGATTCTCTTTCTGTCAAACCTGATCTTTGCTTTTCAGTAGGACTTTGAGCCTGCTTGACAACTAAGCCTTAGCCCTATAACAGTGATTTATGGTAGTGAAGTTGGATGTGTTAGAGTCAAAACATCCTAAATAAAATGCAGGGAAAAAGATGAGAAGTGAAAATTCTGTAGTAAAGTCATACACAGAGTAAAGGTGCTTCCTGGTATTGATTGACAGGGGGCAATAATGTGCTTTGTTTTAAGGAAGTTCACTTCCCAAACAAGTAAGACTGCCTATCTGCATATTAGTGTGAAATGATGCGAAGAAGAAATAGTGTCACCAGCTGTTGTCTAGCAGATGATAAAAATCATGTAATTTAGATACCAGGGGCAGATTCTTCCACTTATCTTGGATGCGCATGCGTACAGCTGTGGACAAAAGTGTGATCCCAGCTTCTGAAAAGTAGTTTTCTGATGTGTATGTTAGTTCCTATTCTGGTCAATGTCTGCTACTGCTGATAAAGTTGTTTTGAAATTCGTCCACTTGGATATTTATTCTAATTTAACTTTCAACTGTTTGTTTGTTTTTTTTCCCAGTGCTTAGAAATGGGATGTGGCAGAACATTATGTGGAAAGAGGTAAATAACACTTTGAATGGTAAGGAATAGAAGACGACATTCTAGAGTCTTGCGGAAATAAATGTGAAGGCCCAGAGTTGATGCACACTGAGAATTCCCTGTCAGGTGGGGTGGGAGGGATCCTTTCTGTTGCAGTAGTGAAAATTGCCCTGAGCAAGGCACCCGTCTTTAAATGTTTGTACTATGTTTCTTTCAAATGCTAATGAACTGTTTTAAGTGTTCTTGCTTGGACAGTTAATATGCTCCAGGGTATAAACAGTATTTTGTTCTCAGTCTGCACCAAGAAGGGTAACTTTTCACTGCAAGGCTATATCTCCCTTGAAAGTCCAACAAAGGCTTATTTTGCTACCACTGCTAAAAAGCTCTTAAGTTTTGAGGCTAATAAGTGTGCTGTTTGATCAAGTAAGGAGCACAAGCCCTGCTGCTACCTTGGGCACTTGGAACCCGTGTTCTCAGAAGCCTGGTGCCAGGACCTTCTGAACTTTATTTCTAAAACTTGTTGAGATCCTTCAGGATGTATTGATCTCATTGTGGCTATTAATGCCTTTTTAAGGACAAAGTTAGCCCTGTTAACTAATACATGAGAAAAAAGTACACCCTTTAAAACCTTTGGGAAATGAGACACACATCAAGAGACCTAAAAGCAATTCTGCTGAAGTGCTGGTATTAGGATACAGTAGAAACTAAAGATTGCCAGGGATTCTGGTGGCTAATGATAATGCCTGTTTATGCTGTTCCATATCCTATTTGTAGTGAGAACAGTGAATTAAAGATATTTAAAGTGGAACCTGGAATCTGGTGTTCTTATATGCTTAGGCCATTCCTGAATTTGCCTGTGTCTGTCTGTATATTACGCCAGCTTGTGTTTGTTGGTAGGGAATAACAGTTCTGTGCTAGCCACCTTTAAGGCAGACTTCTGATCATTTGTTTTGCTGGTATTGGTAGGGAATTTGTGTTCAGTGGTATCAGAGTAAGGCTAATGAATCTGCCTTTTCAAATATGCCATATCTTTCAATTTTTATATATTGATGTGCTTAGAATGTTTTAGGTCCATTTCAGACTCTCAGGAGTGCGTTGGTGCTGAGCAGTCTGATAGCTACCAGGCAAGCTTGGCTTAATGTTTTGAGTGCTGTTGGGTCCTTCTTGGAGTGAAGAACACATTCATGCGTGCCAGAAACTCTTAGGTCTTCATCTTCTATAAATGAAGACTTTGCATGTCTCAAGTAACTATATGTCAGGGAAGAACTGGTTGATATCTACTTGTACAGGCATTATTCCTTGCAAGTGACTAGTACAAGCAGTGTATCTGAAGAAGGTGAAGGCAAAATTATAGGGATGACTGAGTAGGTAAGTAATATGGAGAAGGAATAGGAGAAACTCTTGATACTTGAAGAAGATAAGTATTAAAAGATATAACTTCTTCACGAGGTGAAAAAAAGACTTTAGGTTAAGTAAGACTAAAGGATGAACTCGAATTTGGATGATGGCAAGGTTATGAAAAAGAATTTTTAGTAAGTATGAGCCACAGAAGCTCATACTTTCCAAGTTACTATATCTATTTTTTTAATAGGAAATTGTTTCCTTTGCATTCAGAAAAGGGAAGCCTTTGATACTCCCAAACTTGCAGTGAAAAGTACTCTGACTTTCAGAAGCACTGTCTCTAGCTGTTCTGTGCATGATGCTGTTCTTTTGACTGGGTGAAAGAAAATAACAAACTAACATTCTAGACAAGCAAACTGTTTGTTTTTCTTTTCCATGCTACTGTACTCCTGCCCCTGACTCAACAGGTAGCAGTAGGAGATATTGTGAAGGTCACCAATGGGCAACATCTTCCAGCAGACATGATCATTATATCTTCCAGGTATCCTGAACGGGTGTGGAAATGATGTGTCTGATGAACTGAGGTGCAAAGGACTCTTGATTCTGTATTTGCTGTTAAGAAAAAAAAAAAGGCATCAGATGGCACTAATTCTTCTCCACATCTAAATTTCGACAATGTCAAAACAATGCTTTACTAGGCAACTATTCATGGATTGTTGTAGATAGGTTTTTAAGAAATAAGATTTCACAGTACCTGTAATTCATGGAGTGTATCACTGAGTTGGTTGGAAGACTGAAGGGCTGTTACAGAAACTTCTTGCAGTCAGTTGCTCTATGGCCATTTGAGAATCTCTCAGTTTAATTAAGGAAGCTTAAGTGTTCTTCCAGTTAATTCCACTGAGTTTCCAGTATATTTTCCTGCCTCTTAGGAAAGATTTTTCTTTCAAACACTAATTCTAAAAGGCTAGTGCATCTCATATCTAAACTAGCCTTCAAAATAGCTTTTGGGCTTTGCTTGTTGACTCCTTGTCTTTGATACAGTGCACATGTAGCCCATCCGTGGCATGGTAGCAACAGTGGACTGTTGAGACCTGCTTATTTTTCTGTATAAAATATAGGACAACTTCTTTATATTGGAGTACTGGCAAACAGAGCTTGGTTGCTTGTTCTTAAAAGCTGCTAATTTAGGTTCTATATTATATTGAATAACCTGAGGCCGTGTCAAGACCACTGTCTACTTAAATGAGATTTTAACAGGTGACAGTAGTGCAGTTCCTGTTGCTGAACATGCTTTTGTCTAATAGTCAAACCTTATGACACCTTGCTCTTCATAATTTCCTTGTGTCTGCATGCTTTTCAGCAGTGACTGCAGGTTGCTCTGGTCTCTAGGTTTCAGTTCTTAGATGACCTGGTTTCTAAGGGAACTTGTTTTCTAAGCTGGCACATTTTCTGCTCCACTCTTACTCTCTGTGCTGTTCCTGGGAGGTTTGGTGTTTTGTGGTGGTGTTTTTGTTGTTGTTGAAAGCAGCATGGGGAAGGTCAGCCTTCTTGAACTGTCATGTGATCAAGGACAGAGGTATATTTGCTCCATTTTAACACAATATTGTATTTTTTTAAAAACAAACTCCAAATTTTAAATAAGCACTTGTCAATCTTAATATGCAAATAGTTAGGCTACATGTCAGTATCAAATAACTTCCTGCTTTAGCATTGAGGAATATTTGCTCTGCTTGAGAATTCTCCTCTGATTTATTATACTAATAAACCTTCTGATTTAGTTCTTAACCTGCATGGGTCAGCTTCTTGTTCTGTGTTATTCAACTAACCTGCTGTCATTGGTAGTCTCATAATAATTGGCAAATTTAACTCAAAGTATGTTGGTTTGGGAAGAGCTTTGCTTGAAGTAAATAACAATTTCCATGGCAGTTCTGCTTCACGATTGGTATTATTCCTGTGATTCTTTCGAATGGCAATACAAAGTGTCCTCAGTTCACCAGAAGGCTTTGCATGTTCTGCAGGGGTGTGGGGTCTCTTGCTTGTAAGTGTTAATTTTCTGTGTCTGAGCTGACTGTCAGAGGTGATAAAAATAGTTGTTTTTATCTTGACTATTTTTTCCCCTCTAGAAGGAAGGTGAAATCAAATGAATTTTACATAGAGAATAAATTTACATGAATGAAAAAAGATCTGAATCAAAGCACAACTTTGTATGTAAACATGTCCACATTTCTGTGGAAACGGGAGGAATTATATTGCAAGAGGACTCCCTCCTGAATTAACCGCTTCTGTTGTAGTAGATAAGGTGTTTAACAGAAGTAAAATTGGAATCGAGCTGTGCTTAATCTGTGGCTTTTCTGCGTTCAGATTCAGGTTGCTCATGTAGGAGAAGACAACAGAATCTGAATTTTTTAAATAAAAATTGAAGAGGAAAATCTAGCTTCTCATTGTGTTACAAAAGTACCTGTTAACTGTGTTTTGTCCTAAGGAGCTGTCATTAATGACTCTGTTAAAGCAATTGATTACTTTGGAAAAAAATAGCAGCATCTCAAGCTATGAAAAATAATATGCTGAAGAAACATGTTTGAGTCCAGATGGGCAAGTGATATTCCTTAGCAGCCTGAGAAGACAGTTGTGGGGAATAAGTTTTGGTGGTGCCATACAGAGGTTTTAAATCTTAAGGGACCTGTCAGGAAAAAATCTATGATGAAAGTACCCATCACACAATCACGGAATGTTAGGGATTGGAAGGGACCTCAAAAGATCATCCAGTCCAGTCCCTGTGCCAGAGCAGAAACACCCAGATGAGGTTACACAGGAAGGTGTCCAGGTGGGTTTTGAATGTCTCCAGAGTAGGAGACTCCACAGCTCCCCTGGGCAGCCTGTTCCAGTGCTCTGTTACCCTCACTGAGAAGAGGTTTCTTCTCGTATTTAAGTGGAACCTTTTGTGTTCCAGTTTGTATCCATTACCCCTTGTCCTATCATTGGTTGTCACTGAGAAGAGCCTGGCTCCATCCTAGTGACACTCACCCTTTATATATTTATAAACATTAATGAGGTCACCCCTCAGTCTCTTCCAAATGAAAGAGACCCAGCTCCCTCAGTCTTTCCTCATAAGGGAGATGTTTCACTCCCCTAATCATCTTTGTTGCCCTTGACTCTCTCCAGGAGTTCCCTCTCCTTTTGGAACTGAGGGGCCCAGAACTGGACACAATATTCCAGGTGTGGTCTCCCCAGGGCAGAGTAGAGGGGAAGGAGAACCTCTCCACCCTCCTTCTAGTACGCCCCAGGATGCCATTGACCTTCTTGGCCACAAGGGCACAGTGCTGGCTCATGGTCATCCTGCTGTCTACCAGGACCCCCAGGTCCCTTTCCCCTACACTGCTACCCTTCCTTATCACAGGTGCTACCTATGCGGGGCTCATCTCTGTTAGATGTAGGTGAGAGCTGGACTAATGGAAAATTCACAGTTCTGTGAGAAAGACTTTTTTTTTTGGTAGGGGCAGAAGCACCTCTGGAAGATGCAGATCATAGCTCCTGGTTTTAATCTTATACCTTTTTCTGGTTTTCAGAAAAAGCTTATTAGTAGTGTCTTCAGATGTACCTCTGCAAGTTTCTCAGCTTTAATGTGATCTTGTGGCCATGACCTTTTGTGTGTACATGGAACTCAACAGCAGAGAGCACAACCTTCTTTATCCAAGCACATCCCCTTTTTACACTGTTCAATACTTACTGTTTTATCTATAGCTCTTGTTATCTGAAGAAGTTTTATGGATTGAAATGTAAAGTAGTCCACTTCAGGCATCTAAGTTTGTCATGACTTGTTACATTCTTATTAACCTTCTGATTTAGACCTGTTTTTCTCTGTATTTTGTTGTACTACATTGTTCATATCCAAAGATATCTTTGTAAAATGTGTGTTTTTAGCTGACTCTTTCATGGTCCTACATGACCAGTGTGGATTTTCTGTTCTGCAGCGTTTGAAGTGTATTGTGGACCATTCTGGTGCAAAAGTAGTATACAAAAAAGTACTGAGTTTTAATATTGAAAATGTTATGCCCCTTACAGTGAACCACAAGCCATGTGCTATATTGAAACAGCTAATCTTGATGGGGAGACGAATCTTAAAATACGACAGGTAAGTCAGATGGATTTTTTTTTTTTGCTATTTAGGTGTCTAACATTAGCTACAAAGCAGAGCTGAACTTGTATGACAGCAATACAAATACTTTTTTTAATATATATATTTTTCTAGGTGGCTGTAGCCACCTTTTCAATAGATGAAACCCAAGTAATAATGTTTCATGTGCAAGGAACTAGTTTGGGGCAACTATTGCAAGCCCACAAAGGCAAATCAAACAGACTTTGTTTTTTGCTGAAGGTCCAGTGAGTGGAATTGAAGTGCTGTATTTAAAAAAAAAAAGCCAGCTGTGCTTGTGACGAGAACTGTGGTTTCTGTTGTCACAAGTGCTGATCTGTCTATTGCTTCTGCCTCTGTGGAGTGCTCAAAAGGACCTTTTACATGTTTAGGCTCATTTGTGTTCTCTTTGTGGTAAGTAGTAGAATTTATTGGGGCATTTCTGTTTTTCTTGAAGTGTTTAGAAATAGTTCAGAATCTTTACCTGCTTTTGTTACTTAAAATCTCAGATTTGGATTAGTGTTTTGAAATATGGATTGTATTTAAAAAGCTGTACACTTGCTGCTTGTTTACTGCCTTTGTAGAACTGTGATTTACTGTTCTGGGTTGGCCCAATAGCTCAGATCTTAAGTTCCTGTCAGATTTTATTTGCTTCAGGACACATGCATAACAAAGTAAGGTTGTGGGGCATTTTAAGGCCTTGCTCTGGCTTGCAGTGCTGCAGTCAAAATTTGTCAAAAGAAACAGTAAGTGGATCACTCTAACCAGATGTAGACAGTTGAAAAGCAATAGTGTGTGTGTGTGCTCTGAGATGGAATAGCAATATGTTAGGGAACAGTTGCGTGATGGGTTGATAATTAAGCAGCATCAGAGGATAATGGCTGCAGTGACCCAAGAGAAGCACCACTCCTCAGTGACTGCGTTTAGCAGCAGTAACCCATCAGTGCAGCTGTGCTTTGAGAGGAAGCCAGGCCTGTTTAGATCACTTGTCTCCTCCTTCCTGCACATGTGCCCCTTTGTGCTTTGTGGATGGGACTTTCCTCTGGATTGTGGAGACACCATGTAGGTAATATGACTCTATTATCCAGGGGAATTTAAATCAATCCCATATAAACAGGAATCGTGTGTCCATAATGAATCTTCCTTACAGGAAAGGAACTTAATAACCATTAAGAAAAACCCAACTCAACCAGGCACGCACACACACACAAACAAAACCCCCAAACAACCAAACCAAAAAAACCCCAAGAAAACATACACCACCCCAAAACAAAATAATAACCCACTGACAAACCTGACGGTAAACCTCCACACATTTAACTACATTTGATATATTAGGTGTTGCAAGAAAGCATTGCTTTCCTAGGTTGCATTAGAATAACAATTTTGACAAGAATCTCTGTTGGATTGGTCTCTGCAGGGATTGTCTCAAACTTCTGGTCTCCAGTCAAGAGAAGAGTTGATGAAAGTATCTGGAAGGATTGAATGTGAAGGACCCAACCGTCATCTTTATGACTTTACTGGAAACTTGCGCTTAGATGGTCAAAGGTATTGACTTGACAACAGAGCCATAAACTTATTTGGTTAGGAAAAATGCTCCTGTGTGTTTTCAGTCTGCAACACTGAGCATGTTTTTGCTGGAGAAGAGGAGGGTAGTAAATAGCAGTTGTCAATCAGAGCATCTGCCATTATAGGATTACATAGTTTTGTCTTCCATAGGAAGCAGAAGACTCCATAGGGAGTTATGGTTTATTTGGAACTGTAGTGTGTTTTTTTTATTTTTATCGAAAGTAACCCCTGAAGAGAAGCAAGGGTGGGGGCAATAGTGGGGGTTTTTAGGATCTTCTTGTTACAGGAGATGTACAGAGGAACTGGGAAACCTTTCCCTTCCAACTAGAGCCAAAGGCTGCACCAAGTTCACATCTAAAGAGAAAAGATATCTCAGAATCTGGAGTCTTTTGAGTGTGCCTTTGATCTTTTGCAGCTCTTGGAAGTACATAACTTAGTACTTAAATTCATAGGATTTGGAAGTTCAGTAGGAACATACAGGCTTTATCTTGTACCTGTTTTGCTGCACAAAAACTGTATTCCTTGGGCAACTCAGCTGAATAGTGACAGATGCAATAATGGAAGATCTTTTCCATCCCACTTGACAATCATATGGGTAATACGGTTTTCCCAAAGTGTGTGTTTAATTGGATATGTGAGGTTATAAGCACGGTGGGGCTGAAATGAATGATCTCTTTGCAAGTGTGATGCTCCTCTGCTCTTGATGTGAGAGAACATACAAGCCAAGGTGAAGTACAGAGTAGGATTATGGCTGTCACAAACTCAAGTTTCAGATTACTAGAACAGCTCCCTTTTATCACCTTCACCCTACTGTGCTTTTGCAGGTGTTAGACTTCATGGGTTTTAGTGGTCTCTCAAGTTGTGTGGACGATTACTTTGTTACTTTTATGTTGTTGTTTGTGGGGTTTTTTTGTTTGTTTGGGTTTTTGTTTCGTTTCTTAATGGGCAAGTAAGGCTGAAAGGAGAATTACTTTTCTTAAGTGTCATCAAGAATTGAAGCATATACATACTTACTTTGCAGCCCAGTTCCTGTTGGTCCAGACCAGATCTTGCTAAGAGGTGCACAGCTGAGAAACACTCAATGGGTCTTGGGTATTGTTGTCTATACAGGACATGATACAAAACTCATGCAGGTAAAGTTTTTAAGGAGATCTAGGGCATGTTCTGATAAAAGCTGATTATCTTTCCTGTCTTCTGTTTGTTTTTTCGACTTGACTTTATGAAATGATTTGACTGATTGTATCTATTTAAGACCTCAAGGCTTTGAGAAATACAGTAGTCTTGTACATGAGGTTGCATGTGCACATGTGTAAACAGTTGTTGAGCTATTTATCTCAAAACACTTCAATATGTAAGCAAAACAACTGTATTGTATATTAATTGATCTGGTAGCTAAACAGCATTTAAAGCTGAGGGAGATGGTAATGACAGTTGAAGAGATGGTAATGGCCACCTACGATTTTAGCACTTGGAGATAATGAGGTGGAGACTACAGTCTCGGTATTGCTGTAATGGCAGGGAGCACCTGGAGAGATGAGCACCATCCATGTGTTCTTCACTGCTGCTGTTGGTGGGATGGACAGGCAGGAGATGAGTGTTCCAGGTCTTTAGAAGGGAATGGTTCTCTTCTTCCTGTCTCCTGTCAGTTTTGGAGAAATTAGGAGTGTTGACTCCTACTACGACCTTGTTGAGCTTTGCATACAACAGTGGGCTAAATAAAGTTGAAGTCACAAGTTCTATGATGGACGTTAAAAATAAAGACTGAGTTTGCCTCTGTACTTCTTGATTAAGCCATTGCCAAACTCTTTTTCCCTGTTGCTGTTCAGAATTCAACCAAAGCACCCCTGAAGAGATCAAATGTGGAGAAAGTGACCAACGTGCAGATCCTGGTTTTGTTCTGTATTCTCCTGGTGATGGCCCTTGTGAGTTCTGTAGGTGCCTTATTATGGAACAGAACGCATGGCGAAGTCGTCTGGTACCTTGGCTCCAACAGTGAGTATGCAGGCAGTGTGCTAGGGATTTATGAGACTGGAAGGCCAGCCAGGCTCTTACCTTTGCCTAATTAATGTGTAAAATAAGAAACAAAGGAACATGAGAAACAGAGCCTGTTGCGAACTCTTGATGGCCTGGTATTATTTTTTTGAAGAATGGCCTGGCATAAGTGAGCTTGCCTGCGAGGCTTCTGGTAGTAAAACCTTCTAAAGGTCAGGTAAATGTTACTGGACTGTCACCTAGGGAGAAAGGAAGAAAGACAAGAGTGGGGAGACTTATGGAAGCAACAGATTTCTCTAGATGTTTTTCAGTCAGAAATGCTGATCTTCTCTCATTGTGGAGAATATTGTTAAATGCTAAATGTTATGACTTGGTATTTATTGGACAATGTTTCAGAGTAGCTTTGTATTCTGACTATTATGTTGTAATTGGAAAACTGATCTCTTAGCATGCGTAGTAAGCCTGTATTTTATTTCATTTGTAACTCCTTGAATTTGTTAGTTCATGGTAAAGATAGGCCTAATGCAAACATGGATGAAATAAATGGCTCTCTGATAGACTTTTGCCTTGAGGGGATTACATTAGCCAGCTATAAAATGTGTTACAAACATTTTTGGGATGCAGATCTGAAAACAGTTCTCACAAACTGTGAATGGTCCTTCTGCTGGTGATTGCAAACCAGATGACAAAGGGTTTCTTTTGCAATTCAAGAACTGCAGTTGTGAAGTTGTGATAGTAATGTGAAAAAATCATATAGGAAGAATACTGAAGTGACTCATATTTGACATTGGCTTTTGGTAGTTTTGTCTTTTAGGAGCAGTATCAGCAACTTTCAAAGTTTCTTTGCCATCTTCCCCCTTGCTTTTTAGTGAGGAAGTTTAAATTTCTCTTCCAATGAAGAAGTAATATTGGAATAGTTGAATAGAACAAACTTGAACTTGTGCTAATATAAACTGTGGCTGCAACCTGTAATGAACAAGGATTACATAGTAGTCTGTATAGATGCTTCTTTGAAAATTGAATGCACAATTTCTGTCACTTCTGTAACTGCCATGCAAGGGAAAGGTTTTTCCAGGCTAAACAGAGATGTTAAATGTATAATTTCTATTAAGAGTGTATTGGGGAAAACTTTGCTGATAGCAAGTGTGCTTCTAATATTTCTGTAGACTAATCAAAGATGGAATTCCTGTGTGCTCACACTTGGAGGTGCCTGGTCCCAAACTTCCAAGTCTTGCTCTGATTTTCATTCGGCTTTAGCGACTTTCTCTGGCAGCTGTCACCTGGTTTTCTCCCCTGTTTTCTCGCTAACTTGTTGTAGTGCTGAAAACCCTTAGCTGAGGGCTGTGAACCTGCTGTGCTGGCTGCTCTGCTTGCTGACTGAGGTGCCTCCCTGTGCTTCAGGAAAAGTGAAGAGGAGACAAATGTAGAGACTTTAGATGTAAGGAGAGTCTGTGGGCAGCACTGTGAACAGGAGCCTTCATCCTGTGTCTCTGCTCAGCCTTGTCTATTCTACCTGCTGTAGGTTAATGCTTCCCCTTCCCTTTGGGAACCTGTGATGCTGGTAGATTGATTTGGGCGACTTGTCCCAAGTTGTCACCATTTAATAACAGCTCCTCTGCTTAGGCAGAATGCTTTAGTTAATTTCCAAAGTGTCTGTTTAATGGTCAGCTTGTTCTCTTAGATTTCTTTAGTGTGAGTAACTTCTAAGTTCTGCCAGTGCTGGGAACAAATTTTAGTCTTCACTTTGTTTTCTAATTCCACTGAGACATGTAGGCACTTTCTGAAATGTAATGCTGGTGGCTTTTAGGTGGGGCAGTTGACACATCAGATAAATCTCTAAATTTGGGGTTTAGTGTAGAATATCATGCTTCTCACTCTCTGATTAGCAAAAATAATTTAGTAACTGTTTGGTGAGGCTATCTGTTAGAACAACAGTCTAGCCCTTTTTTACGTGGCGTAATACACTGTGTACCCAGGCATGTGTTCTGTGGGTGTTTTATGCATGTAATATTGAAATCAATATTAGGCCGTTACACTAGACCTCAACACGCTTGCTGATTAATTTAGCACTACTAAATCTGATTAAGCCAACTGCAGAAGGATGTTTACCCCTATACTGTACAACTCAGACTTCTGCCTTCTGTCTCTTCATGCCTTATGTCTTTTGGTCCACAGAAATGCTGTCTGTCAACTTTGGATACAATCTGCTGACATTTATAATCTTGTACAACAACCTTATTCCAATCAGTCTTCTGGTGACATTGGAAGTTGTCAAGTTTACTCAGGCTCTTTTTATAAATTGGGTAAGTAACAAGAATAAATGTATTAAGATCAGTTTTTCAAAGGGACTTCAAATATTTCAGGGTGACGTTTTTTTACTAGATTTTCTGGTTACTTTTCTGATGCACCTTCTGGGACAGGTAGGGGAGAGTTCAGAGGATTTACTGTTTTAGTTCTGCATTCTACAGGAAATAAAGAGATGTATTGGAAAGAAGGTATCCTGTGCAAATGATCACTCTTGTATGCTTCTCTCAGCCACAGCAGAGAGAAAGACTAGACTTGGAGGTGTGGTGTTTTTTAGTGGTGTGTCTGTTGTGTGGTGGGTTTTTTGTGTGGTGTGTGTGTTTGGTTTTTGTTTTTAAATCCTGAGGCTGGCCTTAAGGTCACCTCTAGTATGACTCATGGTATTTCTGTAAGGAGATGAGTTGGTAGTGCCTTATGAAACAAAACAGTGGTCCCTTCTGTTCCAGCAAGTTTTACTTCAAAGTATATTTCTCTTCAGTTGTGGACCAAAAAATACTGTAGTGGTGTATCTTAAGCTGAACAAAACCAAAAGGAATACCTTGTCTTGATGTGCATGGTAATCCTTGGACTTGTAGTGGTTCCCCTAAAATACAAGTAAATAAGGTATAATTTGTCAGTTCTCTGAGGTGCTTATAATCTATTCTTAGAATACCAGGTCAGAAGGGACCTCAAGGTTCATCTGGTCCAGCCTTTCTTGGCAAAAGCATGGTATAGACAAGATGACCCAGCACCCTGTCCAGCTGCATCTTACAAGTGTCTGGTGTTGGGGAATCCACCACTTCCTTGGGGAGATTACTGCAGTGGCTGATTGTTCTCACAGTGAAAATTTTCCGTCTTTTGTCCAATCAGAATCTCTGTAGAAGTAACTCATTCCCATAGTTTCTCATCTTGTCCATGCGACTCCTTGTAAAAACGGAGTTTCTGTCCCTCAAGCCTTATTTGGTCAAGGCTGAACAAACCTGCTTCTCTCAGTCCCTCCTCATAGGGTGGTTTCCCAGTCCTTTGATTATCTTTGAGACCTTTCTCTGGACCCTCTACAACCTGTCTACATGTTTTTGTGTAGTGGGGACCAAAACAGCATTCATGTGTGGTCTGATGAGCACTGGTTAGAGCAGGATCATGACTGTCTCTGCTGGTGATGCCCTTGCTAATACGACACAGCATCTTGTTGACTTTCTTTGTCACAGCAGCATGTTGCTCATTCCTATTGATCTTGTTGTCCACCAGGACCACCAGGTCCCTTTTCCACAGAGCTGCACTCCATCTGGGTAGATCCCAGCATGTGCTGCACTCCTGGATTATGTTTTCCCAGGTGCAAGACCTTACACTTGTCCTTCCTGAACTTGGTAAGATTCTTGTTAGTCCACTCTTCCAGCCTACCCAGGTCATCCTGCAGGGTGGCTCTCCCTTCCAAAGCGTTTGGTTCACCACTCAGTTTGATGTCATTGACTAACTTCATCAGGGTACACTTGATCCCATCTTCCAGATCACTTATGAAGACGATAAACAGTGTTGGGTGCAATATCAGTACTTGGGGGACCCCACTCATGACAGGTTGCCAGTTTGAAAAGGAGCCATTTACCACCACCCTCTGGGTATGGCCTGTCAGCCCGTTCCTCACCTGCTGCAGAGGACACTTGTCTAGACCATAACATGTTGAGTGTCCCTAGGATGATGCCGTGGGAAACTGTATCAAAAGCCTTGGAGAAATCCAGGTAAAAAATGTCCACCACTCACCCCTTGTCAACCAAGCACCCCTGGTCATAGAAGGTCATCAGGTTTGTCACGCACAACTTGCCCCTGGTGAATCTGTGCTGGCTATTCCCAATCACATGCTTCAAATGACTTGTGACAGCCCCAGGAGGATTTGTTCTATAACTTTCCCAGGGACTGAAGAAAGACTGGGACTGTAATTTCCTGGATCCTCCTTTAAGCCCTTCTTGTAGATAGGGGTGACATTAGCTTTCTTTCAGTTTTCTGGGACATCCCTTGATCTCCACTTATCAGAAATTATGGAGAGTGGTCTTGCAAATGCTGTCAGCCAGCTCTCTTAATACCCTTGGGTGGGTATTGTTGAGCCCATCGATTTGTAGGGGTCAAGCTCCGGTAATAGTTTCTGTACCAGCTCTTCCTTCACTGATGGTGGGTCTGTGTTTGCATCAACCTGGGTTTCTTTTCCCAAGGACTAGGGCCCAACAGTGCCAGGAAAGCACTAGCTTAACTAGCATATCTGAGAAATTGGTTTGGTTTGTGTAGCAGCTGTTTTGTTTACCATCGTAATTAAAGTAGTGATAGGAGTTGATTTCACAGTGTGTCACTTAATTTCTCTCCAGTCATGGATGTGGCTAGAGTAAATTCAATTGTTTTAACTGAAGACCTATGATTAGCTTAGCTAATGACTGTTAGAACTTCCTTCTACTGTAGTAAATTGTTATGCTAGAGATGCAATGAAGGAAATGATAACCACCTATAACTGTGTCTGTTTTTTCTCATGGACATCTAGTATGGGGCTATACTTGGGAAAGCAGGTACCCCATTCAGTCTGGGATACTGTTTGTCTCTCAGGCCTTCAGAACCTCCACCAATGGAGTTAAATCAATCCAGTCAAGTTGGAGCTGACGAAAAGAAGACTGGAGACTTAAGTGTTTAATTTGCATGGCATATGTCTAATTTTGTTCTCATTTCAGGACATAGATATGTATTATCCTGAAACAGATACACCTGCAATGGCCAGAACCTCAAACCTTAATGAAGAACTTGGACAGGTAAGACAAAATTTTCTGAAGTGTAATGTTTGTGATGTGGTCTGAGAAGACAGAAGGTATAAGAGCATACTGTACAAATTTGCTTTATTCTGTTGCCCTGAGGCTCAGGTTAATGGGGCCTCTTTCCTTTCATTAGTCCAACTTTTCAAGGTAAAATAGTGATATATCACAGGATTAAATTCCAGGTCACATAGGCAGTTTTAAGCCTAGTATTGGAATCTTTATTTCTTACGTTCATTCTAAAGTGACATTTTCCTCAAGGGTGTTGAAGTGATGCTGTGTGGCTGTCTATACCAGAGCAGAATGTACAGGACTAAGCTTGGCTCATGAGCAGGCCAAGAGCCTCAACCTCTGCTCTTAGTTCTTTGTGTTTCTGACCACCTCATGGGACATGCAAGTCAAAAAAATGCGGTTCTGTTTCTGACTTTGATTGTGTTCCTTCAAGTATTTCCACTGTCCTTTTAGATAAAGATAACTTATGAATTTGCAGTTGTTCTAAGATTTTTTTTAATAAATTCTGCGAGTAAGATTTTTTCAAAATGGAAAGGCTTCCCAAAACAAGGTTACTGGAAAATACAACTTTGCTATTGGAGTTTTGTAGTACCATCAAGAAATCCTAGCTTTTTTCTTTGACTGCCAATGGCATGTGAACTTAATAATTTGGGTGAATTTGGTGTTGGAGGCAATGTTTGTGCACGTAAAATACATAATTGTTGTGTACTGCTCAACAGAATGGTAGTCAGTATTCTTCCTGCTTAATCTGATTGGCCTTTTTCTCAGGATTGTGAAAATTGGATTTGTGTTGAGATTGCTTTGATGTGGAGTCATCATCCTGCAAATTATGGTAGTGTTTTTGTCCAAAGTAAACTGTACTGTGTGGCATAATGTATATTGTTGGCCCATAGCCCCATCTGTTATTTACAGAAGTGGTTTACCTGGTGATTCTATGTAACTAGACAGAGTTTTTTTGAATCATTAATTGCATTGTTCGTGGGTGCATTTTTAAATTTTATGATAGAATGATGAATGACTTGAAGTTCACCTCAGATGTTTGGGTAATGGAGCCTGTGAAAGTTAGAAGTCAATGCTGTATTTGGAAGCAGTGTAGTGCAGAGCTGAAGAATCACTTAGCTAGTAGCATAGTGCACTGACTTCTAACTGAATTGCAGATTCTGAGGAAAAGCTTTTTGCAACTCTAGGCACAATACTATGGACTTTAAATTGGCTAACTCCTGTGTTAACACCATCCCTTCCTACCTGTTGCTGTTTTAAAATCTTATTGGGTACAGACGTAAAACAATGTGGAATTTAGCTTTCAGTTAATTTCTCTTGTGGCCTACTTGAAGGTGACAATCTTGAATCTGCTAATGCTCCAAGAAGTTGTGTTGGTGTTGTCTCCAAGTTTTAGCTGAAAGTCACTGGATTCCATTAAAGGATTATTAGTGTGGGCAGTGCCAACTGTGGCTGCGCATTTCACACTTGAGGATTGCTCATGGCAGGAAACCAGAAAAAGCAGCTTGTGTTTGCCTGCAGAATGTGGCTTGGACTCACTCTGTTATTCCTTGCACAATACTGTTTATGGGATAAAATCCCTAGCAAGTTCCTCGTGATCTTTGGAACACAGGATTTCTTCAGTGTATTAAGTTCCAGTGATTAAACCATCTTTGTTTTAATTCCCAGTCTTGCTGTTTGATGTTTGTATGGTTGAAAGACTTGGTAAATATTCAGCTAGCACAAGCAAGTACTTCTGTATTGACCATGCTGGAGCCTTTGCAATTGATACCTACTATTTGCATTTAGACATAAAGAAGAAATAATGTCATTAAATAAAGTAACTTTCCTGTTTATTTTCTTGTAGCATTGGCAAGACAAACCAAGCTGTAATAAGCCTGCATTGGGCAATACTATGACATTTGAGCCATGTTTCCCAGAATTTCCCTGATGCTTACCCTGTTTTCCACTTTAAATTTTGTTACTTTGCAAGTTGAACATTAGACTTTTTTTTCATTCCAGGTAAAATACCTGTTTTCTGATAAAACGGGTACTCTAACATGCAATATCATGAACTTTAAGAAATGTAGTATTGCTGGAGTGACGTATGGGTAGGTATGACTTTTTTAGCTTAATGTGTTCTTATTGATGGTACGTACTTTTATATCAGAACAGGATTAGAACATTCTGTTTTTCCATTTGTATTTTAGTATATTTTGTGGTCCCAGTTAATAGCTTTCATTTCTATGTCCTGCAATACTAATTATGAAATGCAAACCTTTACATGAAGTAAAGAGAAATAATTATGTACTTCCTAACTTACCTAATCACAGTTTAAACCAGACGTGCTAAATAAACTGTGGCCTTTCCAGAGTGAAGATAATGCAGCCCGAGGGTACCAGCTGTCAGTCATATTTCCTTTAGATGAACCAGAATTTCATTATAACTATGTAGCTGTAATTGTAGAGTAAAATTTTCTCTGCATGTCAGAGATACCCACTTACCAGTTTTGTTCTGTTTATTTCAAAAGGATCCCTTTAAGTCATGCTGGTATTTCATAGCCCTTGGCCTTTTGGGTCTTGAAAATGAAATCTTTCTTTGCTTAGTTTTCAATGGGTGGTCTTACTATCTCTGTGCAAGTTAATATTTGAGTTTCATGGTAGCTAAATTAGATACTCAAAAGGCAGAAAACTTGATTCAGATGTATGAACAGCTGAACCCATGGTTCCAGCATATGTTTGTATGTGCGATGACTCATTGATCTTTGCAAACCAAAAAATAGGTAGAAGATGAAGTGGAATAAATATTCTTTTTTCCGTTTTTGAACCCTCAGTCACTTTCCTGAGTTGGAAAGAGAACGCTCATCAGAAGACTTCAGGTAAATACATTCTCAGATGTTTGTTCTGTATAGCAGAGTGGGGACAAGCTATATAAAGACTGCTTTCCAATTTGGGCCTGGAAGAAGCCCAAAGGAGCGATTTGAGTAAAATGCTCTTCCAGCAGGAGCCTGATGCAGAGCTGGTGGGTGGTGATGGATCTTGTCTTCTGCATAGAGAGATGGTGGGTGGAGGGGAGCGGGGGATAGGCAGTGACTGGGGTGGCTTGGGTACATGCTAATGCAGTGCTTGTTTATAATTGCAGACAACCAAATTACAAGTGAAGAGTAATCTTTACAGTAACCTTACCTCTAGTTGGAGACTGAATGTTACTCTTTGCAATCACTGAGTTCAAACCTGAAAAGCAGAAGAAAAGGAACTGCTTTATTAAAAGGCTATGTTTTAATAATTAAACTGGGAAAGGTCTTGATATGGAGGTGTCTTATGTTAAGAGAACCACTCCTCTGTATTGAGAGTCTTAATGAATAGAGGTGATGGGTCTGTCCCATTCCACAGGGAGGAGTGAAAGTCTAGAGGTGTTACACAGGTGTCACTGTAGTGTATTCACATGAACAGAACGGGGGGAAGAGCCAGAGTGGGCTAATGGTGACTTTGGCAAATGTAAGAAAGAAGTGAGTTCCTATCCAAGAAGCAGGTAGACACTGAATACTGTGGGCTGCTTTATGATTAACTAAGTTAGGCTTCTATACTAGTCTGTCTCTTTTTTTTTATAATTGCCTTTTGGGAATGTGGTATGATATGATATGTTGCTATTTCAGCTGACATGTGATTTCTGTGGATGCTGCTTTTTCTTCCAGTGTGTTGCTGTTTCCTTCATTGCCATATTTCCTGTACTTGAATGCTGCTTTCCTAGTCAGTTGTGTGGAAAGGTTTCTTCCAGGTGTTAGTTTGGGGTACTCAAGCTTAAAACCTTCCAGTGATTAACTTGAAGTAGAACTGACTGAATAGACAGAGCTTAGGGATATTTATCTGATTTATTTTAGAAGCAAGTCACCTTGAAATCAAAGTATTTCAAGTACACTTAAAAGCTGCTTCTGCTACATCTGTTCTAGGAAGTGTGACACTTGAATCTTCTCAAATACACTTTTAAGCATAACCATCTCAGGTTTCTTGCTGGTGTCCTGAAGAAATCATTGCTCATTTACAGCTTTTGGTGCATTACTTACATGATGTTTTCCCAGTACTTTCAAGGATAGTGGAAGCTTATTTTGTTTTTCCTTTGCTTCCCAACAAAATGGATGAAGTATTAAGATGAAGTGTTGCCAGTGCTGTGTTTGATTATGCTTGTGTTGCTCTGCAGCCAGCTACCTCCTACCAGTGAATCGTGTGAATTTGATGACCCAAGACTGCTGCAAAACATTGAAAATAACCATGTAAGTCTATCCTCTGAATATCATGTCTCTTAAATATACTATTCTAGGCCTCTCTGGAATAGAATGCTAAACAAATCTACTTGTCTGATCAAATCTGCCATATGGGTTCCTCATGCAACCACAGATGCAAGCAGAGTGGGGAAAAATGAAACTACTGAATTAAAGGAACAATGACATTGATATGGATACCAGCTAGTTATGGAACAATTTGATATATACTAGTGTATATGGAAGATAGTATCTTCTACCAAATTAAGGTAGAAATTGTGATTCTTTAAAAGAAAAACTACTTGGATGTTTCTAACATCCATAGTGTTAAAATACCACTTATAACAGTAATTCAGGACATTGCAAGGTGGTACTGGTGTGAGACCTGCTGTAAAGACTGCCAATGTTGGGATTTCTAATTGCATAAAGTATGTAAAAGATGGGACTTAATTGCAAGCTTAAGCTGAGACTAAGACTTAGTGTTAGTCATCTTGTCTGTTTGTCCTAAAGGGTCTTAGTCCTTAGGAAAGTGTCGGTTCATTGCTTACTAAAACCCTGCAGCTATGAAGTGTCTGACTAGACACCAGATGATTTAAGTTATTTGTGAAAAACATGACCCTTCCCCCCGCCCCCCCGCTCAGTTCTGCAGAAGCTGTATCGCGGTGAGGCATCTGGGCATTGGCAAGTGCAAACTTGAGTGACAAATTCAGTTAACTAATTGCTCTCCTTAGTATAACTTCTGTGACTGGGCTGGTTAAGTTTATACGAGCATCTAAAATGTAGTTACATTGTACTGTTTGTGTGCTGCAAAGTTTGCTTTCTGTTTTGCTTTACATTACTGAAAAAGTTGAAATGCACCATATGGTTTAAATGCCTGAAGGAATATTTAATTACTTTGTGTGTCACTTAATAATCCTCAGGGTGATAGAGCCTGAAGATGGCTCCTGTGCTCCAACCTTCAGGATGCCAGTCCCCCCACGCCAATGTACTGGTTTCCTGTGTGGCCTTTGTAATCATCTGCATTGGGAAAACTTCTGACTGCCCATTACTTACAGCCAAGATTTGGCTTGCCTCTTGTTAGTGTTCTGTTTATATATGGCTACAGTTATTGCAGTTGCTGACTCCTGGTAATCATTTTGGATGGAAGGCTACTGGTTTAGGTGCAGGCTACAGATCAAGTGTGTTTGAGCAATTTCTCACTGTGTTGCTCTAGCCATCTATACAGGAAAGTGCTTTGGAATATTTTAATAGTCAACAGAAGAGGCTTGTGTGAAATGAGCTGTGACAGGAAGTTTCTTATCTAGCCTGAAGAAGACTCCTTAACTTTGGGATATCTCAAATTCTTTGACCTTCTCTGTGTAGAACTTCTATTTAGGATATAGAAGGAATATTTACTGTTGAAGCAGGCAAATAAAGCATTCTGGTAGCTTCCTTAGTTGTCACTTAGTCTAGACAGCTCAGGTAGAAGTCTCTGTTCTTTACATGTGTTCAGGTTTCTTTTTTGGCTGGCAACTGGAACAGAAAAACATTGTTTTCATTGTCCAGCTGACTGTTGGGCTGAGCACACTGAGAAGTCAGCCATCAGTCAGTTGGGAAACTTTTGGCTGATAAGATGTACCTTGTGTAGGCCAGAGATGTCTCTTGGAGTCTGATTGTGCTGGAGGGCTGGGTAACACCCACTGACAAGTGGTGGTTTAGTATAAGACACCAGAATGCAGGGACTATGTGTGATAGTTTGCTTAGGAAGTTCAGATCCATTTGTTGAACTGCATCAAGTGACATGAGGTCTGGATTACAGGGTAGGGGGGGAGTGGAGAATTGTGTGTTTGCAGCCCATTAGCTTTCTGCACTATGTCAGCTGTAAAGGTGTATAATCTGCATCCTTCTACTTGAAAAACCTCAGTGTCTTAGCTTCCATAGCTTGTAGATAGCTGCAGATACCACTTACAGATGTCTGATCATCTCCATTTTGGGAACTGAGGTGATAAAACTGAAGTGTTCTAGCACAAGTTGCCTTGTGGAGTCAGATGGTGCTGTACTCAGCTGAGCAATAAATTCCCTTTAAGCATTTGCCCTTCTGCAGCTGGAGCTGTCAAGGTGACATCTCTCACAAACATTCAATAAGTGCTTATTGCTCTGGTCTTGAAGATTTTTATATTGTTTTTTCTCAGGCCAGTTGCAAGTGTTATTTTAAAGCTGTCTCAGTGCCAAGTAATTTCCTTTCCAGGTTGAAAACAAGAAGTGATGTACTTGTCCTCATGAGACTGTCTTCCATCTGCTAGGAAGATTTTTAAAATCCTGTATCATCTTTAAATTTTATAGCTCTTCTGGGCCACTGGTGTGTAAGGATTGACTGATGGCTGGGTCCGCTCTTGAGGAACAGTCGAAGAATTATTGCCCTGTAGGAAATGTTCCAAGGAAAAATAACTTGTCTTCAAAACATGTGGAGGTTTCTCTTGGCTTCTCTGGGATTTTGATGTGGAAGAAAGTACCTAGGTTTGTCTGCCTGTGCTTTTTCCTCATAACAGCTTCTGTTGGATGAACGGTGCAACGTGCCAAGAATATGATGCGGTGTTGTTTTTATAGGGAAAACAGCATAAAATTCTATTAGGAACAGAAAATAGTTATTTCTAAAGATTTCAAAGAATGGTGAATATGCTAGATGGTCTTAATATTGGTGCTTGTGAGTTGCACACATGCTGTGGACAAACTCAGCATGGAGATGCAACCCTGTGTGGTGTGGGTTTATTCTTTACCCTGTTGACATGAGTACATGGAAGGAGGTAAAAAAGTTCAAGAATTGTAATTTGGATCTCATCCTAGACTCCTGTCTCACTGGGTTCTCTCTTGACTTCCTCTGCTAATTCCAGTTCACATATGAACTTTTTTCTGTGGCCCCCAAATTACCACTTGGGCAGGAAACAGCAAGCACGTGGTGCAGCTGCAGACACAAGAACTGGTTCTTTGAATTTATGTGATGAGTATTTTAGCAGCTGGTGAGGCAGAACAGGTAACTTGTATTTGAGTTGTGGCTTTACCTCAGTGGAAGTGTTTTAGATCTCTCCAACTTGTCTGCTTGTTTTTGTGAAGTGTGTGGGAACTGAGTGTTTTATCCCATCAGTCTTCGTTGAAATGGCTGCTCTGAGCAGCTGATTCTTAATTCCTTAGGAAAGCAGAACAAAAAAAGCATATCAAAACTTACTGAGATGAAAAACTGGAGTTTAAATTCTAATAGGGGGAAAATACATTCAGGTGGTGAGAACGTCTGGGAAGCTTTAGTTCAGAAATTAACTGTTGCCTGAAAACTGTCTGAACATTGTTCAACAGCTCACAATTAAATTTTTGTAGCTTGGCAGGCATTATATTTCACTCTTATGCTTTTACCCTTACTATGCATGGGACTTTAGAACTTTTTTTTCTCAAGTACAAGGCAGTATCTTTATAGGTTACATGTCAGTGGTTTTAGACAAGGTAAACTTGCATTTAACTCTATTCAAATGCTGGTAAATGTGTTCTGAGTCTGTTCTGGAAATACCGAATCTTCCCCAACCTTACCAGCTTCACTCATCTGGAGGTGCCCAACGTGGCTGAGTCATCACACTGTTCTACACATAGTTTAACAAACAAACCGGTAGGAATTTAGTGTTTTTTTAAGACGGCCATACTTCTCCCTAGTGATGAAATAGCTAAGTATTTTACTAGCTATCCTTGGCAGAATGTGCCATGTTTATGCGAAGTAATAAGCTCAAGTTGTTTGACTGTGCCTTAGTATCCCATTGGCTGTTTTTAGGCCACTTGCTCAAAAACCTGTCTTACTCATCTGGGAATATTATGAATGGAGACACTGATATGATACTGCTACAAGTAAAAGGTGGTATAGATAAATATCTCTAACTTCGCGTACAACTTCCGTGTAGTTTTATTAGGCTGTAAAGGGCTCAAATAATGCAGTTTCTGTCTTCACAATGAGGAGACCCAGATAAGGACACAGGTGACAAAACACAGATATATAGCTCTGCAGATTGCAGCTTCTTCCCCAAAAGGATGAGTTTTGACTCAGCATTTTGTTCCCTCTGAATAGGGGAGAACACAAAGGGGTAAAAACTTGTGATACATCTTTGACCAGTGGTCCATGCCCTGCTTGATAATGGATAATGCTGTGGCTTCTAGGTAGGGAATCTTTGCTTTCAGTGTAGATAATGCTTTGTAGATAACAATCCAGAGACTGCTTCCAAGATGATGGGACTTTGTCTCAGTGTCTGTACTTCTCAGCTTGTAGGGGCAGTGTGCAAAGGAAGTTTAGCCAGTGTTGTATGTTGCTGGTGTAGGTGGTTTTACACCCAGGTGTTCCATGGATCTTTGGAAAATGCGTTAAGAAAGAGGAGCCATAGCTTTCACCCAGAGCTGTTGGTACACAGTGGGAAAAGTTAGGGGAGAAGGCACTTGGAATGAGAGCTGCCTGTGGACAGATGAACAAGAGACTAAAATATGCAAACTTTGTTCCTGCTACAGACAAATAAAGGAGGAAGAAATGGGGGAAAGAAATAGAGCTGAGCTTAACAAATGAGCAGGCAAGCAATGTCTTGCAGACAGAGTTGCTTTCACAGAGGAAAATAGGAAATCAGAATCAGTTAGAAGTCCCACAAGTTGTCTTATGCTGGAGTTAAGCTTGGCATGATGCAAGGGTTGTATTGCTACAGAAGCCATTAATGAGTTTTCTGTTCACAGCTCTGAAGCAGGAATTGGAATTCTCTATCCTGAATCATGCCAATGCAATAAATATTGTCAGTGCAGCAACAATATAGCAGGGAAACAAATGACAGCTGTGTGGAGGAGCTGATGTGATAAGCTGGGCCTCTGTCTGGTGATTTCTTGCTGTAGGACTGGAAGATTGCCATGTAATCCATTGTGAGCTGTGAAAATACCAAGTCAGCAATGAATTGCATTGCTGGCTTGAAAGCAGAAATATATACATAGGAAGGATTAAAACCTGTGACAATACTGGAGACAGGTTTATTTCCAACTGATAGACACTTTCATAGTGTGTTCTAAGGGGGTAAGTGGTACGTGTGTGAGGACAGAGTTCTGCAGCAATGGATGCTGAAACAGGAGTCTGGCAGGCTGTGTATTTTGAGGTGGAGTTGTAATGTTCATTGCTTTCACTGAAAATAATGAAGCAACAGTAACCTCCTGATGAGCAGTTTACTGGGGACTTCACATTTTTCACACTACTCTCTGATTATATTCTGTCTGCTTATTTTGTCGAATGCAGCCTCTGCACTCCAGCATGTCAGAAGTTAGGACTGTTATTTTAGTGGCATGTGACCATTCAATTCAGAAATTTCAATATGCAAAGATGTATGAAACAGTTATTTTGAGAATATGCATGACAAAGTACATGAAGTGAAACAAGAATATAAGTGTTGGATCGTCATTCTTTTCATTACATTTTTTTCTGATGTGCTTTTTGTTCGTACATGTTAACACAACGTTTACCAGCTGACATTGTTTTGTGGCTTTTGTGGTAATTTACTTGCTACTAATGCCGCTTTGCCAGTACATCTTTCTGTTGTACAAGTATGCGGGCTATGTGTACCATATGGAAACAACAAACTCTAGTATTTTTTCTTATTCTTGGTCTTGTCCCTGAAATAGGACCTGAGATAGGAAGAAAAAAACAACAATCCCTTAGTTTTTATTTTTGTGACATAGCTTGGCTTGTTGGAAAGAAGCATTAAGAAGTCTGAGAGCCAGTGGTGAATGCTGCTGGCTTACTGGTGAAGTTGCATTTTATATTAAGTGCCATTCTAAGTGGGAAATGGAGAATTCTTTATTGTCATAGTAGTTCGCTGTGATTAAGGGGTTTTGTAAAATAACCGTGTGCTGCATTTCGGATAGTAGTACTGCATATATGGTTAGAAAAACACATGTAATACAAGTCTTGCATCAGCGGGGTTTTGGTGGCATGTAGTTTTCACTTGAAAGAGTTTCATTTGAACATAGCAGGGCTTTTTGCTGCTGTGAAACTTTCTGATGTACACTAGCAGAATAAATTGTGTAGAAGCACCTTTGAATTAGCTGTTTGAAAAAAAATACAAACAACCCTGGGACTAGAGTCTTGTAGGATTCTTCTCCATCTGAGCTCAGTTTTAGTATTAAAATAGTGGGGTTTTGGCTTGACCTTATGCTAATAGCTCTTGTAATGCTATTGATTTTGTAATGGCTCTGTTATGACAGAGTATATACAAAATATGCTATGCTAATAAAAACTAGGTGATATTTTTATATGCACAAACTCAGAGTTCACGAAATCTGCTTAAGGCTTTTGTGAAGGTAGAACTGATGAGCTCTTTCTGACTCAGCCCTGGAGCAGACGGTGCTGCGACGTAAGATTTTGATGCTACCAACTGTGGGTGTTACAGATAAAGCAGAGCTGGGCAAGTGAAATGTGTTCACTTCAGCTGTTCCAGCCAAGTGTCTTAAAGATCCGTGTGACATGTGGATGGAGATCCTATGGCAGGTTGGAAGCTGGGCAGCTGAGCACCATTGCTGACTGCTGTGGGACTGGAAATGCTGGGCCAGAAGGAGGAGTGCAAAGGAGAGCAGAATGGGATGGGGGAATAAATTTCAAATCATTATAGCTGTACTTGCCAGAACTTGGTGATTGGAGGCCTGTGACCAAGTACCATGGCATCTTCAGAGTGTCATACAGCTGATTTCTCTTTAAGCACTTGAGGATGGCTGGTGACTGTGGTCTGTGAATAGTACTTTATATTGTGTGTTCTTATGCTGAATGTGTAGGGATTGGTCAGATTTCTGCTTGGCTGGATGATGTGTTCCTGTGGCAGAGCACATGATGTTGCCTTGTACTGGCTGATCAACTGTTGTCAGCTCTGTATGTTCATCACTAAGGGTGCAGCTGAAATGAGTTTAATTCTGATGTGCTTACTGTCAGTCTCTTGAAAGTTGTGGAAGCTACCAAAGGAGTAGTTCCTGTTACTTGATTATTATTAGCATCTTGTGGCAGACATCTTTGCCTATATGAAGCTTGGGGTGCTACAAAATGGATGCTTATATATTCATAGACATGAGGGAATATTCTGGCTTCCTGGCTTTCTCTAACTTGAGACCTTCATCATTAGCACTCTGGTTCATCAGTGATGGCCCTTAACTCTGCTGTGTTGATGTCCTTGGGCCAAGACACACCAAGAGCACAATACTTTCGGTTTGTTTGTGGTACCTAAGAGGCCATCTGATGTTGGTGAACAGCTGCCCCTCAGTCTGTGTGTAGTACTAAACCCGACTGTCCTGCTCTCTTGTCTAGCCCACCGCTGTGCACATACAGGAGTTCCTCACTCTGCTGGCTGTGTGTCACACTGTCGTTCCTGAGAGACAAGGAAATAAAATAATCTACCAGGCCTCCTCTCCAGGTTGGTTGTTGCTTTCTTTTTTTGGGAGGGAAAGAGTGAGGGAGTAGAAGTAGATAGAAGGAAGGTCCAGAAATTTCTGTCAAGGTTATTTATTTTGAAAGCAAGATGTCTCCCGTGATCCTAGCAGTAGATCTGGCATCTTCCGTCATCAGTGCACACTGCTATTAAATTCCTTCTGCAAACCTGCCAAGTCAATGGTGTTTCTGTAAAGATAGGCCGGGCTTATGATCCGTTCTGCTCTCATGGGACCTTCTAATCTGGCCTTTGTGTAGGGGTGAAAAGCAAAAATAAAACTTTCACTGCATAGAGCTTATCTATGGAAATAGATTGCTTTTGTATGAACAGTTACTTGCTGTATTTTACATAACTGCCAACTGTTTTTATTGATGTAGTAGCTTCCTGTCTTGCTCTATGCAGATACAAGGTACTGATACATGACACAGTACAGCCCAGAGCGGAGTCCTGACTGTGTTTGAGCCTTCCCTTAGCCCATTTCTTCCTCTTTTCAGGTAGCACAGAGGGTACTGAAGGAGGTAGACAGGGCCAAAATGCAGAACAGCAGGGCCCTGCTCCCCATCAAATTTTTCTGTTACTGTGGGTGTTTCTGGATTTACTGTGGTGATGTATTGAGTGATGGAGCAGCATCTTATGTCTTAGAGTGTCTGAAGAGCCAGGTGAAGAGCCCATGTAAAGCAGCTCTGATCAGCACTGATGAACTGTGAGGAGCGTAAGAGTGCTGTAGAGACATGAGGGTTGCTGGAGTTGAGTACTGAATCCACTGATATGGTGGTTGTGCCTAATGCCACTTGCTACTCAAGGCTTTATAACTACCTATTACAGGTAGAGGTGTTGGCTCTGGTTTCACCTCTGTTGTTTGAGCTTTTAATGACACTTCAGTCTCCGGAGGACAGTCCTGTATTTCTGTAGCACCTGAATTTAGTGCATTTACAGTGGGAAATAGATTAAATGCATGTTGTAGGAATTTATAGTAATATAGCTTTGATCTTGCTTTCAGAACTGGTATATTACCCATTTTTCATGTAGATAAGTATGGCTCCTCCACAACAATAGAGTTTAATGCTTCAGTAGTTACAGCATACTTTGAGGATGGTGTTTGTGTAGTTGATATTGCATGGCCTTTGTGGGACTAAAATATGAATGTTCTTGCTGAAGTGTGTGCAGAGCTACTCTAGCAGCCCTACAGATGGGGGAATATGAGGCAAAGGGGCCTTTGGTGTTTTGGCAGCATGGCATATTTAAGTATGGGCTTTGCAGGCCTGTTCTGCATACCAATTTAAAGTTAAATATTTCTTGTGTTGGCAGATGAAGGGGCATTAGTGAAAGGAGCAAAAAAACTTGGTTATATCTTCACAGCACGGACTCCACATTCAGTTATCATTGATGCGGTAAGTAGCAGACGTGCATGGCACACACTGCCAAGCTCCTGCAGAGTGTGAATGTCTCCTGGGTGGTCCCTGTGAGTTCCCCTCTACAGAACCTTTAAGGGTGCCACATGTAAAAGGCTTTTGCAGACTGGGAGAAGTTGTATTACTTTCTTTTTTGGATGCAAAAGTCCTCTGCCTTTTTGTGTAGTATGGGCAATTGCAAGTTGCAAGCTTATATGGGAAATGACGGCAGTTATGACTGAAAAATATTTCCCTTGTCTGGGAAGCACAGATGAGCACACTCAGACCAGAAGGAAATTCATGTGTCTGGGAGGTCTTTCTAACTTACGTGTAATGGTTACTGTACTTCTAAATGTTTGGTTTCATATATTAAAATGGAATTTGTCTTTTGAGTAAGATCTTCGGTAGATGATGTATCTACTTACCAAGCTCTGTATGCTGCAGGGGTTAATGGATTAGAGTTGACACAGGCGGTCTCAAACTCATGTGAACGCATTCTGACTTAGGTTGCAGTGTAAGGTGGCTACAGATTACACAGGTGCAACTAAGATGAGGACTTTATCTCTGGAATACATAGTAGGGTACTTATTAAGAATAATGGATATGTTCTTGTCCTTCCTCTCAGGTGTGTTCACTTTCAAGTTTCTTGGTACACTGACAAGCTAAGCACATAAAACATGTATCTTTGTAGGACTTGTCACATTTTTTTTATAGCTACTCAGGAAACTGCTGTTTAGTTTAAGGGGAAGAGTGTAGGATGAGCAGCGTGATCTACAGCTAGCTAGACTTCTCTGCAGGAAGACCCAGGTTCATCTCACCTAGTTCCATAATCCTCATCCATACCAGGCTGGGAGCGTGGTCAGTCTGTAGCCAGTAATAAAAGCTGTCACTCCCAGGGGTTCCTGTCTCTCTTCATTGCCTACATCAGTGGCAGCACACGGAACACAGGTTGGAGGTGGCTTTTGGTCTTGAGGGTATTGCTAAATTGATATGTGCCTTGCAGGATGTAACTCAGCACTGGAATTAGATTTTGCTACAGCCTTTTCTTTAACGGTGTGCTACAAATACTACTGGAGTTCTGAACCTCCAGTAACTCCCACTGCTCCCTCCATCTGTCACACAAAAGGAATGGCATAGACAAGGCATTTCTAAATCCTTTTACTTGCTTGGGTTGCTTGTGCTGAAGCCCAGCGAACAGTTGTTGCTGATAACAGGATTTACTCCTCAGTTAAGCATTTTTTACCATTAGAAAGTGTAATCTAACTTGCTTGTAAATTCAAGTAAAGGAAATACTAAGGCATTTCAGACAAAGGTTATTGTAATACCAAATCTGATGGCATGTTTATTGTAACTTGGAATAATTCTCTGTGTGTAATATATTTCGTAGTTGGTAGCTGTTAGAAAGTAAACATGCAGCGTAACTTTTGAAGTGTGCTTATCCTTATATAGTAAGATTAGTTCCTTGAGATGGTGTAAAAATAGTACATGGAGGATACCACAATTTTAGCTGTTAAAGTAAGAATAGAATGCTTCATTAAATAGGGCTCTGCATCACTTTTACCATAAGAGGGAGCTATTACCACATTTTATTTACACTGGAGTGTGTGAACAGGTGTGTTAACCAATTTGCCTGTTTACAGAGTTAAGAATATACTGCAAATCGTGCTTACAATACTGCATGTTTTCTTTTGTAGCTGGGAAAAGAAAAAACCTTTGAAATTCTTAATGTGCTGGAGTTTTCCAGGTAAGTTTTCCTGTGATATATCAAATGCAGGGGAACAAGAATACCACTTTTGTAAGTGTGTTATCTAGAATAAAAAGATTCAGCTGATGCGATAGAAAAGCTGAACTTCCTTAACTTTGTCCTGCTCCTCCATCCCTTTAGTTTCCAATACAGGATTGACAGCTGCTTGCATACTGCTGGCTGTTGGCAGGTGGGCATGAAACTCTCCCCTGCTGTTCCAGCTCCATTGGCTTATTGAGAAGTTGCTGCCCTAAAGTGTCATTCTGTGCCTCACTGATTTCCTGATATTACTTCTCTACTTCAAGAGCATGCCTTGAGATTCAGATTACACTCTTCTGGTGCTTCTGTATGTTAATTGGTTTTGAGTAGGTGGAATCTACAGTAAGAGGGCTTTTTGGTGTCCCTTTTTAACAACCACTACAGCCATGAAGAACTAAGCAGTGCAGGCACTTAGACCTTATCAGGTTAGTTAGGATGGGCACTGCTTGGGTATCAAGAAGCCTTGTGTTACGAATTGTGCCCTGAATCACTGGACAACATTAAAGGTTTGTCAGTTGATAAGTTTTGCTGGTTTGGGTGGTGTTAGTCAGCAGGCTTTTCTGCTGTTTTTTCTACTCTTACTGTGGCTTAAAATGTCGGTCTTGTTTTCTGCCCTCTAAATTATCTAGTTCTGCTTTAAAGGAGTATGTAAGAAAAAAGTCAGGGAGGATTTGGGTAGGTGGCTTTTCTTGTGTCCTACCTTACTTTGAGTCTTGTTCTTGATTACTTTCCCCTTTCCAATCAAAGTTGAAATACTTGCACTACTGGGGCAATATCTAAAATGATGCTAGAAAAGTTCTTCAGGGTTTCTGACAAGTTGACCAATACCCTGGTGTCTACAGACAGGTGTGTCTGTAGCCTACATGCAGCACTGGTAGAAAATGCTGGTTTAATTCTTTCCTGTTTGTCTCAACTTCCCTCTTGACCAGTGAGGGAGCTCCTGTAATTAGATTTCAAAAAGCATGTGGAAATTTTTCAGTGTCACTGGCTTGCTGCAGAAATTCTGGGCATAGTTAACTGCTGTGCTTGCAGACTTTCTTCAGAAAGTTTCAGAAAGGATTGTGTTGTGTATGATCATACGTGCCAAGAGCTTAGTTCCTTACACATGGATCTTGAGCCCTGAAAATGGGTTATATTTCCCAGAGCAACTTCAGAGGAGGAGGAAGATTGCTCTGCACTGGTCTCTCTGTACATACTGGCAAGAAAGGAATGAGGAGGGAGGATACTTCTTAGCTCTCCTTTTGCTAAGGAAAAGAATTATAGTTACAGATAATTTCTTCTGAATATGAAAACACATGTTCTTAGGGTTGTCTTGGTGACAGTTGATTTGCTTTTCTCTGCCTCTTAGCTGCTGATATTTTCTAGTGGCTCTTTTAAAGTGTTTAAGATCAATTTTGATGTTTATCAAACAAAAAGCCTCCTTGCCTACCTTCCTTTCTTAAAACTCTGTATGCTACAGTTCAACTTTGTTTTAAAAATATATATCCCTAAACCTGACTATCTTGCTATGCTGCCCTGCTCAGGGGGTCTGACTTTTTTTACATAATGCCAACTCTGTAGTTCTGATTAGACCAGTAAAAAGAACCTGTAGAGAGGCGCAGAGTTCATCTGTACCATGATTCTTTTCCATGACATTTCTGCATTCCTTTCAGTTAGAAGATAAATAACTGCCTAATAACTAACCTGGATGGTTAGTTATTTCGATACCTGTAATAAATATGCATTCAGCCATAATGATTCCATTTCTAGCCTGAGTCCCCAGAACAATTTTACTTGAGAAATAAGGAAAAGCTGAGAATAAATGTGGCTTCCTCTTCTTTCAAGAGGATTTTTGTGCCATCTAGTTCTTTCTCAATTTTTTCCAAATGGTTGCTCACATTGGTGTGCAGGTCTGTGTTCTGGTTGAGTGCTCACTAATAGGGCTGAAACTGGAAGTGGACAATTTTTAGTATTTCTCTTTGCTGTCAAGGAATATGGGGTCTTAAGTTCTTACTGTTACATCACACCTGATCTCAGATGCAGTAAGCACATCGGAGAAAATTCACTGGCTAAAGCTTGACTTGCTTGGCATCACTGTGACTAATGAAAGCAAGTATTTTTCTTTCAATAGCAACAGGAAGAGAATGTCCGTGATTGTTCGAACTCCAGCAGGAAAACTACGTCTCTACTGCAAAGGGGCTGTAAGTAATTATGCTACCTAATGGAGAACTAACACTGCCAGTTATTGTTTCCACAGCTGTGGCTGATGCTGGCATTTTGTGTCTCATACATCCATAATACCTGTTGACTTTCTGCTTAGGGCCAGGTGATTTCTATCTGTCATTCCTCCCCTGACTCCTGCTGCAGGCAGGAGTATTTCTGGGCTTTCAGCTACTCTGTTGAAATCCTGAAACTAATGGGAGCAGAACCTTTCGCTTATGCAAAGGCAGGATTTCACCCAGCTGTGCAGCAGCAGTTCAGGAGCTTGACTAAATGCTGTTGTCTGAATCTGTAATACTAAGATCTGTTCTCAAGTGGTTGGCTCTTGATCTGCCTCTTCCATCTCTGCACCTGCTGTTATTTGTCATAATGACTTGCACCATGTTGTGCTTCTGTCTTCACTGACAAGAGCAATAACTTACTAAGTATAAAGGCTGCAAAACTAGCATTGGCCATAGCCTGAGTGTGGTTCTAATTTCAATGGAAAACAATGCAGGTGGCTTTTTCCAACTGGGAGAACTATTTCTGACTTCTGTAAGGATCTGATTTTCTTGAACTTGTCCTGACATAGATCTGGATGCACTGGTCTGTTGATTTAGTTTAACTCCCCTGATTTGATTTAGATGTGCTGGCTTTGTGCTGGTGTGATGGGAGTGAATTAAGCCCACTCTTATGGTATTTCAACATTGTATGCTTAGTAGGGTTGCACAGATCTGCAGCTCCTTGTTGCCAGTGTTTAGTGTTTCTTGGAGCATGACACTGGAAGGGATGGAGAATGGGGAGAGTCATAGTAAAAAGCTTTGTGCCATCTTCTGTATGAGCAGACTCAAATGTCTAACAGAGCAAAAGGGTTATAGTAATTAGTGGAATCTGGTGATTTGTCTTGTATGTTCTGCTGCATCCACCCCTCAGCTAAACTGTAAATTAACTGCTGATGCTACATGAACCCTTCCACATTATGATAGTCATCTCCAGTCCTGTCACATCCATCACAAATTACTTGTTTTGTATGCCTGTCTCTAACTGGTGATAGATGTAGGCTTGTAAACTTGGTTTGAGAGTATGTATGTGAGTGAAAGCAGGATTTGTGTATTGTACATGTGTGTAGCAACCTGCTCTGGTAGCTGCAGAATAGAATCCAGAGACTCTAAATATGTAGGTGCTGGTGCTGCATTTTGATTTTAGCTGTTATCTGTACTTTTTCAATTGCCCTCTGATTTAGTGATGAAGAAAGTTATTGTAAGAGGGAGATTATTTCAGGGAGAATTTTGTGGTAGAATCTGTTCAGTGTTTCTGCCTTCTATTTTTTTAACATCAGTGGGAATCTTTTCTAGAAGGGATTGCAAGAAATTCTGTACGGGACTACAATGTGTGCTGAATAAGACCAGACGCTTACATGCTCTGAAAATCAATGTATCTGCTTAGTAATTCAGAAAGGAGTGGTCTGTACTGCCTAATAATGGGGACCCCTATATGGAAAGAGGGGAGGACAGCAGAGTGTGCTTCTGTCTTCATCATTTGAAGTGGGTGCAGTATCTCTGCCACTGGGCACAATCCAGATTACTTAATCCAACCGTAGTCTTTTAATCTGAATGTGTACTTGTAGACACATCTTGGGTTCTGATATTAGCAAGTTCATTCAGGTTACTTCACTTGAGCTTGTAAATAACCAAATGAGCACTTCAGTTATAAACTTACTCTGTTGTAATGACTTTGGTTTCAATAGGATAATGTGATTTTTGAGAGGCTTTCTAAAGATTCGCAGTATATGGAGCAAACACTGTGCCATCTTGAATACTTCGCAACAGAAGGTAAGAGAAAGAACGTGTCATGAGAATTCAAGATACCAAATGGCAGCATGTTCTGGGCTAAGCTTTGCAGTGCTTAAAATGGTTATGAAGATTGAGAAGTGGTGTGTAATCAGCAGATAAACAGCTCTCGGATAACTTTACACCAACGGCAGTTTGTGCCTTGCCTCTGTGCACTTAGAGTAGAGAAGTGGAATTTGGAAGGAAAGATGTGGTTCTGTATGACCATGATGAAGGGAAGAGCCACCCCAATTATATTGCAGTTAGAAGTGGTTTTGCTAGTGTCAACGTCAAATGACAACATCTCTGGCTTTATGGAGTGGAATGATCACCTGAACAAACATGCTAAGAAACCTGGAAGACCAAGACAATGATGATCTGAAGTGGTCTCTAAGACTTTTGAGTGATATTACACTTCCATTCACAGGGAAGTGTTTGGCTTTGTTCTTTCTTCTGTAGTAGCAGAAAATATTTGCGTTATAGTAAAACCATGAAACAGGGTGTGGGGTTTTTTTTTTTGCTAAATATGAAAACATTTATTCAGCTTTTTAAGATAACTTTTTGTGTGGAGTCCCACATTCTCAGTAACTAAACTTCTGTGTTTTATGGCACACACTCCTTTCTGCTTGACTCTTGCCAGGAAAAAAAAAATCATTACTTCTGTATGCTAACTTTTGTTGGTTGTCTAATAGAATGTTTTTCATACTTTATGGACCCTATTCTCTCAATTCTTTTGTGCAAGTGTAACTGGTATTATTACTGTGTGTTATGTGCGTATACTGTAGGAGAAATCAGTCCTAAAATGAAACATGTGCTGTGCAGTATGTTTGACTAAGTAATATCTCTAGTCACAATATGTACCTAGCTATTTGTTTAATTTGATCGTTTAGAAATACATGAAGGCCAAGCTTGCTTTCATACTTAAACTACAAAGATTAAAGATTGTCCTTTTGTTGCTCCAATATGGCTAGATTGCAATACTGAAAACCATGAAAACGTTTCTGCCTGTTAGGCTGTCTTGATTTGCATCATCATTAGGAATCTAAGTGAGCCAGGCTTTTGTTTTACGTTTGTGAAAACCCAAATGCTTCGAAAATGTCTGGGGAGATTTTCTGGAATCTGGAGTTTGTGTGCATTGAATGCTCTGTTTGGCTCCAGTGAGAGGGTTAGAATTCAGCATTCATTAGGGCATTAATGAGTTGATGATACTCAGTGTTGTTTTACTGTGTGTAATGACTGTCTTCTATTCTGTAGGTCTGAGGACGCTGTGCATTGCTTATGCAGACCTGTCTGAAAACTCATACAGAGAGTGGCTGAATGTCTACAATGAAAGCAGTACAGTTCTGAAAGACAGAACTCAGAAGCTGGAGGAATGCTATGAGATCATTGAAAAGGTAAGATGCATGGTGTTTTTATCAGATATAGATTCTCTTACATGTGTTTTCCCCATGGAATTTGGGCTTTAGACAGTAAACCAAACCATTAATTTCATGAATGAGGAACTGTAAAAGTATTCTTAGTTGGCAACCTGTTGAGTCCATACACCTCTCAAGTTTTAATTTGTGAATCTGAGACTAACTTATATATAAAAGGTAATAGCTACTTATAAACTTTTTTCTCACATTCTGTTTATTTTGCTCTATTTTATAAGGTTGCTGTAACGTGGTAAAGATACTGCATAAAATTGTTGTATTGCACGAAGTTGCCATGTACTGGTATGTGAAGACAAACTTATTCCTGTTCGTGACAGCAGTCACAGTTCAGATTTTCTGATGGCTGTTGACAGAAGTGTTCACCAAGGCCTGTGGACACATAGACTGAAAAAAAGATGAAAGACTGCTCTTGAGGCAAAGAGCAAAACTCATAATTCTGGAAAGGGAAAGTAGGTATCAGAGTTTCAATTTGAAACTCTGATCACACACTGAGTGAAATGATAAAACGTCAACACTAGGGGCCAGTGTTTCTTTGATACTCGTTGGTCTTTCTGAAATGTTGATAGTCCCCTTCCTCACTTCTGTTTATTCAAGCTCTTTCCCCTCATTCCAGTTATTTCACTCTTATTTTATTTAGTTGTTTCTTTAAAAGGCTCTTTGAACTTCAGTTTCTTTGAAAATTAATATTAACACTTCAACTTAAGTTCTGTATCACTACTGATTGTATAAGTTGGGGCAGGAGAGGGAAGGTGGTTGCAACTATGGTATGAGCCAATTTCATAGAGTAATAGGAAAACTCCAAGAACTCTTTAAGCAATAGCTGAAGATGGCATCTTACTTTTCAAACTAACACCTAAAGTTGTCTTATGTGTGTAGTCAGTCAGTAGCACTGTGGTTATCTAATCTATGATTCCATAGATTTGCATAGCTCCTCTCAGCTTTCTCCTTCCCAAACTGTGCTCTTGTACTCTTCTGTTTTCACTCAGGTGTATAACAAGCATGGGTCATTTCTCTTTAAAATGTGTGCTGAAACTTTTTTTTTGCCTTCGACCTCCTTTTGCAATTTATCTTGGGGAAAAAGGGACCTATGAATGGTTTGTAGAATTGGAGTTCTGGACTTAGTGGATATTTCCTACCAATATGGCACTGTGTTCCTTTACTGTTAATGTTTGCTTGCTGGTCATACCAAGGAGCTGAAAATTGCACTTGAAACTTCAAGATGTGGAAGGGGTGTGTGTGGCTATGTGTGATTTTCTTTCTTCTTAGAGCTGGTATTTCCCAGGTTAAATTTTCTGGTCTGTAGGGACTTTCTAAATCAACTGTTTTGTGGCTGTAACATATAGTGTATTTTAATAGGATTATTTTTCATCTAAGGGTTGAAATGGGAGTGGGAGAGCTACTTTGTCAGTCTGAGTGTTGAGGTCAATGGATCATAGTACAGGTGTACACAGAGAGACAAACTTGAACTGGCTTCCGTATCACCTACACAGGCTGAGGGCTTCAGCATGTGCAAGAGTAACTAATTTGCTCAGGTAGCTCAGCTGTGACAGTCCCTGTGCTGTCACGTTTAACTGCATAACAAGTAATTTTGGGAACAGAAGACAGTCTACAGTTGCACACTTGGATTGCATTTGTCAACTTGAAGTCTTATTAGTATCGAGAGGGCTAACATTCCATAAGGAGGCTTTAGGGTACTAAAGCAAATGACTTAGAGCAGTTGATCCTGCTACCTTTACCATCTGAAGATCTTGTAACAGAACTTAAACTTTGTCAAGACCTGTAACTAATGCTAGCCTACACACCTGTGTGAATGACAGCTGCCCCTTCTTTGTGCATTCATAGACATATATAAGCAGGAGCTGCTGTAATGATCGCTTCATAGAATGGTTTGGGTTGGAATGGACCTTTAAAGACTTTCTAGTCCAAGCCCCATGCCATAGGCAGAGACATCTTTCACTAGACCAGGTTCCTCAAAGCCCCATCCAGCCTGGCCCTGAACACTTCCAGGGACAGGATATCCACAGCTTTTCTGGCAGCCTGTTCTAGTTCCTCACCACCCTCATTGTAAACCAAATTCCTTATTTATGTCTCAGCAAAATCTACCTTATTTCAGTTTAAAAGCATCATCCCTTGTGCTGCCACTGCAGGCCTTGTTAAACTGTTTTTTTGCATTTTTATAAGAAGCCCCTTTATATGTGGGAAGGTCACAATAAGGTCCACCTGGCACCTTGTCTTCCCCAGGCTGAACAACACCAACTCTCTTTACTTCTGTTCACTTCAACTGTTTTGACTTGTTTTGAATAATGATAGTCCCTACGAAGAACAGGAGCTCTTACTTTTTCTGTGCAATTCCTTAAATGATACAGTATTATTGAACTCAATTTATTTTGAGTTGAACACCTTTACATGTCTAAGGAATCATTAAAATGCCTTTTAAGTTTAAAACTGGCTGTGTAGACTGTCTTTTGACACAAATGTTTCTTATGGTTTTTGTCTGCCTTTTTTTTTTTTTCTGTAACATGGCCAAATCTCTTCAAGCTATTGTTTTAGAATTGCATAAGACTATGGCTAACTCTTGTTTCATACAACAAATTTAATACTACATGTTTTTCTGGCAGACATCTGTATGTAGACAAGAGATACTTGGATTGATTAATGTTCATACCACTTGTATTACATAAATGTAGTGAATGTATCCGTAAATACTTGCAATAATTTTTTGAGTGATTGTATCCAGTCCATATGTACATTTTATGGGAGGGAAGTTAGTTTAAATTATGTGATGCCAGGTGACTTTTGTTTTGTGAGCTTAAGTAATATATAAACTGTGAGCACTTGCCATGTTGCTATGGTGATTAGTGAATGCTCTAGTATAAATGTTCATCCATAGGATAGCTTTGGAGTTGCATAACTTGAATTAATTGCTCTTGAAACATTGCCATCTCTCTGATCAGAAACACTCTCTTCCATTCTCAACCTCTTCAAATGGGAATTGTATGCAGAGGAAGCAGAACAGCCACACCAGAAACTTACTGTAGTGAATTGCTTGTCAAAATGCTGTATTAGCGATGAGGCACAACATGCTGTCTTTAATTCCTTTTTGAGCATGTACCAAGCAGAGGTTTATCTTTAGAAAACAATCCCTCAAATTCTTTCTTTTTTTCCAGAATTTACTGTTGCTTGGAGCTACAGCCATTGAAGACCGTCTGCAAGCAGGTGTTCCAGAAACAATAGCCACGCTAATGAAGGCAGAAATTAAGATATGGATTCTGACAGGGGACAAACAGGAAACAGCACTCAATATAGGTATCCATTTTTCTGGTTATTCCGAATGTGTCTGGTGTGTGGCAGGTTATATACTGAATCTGCTTTGTGAGGTTTTAAACAAAAACATGTTTGTATTTTATAGAATGGTTCCTTGGTAGCAGAAAGGCATCATGTAGCCTTCACTTTGGAGAAGGTTTGAGGATTTTGAAGTTTTTGCTGTGAGTGTCGGGTTATAGTCAGGCTTTTTTTTTATGGCAAAAGGGATGCTTCTGCTCTTAAGTGCAGTCCTTGTATGGAGCAAATACAGGTAATTGTGTTGTGATGGAAACTGGAGAGCTCAACCAGAATAACGTTCCAGTTATACTGTGCATTTTATTAAACTGTATCTAGGGGAGTCCTTCAAGGTTTGGTACTGGGACCAGTACTATTCAATGTTTTCATCAGTGACTTGGATGAGGGAATAGAGTGCACTGTCAGCCCATTTGCTGATGACACAAAGCCTGAAGGAGTGGCTGACACACCAGAAGGCTGTGCTGTCATCCAGCTGGATCTGGACAGGCTGGAGAGTTGGGCAGGGAAAAATCTAATGAAATATAACAAGGGCAAGTGTTGAGTCTTGCATCTGGGCAGGAACAATCCCAGGTTCCAGTATAAGTTGGGGAATGACCTATTAGCAGTGTAGGGGAAAGGGACATGGAGGTCCTGGTGAACAGCAGGATAACCAGGAGCCAGCACTGTGCCCTTGTGGCCAGGAAGGCCAATGGCATCCTGGGGTGTATTAGAAGGGGGGTGGTTAGTAGGTCGAGAGAGGTTCTCCTTCCCCTCTACTCTGCCCTGGGGAGACCACATCTAGAATATTGTGTCCAGTTCTGGGCCCCTCAGTTCAAGAAGGACAGGGAACTGCTGGAGAGAGTCCAGCGCAGGGCAACAAAGGTGACTAAGGGAGTGAAGCATCTCCCTTATGAGGAAAGGCTGAGGGAGCTGGGTCTCTTTAGCTTGGAGAAGAGGAGACTGAGGGGTGACCTCATTAATGTTTACAAATATATAAAGCATGAGTGTCATGCGGATCGAGCCAGGCTTTTCTTGGTGACAACCAACGGTAGGACGAGGGATAAGGGGTTCAAACTGGAACACAAGAGGTTCCACTTAAATTTGGAAAGAAACTACTTCTCAGTGAGGGTGACAGAGCACTGGAACAGGCTGCCCAGGGAGGTTGTGGAGTCTCCTACTCTGGAGATATTGAAGACCTGCCTGGTCACATTCCTGTGTAACCTCATCTGGGTGTTCCTGCTCTGGCGGGGTGGTTGGACTGGATGATCTTTTGAGGTCCCTTCCAATCCCTGACATTCTGTGATTCTGTGAAACTGTTATAAGGCTGCATTTTCTATTCTTACTGACTACCGTTTCTAGACTTGAATAGTGTTTGGGACGTGATGGGAAATACGGTAATACAGAGCGTATAGCTTACAACTTCTTGCAAACCTTGTCTGTGAAAGCAGGTGGATCCTTGAATAACTGTTCCTATTGTCACCTTATGGCACATCCGTTAGCTGAGGATGTCATGATTTTTAGTGGAAGATTGTTCCTGCTGTTGAGTGTGTGAGTAGACTTTGAAAATGAATTGTTTTATCAAGGCACAGTATGGATATCCTTGTCTCAGACCTGTTGATGCAAAAAAAAGTCTTGCAGTCATGTGAACAAAGAGTAGAAATTAAAGTATCAGACAGGTGTGCTTGGGTGCTGAGGTAATAGTATGGTACCTACTTAAGACGCAGGTGTTTATGTGACTGCCTGCTTTTGCAGCCTAAAACTGGAGAATTCTTAGCACTGTAAGTTCAGGTTTGTTATTAGAAGCAGCTATTAAATGTTACGTTTCCTTTTAGGTCATAAATGTATCTGATAAAATCAGTCTATATACCCAACTCTACTTGTAATTTGTCAAATATTTTACTGTAAGACTGGGCTGAAGTGGGAGGTGCTCATTATAAATTCAATCATGTAGGAATCATGTTATGCTCTGTAGCACTTCCACTGCTGTGCTAGTCTTGCATTAGATATGCCACACAAGTAGGCCTAGTAAGAACTCAAAACGCAAATCCTTCAACCTTTTTCTCACTGTGGATGCTTGCAGGGTGGGCAGCCTGGGCAGCAATACCTGGTGCTGTCACAGAATGCTGCTGTGCTTGCAGTGCTGCTTTATGAGCTATGCCTGTGCTGCCATCCTGCCATAGCCCTTCACATGAGACCAGTAGCCTCCTAGGAGAGTGATTACCCAGGTCTTAACTGTGTAGTTAAGACTTAGTGAAGGAACAGATCCTGATACAAGCACCCCTGCCCTGTGATGTCATGTTATCTCCCAAATACAGCATCCTTGGCAATATAGTGCCATGATGCTCCTGTGTTCTTTTTGGTGATTTTTCTCCCTGTAACTAGTAAATCTGCCCAAAGAGGTAAAGTGGTGCTGTGGTGATCTGATGTCTCACAGAACTGAATGACACTTGAACCTTCTTAAGCCTAGAACACTGCTTATCACCACAGTTTGTAGTGTGTGTGTAACAAAGTGCCATCCACAATTGCTTTCAGGTTTGCAGATTAGTCTGTTTAGATGTAGAGGTGTAAGTTAAGGGAATTCTTAACAGCATAAGTTTTCTTCTATTGAAGGAGCTATTTCTTGAACTTTCTCAAGCTTATGCTGACTTCATGATTCTCTAACTATATGAAGAATAAGACCAGTGAAGCTTTTTATATATAGAACCTCCTGTAGATGGGTTTGGGTGTGTTTCAGGCTCCTCCTGGAAGAACTGTGATTCTCTGTAGCTGAATTTACATAACCTTTAACAAAACTTTAGGCATCTGCTGTCTTTCATCTGCTTTTTAGTTTTTCTTTTTTTGGTTCATCTAGTAGAATTTCAGAGTGTAGTCTATTTGACTAGAATTTTTGTGTACTTAGCAAAACTGAATCAAGTTTCCTATGTCTTTGTCGAAGTCAGTACCAAGACATAAGTTGCTGCAGTGATGCAGTTGCAGTAGAAATAAGGTGGATGGCTGAAGTAGACAATTGATTCAAATGCTAGTTGTCTGGTTTGAATCACTCAATGTAGATTCTGCTTACTTTAAAAGCAGTGATCAACTTGAGAGGAGGGAAGCATCATCTTTAGAGAAATCAAAAGGAATGTAGCTACAGTTTTTGACATAAATATCTGAAATAACTTCATGTATTAACTTTACTAGCTTGAACACAAATAGATGAGCTTTTCAGCAATTGCTTGCTTTGAAGGAGACTAATTTCTAGCTTGTCTCTCTAACCATTTTTTTGGGTGATAGCAACTTGAAAATGATAAACATTTCCCTTCCAACTTCTAAATTATGACTTCATTTACTGTACAATTTGGTAGTAAAACTCTGGAACTTAATTAGCTTCATGTTCAAGTTGGCCTGAAAGTACAATCATGTGACACCCTTTTTTTTTAATCTAACGCATTAAAACTGTAATAAATATTCAATCTAAAGCCCAATCCACATGTACACTCTATGCTTCAGGTGTCAGTATGCTATCTGGGAGTAAAAAGTATTTTCACTTTCTCATTGTGTGTGGAGGTTATGCTCATGGGCTCTTGCTTGCTGTATGGATATGTGTGTGTGTTGAGGGATTTTTGAGCTCTTGACAGGTGAGTTGGAGTACTTCATTCTTCCAGCTTCCTTTTGTTTCTTTTGCCTTTGGAGTCTGTGTCTCTCTGTCTCTTGTTTGTGTTCTTGACTTCACTGAAGAGTCATGATGGACCTTGTGGAGGGATGGTTTGTGTGCCTTCCCCTCAGCTATGTGGCAGCCAATAGTCTTGCAGGTGAGGAGTGTGTTCCTGATAAGCTTTAGTACTCAATCATTTGAACTCTCTACCTACAGAAAATAGGTTTGGAAACATCTTTGAGCATGACATATGGTCTTCAGTTTTTATCAGTTAAACCTGTCCTTAGCCAGTGTCTGCAAACAACCCTAGAAGGTGTAACAGTGTTCTTGTAGCTTCATTCTTCCCTTAACTGTCAGACTCTGGTTTGTCTTTGCCTTTCAGTAAGGCAAAAAACCTCAAGGCAGGTTTCTGTTTACCACCATTCTCATGCTCAGCAGGCTTCCAGAAAATCGGAACTGATACATTTACAGCCAAAAACCTCTTTAGTAACAGATTGTTCTCTGGGAATGGGAATGAAGTGTTTACTGAAGCTCATCCCTCTCTCAAACAAGGAATCAAACCCTACCATTGAGTTAAATGCTCCTATTTGGAGTGTGCATTCATAGCTGTGAGCACTGCCTTGCAATCATAGAATGGTTTGGGTTGGAAGGGACCTTTGAAGATCCAGTCCAATTCTTCTGCTGTGGGCAGGGACATGTTTTACTAGACCAGGTTGTTCAAAGCCCTGTCTAACCAGACCTTCAACACTTCCCATGCTTGGTCATCCACAACTTCTCTGGTCAATGTGTTTTAGTCTTATTACCCTCATCACAAAAAAATCTCTTCCTTCTGTCTTATCTGAATCTACCTCTACCCTCTTTCAGTTTAAAACCATTGTCCCTTGATTTACCACTAGAAGCCTTGGGAAAAAGTCTCTTTCAGTCTGTCTTATAAGCCCCATTTATCTTTTGAAAGGTCTCCCCAGAGGCTTCTGTTCTCCAGATTGAGCAACCCAAATAACTCTTAGACTTCGTTTTTACAGGAGAGGGGTTCCAGCCCTCTGATTGCTTTTGTGGCCCTCCTCTGGACCCACTCTGTAACAGGTCCATGCTTGTCTTGTGTGGGAGGTCCCCAGAGATAAGTGTAGTACTCCAGATGGGGTTTCATGTCTAATTTTTCATCCACTGGTATCTCCAGGTACTTGTCAGCAGGGCTGCTCTCAATCCATTCATTGCCTCCTCTATGTTGATGGATACTTTGGATTGCTGCAGCCCAGGTATAGGACCTTGCACTTGGCCTTGCTGGACTTCATGAGGTCTGCACAGGCCTACTCTTCAAGACTGTCAAGGTCCTTCTGGATGGCATCTCTTCCCTCAAGCAAGTTGACTGTACCACTCAGCTTGGTGTTGTCTGCAAGCTTGGTGGGAGTGCACTTAATCCCACTGTCTGTTATTGATGAAGATACTAAATCGTATTAGTCTGAGGACTGACCTCTGAGGGACACTATTCATTACTGGTTTCCACCTATACATTGAGCCATTGACTGTAACTCTTTGAATGTGGCCATCCAACCAATTCCTTGTCCATCCATCAAACCTTTATTTTGAATTTACAGGTAAGAATACAGCTGTTACGGCAAGCTGTGTTTCTCAGTTCAGAGAATGGAAGCAATGTCAGCACACTTGCCTGTATCCCTGAGTGAAGTCTGAGGGCCATGTGTGTGCCCTCTCTGAACACAGATGATCATCAGCTTCACTTCAGCTGCTGGGTTCTCTCTGCCTGTAGTAAGAATGTGCATGTGGGCTGTGATCTTGAACTGTGGTTCAAGCCTTATTTCTCCCAGGATGTTTGGAGGGAAATAAGTCCCAGAAGTACCTGATTCATCTGCTTCATGGACTTTTAGCTAGACTTTTCAACTAGATATCAACTTACAGGTGTAGGTTGACATTTAATACCTGCTTTGAACCAACAGTTGATCTTATTTTACTCAGAAGCATTGACAAAAATGTGCCTTGATCTTAGTTATTACTGGCAGTACTAACATGGCAAGCAAATATACACTATTATGAAACTTCAAAATATGACTACAAATGTCTCTTGTAATCTTAACAGTTACTTTGCTTTGTACTAGTGCTAGATTTTAACATAGTCATAGTCCTGAAATCTTGTATCATGTACAGATCTCCTATAAACCATTTTAGGCTTGACTTACATCCTTGTATTCCAGTCTTGATCTGCTTCATGTTTAATGTGATGACAGGATGTAAAATTACTTCAATTGCAGGATTAGTTCTTCTGGGTCCATGACTTTGAAGATGCACAGCGGAGTAACTCTGTGTGTTCCACAATTGTGTGGGTTTGTTTTTTTTTTTCCTGTTTTCCAGCTCCAGTTGTCAAGTGGCATCTTGCTCATTTTGAAACAAGTAAAATGAAACAGTGAGCAGTGGTTTAGGAATTGCAGCTTGCTATTGCAGCTGCTGTTCCAATCAAATGCTACTAGAAAATCCTTTTGAATTAGTTATACTGAATTTGTAACAGCCTACTGCACAAGGCTGTTGCCATTCCCTGGGGAAAGAATAGCCCTGACAATGGAGTAAGTGCTTAAGTTTGTAATATTCTTTTTCTACTCAGGAAAGTGGTTCTTCAGCTAGAAGCTAAGTTTTAAAAATGGCAAACTGACCTTTTTTTCTCCAGTCAGTGTTTTGTCTGTATGTGTTGAAGCTTCATTACTCAGTTCTGTACTACTGCCTAAGACTTGTTCACAGGCAGAATCAGAGACTATCTGCAAAGCTTTGATGTTGTAGGCTGCACTGTGTTAGAATACATCTCATCCATTTCCAACAGGTGTGTGAGTTCAGTGTCATTCTGTGTTCTTTAAAGCAGAAAGTAAACCTTACCTCATTAACACAAATAAGATGAAAAACGTATTTGCAAGGTTGCACCTGATATTCATTTTCCACACAGCTGTGAAAATGAATAGAATTAAACCTCCTGCAGGTAGTCAAACCTGCTGCCTGAAAGTGCTTGGGTGTGTGGTACAAGCATGCCTTACACAAAGGAAGATGAGGGCTTTACTTCCTTGACAGAAGTCATTCGTGCAGGCATGTTAACCATGGATTATACCTACAAAACTGGCCCAATTATAAAAATTCTGTAGCCTGAGGAAGTGATTTGTATTGCAGTTGGTGAACTGGTGTGGCCTTCGTAAGGAACCAAGAGTCCCACAGAAAACAAATTAATGCCTCAGTTGTTCTCTTGCTGTTTTGAGATATGGAGAGAGACACTTAATATTTTTACATTGACTATGCTGTTCTACTTTTGAACCTGTCAGCCTTGCAGTGGTTCATCACTGGGATGTTACTCTCACACTGCAGGAGCCTCCAGTTGCTAGTGAAACATGTCCTGAGACCTCATTTTATGACAGCAATTTTTTAAACTTGCTGTAATACATTTCTATACAGAAGCACAGTAGAAATACATACTAATTCTATTTCCTTTTCCTATATAATTTAGACCAGCAATAAAAAGCATGTGCTTTTCAAATAAATGCATTATCTGCTGTCTTATGGAGCTACATGATTTTCCCAGTCTCATGAGAACTTGCATAAGCTTTTAGGATAATGTAGTGTGGTTAGTCTGCAAGTTTGCATTTGTTTCTTGCTGTTAAATAAGCTGAAATTAAGCCATTTATTGTGGAATCATAGAATAGTTTGGGTTGGAAGGGATGTCCAAACCTCATCTAGTCCAACCCCCCTGCAATGAGCAGGAACATCTTCAAGTAGATCAGGTTGCTCAGAGCCCTGTCCAGCCTGGCTTGGAATGTTTCCAGGGATGGGGTAAACACCAGGTATATATCCTAGATATACCTTTGTCTCATGTCAGTGACAAACTGCCACTTCAGTGGCATTGAGTGATACTGCAGTCACCAGCTTTTACTGTTACTAAAATAAGACTTTTTTCTGTATTGTGTATTTGTGCTTTGAATTTTGGTGTCCTGGCAGATGTACAGAACTGCCTTCCAAGTGCTGCTCCAGACTATGGGAACTTGCTCTTGTTCTTTCATGCCCTGGTTGGTCTTACACTAAGAGTAATCTAATACAGTTATCTGATACCTGTAGGAGTTGGTAGGATGTGTGTGACTGATCTGTAGTTTTTTATGAAGCTCAGGACCTTCCACACTAAACTTTTGAGAGTAAAAAAAATTGCTCACAGAACCTAAGACTGGGCGAAGGGGACTGGGTAGCAGCAGCAGGTTCTGTATGTATGCTTCCTGTCGTGTTATAGCCACAACTGTGCATTCAGATCTCTTTCTGTAATATGTGGAAGGCAGTTCTTCATTTATGTAGGTAAAAAAAGTTGAGGTATAGAAATATTTAAATTTGCTGTAAGGCTATAGCCTATATTTACTGCATCTAGTTCATACATTTTCTTTGTTTAAAACATCTCAAGTGATGTATTTCGAAATGCAGATAAAATGCGGCCTCTGCTAGTAAAATTGTCAAGTTGGAGTGTGTCTTATACATGGAAGTTTCCAGTGGCCTGCCTGATAGGAGTAACTGCTCAGAAAGTAAATTGCCATTTGACCGGTAGATACTTAAGATAAGGTTTAGCTAAACCTTAAATATTCTTCCAAAAAATAAATCCCTGTGTATTTTTTTTCTCTTGCAGGGTATTCTTGCAGACTCATCTCACAGAGTATGTCTCTCATCCTGGTCAATGAGGATTCACTAGATGTAAGTAAGAAAATTGTGGTGTAATTCTTGGCAGAAGGAGGTTTTGCTAACGAAAGGGAAAGGTGTTGAGCTTTCTCATTTTTCTCTCTCACTTGTTTTTAGGGTAGTGAGATAAACTATTCATGCTAAAACAGGGCTGGGGTGGTGCAAAATGTACCCTGAAGTCTCCAGTCACAAGTCTTACAGATCAAAGTGAAGTCTCAGAATAAGAAACTGATGAGGTCCACAGGTTTGATTCTGCTGCAAGTTGGTGAAACCTGTGGTTATGCCATCAGAAATATATTAGGCTTTAAGGTATACATATAGGAGTAACACGCCTGAGCAAACTGCATTGTGAGCTTGCCCTTTGTACAGCTTTTGAGACCAAAAATTGGATCGAAAAATGCTTGCAAGTGGTTGCTGTGCTCCTCAGATATGTGCAAAAATGAACTAGAAAAATCACACACTTGTGCATGCATCTTCCCAGAAGATATCTTTGTTTGCCTGTTTTCACTGTTGGTATCAGCATTTGCTGTCACTTTAATAAATGATTCCTACTAGAGGTATTTGTAGGACCCTGGTGGGACCTGTCTCACTGTGGAGTCCTATTAACTAAGGCCTTGTTAGTTCTCTTGCAGAAGTTAAGTTTTCTGTTTCTGCACAGAGACTTGTTTAAATAGTTCTAGTGGAATAAGAACTGGAGGTTTTTTAACCTTTTAAACAGTTACTGCATTAAGTGTGTGTAGATTAGAGTATGTAAATTGTTTCAGTATTCAACATCTAAATGCCTTGCATAAGACACTTAGCAACTTGGACCAACTTCTTTGACTTTTTCACTTTTGTGTGGTCCCTCTCTAAGGGAACACTTTTTGTGGTTCAAAATACTGTTGCTCTTAAGAGATTTTTGCTACACTTGGCTGACTGGACCTCTTAACATGGAGAAAAATGCAGAACGTCAATAGAAAATGAGCAACTGGTCGTCTTTGTTTCCTGAGGTGGGAAGATAGGTTGGTTAGGAATTATAGGAATAAGAAAATTTCGTTTCTTTTTTCTTTATATATTGGGATGTGTTTTTTTGATATACTGGGAACTCAACCCAGAAGAGGGAAAATGGTAATGCATTGTTTTCCTTTTATAATTTCTTAAGCATTCCAAAGCTCTGAGTCAAACACAACTCAATTATTTTTGACCCTGGAAATAAGGTTCTTATTTCAACCTCAATTAGAAGTAGTTCCTCTGAATTTGCAGAGACAAACAATGTGCCTCTTGTGATGGCTGTTCAGAACTAGTAAGAATAAGGTAAAGATTCACCTTGGTTAAAGCAAGGGGTGCAAACTGAAGACAGGACAGAAGAGGTCTTGCTAGATCAGAGGAAGAAAATAGAGCTATCATCACTTGTTGTTTAGAAACATCTGGAAGCTGGACAAGATAGTCTTCAATCTGTTACCTTGACTTTTTTACTACTTCCAGTTTTGAATGCAGTGATACAGTGACCGATTTTTCGTTATCTAACTAAAATAGTGTGAATATAATGCTGAAGGTGTTTAGTACCCAACAGCTTCAGCATCTGCTTTTAAATTGTGAATTCAATTAATTGGCTGAAAGGACCATGAGAGGGCAGGATGAATGATGAAATGGCTTACTGTGTATGCCCTAATGGTGAGTTATTAAACCATGGGATATTACTGTAATAGTCCAACAGCGGTGTAGGTTAAACAGTTTCAGGACTTTCAGTAAGAGGCAAAAATCAACTTGCCTTTTCTGGGATGCAAGGCTGCACTTAAGCAATAAGAAGTGGAAAAAGCTGTGCTTAGCTCTAAACTTTTTTTCCTTTCCCACCTTTGACTGCAAGAACAAGTTGGCCCTGGCCTATGTGTAGAACCAGCTCTGGTTAACAGGTGTGACTGCAGTCCTATCTTGTTTACAAAACAGACATAGAGTCACTGAAATGCATGTCATATAGCTGTACAAAGGAATGAACTTAAATTATACTATTGCAGGGTTTTTAGATGCCCAAAAGGCTTCTGTGTTTTGTTTTTAAAACTTGGTACGTTTTTTGTTGCTTTAGGCAAGTATGGGTTTTGGCTCATTTTATCTATGCACTTGATGTTCTTCAAGTCCTATTGGATCCTTCTGCTATTGAGACAAATCTTCAAATCTTCTCAAGAAACATGAGAGAAAGTTGGCCTGTGACAGCTGGTTTTGATTTGGTGGATTTTATGTGATAAAAGTGCTGCTTTAGCAAGAACTCATTTTGCAACCATATCTCTTCAGCTTGATCTTCTTACAGTTGATGGCTTGGGTATGTGGGTCAGGGAGAGATGCTGGCACTCATCATAGCCCACCTTTGGAGGTCCTTTTGGAGGGTCTGCTGCCCATTTCACAGTGTCAGTTGACAAGCCTGTCTTAGTATGTATGCTGAATGCCAAACTAATTCTAACAAGAAAATGAAACTTGTTCTTTTATTGTTATCTTAGCACAGATCTACAGAAGCAAAAATGGGAGGAAACCTAACAGGAAAAAGAAATACAAGCTAAATAAATATATGGTACAGAAAATGCGGAGATGGAAACGAGTGTATTCCAAGAAAGTATAGAGGGAATCTTGTATTTTAAAATACTTGAAGGCTTGTTTTAATTCCTTTCTCAACTTGATAGCATATGTTCTTTGAGGTTTTTGAATATTCAACTTGTGCCTAAACTTTAGCCGAGAAATATGAAGGAAAGGTCATATGGGAACTGAACGGGACCAAATGTCATTGACCAAAGCATCTTTTCACTTTCCCACATGCCAGCTTTGTAAATACCATAGTGTGCCAGAATTTCAGTTGGAGTGATAGACAGGACCACTGAGGAAAGAAATTTGTAAGATAAGTTAGAGGCTAAATACTCCTTTCCTCATTGTAGGGAGAATATGAAAGTGAAAATGTGACAAATCTACCCACCCACTTGCTGAATCCTGACTCCATTGCCCAGTTTCAGGTTGAAGTGTTCTGAGGCAGTGGGGAGGCTACGAATGTTTCTGCTGTTCAGGAGATGGGGATAGAATCAAGTGAGGAATAGTAGGGCAAGCAATTATCTTCATCATTTTTAAGCTTTCTCATAGGTGCTCCTGTTTTGAGGTGTTCTGTTAACTATTTGAAGTAGTAACTGGAAGTCTGGAAAACAGAATACAGTATTATATATATTTTTGCAGTGATACTCAAATCATTAAAGTTAATCTCTGCATTTTAACTCCAGAGGCATAACTCTTAACTTCTAGAGAAACTAGACTCCTGAAACAGCTGTACTGTGAATGAGAAAATGCTTACAGATGAAAAAATGACAGGGTAATAAACTAAGAAGCTGAATGGATTGAACAGTCTAGGAATATTTGAGGTCTTATTAGTCTTCATGATATGGATTAAGATAAACTTCTTGTTGACAATATGTTCTCTTACTATGCTGAAGTGTTAGCAGATATATCTAGCCAGTCCTCACGATGAACACCAATCAAAGGTGTATTGACAGACAGGCCTAGGGTGGTAGAGTAGGTCAGTGGTCACATCTAAAACAAAATATTGAAGTCTCATACTGTCTCAGTGCCAGAAAGCACTTTGGTTGGATCAATGGGGGTCTGGAGTCTATTTTATGATGCTTGAGGACTCTGTCTTTAAAGAGTGTGTAGGGATGGAAGGCTTTCTGACTCTACACAGCACTGGCCACAAAGATGGATCTGTTCATGAGTATAACTTTTTATTTGAGGAAGTATGAGAGGTCAAGGATGATGCCATCAGTAATATGAGTCATTTCATGTGCATCTTGCCAGGTGTCTCAGTCCAAGGACACAAGAATGAGAAGCCCTGATCAAACATGGATTGACATTAGATGAAACCTCTCCCACCCGTCTTTTTGCCTGATTTCTGCCAATATAGAAAAGAAATATGCAATTAGCTTTGTCAGGCATACTTGAAAATGCATACATTAAAAAGGAAACTCTAGCATCCTTTTCCCACCTGCTACCTCCAGTTACGTAGCTGAATGACGAGTTCTGTGGAATACAGAGAGCACAACAGCTGCTCCTAATCTTTTTCAGTTAGAATTGCAGTGTTGCTGATGGTTCACATTGAGTTGAATGCCTTACACTTTGATTTTGGCCTCCACTGTGTTGATCAGTACTACCACAACACACATCAGGATTCACTCTTAGGAGTAGTTGAAGATACTTTGCAGAACTTGATGCTAAGCACTTACCTTGGTGAATTAATGTTATGTGGTGCTTCATGGTAGGAGAATGGGGAGTGGGAAGATGTTCCACCTGTGCATAGCACTGTATCTTCTACAGCTAATTTTAGCTGATTGATACTGATTTCCCTTTCATGAGCCAAAAATGGGAGCTGATACTATAGCAGTTATAAAAAAACTTACAAGCTGATTGTCTTTATTTTTCATGCTTTTCATTTGTGTAGCTTTCCTACTTAGAAATAACATCACCTAAATTTTGTAATTATAAAAAGCTGACAACATCTCTTTTCTGGTACAGTAACATAGAATCATACTATGTCCTGAGTTGGAAGGGACACACAAGGATCATCAAGTCCAACTCATGTCCCTGCACATGACAACCCCAAAATTCATATTGTGACTACTTTAGATAAGTCAGAGGTGGAGATGACAAACTTAATCTCAGCTGTACATGTTTCTGGCAGAGGTTTTAAGGAAGGGGTCATGGCTGCTGTTGGAGTGATATGAGTTGGAAAAGTGATGGGTTGTTAAATAACATTCCCTGTGTAAAGTTGAGAATTTACTTCAGACATGTCATGTATCAGTGTTCTTGGAGCATTTCAGTGTTAAGTGCAGATTCTATACCTGAAGTAACCTGTAAAACATAACCAGAATTGATTCATGTTGAGTGATGTAGAGTCCTTAACAAGCCACTAGGAAGAGATACTAGGAAGTGGATAGGTTTTTAGCAAAAGCACCAGGTAGAACAGGAGCTTTTCGTAGTTTATTCAAGTTCCAATTAGACACTTGTACATAAAAAAAAGTGGGAAATGTGTTGCATGTTCTAATTTTCTTCTGCTGCCCCGTCATCTAGTAGATGTTCTGATAATTTTGTGTGTGGAAGACTTAAGTTATAGAATCCAATTGTGAACTTAAGACACAACAGTATTAAGTTCGTCAGTAAATGTAAAAACTAATGGTAACTTTTAGAACACCTAAAAAACCAAACCGAAACAACCCTTCCCCCCCAAAAAAACCCAGAGAGCCATGGCATGTCAGATAAGACCAGCAGCAGTAGGGGTTTTTTTACGTCAAGAAAATGGGTAATTACATGGTACGTCATGAAAATGTGTCTAATATTGAAGGTTATCTTGTTTTAGCTTAAATGTGTTTTTCCAAAACAGGAGCACAAACTTGTGGAGCTGTTACCTCAAGTACTTTCTACCACATCAGTCTTGCTTTCAAACTAAAGTAATTTTTTTTTGTTTAAGTACACTTATCACCATTTTTAATGTAAAACTAAATTTTGCATAATTCTAGATATTAAACTCTTACATGTTTTGTTGATAATTGCACTTTAATTTGGATTGTCTTTAGCTACTTATTGACAATTTTTCAGTATTGGATCTCCATAGGAATACTAATTTTATGTTGCGCCTGTAACAGAAATTACGACTTCTGTTCAACTTAGCCTAAAATCAATCAATAGAAGATTCTCCCACTGAAATTCTGTAGCTTTATATTTAATGTATTCCACCTCTGAAATCCATTAATGCTAAAACTGAATTTTTACAAGATCCAAGTTGAGCTTAGAGCCTTTAAATATTGATACACTTTCCCTGTTGTGCAGTCCCTGTGTGACTTTTTTTCCCCACTTGTGCTCCTTGGCATGCAGCAGCAGGTGAGATGTGATCGAACAACTGTCTTGGCTTGTTTTTTGAGAGTTTTTTTTTTTTCCTAAGTCATGCAGTAGAGGGGGAAAAATCAATCATTTCTGTTTTCTTCAGAGAACTACTGAGAATAGAGAAGACCAATCCCTAGCTTGATTCAGCTGAATTCTAGAAACTTAACATAGTAATCTGCAAATGTTTATCCCTTATAGACTTGACTACATGCATACATGTGCTCACTTAGTTTTTCTTTCCTTTTTCTAATACAGCTTTTTCAAGTGGAAGTATTTTTAGCGCAAGATTTACTTTGTGTAATTCTTGGATTCAGTTTCTGTTTAATTAAATTGCAAACACCGTGAAGTCTTGTTGTGCAGCTTTTGATTTGGACTAATTTCTTTCATTGGCTTCTCTTAGAAATTGAGTTGAGAGCAGTGAGAGGGGATGCTGAAGAAGGGAAATTGGGTTACCCAGAGAGGCCCTGGGAGGCTGAAGATGCGAGTAATGAACTTTACAGCTGAGCAATGTTTCTGCCTTTGGTGCTATAGAGAGGAGAGCTGGCAACTCTATTCATGGGTGATCACATTGGGTTCTGTTTAACAGGCAGGAGTGGAAGGGTGAAATTGGAGGGACCCAATTCTGAACCTGTGGACAGTGTTTTGCTGTAAGGTATTTCTGGTGATACAGATGGAGCTACACAGGGAATGTGTCCTGCAGCGTGTGTGTGTGCTTGGACTGACAGTCATCATCCTGTGTTACACATGGGTGTCTAAGTAATGACCAGCTGGTACTCCCCTATGAGACCGGTGTCTGATGGTAATTGACTAAAACTATTAGTGTAAGCACAGAAGCAGAGGCTGGCAAACCTCACTGCTCTGCTTGCTCAACTGCATTATTTGAATGCTTCAGTGTTTGAGCTGTTGAACATGAACATGGATAAATGTTTGTGCTACCATGCTATTGTGTAATAGTCTTAAAAAACAAACAGAAGTTCATGGTGTAATTTGTTTTCTGCAGTGTCTTGGCTTCCTAAACTGGGTCTTGCTATCCACAGCAAGCTGTACATGCAGTCATGTATTCTGGTGGTGAAGAGTGCAGACCTAGAAAACTCTGTTGTCCTGTTATCTTGTTTTTGCTGTTCTGTAGGGTAGTATAGCTGTGAAGGTTCTGTTAACCTATAAGGAAAATCTCTTAAGCATGAGAATATTATTGGATTTATCTAATTACTTTCATGACCTTCATTTTTACGGGCAAACTTCCTTCCCACCCTTCTGAATAGAGCTGAAAAAAAAATGTAAGGCGATCTTTAACAGGCACCTTTATTTGTGTTTGAATACTGATAGACTTATAGATCTATTACTATTTTGCAATCGTACATCTAAACTGCTCTGGATCTCTTAAGAAGTAAAGCTGTGATCTGGTCACTGGATTTACCCGTATGTTAGAAATAAACAGAATTTACTGGGTTGCTGCCTATAGCTTTTTCTAAAAATCATTTGGGAAACTCAGGCTGTCTGTGGAAAGGAGGAAAATCTGAGGAGTAGGCAATTAAAAATAAGTTGTCTATCAGTGTATCTGTCTTCAAGAGGAGGACATGGTTCCAGTAGTGTCTTCTGTATTATACTTGTGACAAAGATTTGTGTAGTATTATGGTTTCCATATGAAAGGTGTCAGCTTCACTACAGCAATTTCTTTAGCATACACCCTGTGAGTTTTCATGAAAATCTGTATTTCAAACTCTTGAGCACAACTACAGAACACAGTGCCTGTGAGGCTTAGAGAAACTTTGAAGGTGTTGCTTTTTGGATCCTGATGATCTTGCTCTTGGAAGACACGACGCGTGTGCCTTGTCAGTGGTGTCATGCTGATTACTCCCAAGGAATGGGGTTGAAGTCACTGTCAGCTTTGCAGACCAAAATTTATCTACTACTGGGAGATCCCAAGCATTGGTATTGTGTGCTTTAGTCCTACTAAAAGGTAGTAAGGTGTGCAGGGAAGATGAGAACAACTCCTGTAGTACTAATGCTTTGTAATCGTCAAAGCATCTACATCTTGTGTGTTGCACAAGAAAGGAAACTGTTTTTTTTTTTTCCCTCCCCTTCTCTTTCTGTCATCTGCTCAAATGCTTTCAGACAAAGGTAGTGTTCTGGAAGACTGATCTCTGTGGACAAGCTCAGTTTTAGCCAACCATGGGCTCTCCTTCAGAGAGACATCTGGTATGTTCCTCTAGTGTCTCGTGCCTAATAAGCTACTTCAGTTACCAGTCAGCTGGAATTGTCATCAGCTCTTCTGTGTAGTACTGGGAATTTGTGAAGGAAGCTAATTAGAAAAACTAGGGAAAGAATACTTCTCTTTATTGTACTCAATTCATTTTATTGCTCAGATTTCTGTTTTTCTTGATAAACATCAATCTAACAAGTAGTGAGACAAGGAATAGTGTCTAGTAATCAGATAAGTCTTCAAAAATATTAGGTAGAAGAGATTTACTGTCTCTTCTTGGTTTTTTTGAGAAACGAGTAGAATAGTTGGTAACTCTATAAGTATTTGATCTGTGTAGAGAGTTGTATGGATGTGGAAAATACACAGCTCTTCATGTGAAAAGCTGCTTTGATTTGAGATTACTGCATAGAATTACAAATGAAAGAATATAGGTGTTACCTGGACTTACAGGTTTAAGTACACACAAGACTGTGTAACTTAAGTGTTAGATTACCAGTTTTTCAGGAAGTAATACTAATAAGTTTGAGCTGTGAGTGGTGAATGAGTTGGGCTGGTATTTTTGTTTCATCCTGCTTTCCCTTTTCAGTATTCATTAATGACTGTTCTCCCTTATCTGTGGTGCTGTTTTTTATGTTAGTGTTTTCTGGCACTGTGATTGTTGGTTTGGATGAGATGAGAGCACTTGGACCTAAAGGAATGCAAGGACCTTTAGGAGTTCAAACACCAGGTTTCTAAAGAACTCCTTTTTCCACAGCTGGAAAATGGGGGGTGGGGAGGGTGAAGACTGGGGAGGACTATTAATATGGAAAAACAAAACCAAGCAACCGAAACCCACCAAATTAAAGAAACCCAAACACACTCTCTTTTAAGTTATTTTTCCCTTCATAAGTTCTAATGGCGATCACATCTGACAACAGCCAGAAAAGATCTTGCAGCTTTAGGCTGTAGGTATTTTAGCAGCTGGGGGCTCATCCTGCTAATGCCTTGTTCATGCTATAGGACACAATAGATCATTTTACGTAAAAATGGAAAGGAAGAGTGTGTGTTCCCCGAATTCAATCTAAAATTTCTTGTCTCATGTATAATAATTCTTGTATGTTAGAGGAAGATGACTGGGAACAAATGCTATTTCTTTAAAAACGGCTAATGATCTTCATGCATGTGAAGGCTTATATCTCAATAGATGTTCCTGGAGTGTTATCCAGGTCTGTTTTCTGTTATGTAAGTAACAATATAATAATGGCTTCAGCTGAATGGTGAATGGACCGTCTGACTTTGAAGATGGAATTATCTGTGTATTGATTCACTTCTTACTAATAAGAACAAGCGACCATAAAAACATAAGGATGCATAATGAAGTAAAAACAGGGTTTTAATAAGCTACCCATGAAATGTGTTTTTTGCTTGTTTTAAAGCATGATGGTGTGGTTTTTAGGGGAATAAAGCTAAGCAGGTGTTTGTTCTTGAAGTTATGGATACTGATCCTCGTGATTGACATGACTAGTATTACGCATTTGCAGAAGCAATTCAGATTTGCCTTTTGTATTGAAGGGTAAGAATTAAATACTCATTTCTTCTTTCAAGGTACTTAATTTCATATCTGGTCCTCTCCTTTCACTGAGGGCAAGTCCTTGTTCATAAAGGTTTGTGCAGGATTTTTAAACATCAGGAGTTGTCATTTGTCAGTGTGGGGCCAGAGTAAAGCAGTAGGGTTTATTCACCTGCACTGTTAACTTGATGAAGATACTAGAGAACTACTGCGACAGGGTAAGAATTAAGGTATGCCTTGATCACATCTTCAGGAAAGAGACAGGGAGATTTGTGGTCTTATTTTAGTGGTTCCCATAATACTGACTTAATACTTTGTTAAACCCTTTTCTGAAGAGTATTTTCTTATTCTTAAGAATTATAGAATCATTCTTGTAGCTGAAGCTTGATTACTCTAAGCTTGCTTATCAGTCACATAAAGGAATAAATTTCCTTCACATGAGAGTTAAAGATATTTGAAAGCTGGCTGAAGCTAGTAAAGTATTTTTTTTTTTTTTTTTTTTTCCCTGGGCTGATAGACCAATCAGAAATTAGAATTAAGCAATTCTCCAGCTGTTTAAAGTTAATACCTGCCTATATATTTGTTCCTCTAGACTTATAACCTTCTGTGTAGAGTAGAAACTATCTGAGAAATCCTTTAGCAGCTTCTAGGGTTTTTACATGCCTTTTCCACAATGATGTATGCTTATTTTTTATTGCAAAATGTGTCAGGGTGTGTTTTTGATGTGTAACTCCAGTCATTTAACTGAGGTGGTAATGCTAGAAGGGTCAATTTTGTTCTGTTTCATATTTAGGAATTGAGTTGTTAGAGAAGATGATTGAAGCTCAATAGAGAGTGCTATGTAGTTTGAGACAAAACTGGTTTGGTATCTTGAGTTACCAAATAATTCCAAAATCCTAAAATTATCATAACCAGTGTTCTAAGTGGGCCTAAAATCCAGGTCTGAAGTGTCAGAACATAATGCTTTTTTTATTTGACAGCTTTGACAATGAGAGTGTTCATCAGAGCTGGTGTGCTTTGCATGTCCTCTTGAAGCTTCCATCGTGCTGGGTTGTGGTGGTCCGAATTCTTGTTGTATACTCTTCTTTCCAAGCTAACCAAACAAAGCAAGAGTGCACTTGGGAAGCTCATGACAGCTCTGGTGGACACCAGGGCTCTGGTGGTGGTGGGAAGACTTTGAGAGAAATTGCCTCGTAAGTTTAGAATTGGTGTAATGGCTTTTTTTCTTGCAGACTTGAATTTTGTTACTCTTGGGTAGTCCTTTTTCCTTCCAATCAGAAACAGGCTAATTTTTAGGAAGACTATCAAAATCCACAGAAAACTTAAGTGAATTCACTTACACTACTGTGTTTTCCCTCCACCACCATGGTAAAAGCAGATGGTTGCCCAGTTGCGCAATGGTAAGTTCTAGGAGCATGTTTCTTGGTAGGCTGGCTGTATGTCATGGCATGCCTCACTATCGATGTCACAAAACACATTCAGCTTAGTCACTGAAGCATTCCTTCTCGACCTGTGACAGACTTCTGGTTGGCTACATGTCTGTTGTTCTACTGCAAGGTGTGCTTATCCTGGGTGTACTTCAATTTTTTTCCTTCTATATCATGAACTTTTTCATAGTGTTTTTCTAAATGCAACATTATAAACATCTTGAGACAGATTACTTGTGTGGCAAAACTAGCTGTGGAGAACATAATAAATTTGTTTTCTGAATTTGTAGTTTTCCAGCCTTTTCATTTCTGTCCCTTCCCACCCCCTCCATAAATCTCAAATTTGTGCAATACGGGAGTTGTCATAGAGTTCTGATTTTGTGCTTTGTCTTTGATTTGATGGAAGTATGTTACCTGCAAAAGCAGAGTATTTCTGTATGTCAAAACAACTCTCATGCATCTTTGCTATTTGCTCAAATAAGCATTGTAAGATACTCTGTTTATTTGACCCTGTTAGTCTTAAGGAAGCTGGGTTAAATCTTAACATTTTAAACCCTGTCAGACTTTAAAGCAAAATCTTTTAGTCATGTTTTCACAATGTCTTTCTGTAGCAGAGTAGGGCACCTACGTTTTCCTTTGAGTAATGTATTACTAGCTTGTCATGAACAAGCTGTGTTGTTGGGAGAAGTCTGTTCAAGAGTTCTCCAATTTGTTTATTTATAAATATAACATATTGCATAAATAGCTTTTGTTCTTTTGGTTTGCTGCTAATTAATTAGAAATAAATGTAACATCTTGCAGAGTTAGTGAATTCCGTGGGTAAATGTTTTGCTGTTGACCTAAGTAGCACCACATAAGGGAGATGACAAACGAGTTCTGTGCAAGCAGGGCTGTTGGAAGCTGTGCCTGCACTGGTGCTTATGGAATGGTTGGGTACGTTCTGTGATGCTGACTCACTGAGAAGTGTTAAGACAAAAAATGATGTAGCATGATGAGTCTGTCCTTATGGTGGCATATATCCAGGAGGTACAGTGACCCACAGATCATGTGTTGGTTACTGCATCCTGATACTTGAGAACAAAATTGGTTATTGTAAGGTTAGTTCTAATAGCTGTTACTCGTTACAGTCAGCAACTCTTTGCTTCAGGACTTGAGAAACTGGACCACATTATCCTGCCATTTGCTCCAGGATGATGCTGTTGAAATGATGTGGAATTCTTCAAACACAGCCATGAAATTTTAAAATGTTAAAAAAAACCCCTACTACTCAAACCTTGCTTTCATTTCACAGAATGGTGCTAGGTATTGGTGTGAATTTTGTTTAAATGCTAACATGTATGCCACAAACATGACAGTCTCTTAAAGGACTAAAGTTTTTGGTCACTGAAATTGTTAACCGTTGATATCTTCTGCTGGCTTAGATAAAGAGTATAAGGTGCTTTTAGCATGTGCAGTTACTTCAGCCTGTGCATTCACATTCCATTGGGGGTTAATTTGATGCGAGTCTCTTGCTGTTCTTGAAAACCTGTTTTGGGAAGCAGCTCTGTCAAATTGGCAGTAAAGCCTGGTTTGCCTATCCTGTAACCCTGACTTGTTCCCTGCTTTTCATCTCCTGATATGCTCCAAATTTATGGCAGTATCTCTGAGATTCAAACTTTGTTTTGTAATTAGAGGCTTACAGTTCTGTATCTAATAATCTGTGTTTAAATAAATACTCCTTAATGAGCAGACTAGTACTTGGATTGCTATGTGTGCTTGGAGGCTGAGTTTTATTTTTAAGTTGCTCATATTGCAGCTGAAAAAGGGAGAACATACATGGAGTGGCCAGCTGGGTGTCTGCCTAGTTGTATCCACAGAGGTTCTTAACGAGCTTAACCAGAATAATTTTCTAGGTGCTGTGGACTTCAAGTCTTTATCAAGACAACTGCCTTTTTTGTGTTGCAGTGCTTCATAACAAGCACCTTTGCCATTTTATTTCGTCTTAAATTGAAGTTTGTACGTTATGCTTTCAGCTAATTAATGGCTTCTTTTTCTGTTAAAGCTAATTATACTGTAATTTCAGTGTTTAATGTGCTCTTCTACATGGAACTAGTTACTGTTCTGGTATGAATGAGTACATCACCTGACACTCCTGTGATAAAAGGCTTTATGGATAAATACTGTAAGGGATCCAGTATGGTAATTCACGTAACAAAGCCCTCAAAAATCAAAGGTGAAAGCCTGTTTATCTAGTCCAGCATTTTGCTAATGTCTGTTCAATACATGTCTCTGGATCTTTTGGTGCTCCTTTTTGGTCAGGTAAAGAGAATTGTTTAAGACAAGGTGGTTTTACATTTTCTCTCTTGTTATCTGGAACACTAAAAACATGTAATTTCCTCATCCTGAAAGGTTAACCTGGACATTAGTTCAGTCTACCTGCCTGTCCCTCTTGTTTCAAGTATGGCCACAGGGCACTGACACCCCTAGGTAAATCCTTGGGAGCAAATCTTGTCTCTGAGGCAAGGAATGTTCAGCTGTGGAATATTTTATGTTGAGACCTCTGCTGGTTCATGTATCAGTGACTGTAGGGTAGAAATTAGTGCTCATATAGACCTTGTTTTAGGCACTTGCTGCTTCTTTAGGCTGATGTGTACAGTCTGTATTCAGTATTCACCTCTGATCAGCAGTGGCACTGCAGAAAAGAAAAAGTGACCCATGGGACACAACTAAAGGTGAAATGTTTTTCAGCTGGGGATCACACTGGTAATGGATTGGCAATATCCAAATTGCACCAAAAGACTGAGAATGATGCGGAGTACTCAGTGGAAAGCTGGACACAAAATCTTGGTCCATTTTCTGTGTCCAGCCAAACTGGCACAACACAAGGAAACCTTCCTCTGTTTTGAAAGATGGAGGAATGTGGTGTCTGTTATTAATTCAAGTTCTTATAGCTGAAGTATAGAATTTACTGAAATAATAAAATACAATTATTTATAGAAAGACAAGGTATCAAATTCAGCAGTACAACAGGGGACCATTTATGCAGCTGGTGGTGACCACAGTTGTCTGGCTTCAACAATTCTGTGTTCTCAGTGGGGAAAAAGGTCAGCAGAGCGTGTGCTTTTGGATGTGGAGCTCAGTAGCCTGTAGAAGTCTGGGAAAGTGCAGATGAATAAATCCAATTAATAGTTAAGGAGCTTTGTGAGATCTAGGTTTGTATGGTAATGTATGCCTTCATCACAGAATTAATATTACCCAGTTTATCTGTAAATAACAGAAGGAAAGGTGGGTGGGTTCAAAAATTAGCTAGCAGATTTTTTTATTTTTATTTTTTTTAGGGAACTTCTTTCTTTTCAAGTTATTAAAACTTAATTGCTTTGTCTATATTAGGTTTAATATTATCTAGTTCTCGAGAGATGTATAGTTCTATCCAGAGCTTGGCAGACAAGCTCTACAGTTCAGTAGACAGAGTTAATAGGTTTAGTAAATATTAATAAAATAAATCTATTGTGCAACTAAATCTTTAGGGAAATTACTCTGGTAGTTTAATTTTTAAAAAAAGAAACATGATCTTGATGATTTTGTGGAGTTTTCTTATTAAAATTATTTTTAGTAATTGGAGTGAGTATCATATTTATTAGATAAACTTTAATAAAACCTTCACATGTACACATGGGGTAAGCTGATAGGGAACTAAGTGGTGTGTTTTTTGAAACTCTGGAAGAAATGGTCTTTGAAAGTTAGTGTTCACTTCAGGGAATGATGTTTATTTGACTAGAAAAGAGCAGTTTGCCTGGGGCTTTCTTACATAGCACCTTTATATTTTTGGTTTAAAGAAGGAAAAAAGTAGAAGTACAGGAAACCATCAGTATGAAAGCAAAGCACGTGTTGGGTCCAGCTTCTCAGTTTGGCAGGTACCAGTGTCTCTGCTGGGCAACAGTTACGCAGTGTCAATAACTATTATTTTATTTTCCAGTTCTTTGTAGAATTAGAAAAAAAGCAGCCAGGTGACAAGCAGTGCAGCAGCAGACGTCCTCTTGCTTTCTGAGCTATCTGTGCATGTCAGAGAGAAGTCAACTTGTACCAACTGTGGATGGGAATAGAACCATTTAAGTTGTTAGGACTAGGATCAGCCATGTTAAAACTTCGCTGATTTTTGGATACAGAAATGCTTCCGAGCTTATCTGAAACACCGTTGTAAATCATGACTTTATAATGTGTTATGGAGTAGTTAAGTCAAACAAGAACAGCAGCTACATAAAGGCTGTCCTGTGATCTCTAGATAGGTTACGCAATGTAGTCATTCCCAGGACTGACAATTGCCAAAAAAATGAATGTCAATTGTAATTATTTTTGTTGCTTGTGAATCTGCAAGGAATAAACAAGTCTGCAATAGAGGAAGGTGATCAAATGGGTTATTTTTGGGCATCTGACAAGGGATTGAGTGCCTGGAAAAAGATGCTCTTCCCTCTGAGGTCCATAACCTGCTGTTAGCAGTTTTATTGGAATTTGTAGGTGGACAGAGTATTTTGGAGATGTCAAGTCAGGACGGTAGAGAAATCCAGCATGCTGGTTTAGGAGGGAGAAAAGGCAGCAAATAGTTGTTTAGTTTGTTTGATGTGGTTTTGTTTTGGGTTGTTTCGTTTTGGTGTTGTTTTGTTTTTTCCCCATGGTGAAAGTGTATAAAGCTAAGAAATAGAAATTATATAGTTGACTGAGGTTGAAAGTACTATAGACTTTGCAACAGATTATTTAACTTGTGGTTTGTCCAGCACTTGGGAGCCATGTGAATTTTCAAAAAGAAATCTGCAAATCAGAGGGATTATTCTGGAAAAAAAAAGTGTTTGTCAAGAACGAGTCGTTTGTATTTGTCAATATACTAGGAGAGTGCTGTGCTTAAGGAAGTAAAAAGTTGTTGATGTATCTGTTGTACAGAAGTGTAGCAGAATTACTAGTCTCCGAAGAACACCACTGATCTGTAACTTTTTGTGGTGGGCACCTATGGGAAATAAACTAAATATTATTAAAATGCATCTTAAAGTGGATGGTGGTCATGTAGGACCAAGCATGTATCTAGCACATGTCTTACCCTTGTAAAAGATGAAGCACTCCTACTCCGGCCTTCATCTCTGCACTGGGAACTGGCCTCACTGGACAGACATGGTAATTCACTGCCGTGCACTGCCTGCTTTTTCTGACTTAGTTAACAAAATAACTAGGAATGCTGTCTAGGGAACAGCTGAGCAGACACACTCGCTTCCTTTGGCCTGTAGGAGGCCCTGGACAAGCTGCTCCTGCTTATCCTTTCCCACAGCTGTGCAAGCACCAGAAGGTCTGCAGGCAGGGGCTGTCTGAAGGTGCTGTTGGGAGACTCACACTTGCTCGTATGCAAGGCTATGTCCTTCCCCAAGGGTATGGTCTGTGCCAAGGAGGTGATGCTGCTCGAGGGAGTCAGGTAACATAAAATAATCTTGGTCTCTTGACCGACATTCGGGAAATGTTTGGTGCCCTGTGTCATCATCTTTTATAGACCCTAAACTTGATAACTTGAGTTGCAAGACAAAGTTTGCTTTTTTTTTTACTTTGAAGATAAGCAGTAACATTGAGCATGAATTGATTTTGGTAGACCTCTGTTAGAAAATCCAGTCTTCAGACTTCCTCTGATAAAAGGTGTTAAAGCTGGATGATATTAAGGTGTTTATCTAGTGTTGTTTTTGTGTAGTACTGATTTTGTAATCAAATTGTGGCAAAAGAGTTGGTGTCTTGACCAAATCTTGAGCAAAACTAGCAAACTGATTTAGCAGGCTTGCTTGCATGAAACCAGGTGAATAACTTTACCATGCTTTTTTTGTTTCATGATGGTTCATGCAGGTAGTTCAGCTATGGGTCCTGTATCAGCTGAACAAGTATATATAATGGTTATCTGGATTTCTTGTGTTTGAGTGTAACTTGTTCAGTTTTTGTAACTTTTTCACAAGCTCTGCCAACATCAGTGTTTTGGATAGCTCACCTGTCACTTTACTTAAATTATTGAATAAGAGTTTTTTAATCTTATAGATGTAGCAAGTCTTCAGACAGTTAAGATCTCTGCTGATGTAGCAAGAATACTTCCTAGCATCTTGCTTGTTTAACCCATTGGTGTTTGTCTTCTTCACTAGTGTGTGCTTCTACTTTAGCACTGTAACTGATGGGTTTCAATAACTGTAATGTAATGTAAGTGGTTTTAGTCCTGCTTCTGTCCTCTCATTGAAAGTGAGGCTATGGAGCTCTTCACTTGAGTTTTGGGGTATGAAGGCAAATCCAGTTTCCCAAACTGTGCTGTTCCAGCTTTCCTGTCTCGCCTTCTTCCTCTAGTCACCTTCTCTCTGTGTTCTCCGGGTGCATAAGTGTCCAGACTCTTGTCCTTCAGGGTGTGCTGGCTGCTTGCTTGACTCTGTTCTATTGGAAGTTCTGAGAGGGCACAGATGGGAATGAGGCCAGGAATAGAGTGACCAGAATAACCTGTTGGCCCCTGCCTACTCCCTTGGGCAGCTGCTGAATGGCAGAAAGGCTGAACTAATTCTTTACTGAGTCCAAGTGATCTTCTGGGACTCTGAATGAGCTCAGGAGCCCTTACAGCAATCCCACTGGAATGGGAAGAGTCAACAAATGTGCATGTTCCCCCCATTTCCAAGAGGAAAGAACTAAGGTCATGGGAGTACAACTTGTATCAGATCCTTCTGAAAACACCTTTCTGTGATGCTTTATTGACTTGTCAGCTGTGGGTAAAAAGGGAAAATATATAGTGTGAGGAGTGTGAGAAACTTCTGGTGCTTGTCATGCTTTAAAAGTAGAAGTAAAATCTCAGAGTGTTTCAAGAACTGTAAGTTCTCTCAGATTTCTGTTCAATACCTGTACTGTGTCTAAATCAAAACCAGGGCTTTAAGAAAATAACTTGGGTTGAAAGCAATCTGCTTCTTAAAAGCCAGTTTTATTACAGAGCTTGCCTTTGCTAATCAGCCGCTCTGGAACTTTCTGGGCTTCTCTTGGAGAAACAGGTTTGGTAGTATACAAGCACTTGAAAGGAAGGCTGACATGACAAGTGGGCTTGTGGCATGTGTGGGACTGTCACAAGTAGCTTTGAGTTTATAGTTTGCTGTTTGGCTTAATGCTCAAAGCAGTTTCCTTTTACTGAAGTACTGGAGTAACTTTAGCTATGAACTCTGACAGCTGTATGGCTGCTGTTACTTATACTAGCATGCAACAGAGCTATTAACTACACAGATGTTAATAGTGGTGTGTTTTGTTTTTTTTTTTGAGGGGGATTTTGGAGAGGAAACAGAGTGGAAGGCTGAAAATAATTGAAGCTCTGGCTTTCCCTAGCCTTTTTTTCTATTTTATTAGTCTGTAGAGAGGAAAATTCTGTCCTTCCAACTTTATTTTGAAGCCTTACAAATTGATGTTACCTTTATATGAAAAGGTGAACCCAAAACTTGTTGTTTTCCAGGCTATAGATGTAATCTGACTTGAATACTAAACGAGTTTTTCATAGTGAACAATGTTTTTGGAAAGCACTTGTGTCTGTACTGGAAAGATACTGCAGCAAGAGAATAGTTTTTAGGCAATCCTGTCTTGTACAAATCAATCTACTCAATACAGTGTTTGCTGTGTATAGCATTCTTCTGCATTCTATCATCCAGTCTGTATTTCATTGTCTGGTTTTCAGTCTTTTACATGTATCCATAAACATGGATTCCTTACTAGTTATGATAATTCCTGCAGCATAGTCTTAGCTACACTGTTGGCTATTCTTTCTGTCTCCCTTTCAGGAAAATTTGTTTGTATGAAATCAGGATGGTTATCTTTTATATATATCAACCCAGGGTATTACAATAATGATCATCTACATCCACATTACTTAGGGTTTTCATGTACACACATGAAAAAATTGGCATCTCTTGCTGAGGTCTGGGTCTTTAAAGTAGCCTACATGCATATAATGAGAAAAATACCACTTTTTAAATGGGACTAAATTATAGGCTGACTTGTATGTCCACACACCAGTGTCATTTTCTTGGCTGAATTCTCCTTAGTGGTTTGTGGGCATCTGAGTGTACTAACAACTTAAAACACAGTAACATGTGGTTAAGACACAGAAATCTATATGTTCCTGATGTAAAGCAGAAGGTTGTGGTGTCTTCTTGATCTGAAGATTACCACAGTGAGCTGAAAGGTTCACTTTTCTCTTTGGGAAATTACTTAGCAGAAACAATTTCCTTGGAGGTCTAAACACGGATTTGTTCCTGCTCTGGAGAAGCTGGACTGTTATACTGGAAAGAGAACAAGCAATTGGGACTTGTTTGACAAAAGTAGAAGGAAATAAAACAAAAAGCATATTCTGTTGGATAAATTTAATAAAGCTGAAATACCAAAATATAAAGACACTGAAGCATTCTGGCTTTTTGGCAAAACCAACAGACTGCTTCCTCTTGTCAGAGTACAGTTGCTTTTGATAATTACACAGATGTGTTAGTGTCCAGAACAAGCTGTTCTTTCTTGCCCTTTCTGTAATATGAGATATATACTATCTTATGTGTGCCATAAACTGTTCAGTGGTCTAACATATATGTATTGAAAGCAATAGATTGTCCTGTGTAGGGCATTTCTGGAGTGAAGGAAAATCATGCAGTAAGCCTGTTCTTAGTGTGAAGAGAACAGGGTTTTAGCTATACTATTTGAAATCCCTTGTCTTCCCAGGGTACACATGTGTTTCTCACTAAAGCTAGAAATATTAGAAAATGTCAAACTGAACAAATGTGGTATTGTCTTCCATAGCATTTGAAGAACATTTGATGATGAATTGTCTCTTTGACTGCTTTTTTTTTTTTTTCTACAATTGTTTCTTATGCTGCAAGCTTTGCCCTTGGAGTACTCAAAAAAGGTTTGCAAAAGGCTCAAAGCTTTCAAGATGGTGCCTTTGGCAGCCGTGTTGTGCTGGATGAACAACCTGGGATGTCAGGTCTTTGGGCTGACATGTGGAGACTGTTTATTTTCACTTTACTTGATTTTTAAGAAATGTAGTGTCTTAGTGAGGGTTTACAGTACGGACTGGCATTTTGAAGATGCATTGCCCATAATCAGAGTCTCTTTAATCTGAGGGAAAAATACTGTTGTGGGTTTTGTTTCATAGGGCTAACATGCTAGGATGGCCACTTCTGGCAGCACACGCTTGCCATGATACTTAATCTGCAAGATGGGAGGTGACTGGTTAGTGAAATCTTGAACATATCAGTTTTACCATGAAATTTTTAAAAGCTTCTCTTCACTCTTATTTCTCCTGTCTTCCTCCCCTCTGAGCCCTCAGCTCGTGGATTGCAGGAGGACTTTGTGCATATTCTTTAATAAAGACACTTTTTCATCGCTGAGAGCCTGGAGTTCAGTGTGCAGCCATCTGGCATTTTGCATTGAGTTTGACTTGAACATTTAGCCTGTACTTCTCAAGTGGTCAGCTGTTTGCTGCTCATTACTGAGATTGATCTTGAACTACCTGCGATGCCATGTATGGGATATGTATTTGAGATGGTGTATCTGATTGATGTATTAGGAGATAATTTTTCTGTGATCAAAGCTTGTAAAAGATATTTTTCTTTTTTTTTTTTTAAGCTATGTAGAACATGCTTAGAGATAAATGTACTGTTGACAAGACAGAGGTGCCTTCAGGGTATATTTCTATCCCTCTTTACCAAGCTCCTCAGTGTCTGCATAATCAGTTTGTTACGGAACTGAAGACATCCTTGAATAATTATCTGTACTTTTTGATGGTCCAATTCATCTGGACTTTGACCTGCCACTGGAGACCTAAAATACCGATATGATCTGTTTATCTAATTTTTGAAGGCAAGATTTGGTCTGTATGTGATAACCTGAGACTTGCTATGCGGATTAAGGGCTCTTTGTATTTAGACATTTTAGATTACTTGGCTTACTGTGATGGAATTTCAGGCTGAAGTTAGATTCAAAGCTATGAAAATTATCTAAGTGAGGCCATCTAATATCTGAGTCCTCTATATGGTGGTGTTTTTGGCATGGCAGGAGTTGATATTCATGAAGCAGAATGATAGTGCTGTTAAATAAGCAAGTACCGCTGTGCAGAAGCAGTGACAGTCATTTGCTTGGCAAGTTTTATATTGCCTTGCCTTACATTTTAAGTCATGTTTGCACTGGTTGTATAACAATATTTGCCTAGTATTTTATATGTTGTGGTTCTTTAAACATGATGGTGAGCCTACTTTTATAAATGGGTCTGAATGAATAGATTACATGTTGGTGAGGTTGTTCATGTGTAATTGTGGTATCTGAGCTTCTTATACTTTTCGAAGAGAAACGCAGATGTTGCTTGACCAACTTCTACAGACTCTTGTGGGAAGGCAGAATAATGTATTTTGGAAGAATTATTCACTCATCACTCAGAGTTAAACTGAAACTTCTAGAGGTTTTGTGAGGAATCTGGTTGGGAGTGACTTTGTCTATCCTAAACCATTTCTGCAGGCGCCATATAGAGAACATGCGCTTTCTATTTCCCAGCTATTGTATGTACAAGTTCCTCTTTTCACCAGGCTCTGAGAATATTAAACTATTTTGGCATTCCTGTCAGAGATGTCTGAGATTAAATGTCTTATAACTAGTTCAGACTGAAGCTTTGTCAAAATCATGCTTGTTTTATACTAGAGGGGCAATATGGGGCACTTCATTATAACTTTGTCGTTCCTTGGAGGGTTGCTTCAAGGTGAAGTAATTGATTGGGACTTATAGATCAAGTTGGCGTTTATCAGCGTGAAGTATCACTGGAGTGCTTACACAGTGTGTGCTCTTACGTATCTTTTCAAATTGGACTGTGACACAGGCTGAGCATGCATGTTATTACATAGGACTGTTTGACCACATGAAAACAAAATGGGAAGCAGAAAAACAGTAGGTGGATTACGAGCTCAATGTGATTTCAGTGTTATGCTGTGGTGAAAAAAGCAGGGAAGTGTGGCCCAGGAATGCAGCCTACTCCATTCAACACATACTGTCTCCTCTGTTATTCTGTGTGGTAGCTAGGTGGTCACACTAATGCCCATACCTCTGTCAAGTTTGGTTTCTTTTGGCATCTCTTCCACAGTTCTAAGGTAGAAGAAAGCAAAGGTGGTTTTGTGGATGCTCTTAAGAGCATCCTTGTCATTGAGAAAGTACACAAAAGCTTATTCTAAACTTCTGTGAATTGAACATGGAGGTCCATGTTACTGTGGAGTTGATTGTTTGAGGCCATGCATATCCTCATTAATAACTAAGTAATTGCAATTCTGCTTAATTTTTGAGTTTCCGTTAAATTGATTGTAAACTGTGACTTTTGGGTCAGTTTTATGTAAGCAGGTGACACAGTGCACCTAGTGGACACTACTATGTTCGTATTTGTATTTCTATACACAGTCTAACTCTGACAGTACACAGAAGCAGTTAAAGCATCAGCTGTTTGCAGACTAATCAGTTGTAGGAAGTCCCAAAAGAGGGGCAGTGGAGATACCTGGCCAACAAATCCTGCAGCTGGCATCTTTCTGAGCACAAGATGTTATCTTCAGTAGGCTTTGTGGTAACATAACTCGCACCCTCGCTTATAAGTAGCTCTTTGGCAATTCCTTGTCTGCCTTCAGAAATGGAAGTTTTGTCCTCGGCAAGTTTCATGCATAACTTTGAAGACTGGTAAAAGTGAATATCTGTTCTGGAAATAAAGTGTTATTTTTTCTTTGGTTTCAAGAGAGGTTTTGTGGTTAGCACTTTCACATGTGCTCTTTATTGTGGAAAGCACTTCCAGTGACTCTTCTGCCCAACAGGTGTTGCTTTAAATACTTGTATTGCATTTCACCAGCTTTGGTTTGAACATTAGTTTGTCTTGCCTTTATATTCATTATCCCTCTTCTGCTGTAAATTTGTTTCTGCCAGATGTCCTTGCAGATCCCTTGGGTACAGCAACTAGGCAGTTTGAAGTGGAAGACTTCACCAAATGTGGTGAAGCTTCTAAGTTGCGATTACGATACACTAGAAAAATTACTGTGAAGTAGGGCTGGCAAGTGTTGTTTTGGATGGGACTGTGCAGTGAAGTCCTTGCTTTTCTTAAGTTCTCCTTGGAAGATTTTTCATTTAACACTGAGGGGTGGTGGCCGTGACTGGTATTGTACTTGAAACACTTTAATCAGCACAGTAGAAGAATTGTTATGTGTGATTATTCACATTAATCTATGTGTAGGAAGGAAAAAGAAGAAACCATAAAAAGTAAATTCTTGAACTGGTAGAGAATAGGTTGAGCAGGCACTTCAGGGTACTCCACAACAATGAGTTAGCAGATTGTGTAATTTATATTACCTTACAGTTTCAGTGGTTTGGAAGTGAATTATCGGATGATGGAAGAAGTTGGAAAAAATCTTTTAACTTATGTAGCTAGCAGTACTTTCTAGATTTATGATAAACACAGCAACAAGTAGTATATGCAGTTGACTAAGCTTAGAGCTGAACTAATGTGACTGTTACTTTAACATCTCTTACTGCAGGAGCTAGTTCTGTGAGGATGACTTTAGGTCTCCTCAGATGAAGGAAGGACCATGCAAGAAGGGTGCATGAAATGTAGATGCCTGAGAAGGCCAGAATGTGAGACCAATTTAGGCTTAATGAGTGTGTGTCTCAGAGGTCACAGACCCAGGGGTGAGCAGTACTCTTGACCTAAAGAGGGCTTCTTTATGTGATGCTACTTGCCATTTAATTTTTTTCCAAGACCTTGTGCCTTGTGGACCGCATATCACTCTGGGCTTGAAAATGAGGCTTCATGTCTTTGTCCTGCTATCATCTCAGTGACTTGGAATCTTTCTGGGGAAAGCAGGGGAGAAAAGGGTGAGGAGATTTGAAACTGATCGTGTTATAGCAATTGTCCAGTTCTCCTCTGGTTGTCAGCTTGTTTGTAAGAGAAATTTAGAGAATGGCTGTTAACCCACAGAAGTCTTTTGCACCCAAAGTTTTTGCAAGGCCTAGGGACTTTCTTTTCTTGGGAAGCATCTGATACTGTTGTTTTGTGTGGATATCAAATTACCTCATATACTAGCATTTCTTGCTGTAGCATGCCAAATTGCCAAGTGCTCATGAGAAGGAATGGGCTTTGTGGTGTGCTAGAGTTTTATTTTAAAGCAAACAAACCAAAACCATCACAAAAAGAAATATAACCCAAAGCAAGCAACAACAAAACCACGAACATACACACAAAAAGAGGAAACAAGCAAAATGCCCAAAGGTGCACAAAACCCACCCTTTTAAGGTCTTGTTATATAACCTATAGATTGGATATTAGTAAAAAATTGTTCACGAAAGGGGTTGTCAGGCACTGGCACAGGCTGCCCAGGGAGGTGATGGAGTCACCATCCCTGGAGGTGTTTACAAGACGTTTAGACAAGGTTCTTAGGGACATGGTTTAGTGCTAGAGTTAGGTTATGGTTGGACTTGATGATCCTGAGAGTCCCTTCCAGCCGAAACGGTTTGATTCTGTTCTATGATTTTAATGTTTCTAATATTTCAATTACAGTATGAGGTGTTAACTCTTGTTTTCAGTGAAGTTAGCAGAGGTCTGTTTGCATTGACTTCCAAATTCACTCTGAGCATCATGTGAAAATTATTAGGATTTGCTCTGTTAAATTACAAAATAATAGCCTGGGAGATCCCAGAATTTGTTTGTGTTTTTGTTTAAATACGAAGTCGGGCATAACAGGGTGTTTTTTCTGAAGCTTTAGAAAGTGAGAATATACAAACATGCTATTAAAAGGTTTGTTAAAGATCCTGAGAGTTGCAGTCCAGAGAAAAGACCACACAAACTCTGCTTCAGGATGTTTTTGTTTTCTGCCTGTCAACAAATTATGTTCTGCTATGGAGATTTATAGTAGTGCACTAATAGTATTACTCTGTGTTCTAGATGGAAACTATGCACACACAGAATAATAAAATCTGAAAGCCTGTTTTAAGACAGTAATGCAAGTAAATGCTCTGCTCAAGGTTTGTATTTGGGGTTGTGACTTGTTAAAGTGGAAATGGGGAACTAAACAGGAAAAGCAGCTGGGATAGGTTTATTATGGAATGTACCATCATGTCTTGAATTTCACTCAACCGTAGAGACCATAACAACATTAACCCTTAAATTCATTTGTATGAGTCAGAATTGTTGATATTCTCTCAACTATGTCAAATGTGGGGAAAGTAGAATAAAATTAAGTGAAAACTCAACTTCATTAGCTTCTTCAGTTTTAGTTCTGCAGTTGACTTTTTGCAGACTACCTAATCCTTTTTTAATGTTTCCTCTGAAACTTTGATTCACTTGGTGGTCTTGCATGAATTAATTCTTAAGCCCTTGTGAAGCTCTGCTTAAACTGATGATGTTGCTCTGATTCAACAGACAGCTTAAGCTTTTGCACGTGTCCTCTACTGGCTAACTAGGTGTCTGTGTTTATTTGAATAGCCCACAGATTCAGGGCAACTAAACCAATGGGCTTTTCAGTTGGTGTACCTTCTGACCTTTAAGTAAAACTCGATCTGTCTAATATTTGCTGGGAGTTTATCTGACTGGGGAACAGGTCATTCCCCAACTTATACTGCAAGTTAGAGAGCAGTGTAGGGGAAAGGGACCTGGGGGTCCTGGTGGACAGCAGGATGACCATGAGCCAGCACTGTGCCCTTGTGGCCAGTAAGGCCAATGGCATCCTGGGGTGTATTAGAAGGGGGGTGGTTACTAAGTCCAGAGAGGTTCTCCTTCTCCTCTACTCCGCCCTGGTGAGACCCCATCTGGAATATTGTGTCCAGTTCTGGGCCCCTCAGTTCAAGAAGGACAGGGAACTGCTGGAGAGGGTCCAGCGTAGGGCAACAAAGATGATTAAGGGAGTGGAGCATCTCCCTTATGAAGAAAGGCTGAGGGAGCTGGGGCTCTTTAGTTTGGAGAAGAGGAGACTGAGGGGTGACCTCATTAATGTTTATAAATACATAAAGGGTGAGTGTCATGAGGATGGAGCCAGGCTCTTCTTGGTGACAAACAATGGTAGGACAAGGGGTGATGGATACAAACTGGAACACAAGAGGTTCCACTTAAATTTGAGAAGAAACTTCTTCTCATTGAGGGTGACAGAGCACTGGAACAGGCTGCCCAGGTAAGTTGTGGAGTTTCCTACTCTGGAGACATTCAAGACCTGCCTGGACACATTCCTGTGTAACCTCATATGGGTGTTCCTATTCTGGTGGGTGGGGATTGGACTAGATGATCTTCTGAGGTCACTTTCAGTCCCTACCATTCTGTGATTCTGAGGAGAGATGCTATGCTGAACCTTGTTTTCACCAACAAGGAGGGGCTGGTGGGGAGTGTGACACTCAAGGGCAGCCTTGGCTGCAGTGACTATGAAAGGGTGGAATTTAAGATACATAGGGCAGTGAGGAGGGTGCACAGCAAGCTTGCTACCCTGGATTTCAGGGGAAGAGACTTTGGACTCTTCAGGGATCTTGTTGGTAGAGTACTGTGGGATAAAGCTCTGGAGGGAAGGGGGGCCCAAGAAAGCTGGTTAATATTCAAGGATCACCTCTGCTAAGCTCAGGAGTGATGCAAGACGTGGGGAACTACAGGCTCCTCAGCCTCACTTCTACCTGGCAAGTTCATGGAGCAGATCCTCCTGCAAACTTAGCTAAGGCACATGGAAAATAAAGAGATGCATGGTGACAGCCAGCACGACTTCACTAAGGGCAGGTTGAGCCTCGCAAATCAGGTGGGCTTCTACAATGGGGTTACAGTGTTGGTGGATAAGGGAAGAGCAACTGATGCCATCTGTGTGGACTTGTGCAAGGCATTTGATACTGTCCTGCATGTCAACCTTGTCTCTGAGTTAGAGAGGTATGGATCTGATGGTTTGACAACTTGGTGGTTGAGGAATTGGCTGGATAGTCGCACTGAAAGACTTGCAGACAGTGGCTCAGTGTCCCCATGGAGACCAGTAATAAGTGGCGTTCCTCAGGGGTTGCTATTGGGACCAGTACTATGTAACATCTTTGGTGACATGGACAGTGGGACTGAGTGCACCTTCAGCAAGTTTGCCAACAACAAGCTGTGTGGTACAGTTGAGACACTGGTGGAAAGGGGTGCCATTCAGAGAGGCCTTGACAGGCTGGAAAGGTGAGCCTGTGCAGATCAACACGGTGAAGTGTAAGGTCCTGCACATGAGTCAGGGCAATCTGCAGCACAGATACAGATTGGGTGGGGAATGGATGAAGAGCTGCTCTGAGGAGAAGGACTTAGGGGTGTCCGTTGATGAAAAGCTCAACATGAGTTGGCAATGTGCACTTGCAGCCTAGAAAGCCAACTGTGTCCTGGGTGGCATCAAAAAAAGTGTGGCCAGCAGGTTTGAGGGAGGTGATTTTCCACTCTACGTTGCTCTTGTGAGACCTCATCTGGAGTACTGCATCCAGCTCTGGGGCTCCCAGTGTAAAAAGGACATGGACCTATTGGAGAGGGTTCAGAGGAGGCCCATGAAGATGAGTAGTGGGATGGAACACCTCTCCTGTGAGGAAAGGCTGAGAGAGGTGGGAGGTTGTTCAGCCTGGAGAAGAGAAGGCTCTGGGGAGGCCTTAGAGCAGCCTTCCAGTACCTGAAGGGAGCCTACAGGAAAGATAGAGAGGGACTTTTTCCAAGGGCATCTAGTGATTGAACAGCAGGTAATGGCTTTAAACTGAGAGTGTAGACATGGATTAGATATAAGAAAGAAATTCTTCACCATGGTGGTGGTGAGGCACTGGAACAGGCTGCCCAGAGAAGCTGTGGATGCCCTACCCATGGAAGTGTTCAAGACCAAGTTGGTTGGGGCTTTGAGCAACCTGGTCTAGTGGAAGGTCTATACTCCACCCCCATGGCAGGGGGGTTGGAACTAGATGATCTTCAAGGTCCCTTCAAACCCAAATCATTCTATGAAACGGAAATAATAATGAGTGCTTTTTTACTGTGTAAGCTCATAGGTTGCAAGATAACTGTGTGTGTGTAACAGTGTATTGAGAGTTTTGCAAAATGCTGTTTAACTGAGGTCACTGATTTACAGCTTTTTGGGGTATTATTAAACCTGTTACTAAACTTGTATGTAAGATGAATAACATCAGTGACCAGAGTGTGAATTGGATAAGGCTTGTACTTAACCATGATATTAAGCTATGGAGAGACTAGTAATCTAATTTTATTTGAAATATTATCTTTTGTTAATTTTTCTGCTGCCAGGTGACTTTTGGGCAACAAATGATGGATTTTAAATAACCATCCTGAACTTGCCCTCAGGTTCTCCTTGCCTGAGCAAGAGGGGGATGGTTTGGCCTTGGCCCTTCATTTTCCTTTGGGTCAGGTGAAGAAGCAATGAGAGTGTTTACTCTGAAGTGCCAGAAGAGGTAGACAGGGAATAAGGGAGGGACTGTCTTCCTTAATTTCAAACATAGGGATTTTTAATCCTGTGGGTAGATTTGGGAGAAGGTTGGGGTCAAATTCTGCTTTTGAGAACAAGAAAAATGTTTGAGTAAGACTGAGAGGAAGCAGTAACAAAAAAGAAATAAGAGAAAAGAAAAATTACACTTTCTCCAAGATCCCAGGGGCAAGAGTTCTTGGGTTGTAGTTCTGTTATTGATGACATTACCCAAACTGTATCCTTTATACTGTCCTTGGGATTTCTGTGAATGTTGTCATTACGTGGCAGTGTTGAAGTAGACAAGACTTACCCTTGTTTTCCAAGCACTAATCTGTAATGGTTTAAGCATGGTCTTTGTGTTAAGTGTTCAAGTACACCACAACTAAAGCATGCCATGAAGTCATAAATCTAATCTCTCACAGTTTAACAGGGAAGCAGGGAATGACGTGGTCATTCTTGTAGTGAAAAAGGTGCAAGATGTAATCTGTGGCTGAATTGTGCACTCTTGTGCTCATTAACTCAATCTGCAAATTTGCCTCCAGTTTGAGGCTAGTTTCTTAGTGAGTCAGAGTGAGCTTATTTTGACTACCATACCAATAACTGGGGCAACAGAAAATAAACTGCAAAGCACCCACCCCCACCTTCATGTGAAAGTGGCCAGATTTTCCTCTTGCCTGTTTGGCCGAGGAAAACTCAGTCATTTGGGCTACTTGATCCTCCACTCAGTAATGCTGTCTTGACTGCTGTTATGTCCTCAACTTCTTCACCGCCCCAAATTCATTTATTTTCCCTTGTTTCTTGGGGTTTACTCCTTGCCTATATGCTATTCTGCATTCTGCCTTACTGTAAAGGAGGGGTGGCCCCTCTCCCCTTGCTAACTTTAGGATCTGCTTCCAACAGTTCTTGATGGTAACTTGGGATCGAGGGCTCTCCTGTAACAGACGCTGCACCAGGTTCAGGAGGTCCCTGAGCTGCCAATGTTGGAAACCCAGAGACTCTTCTGGGAGTGCTGGTATATGCTTGCTGTGTTCTTGTGTTCAATTCCTGGCTGGTTGCTTTTGGCCGCTGTTGTCATCTGGTTTGATGGAGTGTGGCTATTTTTGTGTTTTTGTTTTACTGGCTTTATTTGTGTAAAACTGATCTACTCAAACTTCAGAACTTTGCACAGCAGATGTCTGGAAGTGCTGCCATGTTTAGCAGTTTTGTGATACGTTTCAGACTTTAATGTATTTATTGAGTTTGTATGAGAAATATGATTCAAGGCAAGCTAAAATATGTAGCCTGTAACCACCACAGTACACTCAGTCTTGCTGCTTGATGTATTGTGGTGGCTGTCTGATCTGAGTCAGATCAAGTTCACTCAGTATGATGTATGGAACTATATATTATTTAGTTTGGGAAGCTAGTGTATTTTTTTTGAAACAAGATAATTCTTATTTGAGCTGGAAGTAAAAAGATAAAGGACAGAATCCTTTACCACGACCTTATGAACATGGACATTTAAAGATCATTGATGTAATCCTGTAGTAGAAATCTTTAGAAAACAAATAAAAAACCAACAACGAACAAACCAAAATCCTGAAGGAACAGAAAAGGAATGCTTCTGTTGCTGGTTATTTCAGGAGAACATTACTGGAATGGTCAAAGTCCAAAGTATTTGGGGTGATCCTGCTGTTGCTGTGATGGAGATGAAGTTTGCACTGGTTGCCATTGCTGATCGCTGTAGTCAGGATACCTCTAGCCAGGGTGAATATTGCTTTTACAACCTTGTTAAAACTTTGCCACCAAAATGGCAGCAGGGGGAAAGTGAGAGGAGCAGAGGACAGCGTTGTGCTGCGCACACCCAGCCCTCCTGAGGGCTGCACTGCGAGCTGCGTCACTAAACTGTGGCTGTGGGGAGGCCAGGAAGCACCAACAAGCCTGGAAAGCCTGAGCAGCCATAATTTTATCAGTGTTTGGCTTCCGACAGGGTCAGAGTGGTGTTGCTGGGATGGAGTAATAAGAAAAAAAGAAAAAGAGAGGTTTTCTGCCATAAGCCAGAAGCACTGCCTGTGGTTCTCTGTCCTGGAGTTGTGGAGTAGCTCTTGGTCTCTGGTAGTCTGACATCCTCAGTTGATCTACCTGAGCTTCTCAAGCATTCTAGTAGTGCCCATCTAGCCAGCTGTTCAGGGTGTCCATGAGAAGGCGTTGGGGGCTGCAGGGGCTTTGAGCAGAGGCCGGAGCTGCCCCACACCGAAGATGTCTGGTTCCACAGGGCATGGCTGAGCCCCTCAGCTGAGGCGGTGCCACCTCTGAGAAGGCGTATTTAAGACAAAGCACTGCACGATGGTGAGGAATGAAGGGGGAAAAAGTGAGAAACAACCTTGCAAGCATCCAGGTCAAAGGAGTTTTCCATTGCTTTAGTAAGAGGAAAAACAAAAACATGTCAGTATGACATTTCTGTTCTTTAGAGTGCACAGAACAGTTTTTGAAAGCTCAGATCAAGAAATTAAGCTGTGGTACTAGGAAGCTATTTGTTTTTTCTCATCTCTTCCCTTTGTGGATAGATGCTGAAATAGATCACCGAAGGAAGCATTTTAGGAATGTAAACTTGTTTCTCACTATTTTAATAGTATGATATGGAACTGGAGCTTTTTGGCTCAATTGTCTTTGACATGACAGGGATACAGCTTCTTTTGCCGTTTTCATAAGGGAGTTCACAAATGCAGGTCTCCTTATCTTTGGTTTCCTCAACAATTCGCAAAACCTCAACTCCTGTTTGTACTTGAATATAGAGAGACAAATCCAGATTCCACGTCAGTGCTGGCCTTCATTGAGGTCGTCTGCTCCTCAAGACCAGCAGGAGTGTAGTCCAGAGTAACTAGCTTTTTTTGGTTGGTTGGTTTTGTTCTTTGTGTGGTTTTTTTTTTTTTTTTTTTTTTTTTTTTTTTTTTGTTGTTGTTGTTGTTGTTGTTTTATGTGTGTGTGTTGTTGTAGTTTTGGTGGTTTTGCTTTGTTTTTTTTAACATCAGTCTGCTGAACTAGAGGGGCAAATAGGAAATGTAGCACTTGGCAACTAAAACTGTTTTAGTGTTTTTTCTGTTATATGAAGAAATAAAGATGTTCTGTGATCTTTCTGTGTTGGTCTAAGCAAAATAAGTATCTTTAAATATCGAGTAGTAGAAGCACGTGTAACACTTGGTTTAGTACAGTTATTCAAAGCTGCCCAGTTAAGATGAGGAAGACTGTATCTGCTCTTCTTTTTGGTTTAAGAATGGAGAGAACAATGGGCTGTAAACTGGTTTATGTCATGGTAACCCCTCACCCAATTATTTTTGTGTATGCTAGTGACATTACTTTTTGAACAAAGGGTAAAAACTGAAAAATTATATAATCTAGCAGTTAGCAATCATTTGTCACCTAAAAGCAGTGTTTGACTGATACTGAAGTCTTTGCTTTTCATGTTCTGACATTCTTTGTCCTGTGCATCAAGACCTTCTCTGTCAAAAAGTACACATATGCTTCAGATCATGAGCAACCTGAACTGTCTAGCAGTGATGAACATAGCTGGGACTGATGGTTAGACTAACCTGCAGAGCAATGGAATAGACTGCTTTAAGCATGAATTTCAATGTAGTGGGATGGTTGAAATGTTTGTGTCGACACTGAAACATCAACAGTTGATACATGTACTTTTTTCCTTGGCAGCAGCTGTCAGTGAACATGTTTTTGGGGTAGGAAATACTGTTTGAATGAATAGTGATACTTTGAATGGTGTCAAAAGCCATGAAAGGCATTAGGTTCTACCTGTCCTACAGTTGAAGAGGACCTATCACAAGTACTGGGAGCACATGCATCATGCAGGGGTGTGTAGTGGAGATGGCAGAGTCTGCACTGAAGAAAGGCATGTGTTCCTAGGCAAGCAGATGCAGCTTTTGCTGATCTATGACCATAATTAATATGTCTGCACAAGGTCTTGTTGAAAGATGAACTCGCGTCACTACCAGTTTAGGTGCATGTATGCTGTGCTCCATTGCAGAGTCCAAAAATACCTTGCTGCAGTTTGGATGCATTTTTCTTACATTAAGAAACAACATGACTTCTTTCTGTTTATTCTTCAGGCAACAAGAGCCTCTCTGACTCAACATTGTACCAGTTTGGGGGAGTCACTGGGCAAGGAAAACGATATTGCTCTGATTATTGATGGCCACACACTGAAGTATGCCCTTTCCTTTGAAGTCAGGCAGATCTTCCTGGACCTGGCACTCTCCTGTAAAGCAGTCATTTGTTGCAGGTAAGAAATTCTGGGACCTTTTTCAGTAAAAAATTGGACACAAAGCTTGTAGAACTTTAGCTAGTATGTTAACTTTCCTTTCATGCTTATAGTGCTTACAGTAAATACAGAAGTAGGGGAAATAGTGGTATTTAAGAGGAAGCAAGCTGCAGTGGTGAGCCACTTGATAATTGATTTGTCTGCTGTAAGAACTATTATGAAGCGATACTGTGCTGGGGGGAGTTAAGGAGGACTCTAGAGAGGTATTTCTCTTGTACCACAGACAGGTCTGTGAAAGTGTTTGTAAGGCTGACTGACAAGCCAACAAAGTGTAAGATTTCAGTTCTTCCTGTCTGATAGGATGCTCTGCAGTGCAGCAGTAGAGCTTGTGCACCTGTAAGGTGAGCATTCAATCGGCTGCATGTTCCCTCCTGATGGTAGAGCTCTGCTGGCTCTTGGAAGCAGTTGTGTAAGTATGCTGGAAAGCAACTGGGGCAGTTTATTTCCTGCTCCTACAGAGGAGGAAGCAAATACTTCACTAAAATTGTCACCTAATAATGCAGTTCCCTCTGCAACAGTCAGTCCCAAAGGAGTCAAATGTCTTTTATAAAACAATGAAAGATCTTGAGAAAACATTATTCCTGATTGCCTCATTATAGTAGGCACCGAGGAGGAGTGGTGTGGATGTGGTCATATGTAAGCAGTAGGAATTTGCTAGCAAGAAGTTTGTGTGACTGATCATTTCAGCTCTAGAGAAGGTCTCTGGATGAATATAACTTGATTTTTTTTTTTCTTTGTTCTGTTATGTATGCTATGCAAGGATGTGTATAACAATGCAATTTGCCCAATTTTGATTGTTTGGTTACTGCTTGCTTTGTTAGGTCACAGCAAAATTTGATGCTGTTTGTGGATTTATCCATACACAGATGTGATCATATGTCATGATTACTTCAAAAAGAAATAAGAGCCCAAAGAAAACAAAAACCCAAAGCTGGCCTGCTTTACTTTCTGCATAGCAGGAAGGCTGCGTCATTTTTAACTTTAAAAGATTATGCAGCTTAGAGGACTCTGTCCATGTATGTGTGTCTGTGCCCATTGCTGGTATTTGGGGAGAACTGTGACCTAGAAGTGAGTGTTCGTTTAGGTGGACAAGTAGTTTTATTTTCATCTTAGAATTAAGACCTTCCTTGTGGGGAATGATTATACGGAGACCTTATACTACTGTTTTGCAATGTTGTCTTTATATATGTGTGTGCTGCCCTCAGCAAGTTCACAGACAATACAAAACTGGGAGGAGTGGCTGGTACACCAGATGGTTGTGCTGCCATTCTTTGAGGGACCTTGACAAGCTGAAGAACTGAGCAGAGAGAAATCTGATGAAGCTCAAGAAGGGGAGATGCAAAGTCCTGTACGTGGGGAGCAGTAACCCTGTGGCCCAGAAGATGCTGGGGGTTGCCAGGCTGGAAGGCAGCAGGGCTGCAAAGATGATTCAGGGACTACAGCATCTTTTGTAGGAGGAGAGGCTGAGAGAACTGGGACTCTTCAGTCTGGAGAAGTCTCAGGTTTCTTATCAATTTGTATAAATGTATAATAGATGCCAATGAAGATGAGAGAGCCAGTGTTTTCTCTGCAGTGCTCAGTGACAGGACAAGATGCAGCAGACAAATTAAAACACATGAATGTCAGTCTGAACACAAAAGCCCCACACTATTTTACTGTGAGGGTGTTCCAATGCTGGAATGGGTTTCCCAGAGAGGTTGTGGAGTCTCTGTCTTTAGAGACATGGAATACCCAGCTGGACAACTTGCTCTAGTTGACCCTGCTTTAGACAAGGGTGCTGGACTAGCTGACTTCCAATAGTCTCTTCCAGCCTGGGGGATTCTAGGATTCTGTGGCTGGGATAAAGTGTCTTTTTTTCCATCCTCCCCCCTTGCTCCCCCATCCGACCAGTGCTCTCTTTCCTTGTCACAAATTCTGTTCTAAATAGCTGTCAACTGCAATGAGTTACCTAAATTGGCTCTGTAAGAGCTACTGCTTATTGATATTTTTTCCTATTTTTTTGTGGTGAGAGGCATGTAGAGCGAGAGGTTATGAAGTATTGGGGGGGGGGGGTCTCACTTGTGCAGCTGTTTTACGGGCATGAACAAGTGTTTCACAAGAGAGAGCTCACACAACTGCAGCAATCTTCTCTTGAGTGCAACAGGCTCAGACCTAGGACTAGTAAGAAAGGTCAGTGTTCTCTTTGTTGTGCAAAGTTACCTGGGTTTAGAGGCCACCAAGTGCCCAGGAAGGGAACTGACATGATGTTATAGGTTTATGCTGTGGTGTATGTGGGGAAGTCAACAAACATTGAGCAAACAGAAAGCTCTTACTTTCATAGTCTATCGCAATGCTTCGGTTGAGATCCTTCCAAAGCAGTTTTTTAGTTTATTTCTCGAAAGGTTTGACCGTCTAGGTCAAAGACCTATGTAACTGAAACAAATCAAAAGTTGCAGATTATTGAAATTTTACTACATTAATATCTGTAATTAACTGAAGATAATGAAAGATATTGTTTTTCAGAGAGACATGTAATACTGGCCATTTCCTCTCCTGTTACTTCAGGACCGAGCCAACAGCAGTTTTAATTATTAGTGAATTAGCAAATTGAGGAACAATGCTGGAAATAATACTGGAAAGTGTAAATCACAGGGGAAAAGATGATGTAATTTCATAGGCTTAAAAAGAGGAATAAAAATAACTCAATTTTAAATCCCCTAGGAAAAAGAGGAATGCCTTTAACAGCCTTTAAGGCTTTGCAGGGACCTTCCATTTACTTGCCAGGTGCTTGATACTGAAGAAAGAAAAAGGTGGTGTGTTTGTTTTTTTTTACTCTGGGCTGTTTTTAATAGTACTCTGTGTGTCAAATAAGACAGTGCACTTAAACTTCACAGGAAAAAGTTTTAAAATATAATTGGCGTGGCAAGAGGAAATTTCATATTAAATGGATTTAGTCTTCAAACAAAAATGTTAACTGGGAGGGGGATCTGGGTCTTTAAATTTAGTGGTATGATGTTTGACTACTCTAGAAGTAGTTACATTGCTATTCTCAACATAGAATAAATTCATGTGATTTAATATTTTGTAAATTTTTTTATGACATTTTCGTCTTCTCTGTGGAGTTTCAGCTGCATTTGCCTTTCAAAGTTGTTGGTTTTTTTTTCCTAAATATACTTGATACACTGTATATTTATTTGCTGGGCTTTAGACATAACCTGTAGTTAAACTTAATCTTCAGGGGTCATCTTTTAAAATGAAACTGTAATAAACCTGGCCCCATTTTGCATTAAGAGGGAGCGATGGTATCTTCTGGTGGGGTTAAGTCTTCCCCTCTTACAGTGTCCCTAACAGGCCCCTGGCAGAGTGGGTGAAAATATACCCCTTGAGAGGCTTGGTGAAGCTTGCAAAATTAAACCTAACAATTCTTTAAGGAAAAGCCTTGTTTGTTAAAAGTTTTTCCGGAGACTGACAGACGTTATCATCTTTCCTGATGCTGATTGGGATGTCAGTATGAAACCAGCACAGAGCGAGTGAAACTTACTCTTCAGTGGAAGTGAGTGCTGCTTGGACGGCAGCTGAACTCATTACTCCATTTATGAGATCTGAGCTGTTGATTGCCTGTCGATGATTTTTCAAATGTTCCTTTAAAGGACCTGTTTTTATTCACCTTTTGTGAGAGCAGCGAAATGTTAAGGCTTAGGTAGAAGTGAGATCTTTTTTTAATAACAAAATGGAGTTTAGTCATTAATCTGGTGGTTATACCTCTTAGAAAGCTAGCTTGCACAGCAGATCACTGTGTTTGAGCAGAGAAATGCATTAAGTTGCATGTTATGGCAGCATATTTAATTTTCTACTGAAGAACCTGCCTTGAATTGAAGTATCTGTAACTGAAATATGTGGTGTTTCAGAAATACTTTTTAATGATTTTGTATCCTTCGGGAATGATTTTTTTTTGTTGCTGTTGAATGGAACTTCCCTGCAGGTGACAGTGACTCTGCCTTTATATGGGTTTAATGCAATATTCACAACAACTGTCAGGAAGAAGCAATTCATTGGCATTTTATAGGTTAAATGGTTCCAGGCAGTTTAGAAGTACTTCAGTACTAATAAATAATGGTTGGCCAGTAGAAGTAGCCCTTCCTTTAATTTCTCTCACAGATGTAAGCACGATGAAGCAACCATCCCCAGAGAGATGTGTGATGTGAGGCTGGGACCACATCCTCGCTGGGCTGCCCCTGGGTGCTTTTTGCTCTTTTGCTTACATTACTGGCCATTTCTGCAATACTGGTTGGGGTGGTGGTGCTGAGGTGGTGGTTGAGCAGAGTGTTACTGTTTTCCACACCTGTTACAAGTATACAAAGGGTGAGTGTCATGAGGATGGAGCCAGGCTCTTCTCGGTGACAAACAATGGTAGGACAAGGGGTAATGGGTTTAAGCTGCAACACAAGAGGTTCCACTTAAATTTGAGAACAAACTTCTCAGTGAGGGGGACAGAGCACTGGAACAGGCTGCCCAGGGGGATTGTGGAGTCTCCTTCTCTGGAGACATTCAAAACCCGCCTGGACACATTCCTGTGTAACCTCATCTGGGTGTTCCTGCTCTGGTGAGGGAGGATTGGACTGGATGATCTTTTGAGGTCCCTTCCAATCCCTAGCATTCTATGGTTCTATGTCTACAGAGCAAGAATGTTAAACTAAGTTGCTGGGTTTTTTTTCTATGTAGATCCTCCAGCCACTTGTAACTGGGTGAACAAATGAGTTATTGCCATTAGGGAGAGGGTTTGGGACTTTGTAGCAACAGGAACAACCCCTGATCTGAATTTTTAGAGCTACTATTCAGAACTTCTAAATGAAAAAGATCAGGTGACATAGAGTGCATTGTAGTCACTCACCTCAGACATCCATTGTGTAGAATTTGGAGCAGAGGCCAGCCAACGTTTTATTCAGTTATTTCATAGCAAGTTGTGAAAAGTTGCTTGTGCAGAGAAATTCTGTTGCTTTTTCCTGTCCTTCTAGAAAGACTCTGCTGAATCTGTTGACATATGTACCTCTTAAAAGTAATGAAGTTGCTTTGACCAGCTTTACTCAGGTTTTTTCATAGAATCATAGAATATTTTGGGTTGGAAGGGACCTTCACAGGTCGTCTAGTCCAACCTCCTGCCATGAGCAAGGACATCTTCAACTACATCAGGTTGCTCAGAGCCCCATCCAGCCTGGCCTTGAATGTCTCCAGGGATGGGACGTCTACCACCTCTCTGGGAAACCTGTGCTAGTATTCTACCACCATCATTGTAAAAAATTCCTTCCCCACGTCTGGCCTGAATCTCCCCTCCTTCAGTTTAAAATCATTGCCCCTTGTCCTGCCACAAGAGGTGCTTCTAAGAAGTCTGTCTCCATCTTTCTTATAGGTTCCTTTTAAGTACTGGAAGGCTACAGTAAGGTCCCCCTGGAGCCTTCTCTTCTCCAGCCTGAACAACCCCAACTCTCTCAGCCTGTCCTCACAGCAGAACTGTTCCAGTCCTCTGATCACTTTTGTGGCCTCCTCTGGACCCTCTCCAACAGGTCCATGTCTTTCCTGTACTGAGAGCTGTCTCCAATTTTGATGTCAATTATTAGCTCACTTGCACTTGTGGCCATTGGGTCCAGTGTTGCATCCCCCCTGGTAGGGCTGTCTATTACCTGGCTTAGGAAGTTATCCTCCATGCACTCCAGGAGTCTCCTGAATTGCTTACAGCAATTTTCCTAGACTTATTGCATAAACCCATCTCTATTAGAACTACACCTCCCCTTCCTTATGCATGTTTTCCGATGCAGTATTGACCTTCTGCTGCTGCTCATGTTGTGCTGGTCAAAATCCATATAGCCGTGGGGAATTCAGTGAAGCTGTGGTTATTTCATGAGCCTACAGCTTGCTCTATTAGTAAAAGATATTGCAATGTCTGTTTTGAGCAATGTATTTGTCCTGAGGTTTTATGTTGTTTTAGGGTTTTGGCTTCTGATGAAGCTCAGGCAATAGGAACACCAAGAAAAATGTCTCAATTGCTGTACAATCTGTCAGCCTTTCTGCCCTGCTTTTGTCAGATGTGCTGTTCCACAGAGAACTATGAAGTGTCACACCATGAACAGAAATGGAGGAAATTCAGCAATAGCCATTTCTGTGGACTGTCTGCTGTTTCCACAGGGGTACTTGCCTTTTCCTGACTACTTCATGAGCCTGATTTTGCTGGCTTTTATGTATAAAAGGCGTGCAGAAAACTGAGAGAAGATGTCAACAAGGTTGGAAAAATATATGTTCTTTCCACAACCCTCCAACAACAACAACAACAAACCCCCTGACTGTTTTCCCATTTGTATTGCTGTTTCACATAGTACACAGAGTGGGTGGGGTGAGGACATGAGCCCACAAACATCACCGAGAACAGACACCAAATGTTCTGAAATGAACATACCTTTGACTAGAGTGTGTCTGCTCACATGTTGAAAGGAAAGGGATTTAATGAAGTAGAAGCAGATGGTGGGACAAGGTAAGGAAAAAAGCAGCCTGTGGAGAGTACCTGGTGCTAATTGTTAGTGTCACTTTGTCAGTTAAGTAATGTGAAGAGAGATGAGGAGATGAAATAAGGTGTCTTGGCACTCTGAGTTGTAAGGCCATAACTTGCATGCTTCTGATGTTCCATCATCATTTAGAGGAGATGTCAATAATATAGCTTACAAAACGAACATCTGGAATATTTAATAAATATTTATGCCTCTTAAGTCTCATATTGTTGCTGGTATAAGTATTTGACAAAGTGATTATTCTGTGCTGTAGTTCAGTATGTATTTATTTATTAAATCAAAAACACGTCTTGTTGGCTTTCATTAGAAAAGATCCCCATTATTGTGGCAGAAAACTGCAACACCATTCTGATTAGTAGTATGCAAACCAGTTCTAACATTAATTGGTCCCAAAGAAAATTATGGATGTGCTACATCTTCCTGCATGTACATCTTGTTTTCCCTCATCTGTCACCTACTAAATTATCAATGCTCATTCTCTTCTATTTCTGATGACTCATGACAGCAGTACTCATCTCATGACTTTGAAAACCATGGGGGAAGAACCATTCTGGCAGTTTTAATGTTTGCAGATAGTTGAAGTGGGAGGAAGGTTTGGGGTTGCAGCATAATGTGGTGCTCTCTGCACTCTTGAATAGAGAATACTCGCAGATGATTAGAAGTTATTGCCTAAACTGTCCAGTGTGCATGTAGGTATGTGTAAAGCCATCTTAGGACTTTTTCTTAGAGTGCTTTTAAGAAAAGCTTATTGACTGCTTTGCAAGAGCGAAGTTAGCTTGCAAAATGCTACTAATTCAGTGTTAGAAAGCTAATATGGGCAAACTTCGGGAGAAGGCAGGTCTTACAAATTTTGGTCATTATCTTGGCTGTTGAGTGACAGTGAATTTCTGCTTAATGTTTGGGCTTCTGTTTGTTCTTGTTAATCACAGTCCTGAGCTATGACAGTTCCCAAGCCTCACTCTCATCATTTACATCATTCAGACACATAGCTAGTGTTTAAAGGGGAAAAAAATAATGTTAGTTCTGGTGGCTTGTCTGCTCAACTGAGAATCCAAAAAGCGAAGACTTGATTCTAATCCTAAATGCATTAATGTTTCTCAAAAAGGTTGCTGTGTCTGTTAGATGCATAAACCAAACTAAGCATCGCAGACTCAGGGTAGTTCCCTTATGAGGAAATAAATCCTTATTAAGTTAAGTTGGAAACATTTGTGAATTACTTATTAACTTTACTAGGTTTTTTATATTTACACTAAAAAAGCACTTAAAGATATTGTTTTGATAGGTATTATTTGGTTTTTAAATGACACAAGTGAAGTGTGTTTCACTCTTTCCCTCAGGTAACTATTCAATTGTCTGACAGGCTGAACTTAAGTTATTCCTATTATATGGCTGAACATTTGTCGTCTTTAAGTTCAGTCTGTTATTGTGACCACAGCTATACTTAGAGTTATTTTCCTTGTTTTGTATTTGGAATGAAGGAATAATTAAGACAAAGTAATCTGTAAGTTGAACCACTACTCCAGTTGCCATTTGCAGTTTGGCAAAGTGCTTGTCTTTTTGAAGGTACTGATGAAAAATAGTTAACTGAGTAAGTTTCTGTTGTGTTTTTGGAACTTTTATGCTTCAGTTCATATTTGGTACCTGTTTCAGTGCTGAGTTTGTTTTCATACCAGGAGACTAATTGACTGACTTCTTGTGCCTGTAACTGTGATTGTGAATGATATATTTGTTCCTGAAATATTCTACTACATTCACCTGAACTTCATATTTCTGTCACTTCACAGAATCACAGAATGTTAGGGCTTGGAAGGGACCTCAAAAGATCATCCAGTCCAATCCTCCTGCCGGAGCAGGAACACCCAGATGAGGTTACACAGGAAGGTGTGCAGGCGGTTTTGAATGTCTCCAGAGTAGGAGACTCCACAACCCCCCTGGGCAGCCTGTTCCAGTGCTCTGTCACCCTCACTGAGAAGAAGTTTCTTCTCAAATGTAAGTGGAACCTCTTGTGTTCCAGTTTGAACCCATTATCCCTTGTCCTACCATTGTTTATCACTGAGAAGAGCCTGGGTCCATCCTAGTGACACTCACCCTTTATATATTTGTAAACATTAATGGGGTCACCCCTCAGTCTCCTCCAAGCTAAAGAGACCCAACTCCCTCAGCCTTTCCTCATAAGGGAAGTGCTCCACTCCCTTCATCATCTTTGTTGCCTAACACTTACCAGCATGCATTTGGAAAGATTTGTAGGAAAAGCATGACTAAAGCTGAAAGCATGTGACTTTTAAATTTTTTTTAATTTAAAAAAAATTTTGTAGGAAAAAAAATTTGTCTTAATAAAAACAAAGAAGTGTCTACTCCAAGTATTCTTTGCCCTAGCTGTTGTTTAAGTTCATTTGTTCCTTTTTTTGCATTGTGAGTCTGGTAATTAGGTGACCAATTCTTAGTATTTCATTTGATGTATCTTATAAAATGCAAGTGAAATTTCTTTCTTGAGCAAGGGCATGATAACTCTTGCAGACGTTTCCAAATCAGTATCAGTTTCTTCCCCACACTACAGGACCTTGTCCAAATTGCTACCGCCCTTTTCAGTTTCTGAGCAGGAGCAGCCAGCGATGCTGTGTTTAGTGCTGCACTTCCAAAGATACTGCACATGAAAAAACACTGCGCTGCTGGAACTTACGCTATTTTAGAAGAAAGATAAAACTGTGGTTTGGAATACCTTCTGTGCCATGAGAAATTCATAGTACTGGTATATTTTTCTTTCCACAAGTGTTAGTGTGTTAACTCCTACATTCTGGCCAAGTTCCAACTTGAACAATTACTTTCTTCTTGCTGAAGTTCCTCCTGCCTTCTCTGTTGAATACAGTGTTCTTCACTTCCTATTGAAGGTGTCAGTGTGAATGCTAAAGCTTTTTCAGGTTTTAACCCAGACCTCCTATAGCAACACCCTACTTGTGAAACTCGGAACCTGATGATTGGCGAGCTTTGCTTTTAGCCTTCTGGCTTGTAAAAATAGTTTAGGAAATGTAAAGGTTAAAATGACTTTATTTAAACAAAATGTGTAGGGTTTTTGTGTGGTGTTTTTTTGTTTGTTTGTGTGGTTTTTTTGGTTTTTTTTTTTTTGTTAGTTGTTCTGGGGTGATGGGGGGTGTTTTGCTTTTTTTACAGTTGGGGTGTGGTACATATGCCTGGGCTTACCTGAGTCTCTCCAGTTTGCCAGTGCAGTTGTAAATTAACTTTGTAATGTAGTTGTCAGTAAAATTTTTTATCTCTTTCAAGATGGCTTTTGTTGTGTATATAATGTGTGGTCTCTGGCAGGGTGGACAAAAAGATGCTGTGGTGTATGTACTTCAGTACCTGTAAAGACCAGTTGTCTAATATGACTAATATTTCTAATAATTTCTAATATTTTGATTATGACTAATATTGCTGGTTCTTGCTTCTTGCACCAAATACCCCTTTCCTGAGTTCCTGGAACAATTTGTTGCCTGCCAGGGAGTGACTGAACATTTCCTCTTAAGAAATTCCCTGCTGGTCCATCACGCTGGATGGAGGCCAAGGCTCTGGTGCCTCTCTGCAACCTTGCAGCTGCTTTGGAAAGACTTCTGACTGCACAGAAAAGATCTTTAATTCCTTGCTCACCAAGTTGCAACTACAAGAAAACATGTTTCTCTGTGTTCTAATTGTTTGGAGAACATCATGAGGGAATATAACTCTCCTCATCTTGATCATTGCTTACTATTCTGAATTTCCTTGATTGAATGTTGATTGGTTATAAAAGATCTCAAAACTTTTCTTAGGAGGAGAGGATTTGAGGATAGTCATTGCTTTTATTGAAATACTTGTTTTTGTCTTCCAAATTTAATATTTGAGTTTCACTAGTACCCAGGTCCATGAACATGCAGAAGATGAGGTCTTCTTAAAGAATACGTGGTGCTGCACTGCATTCGGAAATAAGACACTAAAGCCAACTTTGATGTTGCTCCTTTCATAACATCTAGCAAGGATGTGTGCTCTATCCCACAGGACCAGCTTAAATATTGTACTTTCCATTGTTAAAAGTACCAGATATAAAATTGCAGAGGCAAGAACAGTCTGTTCTACAAGCTTCTTAGTACCACAGAGAATTAACTTGATGAGAGCTTTGGGCTTTAGTGCACAATAGTAGTATGTGGGACAGTGAACTGGTGAAATGATTCTGCTTCCAAGAAGTGCCCTGAAGTGCTTAGTGTTGGTGGAAACTGACTAGAATTTGAGTTCTGCGTTCAGTAGGAGCGTATCTGAATCCATACTGGATACCTGGAAAAATCCGACCTCGCACTGAGTAGAATATAGCCCTGCAGTTCAAATCCCTGAAGTTATGGTAATTAAGACCAAAACTGTGCTTGAGGGAAATGTAGTAAATCTGATTTGATTCAGTGGACTAGAATAGGAAGTAAACTCTTTGGGTTTGTTCACATGAGCACAAACCTGGAGAAGCACTGGCTCCTCTGCATGATGCAGTTTTTGGCCTATTTGATGTGTCTGAAATGTGGCAAGACCTATGGCAGTGCCAAATGCTACTACATTCTCCAGGGCAACCAAGGCTGCCCAATTGGAAGTGATTTAGAAAAATAACCATCCCTAATTGATGGTGTAATAGCTTTTGGGGGATTTAAACTTTCCTTTGCACAGTTGCCCAAAGACAGCAGGAATAATTATTTGTAGGATCTCTGATGTATTGCAGTCTGCTATTTGCCAACAGTCCTATGTAAGTGAAGCTCACCTGCTTATGCAGAGCAATACTCAATTCATCCTTCAAAAGAGAAAAATCTTTTTCTCCTTGCCAGTAATTATGCTTAGTACTTCCCAGAAAAGGCAAGCTAACAAACGTATGAGGAAGACCTCCTTTCCTGCTGTACTTAAACTGCCATTCTGCTGAAGAGAAGTCAGTGTTCTCAAAAATACCAGTCGAGTTAAAATGGTATAAGAATTGGTGGCCCTCTGTTGGAGTCTTCATTCGCCTCTAGGCTTTTCTTGTGGTTTCTCTTAAAAATCAGGTTTAGGTACCTCCACACTATTCTGGAAAGGCTGCTTTGCTGTCTCCTTTTGGGATCTGTCTTGCTTTGAGTTTTCTTCTATTTTAAACTTGCTTCTCCCATAGTGTCTGGAGTACATGATGCAGTGATAGGCATTGAAATGGATAACTTTAAAAAATATTGTTCCTTTATCCCATTTCTCTTACTGTTTTTCATGTCATGGCACACAGTTTGACTTGAAATTGTTCCACCTCACAGGTCTTCTGTGAAGTGTCTCACTTTATAAAATATGCTATCTTTGTGCACTTCTAGTATTGTTTTATTTATGTCCTGCATATACCTGTTGTATATAACACAGAGAATCTCAGGTTCCTAGAAGGACCCCTTTGATCAGAGCTTCTAAACCGGTGTAGGATGTTACCCATGATTATTTGCTTTACATGTGATCTTGGAAGAGCTGTTGTGGGCCCTAGTAAGGAAGAACCAAAAAGTCTTAAAAATGAATGGAAAACCTGCGACGTAAGTGTATTAGGGTCTCAAAATGAAGACAAGCTACTAACTGGATCTAGGTGGGATGAAGATGTCTGTTCGAGAGCTCAAATGCCTATCATCTTCCTGCAAAACAGGATTTTCAGAAGCATATGCTGAACCCTCAGAGGTTGCTGGCTGAAAACTGACCATCCTGAGCAGAGAGGTGGGATTTGGCAACCTCAGTGGAGGCTGGAAGGTCAAAAGAACTCTTTTTGCAGTTCGAGAAAGGCTGTTCTGGTACAGACATAGAACCATTTGCTCTCATTCACTTCTCCTGTGGCCTCTCACTGAGCTTCAGTCTTTCATTTGGTGAAGTGTTACGCTCAGAAGGTCAAGGGTCATTTTTGCATATGGTGTATTCAGTGTCAAATTCACTGCCAAGTTTCTCCAAAACTTGCTACCTCCCAAAACTTTCTTCTTCATCCTGCAAGTGAGGTAATTTTATGTGCCTTGGTACTGAGAAGTGAGGTAATTTTATGTGCCTTGGTACTGAGTCGTGTATGCAGATGATCCACATCCGGTTTGAGCTGCCTGATGGGTCTCTCATAACTGTGGCTTAGTGATTTTTTTTTTTGTCCAGGAGATGGGGTGACTCTGAACACTGCCTCAATCTGAGTGTGACCAAGGCTGAGCTGTGATGACACTGAGATCACTGCCCAAAGATTAGGTGGGTGAGTTTTGACTCTGTTGAGGGGTATTTGTTGAGGGCTATGAAGTTGGTGAAGGGTTTGGAGAGGAAGCCATATAAGGAGCGGCTGAAGACAGTTGGTTTGTTCAGGCTGGAGGAGACTGAGATCTCATGGTCTTCCTCACAAGGGGAGGATGAGGGACAGGTGCTAATCTCTCCTCTCTGGTGACCCATGACAGAACCTGAGGGAATGTCAGGAAGATGTGCCAGGGGAGGTTTAGGTTGGGCATTAGGAAAAGGTTCTTCCCCCAGAGGGTGGTGGAGCACTGGAACAGGCTCCCCAGGGAGGTGTCACAGCCCCAAGCCTGACAGTGTTCAAGAGGAGACTGAACAACACCTCAGACACATGGTGTGAACTGTGGGGTTGTCATGTGCAGGGACAGGAGTTGGACTCAATGATCCTTGTGGGTCCCTTCCAACTCAGGACGTTATGTGATTCTATGATTCTATCCTATGACATTTGTGGGAACTTTGCAGGTTGTTCTTTTCTCTCCCATTGCCCACTGAGTATCCTTAAAACTGACAAAAGTAACATCCACTTCATAAAGTCATCAGAGTTGGTGTGGATATGTTTTGTGACAAGATTTGGCTCTATAATATTTATAAATAGAAAGCAGCTGTACTATTGGATTTTCTGCTATTCAGATTAGGTCTTTATAGACTGTTGAATACTGGTTGGTACAGGAGGAGCCAGAACATGACTAAGTTAAACTTGGAGTTGGGTGCAACCTCCAGAGCAACAAGCAGCTGCTTATTTTAAACCTCTGCGAGGTGTTTGTAGCTGCGTTACTGTTGGTTAAATAGTTCCAATTGCATCTCAGAAGGAAAAAAAAATCAGATGCCACTTGTAAGCAGCTCCCTTCAAAGTATCTGACCCCCTTGTTGCTAGCTCTTGGTGTTTGTGACTGTCCCATTATTGCTGCTGGATGGGTAACTTTGTTTTTTCAGTACAGCTGGTTTCAGGAGTCTAAGGAAGAAATGTGTGCAGGCTTTCTCCCTCATTGTACTTATGTCTGTTTCTTTAGATAACCAACTTGTGTGGGCTGGAAACCTAAGCTGTTCAGGGATATTTTGTTAGGGTAGGCTTTTAAAGGCAACATAGAACTAAGTTTTATCCTACCCAAGTGTAAGAATCTAATGAGTTTTTTACTTAAATTGCTGAGCTCAGGAGTTCCTAGCACACTGATTTGTTGGGTTTGTCTGGCTAGTAGAATGGATGAAGTAAATATTGATGGTTTAGGAAAAAGTGGCTACGTAGCCTACTTCATACCTGTTTGCAACAACAGAGTTGTTCATGGAGACTGTCCTGCTGTACCTGGTCAGCTACAATGGTGTTCTGCTGTTTGATGGGGTTTGCTGCTAATGGACTTGGGGTGGTACCTGATGACCTGCTGTCCTTTAGTTGCAGTAGCAGACAACTAACTTATTTGCTTTTTTGCTAAGTGAAATTACTTCACTCTATCTTTGAAACTATGGGATAGCACACTGCTTTTGTGTAAAGTTCAGTTCTTCATTGTATGGCAGTGATTAGAAACTGAGACTTTTCCTTCTCCCCATGATAAGGTGATTATTAGTCATATTTTGAACATTAGAGTTGAAAAATCTCAGGTACCTTCCTATTTGGAGACTAAATATTGCGTGGCTATTTTAAAAACATTTGTCTACACTTGGTTTTCTGGCTTGTAAGAACCTGGTGCTTATATACAAGTATGTGCAAGGTTCATGCAGGTTGTATGGACAAGAAGCTGCAGATCTTATTTTCTTTCTGTGACCACTTAATGTTTTTGACAAGCTGTGGCTAACCTGGAGATCAGTATGGGCAGGACACAGGCATCCTGTTTGGGCTGGCCTGCCTTGGTGAAGCAGGCATGTCCTCTGGAGGCTGGTGGACCCGGGAGCTGCTCCCCGGTGAGCTACTGTGCTTGTGGAGGTCCTGGCTTGAGAGAAACCGTGTGCTTTAAAAAAATTTAAATCCTATCTCTGCCTTTCTCTGCACAGTTTCTAATGTTTAACCAGTTGTTCTGAGGAAGCATATGGACCTTTAGCATTGTGGCTTCTGGTCAGTCCGCAGGATGTTCCCTGCAGAAACAAGACAGTCAAATTCCTGTCCTGGGCTCAGGGAAGAACTGGCCTTCAACTGCTGTGTGTGCTCTCTGGGCATCAATGCTGACTGTCACTTATTAGGTCTTCACCTGGACTTTTAAAGCACTTAACATGTCCTGATGGGATTGGAGAGTGTAAACTACCCTTGTCAAAGCTGGTAAAATGTAGGTGGGGGAGGTTGAGAACACTTTAAAATCAATAGCCAATGGTTGGGGGCCCCTTAAGCATGACACAGTAGTTTTAGCCCTCCGGAAAGCAAGCACTCCCCCTGATTTCAGTTTAAAATAGAAAAGCAAAGAGCTGTTAATTATTTTTTTCAAACATTTTCTATATATTAACAGCTAGGTTTTCTGAATTTTGTTTTACCTACCCAAAGGACTGATGTTTTAGATTATGTGGACAAAATGTGTTCAGTACCTAATCTATGCTGTGATTATTGGGGTCCCTGCCCATCTCAACTCTAAGTGAAGACCTGAGGATCAAAGGAAACCTGGTACTTGACCATTCTCTTCTCCTGAAGCACCACCTCCAAATTGTCAGTTTGAACTGGAAGTATGTCTGCTTCAAATTGCAAGTAACTGAATTCACATTTAACTGGAAAATAACCACATAGAAAAGGAGTTGAGTCTGATGTCCATGACAAAAGCAAGGAAATGTAAAGTTGAAGTTTGCAACATGTGGTACAGTAAGAAGTTGTGTTATGGGCAGAGTTCAATGTTTTGGAGATCCTTACAATGTTCAGGAAAACAACTGTGACTACATGATGCAGTCCTAGTTCTAATTTTTCTGGTTTTGGTTTCCACTTTTATTTCATTTTTATGGTATTTTAGAAAATGGCTTTTGATAGGAGTAGGTAGAGGGTCATATAAACATGTCAGAGTTGAGAAAACAGATGGCAACAGCTTCTTCAGAGCTTTTGTGGTTTATTATATGACTAAGCACTTAGGGACCTTTTTAAAGTATGTATCATGGACCGATTACCGTATCATTCATCCTGAGAGCTCAATATTAATGCTTTGGTGCAGTTGGGGTCTATTACAATATATAAAAAGCACTGATTTGGAGCTCTGTTTTAATGTGTATTTGTGCCTATTATCAAAGGTTGACTCCTGATGTGCAGCTCAAGACTGTGCTGAAGGGAAAAGAAGCATTCCAGGAGCTCTGGCTTTTTCTTAGGCTTCTGTTGGGGTAAAGCCAGTGCTTGGCTTATGTAGTCCCTTGCTTTAAAGGAAGAGTCATGTGAAGTATTCTGAGTGGCACAAGGAGCCAGACTTGTTCTTTCAGCCTCTTTTAAAGTACCTAAAAGCACAGGAGCGTTTTCTGTACCTTGACATGCAAGGGTCAGACAAAGTTGATGTGTGAAGGCAGGGAAAAGGCTGAACATTGCCTGTGGGTCTGAGGTGTCTTGTGGTGGGATGGGGCAGGTCTGTCATTTCAGCATGTGTTCTACACCACTGCAGGCCTTCCTGGGTGCTTTTCTAGTAGGAGGAGTTGCAGAGAGCCTGGAGAACTTTGCTCAAAAGTATAAGTTGCTGGCGTTACAGCAAGGAGCCTTGAGAGCACAAGATGTGAGGGGTCAAGAGATTCCTTCAGCCTAGCTAGGAGATTTGGTTTGCTCAGAGTTTATACTGTTTCAAATGAATTTGGTTAATATACAGCACCTTAATCCTTTTTGCACCTTATCGAACTTGGCTTGTGGCTTTGTGTTTCAGAAACAGGAACATCCTTATTGTGGGATTCTGTCATGGGTTCTCTAAATTTATGCTGATGCTTTGAGGTGTATAGCCATGTTAAACGCTTGACTGCTTTTTCATCCCATTTCTTTGTTGATTACTAATGACTTTGGTTGTGTTTCTAACTATCAAACTGTTTCAGTGTGTATGCCAAAATTTCTCAGGGTGGATGTGTGTGTTGGAATCATATAGACTGCCTGTCCTATAGAAAAGCTCAGGATACTGCTTTGTTTTAGCACCAGTGTAATAAGAGTTTTAAAGAAGTAACAAACTGCGTCTTTCACAGTCATAGTTTCCTTTTCTTGTTTGACTCTCCTGTGGTACCTCTGTTTGCATTCCCTGTTTTCCACATACCCTTCCACCTTCTTTACGTTATCTCTTTAGTTTGTTTTTGGATGCTTGTCTTGCATACCAACCTGGCAGGCTAATCTGTTACGTTGGTGTCAATTTGCTCTGTCTAGGGGAATTTTTTTTTTTAACCAGGTATGTACTGCAGGAATCAATATTTTATGAGATGGTAGAGAGCAGGAACAGTGGTGGCAGCAGCAATTTAGCTCAAGTTGCAGCCAGCAAACCCAGTGTGCATGATCAGTATTCGAAGTCCAAGCCCAGAATGGGAGGATTGGAAAGAATTTTGGTTTTGGCCTGAGAACAAGAAAAGGATTAAAACACCAGTAAACTTGTTTTAAGTTTTTCATTTTGAGAAAAAAAGAAGGAACTGAGTGCAGAATGGAGTACAGTATGGTGTTTTATGTAGTGATGACTGAAGATCATAAAAAGACTTTCTTCTATTGTCAGTCCTAATTGGCGGCTGGCACTGATTAGCAAGAGCAAAGGAGTCTAGGAAGGGAAAGACAAATGGGGAATTTTATTGAATGGAAAGCTGCTGAACAAAAGAGGCCTGCTGTTCCTGGACATTCTGGTGGTTTTAAAGAAATGAGCTTTCTGACCTTCAGCCTCTTAGAATTCTAGCCTGGGTAGCATTGTACAGAAATGAGTGGTTTAGTCTCTTAACTTGTTTAGTTAAGCTCTCACATGCCTTAATACACTTCAGTGTCCAAGTGTGAACCCAGGGTTTTCTTACAAACTGCTGATAAATCTTTCGCTTGTTTAAAAAATAAGGGGTGGAGAGGAGAACGGGTACAAGGACAAAGTAATTATTTGTAAGATGGTCTGTAGTATGGTTTGTTAGGAATTCCTGTACTGTGAGCTTTTGTCTTACATTCGTGCGGTGGTGCCAGTGACATGAATGAATGTTCTGCCTTGGACTCTTTGACAATTAAATTGGAGATCTGGGACCGTATCTTCTGGCATCATGAGGAGAACCTGTTAGAATGCTGAACATTAAGCGCTAGCAGCATGAAGGCTGTATTTCTGAGTGTAATGCGTCGTATAGACCTGTGAATCATATGTGTTTGTCTAAGTTAATGCAAGCTGGCATGTCTCTTGCAATTTCATGTGAACTTGTGCAGATTTGCATGTGGCTTAGTCACACCTTAATTTAAAAAAACTATTCATCTCAACAGTGATGTGAAAGTCAAATTATAATGCTGAAGTTGGCAGGGTGCACAAGCACAGATACTGAGACAGAAGTGCCTTCTCTGGAAGGAGACAAGCTGTGAATCTATTTCAGGTTCTTGTTGTTCACATTCTGAAGACCTTTTCCAGGACCTGTTGAAGTTATTGGGTGGCTTTGCATCTGTGGTGCTTGTTTTGGAAGTCTGAAAAACTGGTTTGTTTCCATTTTGCTATTGTGAGTTCTGACACCTGACTTTCCTGTAGTTCAGCTCTGTAAAGCCAGGCTTATGTCTGTGATGATGCCTGTTCCTGCAGGCTTTGCACTGCAAGGGGCCGTATTAACATCTTGTTTGTTCCAGGGTGGCTTCAGACAGTTGAGCGGGTTCTGTAAATATGTGGGTAGGAATCTGTTTCACAACAGGAGTGAAATGACCTCTGTAAATGAAGAGTAGCTTTATTTTTAAACATAAAGGGATTACGATTTAGCTACTGAATTTACAGAATTACCAAGTGGATTTGAAAGGCTAGTGATAGTAACAGGAAAAAGAAATGCAGCCCTAACATCAAAGTTCAAGAACAAACTGTTGTTTGGCTGTGGAATTAATTCAATATCTAAGTGGCTTAGGTGCTGAAAGTAGTTCAGCTGCAGCTGCCATCAGCTTCTTCAATAGGATAAACTGCATAGTGTGAAGTCTAGACTTGCACAGGCAGGCGGTGTGTATCTGCTTGCCAGAGCGTCTGCTGCAAAGAAATTGGCTCTGGATGTGCATGTTAACAGTAAGAGTCCGCAATGTTAATTCCCTATCCATCCTTATATGGAACTTTAGCACCAACACTGGAAGGTATGTCTCCAATAGACTTGAAAATAATAGAGCTGTGACTGATAAACTGCTGGTATGTGTAAATCAAAAACCTTACTCTTTCCTTCTAAAAAATCAACTTACAGTTTTGCAGATAGAGGAATACTTTATGCAGGGAATACTTTAGCAAGCCATTTGGAAGAAATTCCACATAAAACTTGGAAAAAAACCTCAACTTTATTGGCCTAAATATTGCATGGATTGGAAACTTGCTGAAGGACCTGAAGCAAAAATAGTAGATGCGGCAGTAATTTGAGCTGCAGGGCAGGGAACAGTGCTTGTAGGATAGGTATCAGGCTCAGTTAGATTGAATGTCTTTATTAATGATTTAAAGGAGGAGGCTATACAGCTCATCAGTTAAATTCACAATTGGATACTGTGGTGTTTTTTTTCCCCCTAAGCTCAGATGGAAAGAAAACATGGAGTACAAAGTATGGAGTGGTTAGACCTTAGGAGACCGTATTTAAAAACCAACAGAAAACACTACACAAAACAAACAAAAAAAACCCCAAACAAACCCCAAACAACAACAAAAAAAACCACCTGAAAAAGATGTGTGTCTATTAGTGAAGAGAAAGAACTGGCATATTTCTATATGGCAGAAGTTTGTTCAGCATGTTTTACGTGGCTCTGTGTATGCTTCTGCTATACTAGTTCAGGGACATGCTTTGACAACTGTAATTAGTGTTGAATTCTTATTCGTGCTGAAGAGTACAGGTAAGAATTAAAATTGGGTCATAAATACTGTAACAAATCAGAGCCTATCATTTCTAAGATCAGACTTCTGTGAACAGCAATCTAATTCTGGAAAGATGCTGAGGGGCTGTCCCCCTTAGGACTAATAACAAATGAGGGCATTTAATACTTCATAAATCAAACTAGTTTTTTAAAGCTTCACAAAGAGGTAGTTACCACAGTTTATGCCCTGAGCTAAGCTGCAGTTCAGCCTATTGTTGCTTGGTGTTTATGCAAACTGCTCTCTTTCAATATATTTAAAAGTGACTCAATGAAATGGGTTTTCTCCAGTCTGGAGGGCACGTACTGGAGGAGGGAGGGAGAGGCCAATTGTTCACCTCTCTCCAAATCCATTTGTGTATGGGTGTGTGTATGGTGCCTGTGGGGTATTTCAGAGAAGCAAGTGAATGATCTCCAGTGTGCTTGTGCATTACAACACACTTCAGCTGTGTGGGCAAGAAGTGAGTGTCATCAAGGTCCTTTTCTGTGCTCTGCTGTGTAGAGTCAACAGCACTGATACACTTTCAATAGATCCCCTATTGAGAACTTCATTAACTTTCAGGGAACAGAGCGATTCTGGATCTAGTAGTGCTATACTTGTCAGTCTTGCCAAAAAACATTTTACTATATGGTGTGGTAACTGATGCTTGATATAATTGCAACTTGGGGAGCACACTGTTTTGTAAATGGCATTAATAAAACATGTAATACTAAGGAAATCCAATGTTGGCAGTTTAAAAATTGGTCATACTAATTATAAAGTGAAGTTTAAGCTCTCTAGTAGAAAACATTGGACAGTTTTCTCCAAAATGTCCACTGTTAGATTCTGCTTGGTTTAATGTAGATAATGAAGACAAAGACCAACCACAATACCTAACACTTGCCATTACTCTTTTAAAAAATTACTTTATGTAGGATTTTTTCAAAGCCTTCTGTTCTTCCTAGCAAATAATTAAAGTATTTTGAGGACTTAAAACAGGAATTTGAAAGGTTTAATAGCATTAAGTCCTGATATCATCAGTTTACCTTACCATTGGTTCAAAACATCCTCAGAATATTTCTTAATGTCTTGCATTTGAAAAACTGTCCAATGATTATCAAAACAGTGCTGTGATACAAGTTTTGCTGATACTGAGGAAGGGAAAAATCTGTCAGCTAATGAAGGATGGAACTTGGGTGGGCTTCATCAGGAAGCTTTGCATCAGGCCGTTCATTAACTTCTGCCAAGAAACCAGTCCCTGAGAAGAGCCATTCAGTGTGTGTGATGGGGTTTGTGCTGCTTGTGGTTGCTACAGGGTGACTCTGTTGCTGGGAACCCTCGCCACTGGATGCTTCATTGCTGAAATTTTCTGTGTTGACACAGAGCAGTTGCTGCACTGAAGCAAAAAATCTGGAGGATGGAGTACAGCCTACAGAAATGCTTATGGGAAGTAGAGAGTGCAAAAAGAGAATAAGGTCACAGAAAAAGTGATTTTTGGGGAACTTGAGAGATTAGTGATGAACAGCTGAAGTAAAGGGTAGGCAACTTACCTGTAGGTAAGATATAATAGGCAAGGCAGGAAGAAAATTGAAAATCAAATGAGACTTTTCTGAGACCACAGTTTGGTCATGAATAGCAATCTCTTAGAAGCAGCGTTTTATATCGTGTGGGAAGGCAGGCTTTGTGAAAGTAAAAAAAAGGATTACAGTGGCTGATGGAAGATTGAGGTTTGGGATAGCATGTTCCTGTTCTCAGATCTTCAGGTGTTAAGTATGGCTCCTACTTGAGAATCCAGAGTATATTTGAACTGAAAAATCCTATGCTGCTGCTTAATAACCCCTGCATGATGAGCAAACCTTTATTGAATAAGCTACCATAGTTATGTATGTAGCTTGCACGCTCTTAGAGTGAGCAGGGGCTTTAAAAAAAAGATGTGGAGAATCTCATACAGTGGCATGGAGTATCTCTGGTGCCTGGGATCTATAGGGGAAGTCCATTTTCTGCCATCTGAGGCCTGTTGTGGATGGACTTGGCCACCAGTCATAGGAAGCAACAGGGTGAGCATGAAGTGTGAGTTGTGTAGTAGACAAAGCTTTTCTCTGACAAGACATACGGAGAACAGGCAATGCCTTTTTCTTGACTTGTAGGATGATATTTTTGGTCCAGTAAAAGTATTCCTGGGCAACAAAAAAAGGTTTAAACATGGTTTTAGTACCAAAGTATTGTCCGTTCTCTTCATGTACCAACAGCCAGGTGATGTGTAATTACTGAATTGGATAACTGAGTTGGGAAACCTCTCAGAAAATTTAGTTTGAAATAGTGGATCTACCACAACCTTAAACAAGTTTCTACCTTTCTAGCTGCAACTTATGTTTTACTGTTCCTGGAAAGAAGAAATCTTGTCCAGCTTCACCAACTAGACAGTGAATCTCCTGTGACATTTGTCTGCCTAGAATAAGAAGTGGTTACCTTATACAATAGTAAAAAGAACTTGTCCCGTTATATGAAGACTGTAACTGAATGAACCTTGATGCATTAAAATTACTGAGCTCCTCAAGTATCTCACTGCAAGGGAAGTTCTCTGTAGGCTGTCACCTCTGCTGTGACTTTTGTGTTTTCTCCTGTGTTGTTCATGTCTTTTACCTCCACAGCAGATACCTTTGGAAGGCTTGATATAAATACTTTGTCTGCAGTAAATGGATTATCAGTTTTGTGATTACATTCAGATTTGGCTGGGTTTTGCTGGCTAGTAAATCACAAGTTGTTAATTGGAGTCTGTATTTGTTTTGGTGATACTTGGTGTTTTGGTGTGTCAGTAGGTAACTGTGAATATCGGAAGCTTTACAACTTATCATAGGAGCTAGTGGGAAAAACACTAATTTGTAGTAACTTTTCTCTTAGATTTACAATTGGAACTAAGTTTCGAAGTCTTTTAATCCAAGCCTATGTTGGATTAAACTGATTAGTTTTTGATAGGCATTTGGCAGCAATCCAGCGGTGAAATGTCTTTTCTTCTTCCCCTCTCCCCCCCCACCCCGCAACTTAAATTTGATTTCACTAACCATTTCTCTAACAAATAGTATAATTGTCTGGAATTCAGGAAGTTGAATCCTTCTGAACAGCTAATCTGCTATGTGTGTGATCTTGTAATCAGCTTATTTAACAGCTTTTGCCTTCTTTCTGTGTTTTTCACACTCTCCCATGTTACACAAGTGGCTTGAAGAAATGTAGCATAACAGAACTTGTAAGTAAAGTTCTTGGGGTCCCTCTCCTGTACCGAAAAGAGCAATAGTTAAAGTGGTATAGAGGAGGAAGAATGTATTAGATGTGGAGTAGTAGGTTTAGAAGAAACTAAGGGCTTGTATATGAGACAGTAAATGTAGGAACCAGCCATGAAGTTGTCTGCTACTTGGAGATGAGAAGTGCTGTTTGCAGCTGGCACCACAGTGCCTTGGGGAACAGAGCTCTGTTGTGCAAGGAGCTGGATGAATGGATGGAAGTCAAAAGAAGGGGTGGTTCTTCCCAGGGGCTGATCCCAAATCATGACAAGGTGTCAGAAATAGTTGCAATGGTCTTATTTCTTGTGTCTTGTCTCACAACTTACATTTAACACTTAAACCCCGATATGATGAAATTATGTTAGTAGTATTTGTGGCAGTGGAAAGAGAAATCATTAAGTATACCTTTTTAAAGTTAAGAAGGTTCTGTTTCTTCCTCATTATTTTGCTGGTAGTTGAGTTGTGTGCATAGCTGTCAGACAATATGTTCAAGCAACGTTGTTCTGAAAGGTACTGGAGAACTTTCTCTATAGCACTATGACTGGAGGGCGTGAATGACCCTGCAGACTGGTTTTAGTCTGACATTTGAAAATGAGTATGATTAAGCAAGATAACCTTGAAGACAATTTCAGATATCCTAGTATTTGGTTTATTGGCCAGTGCATGAGGGATTAGTTTACGTGTGCAGGTGCAGCCATAGATCCTCTCTGGCAGTCGCCTGCAGTAGCTGCCCGATCCCCTGAGGATGGCAGCCTCGCCATGTGTGCTGAGCTGCCAGGCCTAGTGTTTATCTCAAAGTGGTTTTACAGGTGAGAATTAATTTCTCCTCTCTCTCTGGCCCTATCCTGGTTTTTGTTTTTTTGTTTTCTTAGTGTCTCTGGGCTAAATCCATCAGGTTTTTCCAAGTTCTGTGTCTTTCGCAATGTTTATGTACTGAATAACTTCTTTGTAGAAGAAACAAATGCGAATTTACCTTGAAGTCAATCTTGATGAACTTATCTCTTAAAACATGAGATTGCTTATCCATATTCTTATTGTTTAACTGTAACAATCTAGCTATGTTTTCCAAACATATTTGAAAAATAGCAGCTGCTCAATTTTGGAAGCTTCACACATCTGCTTCCCAAGAGGTTTGCTATCAGAATGCTGTGGTTTACCCAAGTGATTCAAATTGTTGCTTTTGCAATGTTTGTCTTTGCCACATGTAACTTTAAGATACTGTGGAAATGGGGCAGTTTTTCATAAACTCAAGAGCTAGCCTGGACCCTGCTGTGGATGCAGCCACTGATCAGCTGTGAGTTTGCAGATACTGCCTGCGGCTGCCAGGGCCAGAGGACATTGGGGAAGGTCATTCCCTGAAGGTAACTGATGTACACACACATAAGTAGGTGGGCATGGATGTGTGTGGTGGTTGTTTCTTTTGTAGTGGGTTTTGTGTGTGTGTGTGTAGTGGGGTTTTTTGTGCGTGGGTATGGTATGTGTGGAGGTTTGTTTGTGGTTTTTGTTATTTTGAGGGTTTTTTGGTTGTTGGTTTGGTTTGGTGTTTTTTTTGTGTGTGTGTGTGGGGGGGGTTGTTTGGTTTTTTTAATCTCTCCTCTGCTACAAAGCAGAGGGAAATGTCTGCCAAGAGAAGTGCAGTTCAAATTTCCTTCATCTTTGGAATAACGAAGCTGTTAGAAACATCTGGGGCTCTGCTGCCAGCTTCCTTCTGCTGGATGACATGGGGTAGCATTGTGTTTGGGTGGTCGTATGTTGGGGAAAAGGCTATGTGAGTGGTGGTCTAGCAAGGGACCTGGGCTATTACAGAGCAGTAAAACACCTTCCTGTTTCAAACCAAGTCAACAGAAGAATGAAGGAAAGAGTGGAAATTGCCCATTGGGTATGTCTGGTGCCATTGTCTTTTCTTGTTCTACCCACGGACTTTCATTATTTTCTGCATTGTTCTCCTTTTTCTACAAGGTACCAAATAGTGTGATCTGGGGGTATATAGTTTGGCTGGAGGTGTGGTTTAAAGACTCTGTAATAAAATTTCCTTTACAACTTGATTCTGTGAGGTGCAAAATGCCTCCTATTAGATGCTAAGTGCTTGACACCATGTGGGATTAGGATTTTAAATCAAGTTTGTGTAGTGATGGTCCTGTGATGCTTTCATTAACAGATAATGGTAAAAAGCTCTGTACAAAGTATGGAGTTGCAAAAAGATGGTATTTAAGGAACAGACTAATGAAATTTTGGTGTCATTTTAAAGGCATTTACGATGGTGAAAATGAGATTTCAATCTGACTTCAGGTCTGTGAAGGTAATGTAAAAGGTTGTTCACCATCTAAAGTGTTACTTAATTTAAAAAAAAAAAAAATGTCAGTATGAGGGTAGGTATTAAACTGTCTGAGAGATTTGTGTAATTATTCATGCTGTGTGGTTGATTTTGATGTTTTTTTTTCCCACAAGGTATCAAGCACTATGACCTGATTGTTTTGTTCTTAATTTTCTCCCTAAAGGCAGAAGTGTGTGCAGTGGAAGGTTTGGTTCTGATTTTTGGGGTGGTTTGCAAACATGTTGTGCACTAAAGTTAGTGAAGCATGTTGGATTGAAGTGCTAAACCAATGAAATAATGCATCTCCAGGTAAATGTTTTAAGAACAACCAAAATACATTTCACTGAAGAAAACTTAACACACCAATATAAACATATGAGGCAGGAATACCTTCAGGTGGTGATAAAATTTTATCGCTGAGGTCAGATTCAGCATGGTACTTAGTGCCTTCAGAACAGAACTGAATACTCCACTGAAAGCAAGGGGTCTTGGTTTGGGGATGCTTGCTATTTGCAGGCTTAAACTCGTTTCTCTGTTATAGGCGAGGCATAACTGCAGTCTTCGGGCAGTTGTCTACTTTATCTTTAATAGTTCATTGGAAAGCTGACAAATCATGTGACAGCTTTTAATTTAATAATTTAATAATGCTTTCTTGACAGTAGTAGCATGGGCACTATAACATACAGGACCGAGCTAATGCAGAGATGCTATCCACTCAACAGTAGCTGCCTTTAGGAACTGCTTAACAAGTTTTCCTTTGGTTTAAATGATTTTGACATAAATCCGTTTTTTGTAAATCACTGTCTTGTACTTCAGATTAGGAAGTAACTTTAATAGAAAAAACTTCTGTCAACTGTTAATGAAGAAAATATCAGGAAATTCTGATAGGCACAGCTTCTTATTTTAAATTCCTTCTATATACTTTGTCATCAGATTTGTTTAATGATACAGAAAACTTCAGTAAAATATTTCATTACTGAAGTGAAATATAAAGGTGGGGTTCAATAGTATCTTACCTGTTTTCCAAAGCAAAAATTTTGCTGTTTCACAAGTATCAAATATTTGTGTTGCTTTTATGGTGAAGTCTTTTCACCATCCTGTGTAGGCAGTATTGTATAAATTCCAATAATTTGTCTTGTTGGAGAGTACTTGTTGTTTAGATTATCTGCAAAATTCTTTGCATTGTGATATTTTGAATGTAACTGTACTATTTCATTATGTATGAGAATTATAATAAGTAGATATAGTTATTTTTTATTGTAAATGGACCTTCAGGACTTGATATTTTTCTCTTCCAATAAATGATGAATTAAGCGTGTTCTGGTGTAGGACTGTCAAGAGTTCCTGAAATAGTTCATGTACAAATGGTTTGAGAGTCATCAAAGATGATTTTGCTTTGTGGGTTCCAATAATGGAATTATTTTGCTGCAGCTTTATTCAGGGCAAATTAAAATATTATTATGAAAACCAGTGTGAACTAGTAAGGTAAAATGTGACATGAAATTCCTGCCTTCCTACACTTGTTTACTTGTTATTGGAATTGGCTGTCATATTGAGTTAGTGGAGTGTAATAGGAAATTTTGCTGCCTGTTATTCATAATCCAGGGTGAGCCATTGTGCTTTTGCCTGTTCCTTCGGGATGGTGAAAATATCATAAGCTTTCTCGTTATAGTACAAGCCAAGTCTTTCTTGTTCCCACAAGGAGAAAGTTGTCATAAAGTCTGCCTGGATTTTTTGAGAAGGAAAACGCTAAATCCCATTTATGTGCAGTAGGGGCAGCTGTGTGCTACCAAGTGAAATGCAGAGCGCTTGTTTGGATTTCATTGGAGCAGTGAGAAGGAAAAGCGGGGACTGTGTTTTCTTACACCTGGAAGTTGCAGTTAGTTCACAATGTAAAGCAACAAATTTGAAGCACAAACTACAATTCCACGCTCTCTACCTTTCTTCTACTGCTTTCAGCCCCCCGAAAAATCCAACCCCCTGAAATATTGCAGTCCGAGTTAGACACTAAAAACAAAATCTGTGCTTGAGAGATGGCCAAGATGGAGTTAAATTATTGTTAGAGAGTTAACATTGTTCTGTTACTTTGAGGGAAGTCATCCTCAGCAGAAATGTTTTGCTTCCTAATTTGACCAGTTTACAGAAAGCAATTTAATGTGTCTTTTGCCCTTGTTGTGACACTTGGCGTTCTCAGACCCAGAAAGTCCTCACCAGCAAGGGGAGAGAAGGCAGCCAGGCAAGGGCAGCGATGCTCGATGCCGGCTTCAGATACTGAGAAATGTGAGAACTGACATCTGTCTGGAACAATTATTCTCAAACGCTGACACACAGAGCACTGCTCTGTGGGATTTAGCAGGCGGAATGTGTTATGGTACAGTAACAGCTGGCTGTGGCTTGGGGTAGCAGGCTTGCAAACACAAACAAAAGGAAGCCCCTGCCTAGGTTGAAACAGGGAAGAGAAAAAATATATTCAATATACATTTCCTAAGCTAGCTACTGTTCTCTTCCTCATACTTTTCTAAAACTGTATGGGTAAAAGTAAGTTCTTTTACTCCATTGATTCTTCTGGTATTTACATTGCCAAACTTGAACTTCTGAGATTTTTACTCTCACTTTATTACAAGTATCTGTCCTACCCCCCACCATTTCTTCCACTTCCAGTCCAAATGCTCATCAGCTTTCAGAGTAACTTTGCTTGGGTTTTTCTGTACATTTTAAAAAAATTAAAAGTTCCTGTTTTGCTTTATGGTGTGATAATGCCATAATGAAGATCAAGACAGGGATGTAGCCAGTTGAAGGATAATATGCCTCTGAACAGGGAGGGCATTTGAGATTAGTCTAAATATCCTGTTGTCATTTAACGCTTTAGCTGCTTCTTGCTTTGTGCTGAAACATTCTACCAATTCTCTACCTGTTATGTTGAAAATTTATTTCAAACCTATTGTGTGCCATATTCTAACCAGTTGTCTTGAACATGAAGAACAGTTTTGAACAGTGCAGATTATTAAAAAGGCACTTAATTCTTTTCCATTTTAAAAAAGTAATTTTGCATCATAATAGCCACTGATTCTGCTTTTACAGAAACAGGGATATGCTTTTGTAATGAATGCGTGCAGAAGGTATGGACCAACAGAATAAAAGAGGAGTAGTGAGGACAACTTTAATTCTAGAATAGTGAATGAAGAACAACTTGGGAGGTTTTTCAGTCTAGAAAAGAGTTCGGGGGAAATGCTGTTGCAAAGTAGAACAGAGTGATTTTTTTCTCCTTGTCAAAAGATAAGATATAAATTGTACTGATGCCATTACAGAAAATGATGGAGGAAAACATTAAACTAGGAGGCAGCGTGAAGGAGAAATCCGATGCATCTCTTAGCGCAGTGAGAAGTGTTGGTCCTCTGAGTTTTCATGTCATAGTCCTTATGGCCCAAGAGCCAAGCCTGGTCTGCTGCCCAGGAAGGACTGTGGGAGAAACTCCTTGGAGAAGGAAGAATGCGCAGCAGGTGTCCCAGGGATCCGGCCTTGGTCAAAGTTTTACAGCATGGAACCAGAAACTGCTTTCTTAGGATACGTTTACCACCAGTTTCTAGCTTACGAGTTCCTTCATGTCACATGTGAGAGGTGGGGTTTGTGGGGAAGGGTGTGTGTGTGCAAGCAGCAAAGTGTGCCCCTACCCAGTCTTCATCTTTTTTTGTTCTTGTCCAACTTGGTTGAGTCTTAAGACAGATGTGATTTCACCAGGGGATTCTGCTCTGTTCTTTGACGTTTTGGGATAATGGACTGTGTAGCCATGCAACATGCTGCTTGAGGGACTGTTTCATGAAAGGCTGGAGCTTCAAGTAGATGCAATCACATAGCTCTTCTGAGCTGTACTGAAGGGTTAAATGCACTAATAAGAATTCATGCAACTGTGCAGAAGTACGCAGTATGGTATGTCACAGTCTAAGGATATCAGGCTGGGTGCTAGGCTGGGTGAAACATCAGGCTCTGTTCAACCAAGCAGTGCTTCAGTTGCTTTGGGTCCCATATTGTCTTGGTGTAAAAATGAAAGTTGGACATCAGGCTGGAAGGTGACTTGCTTCAAGACATTTCCAGGACCTTAAAAATCTGTGTAACTGAAAGGATTTCTAATAGAGGTTTCACATTTTTTGCGAACAAAACTCCTTTAGTCAAGAGAACAGAAAGCCTGATTGAAACACTAAGATCTGAGTATATTCAGATGAGTGTGAAAAATATGTGCCTGAGAACTGAAGAACAAAGAGCATGTGTTTTCAGGGTTGTAGTTAATTTTTATAAAATGTAGGAAGGATATTTCAGTAGGGCAAATGGCGATCATAAATACTTGTGGGCCTTTATTGTTTCTTTTCTTTGTTTTAAGAGGCAGATATTTAATCCTGCCAGGAACAAACATTGTTTGACCAGAACTTGTTGCATCCTGGGATGGAAAGTGAAAGTGTCAAGACATCTGAAACCAAAGTACTTAAAGAATTGGAAACTTGATGGTTCTAGGTCTCCAGTATTTTTAATGTTTTTGTTCTCAAAGAACTCACATTAGCCAAGGGAGATTTAAGTTGTACCGAATTCCTGCTTCTCCCCCAAATCTGTGAGTCGTTGAAGAACAGATTTTTCTCCACACTTCAAGATCTGTGGATCCATGGTGTCCATCAGTTATGAGTGGTTCCCTGCAGCTCAGGCTTTTATGCCAAGTAGTCTCAGAGGTAGACGAGAGGGAAAACAGACCACAGGACCAAAAAGGTCATGTGCAGCTCAGGCATCCACATTTCTTAGGTGAGGGGTTTATAGTGTAGGGTTAAGTGTGCAGCACAACACAGGAATGTGCTTTTACAAAGAGATCTCCCCAACACACCTCACTTCTGCTATGAAGCTTAGACAAAATGTGCTCATAGATGCAGTAGATCAGAAGGCAATGTGAGTAGGTTGGATGTGTGGCAGAGATTAAAAGCAAGAGCCCATGTAAGTGTGTGTGTGAGAGGAGGGTTCTTGCCAAGTATATTCATAAATGTCACTCTGCTTATCAAAATGAGGTAGTGTCAAGGGAAAGCAGAACTCCTTTAGATAGTTGCCTCCATTTGTGAGTTCGTACAGGCTGAGCTAAACCCCATTAGCCAGAGCACAATCTGATAGTCTGTGTTGACTGGTAGCAGGTAACAGCTTAATAACATGTGTGATGTTAAAGCACTGAAAGATAAAAAGACTGAGATAGTCACAGATGCATTCATGAAAGTGTTGTGTGTCAGGCCATGAGCTGCAGTGAACAGGAGAAGACACTTAAATCACCTGCAGCGAGGCCCGTGAAGACACGGAGGTAATTTGCCCCAAGGCCGGTGTTTTACACTGGGCAAAAACAGCTTGTCTGAGGAGAGTTAACTGCTGTTGTGTATCAGACCAGAGACCTAGCTAAAATATGAAAGCATAGCTTTGTTTTATTCTCTTGCTATTGCTCAGACCTGAGGTTACTTTGAGATATTTCTGTTGTGTGTTTCTTTAGCTATATATTAACAGGTCATGCAGTAAGACTCTGAGCTCCTTTCAGAGTTCCGATCCGTCAAAATTTGGGGGTTAATGTGATCACATTCATCTTAGACTGAAGAGCAGTAGTCAGAGTAGACAAAACCTCTTCTTGTGTGTGTGGGAGGGTGACCTGGTAAATGCATGGAGCTAAAAGGATGCTGTTGTTGAATATGTAGTGGTGACTTGTAGTGATTGAGGGAAGTACTACAGTGCACTTAAAGGAAATAACTTACGCTGGGGAAAATGGATATTGGCATTGTTTTGTGGAGAGGACTGGCATGAGATGAAAGGTGAACAATAGACAGCACATTTTTTAAAACTCCTAGGGGATGGGATGCAAAGCAAACAACTGTATAAATTCAGTGTTGAAAATAAGCGTTCAGAAAACTTCCAGTGCAAAGCCATTTGTGGTTTGTGGGGCTTTTTAATATATAAAGGGACTTAAAACAAAGAATAAGATGAAGCAAGACTGAACATAAAAAGAATAGAGTGCTGCTTCCCTATGAAAGGTGTGTGTTTTGGGTTCTTATAGTTTCACTGGAAAATCTCTTTAGGCTCAATGGGATCCAAAAGTATTTCTGTGTTTTGTCTTTGTCATCGAGATCCCTTCTTTCCCCTTAAAAAGAAAAAGGCAACAACAACAAAACTGAAACACAAACAACCTGTATCACACACACACACAATTTTCCACTTCTGTATTAGGCTAAATATGTTAACACAAAGCTATTACTGGGGGAGGAAAAGCCAAACCCCCATCCTTTTCTAAAAGCTAGAACATTCTTGGCATTTCAACTTGTGAAAAGTTTGATTTACGTTATCCTAAATCAGTCTCCTTGATATTAATCAATACTTTCTCTCCGTTTTAAAACAGGAAATAGCTTCAGTCTGTGTTTAAACCTTGTAATGTCTAATGTCGTGACCTTTTAGTAGTTTGTTCCTTTTTCTCCCCCCTTCCCCTGTTTTTTCTTCTTTTCCTTCTCACAAAGGCCCTTCAGCTTGTCTTTGGATTTTCCCTGAACGGTTAGAGCTGTAGATATTTTGATTCCTGCTTTGGGTATATGCATCTTACAGGCTTCCAGCACTGACTTTCTCACCTTCTTTGGCCTTTCTCTTTGCTTTCCTTTTCATATCATGCTGTATTTTTCCTAGCTCTTCAGCCTCTTGAACCTGCATCAGCCCTGGCTTGTAGGCTTCTAGTAGTCTGAAACCCTCTGCTGCATCTGTGGAGATAATGAACTTCTTGACACCAGCTACATAAATCACTGTTGTAGGTGTTGTGTCAAGTATGTAGGAGCATACGGGAGGCTGATCCACTGTCTGAACAGACAGTGTAGGCACATTGGGAAATGGAAAGCCTGCATTTCTTTGTGGTGTTCTGTTCGGTAACTCAATAGTGTGAAATCCATTCCTGAAGGGGTATAGGGACACTTAGTATCTCTCCTTTGGTTTTCATTTGTTGCATTTGGAGACCTGACAAACCAAAAGTATTGGAGGGCTATTAGTCTTAACTGAGTAGACACGTATTGAGAGAACCCTGAACATAATTTTAACAGACCTTGGCATAATTAACAGGATCTCCTAGGAGGGGCCCCAGAAACTAAACTGGCCGGAATATTGTGCTTAACTTTTGCAGACGTTGAGAGTGAAGGCTCCTGGCGGGGCAGCTGACAGGACGCCGGTGCCGTGAGGAATGCGGGTGTTAACTTATCCGTTCGTGTACCAGAATAAACAGATGGCACTGCTAGACTTATAAGGATTTTTTTCCCTTTTGTCTTTATGAACAGAAAAGGTTAAATAAAAGCACATAAGAAATGTATGCTAGCTTACTGGCTGCTGTATTCCTTTTTCCTTGCCTACAAGATCTTTTTTTTAAAGAACCTAGTCTCATGAGTGCTGTCCTCAAGTTCAGTTTCCTGGTTGAAAATCTGCATACGGTAATGCAATATTCTTCTCCAGGAAAGATTTTTGTGGCATATGTAAATGAAATACGACCAGCCCCTGGTGGTATTGACAGGATGCTGAGAAGGAAGCTGACTGTGTGTTAACGTGCTTGCAGCTTAGGTCATTCTCACCGAACCTTGCAGCTCTGTGAGGTTCAGCTGCTTGGTGGAGATGACTTTGCATTTTTTCAGTGACCCTTTGGAAAATACTGTTTCATTAATGAGAAATATTTTTTTACAGACATCTCTTCCTAACTGTAGAAGATATTGAATCGGATGTGTAATAGTTACGTTTATAGAGGTATAATTAAAGAAATATGAGTGGGAATCTTGCCAAAATCTGGTGTAAACATTACAATGAGAATAATCACTTCTTTTGTGATCATTCAATTCTCCGGATCAAGCTGGTCTCTCCAAATTTTAATCCCTTTGGGACTGGTGTGGTTTATTTCATTTGAACTGTTCAGAGAAACTTTGTTTTCTATCAATGTCTTTGTTTCAAAAGCAAAGGCTTTTACTGGGAGTGGAATACGATTTCAGCGGACACAGCAAACATGACTGGCACATGGGTGTGCCAGAGCAGTTTCCAGGCTCACTGTGGCATTAGATATATTGCCCTTTTAAAAAGTCTTCATTTGTGTCAACAAGTTGGATTGAGGAAACTTCACAGCTCTCTCTCAGGAACAGGAGAAAAATTATTTTGGCAAAATTGATCCTCAGTGTCTTACTGTGTACTTCCTAAAATACGGTGTTAGTTGGTGCATTGCTTGCAGAAGTCATCAGGTTGCCTTATTTCACAGCTGGAAGCTTCCTTGGGATTCTCAAGCATTGAGAGGAGTATTTATTTCCTATGTTCAGCAAGCAGTAAGCTTTTTGTCTGCTTTCCATAGTGGTGTTGAAAGCAAAGCTTCACACAAGTTCTTTTGCCTTTTAGTCAGTCTGTACAGCAGAAGGAAAAATTTCCTTTAGTGGATTAATTGACTGTTTCCACTAATTCTTCTCTGTTTAGAAGAGGTATGTTGGTAGTAAAGCTGAGAAGCTTCTGTTAAGCTAAACACTAGCAAAGGAAACAAATAGCAGGAAATTTTCCGTAGCAGGAAAATAGTCTGCCTGATGCAAACTTTGTTGTACCGTGTGTGGATTGAAGACCGCTTTTGATATTTATTCAAATGGAGGAATGAGCAGGTGTGATTATCCAAGCCAAGGCAGGTAGATGGATTCTAGAAGTCTTTCAGCTACGTAGTGATACCCAACCTTTTGTGACAGAACAGATAGTATGGTTTACATTGGGACACTTCCAGGCTGTGTGTTCTGATTTCCCTCTGCTGTGTGACAAAACCACTGCCATCCCATTCTCCTGCCCTATAAGTGGTGACTCTTCCCCCATCTCATCAGGTGAGGGCCTGTAGTCAAGTTACACAGTGTATTTGCTTTTCAAGGTCACCTGAAGTAAGAAAAGAGGCATTACCCAAAGGAAATATATTTTGTCAACATACTGGTTTAATATTGGCTGATTTGGGGATTACTTTCTTTCACAGAATCACAGAATGTTAGGGATTGGAAGTAACCTTGAAAGATCATCTAGTCCAATCCCCATGTTCTTTGTTAACTGTTGATTTGAGAATGGTTAAGGGGGACTATTCGGTGTGTCCTTGCCCGTACGCTACGGCTGATGGTATCTTGGGCGGGAAAATCTTGGTGTAATCAAATCTTCGTTATCTTCTGGTGAGAGCTCCTTGGGATTTTCCTTCCATCCTTTTGTCTTTCCCGCTTGCCTTGCCTGCTGGAAGGGTCTTAGCTGAATTAGGTATGTAAAAAAAACTGCCACCAGGGAAGATAAGGAGCAAAAACATCAGTAAATTCCCAATTATGTGGATGACAAATTTAGTTCTAATTCTCCTTGTTAGCTGTCTGACTTATTTTTGGAACAACGGTAGCTGTGATTTCTTATTTTTCTCCTGTGCTTCTCACTCTTGAGAGATTTCCTTAATACTAATGGTTAAAGCCCGTCAAGCCTTAAATTCTCCTTAAACTTTGCATGACTGTTGCGTGTTCTCCTTATTTTTGTCTGTTAGCACTGAAGCAAAGGAGAAGCTGTGGTACACATGCCATGAAATGAAGTTAGATCTTTTCATTTCCCTTCTTTGCAGCTAGCTTTCTATTAGAAAAACACCCCAGTAGCTTGGTATTTTTGTGAAGATCTAGATTATCCTGTCTTAAGATTTTGTTCCTAAAGGTTACTGTGGCATTCAGATATGGAAGTTACTTGTGCCTAGAGCAGAACAAGAGTGAAAGGGACCCTGTAAGAAGAACTGACCTGTACTCTGCCAGATGTGGGAAAGGCCAAATCTGAGGCAAGATGATAGCACACCAAACAGATTAATCTGTAATGCTTGTGAAAAGCCAAATCTGAGGCAAGGAGATGATAGCACACCAAACAAGTTAATCTGTAATGCTCGTGAAAAGCTTCACTTTTTCTTGTCTGTGAAATTCCTCCTTTTCCAGAAAAAAATTGGGCAATATAAGGAGGAAATGAAACTTGAATTCTCAATGTTTCATGAATATTGTGAATTTTCAGAATATCTTGTACATTTAAGCTGTTTAACAAATTTTTCAAGCCATTGTCATACACTGTTAATCAGTGATAACAGATTTCTTTTTTGCCTAGAAGAGAAAAATGTGAAAAAGCAGGTGTACCACTGTCAAGACTTCAGTTAAAACCAGCAGGAGATCAGTCACGTGGCATTGACAGTGCATCGTGCTTTCCTGTACAAATTGCTGTCCAGTTAATTCCAGCTCTAGAAAGAGAACATGAGCTGAATTCTAGCTTTTCTCTTCCAAGAGGTTTTCAGTAGGATATGTCTAAATTTAGTGGATAATACTTCAGTATAGCTGTTATTTGACTAATGCTAAATCTGTATTAGAAACTCGCATTTTTGTAGTTGTCAGCTAATGAGCTTATGTCTGCTTTTGTTTATGAACGTCTGTGTTGGACCAGACCATATTTAACACAATTTTCGGTTTCAAACAGTGACCAGTAGTGGCTGTGTTGGGAATGTGAATATAATTAGTTAATGTGAGACCTCCTTTCCTAGCAGCTGTATCTGCATCTTGTGTTCATAATTTGTGAATATTTTTTAATTTAATAAATTTTAAATCTTTTTTTCATGGAAGTGTTTAAACTGTCATCTCACCTTGGACAGAAAGTGTTACACCTTGTGCAGAGCAAGTGTTTCCTTTTACTTTTAAATCTGCCTGGTAACTTCTTTGCATATTGGAAATGATGAACAATAATTTCCCTAGCTACTTTTATTCCTCCTGCCTCATCAAATGAACCTCTAGTATATTGAGTTTTAGTTGCCTTTTTCAGATAAGAGTCCTTGTTCAAAAGCACTTCCACACATTTGATCTTCCTTCTTTTAGACCTCTCTTAAACTGATAAAAAGAACTAGAAGAACTGCCTAATACGAGCGTGGCTACACTATGGATTTATGCACTAGTACAGTGAGGGGTTTTGTCATTTGTGTTTTGCAGATTTATGAAGTTGTTTCCTTTTTGGACAAAGCTAAGCAATTTCCTTACATGGAGCTGAGATTCCTATGTCTAGAAATACAATTTACTCCAAAACTCTGCCTTAACAACTGCTGTGCTGAGGGTCTGCAAATGTCTGGCTTCTAGCTGGTCATGTCCATGCCAGAAGGACTGAGATGAAGGGCTCTTGGTAGAGCTGACAAGTAGCTGTCATGCCTCAATTTGTCTGAGGTGCATGAAATAGCCCTACATATGTGTAAATGCCATTAAGGGCTGCCTTCGATGGTGTATGTACTGGAGGTACCTCATGAACCAGGCTTAAGCTAGGTGTCCTATTTAGACTGTGGGAGCTTAAAACCACAGCTAGCTCCATTTTTTGGTGTGTGTGTCTGCAGATCAGGTTTATGTGAAGTGTGATGCCCATGTCCTGCTGGGCTACTTAAAGAGGACAGGACAGTGGATTCTGATTTTGAAATCCTACTTGTGGTGTTGCTTCCAGCAGTTATCCAAAAGTGCCTCCATCTCCTCTAGCTTTACCCAGGTCCCCTGAAGTGGACTTAGTCATCTGTCTGTACCCAAAGGAACAGTTCAGTTATCCTTAAGCGTTTTGTGCATCTGCGACACAGACAGTTAAATCTGACCAGAGGTTTGTTTTCCTAGCAGTTAAGCGACTTCCAATTATAGATTACACATCAGAAAAAAAGAGATCATGCTGAACCTTGGGAGCATAAAACATAACACACTGCAGACAGAGTTTGTACTACTTGTGACATACTTGAAAGAGTCATAAACCATGTCTTCAGATTTATTTCGTGTGTGTGTCTTAGTGTTCTGTAAACGCTATCACAGCTTTGTAGAAAAAGGGTATTGGGACTAGTTGAAAATATCTTCACTAAAGTAATGTCAGAGAAGTTGGTCATGGGAGGTTCTCTAGTGCAAGATGTTGAAAGAAAGGTGAGTCAGTGAAATAGAAGACAGAAGGAATTTTAAGCAGTATAAAAAGGAAAGAGGGAGGTCATGTTTGTTTTTCCTAATTATGATTTCAGGAGAGTAACTGGCTGCAAAACTACTTAATTATCTTGTGTTTATTGTAAACTCCTATGCTTTTTCTGAAGACACCAGAAGTACTTTGGCCTCATAAATCATGTTAAATCAAAGCACTTTCATTATATTACAGAGCTCTATAAATTGATGTCACAACTTAAGAAAAACACTTTTATCTGCAAGCACTTAAGAACGCTGCCACTCTCAGAACCGTGTAAGACATTAGTAGCTGGCTTGTTCAACTCCTTTCAGCTTTCATGTTGACACATACCATATTGAAGACATTGGTTGTTTGTATAATACTTGGTTTGATCTTTTTTCCTGATACTTTCCTTTGATTGATTCAACAGTACTGAAGTTATTGCTCTGTTGGGCATTAGCATACATTTAGATGTTTCTGCATTAAGAGCTGTTCACAGAGGAAAAGGCTTTTATGTCAAAAAGGAGAGTAAACAGTATGACCGCAGCTGCTTTGAGCCATGCTGTTATTTCTGACCCACGTATGTTTGAAAATGAGCCTGTTTGTACTAGCAGTTATTCCAGTTCGGGTTACATGGCTGTGAATGGTTCCCTCCTCCCCCTCCTCTATTTTAAATTGTAATTCCTTTAGTCTCTCTAGAACTAGGCAAATGCTACAGAGGGGAGAGGACTCAGTGCTTCTTGTGATGGTTTGCTTCATTGATTAACATGCACGGTTGAGCTGATTTCTTTATCTACTGCTGCATGATGTAGTGTGAATAGTAATACAGAGACAGTTGTGAATGCTAAATATTCAGAATTTCTGCATGATGTGTGGGTGTAACTTCCATTGGAAACTTATTAAGATGAACTTATCAGGAGAGACCAGGTCTATAGAGGACTGACTGATCGTCTGGACCTTAATCAAGCCTCACTAAAATCCGTGGAAGGATTAGATTTAGACTGGGCTTATAGTGATTACTGTCAGCTGTTAAAATGAGTAGAGACCTGCTTAAAATGCATCTGTGGCTTTCCTAATAGTTTTATTTAAACTGTTTTATAGATGTCAGTGGTACATAGTCAAACATAGGGAGGGTTAGAGGGGAATAAAACTGTGGCTTGTGTATGAAAGTCTGCGAAATCTTAATGCAGAAGTTAGAATCGACTGTGATAATTATGGCACAATGCAACTAGAATGGATTTTGTTTTTCTTGGAACTTCAGTTCTTTGGTCAAACCTTCTCTTCACAGTAAAACACAAACATGTGACATATTATTGAGGAAGATTCCAACTCTAATATATATGCTTAAGTTTTGTAACAGCTGTTACACAGAAATGAGGCTAATGGTCAGTTTTCAATTCTACTATTTTCTCAACAGTTTTCTTAAATTAGGAAAATTACATCTAGTTCTCAATTTCATTTTATCTAGTGAAGGTGAGGGAAACAAACTAGGAATATCTGTTGCTACAAGGTCTGACTTTCTCTGAAATCTGTGCTATGATCAGACATTATGCACTAATGAGATTAAAATGTTAATTTTGGCTAGATTTGGAAATAGTAATGTGGAGAATGCTTCTAAAAAAATGTAAGTCTTTGAGAGCTGACCCTTTTGGAAGCAATCTTTCCCATGTGGAACTTTCTTGCTGGATGAGAGCGGTTTCTGTTGAGTCTACGCTGTCCGTCTAGCTTTCTCAAGAGATCTGTTTATTTCTTTTGATGGATTGGCTTTTATGCCAGATGTATTTTTTTTCTGAAGAGTCTGTGGCATAAAAATAACCGAGAAGTTTTATAGTGTCTACCCAAAGTCTTGTTAACTTATTAAAGTTGCCAGGTCCAATGTATCATGTGTTAAAATACAAAAATCTCAAGTTAAGGAAATGATGCACAGAGTTATATAAATAACTTCAACACCAGTGGGTTATTCAGGCAAAAGAAAGGGGATGATGTGATGGTGAGAAGAGTCTGAAGTGCTGATGGATGAGGAAGAGGCAAGGCTGGAAGGAGAAGATTGTTTACCTCGAGTAGGTGCTCCAATAACATGGGATGATGACTACATGCAGGGAAAGGAGATGAGGTCACTTCTCTGCTGCAGTGCCCAGTTATACAGTGTCTCATTGGAGACCTTTGACACACAAGGCAGCATGTGTACTAAGCATATTTGTTTGAAATCCAGGCCTCGTGCTGTGGCAGAACCACATGGGAACCCTCTTCAGGGACCATGTCAGTCCTTTAGTGGCAAAAGTGCCTCCATTGTCACTTAACTGAGACTTTAGATGTACAACAGCCTAGATGGAAGGGACCTCTGGAGGCCTAGTCCTACCTCTTGCTCAAGGCAGATTTGTCATCCACTGTAGATCATGTCAGCCATGGCTTTCTCTAGTTGACCCATGGGAAATGGTTATGGGCAGAGATTCCACAACCTCTCTGGCAGATTTTTTCCATTGCTCAGCACCTTCATGAAAATATCTGTGATATCCAACCAGAACCTCCCAGTTTGAAAGCTGTGGCTGTTTGTCCTTGTTATGTTGTCTGCATGTGACAGGAAAGTTCAAGTAACTCCACGTCAAACAGTTGCACATTTTTGTTAAACTAGTCCTTCTTTAACCTGCGCAAGCCCAGGTGACACAACCTCTTAATGGTTATATATTTTAGACCCCTGACTATCTTAGTAATTCTCTGCTGGACTCTCTCTCATTTCCTTCCTTCTCTTTTCAACTTGGGCTCCAAACCTGGATTTATTATAGATGTTGCCCCACCTGTACTGAGGAGAGGGCTGTTAATAACTTCTGTCTCTGTCCTGGTCACAGTTGTGTGCTGGATCACAGCTCAGTACATGATGTGCTTTGATCCCACTAACAGTGTACTGCCGACTCATGTTGAATGTGATGCCCACCATAACAACCAGGTCCTCTTCAGCAGCCTGCGCTGCTTCGTGGGGTTTCTCTTTCACAGGTGTGAAGCTTTGCCTTTCTCCATCTGAACTCCCATGAGGTTTGTTGGCTCAGTCCCTGAATTTCTCAATGTTCCTTTGAATAAAAGCCCTGTGATTCCTTGTAATCTAGTCCTCCTGGTTCAGTGTCATCTACAAACTTGCTGAGGCTATGTTTTTGTCAGCATCTGGGTTACTGATAAAGTTGGGCAGGGTGGACTCTCGGAGTACTCTGACTATTGCCAGTTGGATTCTGAATGTTTGACCTCATTCCTGTGAGCTGTATTTTGTATAAAGAATAATGTATTAGTTATGTCTCATATACATTAAAACGGTTGGATCCTCACTTGAGCTAATCACTCTGCTGTGGTCCAACGTGTTGGCATGCATTTGGGGTGTTGTTTGTACTGGATATGAAGAATGTGAATGAGAATAAAATCTGTATTCCTAAAAATTAAACAGCAGGGCATCTACAGTACTATTATAGCAAAGTGCATTTAGAGAATAAGCAGATTGTCTGTACCATGTAAAATGTTTGGGTTTTCTTTACATCCAGAAGACTTAGTGATTTACTATTTTTGGCATTCAATCTGTTTTTAGAGTTGTTGGCTTTTTTTTTTTTTTAAATCCAGTGTTGGCTTTGATTTTTAAGTTGTGATCAAGTGAAAGTGTAAGGCTATTAGTAGTCTGTAATCTTGATGTTTTTCCATTACACTCCCAGGAGAGCTGCTCATATAATCTCTCTCCATCTTTATGAACCAAGTGTTTTGACCACTTTCATGTTAAAGTTGCCAAGTCCACCTGGTATTTTGTGGCAGTAACCTTTGGCTATGCCTTGCACATTGCTGCCAGTAAACTTCTAGCGAGGCTACTCTGATCCTATTTGGAGAAGCAGGGTATAGAGAATAGTAGAGATGTATACAAAGTGAAGTAGCTTTTCAAAACTTGAATTAATAAAGTGTAGTGCCCTGAAGCTGCATTCTGGCAGCCCAGCAAGGCAGCCAGCTGCTTTGGTGGCTGGAGTACAAACTGTGCCACGGGGACTCTGATAGTGAATTCCCTTACATGATTGCCATCATCAAAACAGTTGGCACATCTGATTTTAGGTGGCTCATGATCAGCCTCTTGCCTGTTGTCCCCAACTCCCTTCTCTAGGCTCTCTTGGGTATAGTTTATTTAAAGATAGTATGTACATTAATATGCTTTGTTTCTTGCCTTGTAAACTAACTTGTAGAGCTAGTAGGAGCTTGTAGAAGGCTGCATATGTCTGCTGAGTCCTTTGAATGTTATAGCTTTTCAAATTGCCACATCTGTGTTCAGATTGTACAACATATATCTTAAGAATTTAGCAGTTACCAGGTCATATTTGAAAGTGGGGCTCACGTTTTACACCAATAGCCTATTTGGCAATAGGATTTTTTGCAGTGTATTTTGAAAAATAATTGCTGTTATTTGAATTTTGCCGGTGTGTTAAATATATAAATTCTGACGTAGTAAACAGGCTTCTGTGAACTTAGGCTTCCAAGTCTTAGCTTGTAGCTAAAAAATAAAATAAAACTTACTGTGTAAATTGGAAGTAGACTCAATGCTGCTACAAAAGCCTTTTTATTAAGTCATGTGAGCATGTGTAGGCTCTAAGTCTTTCTCTGGGCGGAAAGCACTGTAAGCTGACTTTCTTTTCATGGCTGTGTTTGAAAAAGAAAGCACCAATTTAGCCAAACTGATATACTTGGGTACATGCAGAGAGTCTCCAGTTTAACTCATAGAAGACCCTTTCCTGCTTCCTGTCAAGCCCATGAATTTTTCACCAGGCAAGTCACCATTTTTCCTCCCAGGTCTTTTTATTTTTAATCTTGCTTGAGTCATGAGGTGTGCAGTGAATACAGCTCTACTCCTAGCACTTCCTTTTTTTCTCATGATATATTTTCAAGGAGATGTTTCATGTGGTCTGGCTCACTTAGCTTTTCCAGTTGTAACCCAGGCTATGGGTGATTTAAGTTACCTTAGCAATAGTAAGGTAGTTCTGTCTGATACTTCAGATTCCATTGGCACTAATGGCTTAGATGTGCTCAAATTCAAGGTTCCTGTGGTACTAATGGTCTGAAGCAGTTCAGTGTTTAAAATCACTCTAGCAGTGAGAGGACACCTCTCTTACACTAATCTGGTATTAAAGTAAACATGGAAGAAATCTACTCGTTTGCCCCTAGTAATAGGCTGATACTTTATTCTGCCTCTCAGTGGCCCAGCAGTTGACTTTACAAGACCACAAGTTAATAGTAACAGGCTCATTATAATGACTGTTGAGAAGCTTCAAAGCTGGTTTTCTCTTCAGGAAAGAAGCTCTTTCAGACAGTATCCTTCTGTTCATTTTCAGGAAAAGATTAGCTTAAATGCAGTTATTTTCTCTTTGCTGTTTTAAAGTTCCTTAGTGTAATTGTTTAAGTTTTTCATTTTATTCTCCTTAAGTAAAAGAGGTGGTAGAATGGATGTTCTGTCCTGACATCTTACTTATTGCTAATTAAGCATGTCCTGTACAACATGGACATGTATTTTAGCAAACTGCAACTGATGCGTTTTGTGTCCTTTCTATAAAGATGCAAAGGTTTGACATTGCGAAGCCTTGGCTCCTAGTTCCGTATTTTTAGTGTAATTCAGGAAGCAAAATTGTTGCCCTAGTTTGAGCTATTAGACAAAGTATTTGCGCTTTCTTTTAGCTCCTGTACTCCATGGAGCACTGTCCTGTGCAAAGCTCTGTCTCTACTGGTACAACCGATCCTGTGGTCAGAAATACGGATGAGACTAAAAGTAAGAATCTTACATGCAAAACAAAATTAGCCATGGGAGTTGACATACATGCAGGAAATGGAAATTGCAATTTCTTTGCATTGTGTTTTTTATAGATCTTTGGAGATTCCTTTCAATAATAGCAAGGTGATCAGCCTGTAGCTTTCAAAAGAGGCCTAAATCAATGCAAGTTTGGAAAGATCAGGGAGTTGAGTTTTGTGAGTTTCCTCATGCGTTAAGCATTTCCAGCTGCGCATACACTGTCAATAAGAGCACTAAGGAGCAAGTGTGGATGCTGGACTGTCATTGTCCATTCTGTACTGCTGAAGAACGCCCGACTCTGCCTGGTCTGCTCCAGAATGCCTGGATAAGCTTCTGGGGACAGTCAGCTCAAACAAATGCTCTCCAAGTCTTTTGGGGGTGAGACCGGGCCAGCTTGGCCTCCAGTTGCCAGTGCTGTTAGAGTAGGTGCTGTGCTCACAGCCTGTGTGACAGCCAGGGACGTGCAGCTTCGGCTCCGTGTGCTCTTCTCTGCAACAGGGTTCTCTCACCCCAAAGATGGTAAAAAATGAGGGGTACAGGGGACCAATATACATTGTTCACTCTGCTGTTTTTCTATTTTGCCATTACAGAAGCAGCTGCTGTTAATCACCTTTGTTTTCACAAACCACAGGGTATTTCTGTCTTAAACCTGAATATGGAAACATTCACTGACATACAAATATGTTGGAGCAGAGTGCTTAAGGGTTACAGGTGCCCTTGCAATGTGGCCATGTGAGTGGCTGGCCATGGGCGCATGTGTCGCTACTAAACATTCTTGATGTAGATTTAGTCAAATTCACTTACAGTATAGGTGGTGACTGAACATGACGAAAGCACCCCTTTACCCTAGATTTCATATATTAATGCTTCAATTTAATAATGAACTTGGTGTATAACTGATTTTGCTTTAGAATATTACTCCTTTATTTTTCCTCCTTCTTGTCCCACTCTTTTCTTAGCAATGTTGCTTGATTTGAGTCTGAGGGTTAGAGGCTCATCCTTCCTTGCATCTTTGTTTGGGAGTACTGAGTATGCTGTGAATGTTTTTCTGTAAGTTAATGCTTAACCTGGCATTGAACAGAGTGCAGATTTAATGGTTGACCAAGAGCTGGTCCCAGTCAGAATAGTAATTGCCAATACCTTCTCTATCTAAGAGTCATCTGAACTTTTTAGTCTCGATAGGAACACCCTGATGCTCAACTTCCCTAGCTGTGGGGAGGTGGTGGAAACTCTTAAGTTTCTTTTCTACATGTCTAAGGATTTATGGACCTCACCTTGAATTTTTTGTTTTTGTTAGGGACTGAACTTCAAGGAAGGGTGGGAAATAACTTTCATTTCTTTGGTGTTGTCATGAAAGGGATTTTTGGGGAGCTCACCTTTCTTCCCAATGCAAGGTGATGCTTGACCTTTGAGGCATGCTGGTAATTCTGAAAGTGAAAAATCTTGCTTTTTACAAATGGGTTGTTTCTTTCTTAGGTGTATGGTCCCATGTATGGTGCTTTACAGCAGTGAGCTCCTGTCTAAAGCTGCTGTGTGTGGTGTTCCTGCGGGGTGTCTGTCCGGCGGCGGAGCCGCCCGATGTGTGGCTGTGCTGCTGCAGCATCGCTGCTCCGTGGCTGTGGGCAGCTGCTCGCCCCGGCTCAACCAGTTCATCCCTTGTCTTCCCTGCAGGGCAGAACCTCGTTACGTGGGCTGGTGTGCTTATTAATGGCCGTGGTCTCAGTTGTCACTTATTTTCACCATGTGTTGCAAAAGTCTATAAACAACTCCACTGCGTAAGACACACAGGTCCTTGCTGCCTGTGCTCACGGTTCAGAAGGCACTAATCTGTACATTTTACAGACTGAAATTTTCTTGCTTTGTCATTAGAAGAAGGCAGATTTCTGTGTTGCATGAGAACTGCTGAGCCTGATTAACATGGAAATGAATGTGCCTTAATCAGCTTGGAGTGAACGAAGCTCAAAATTAATTTGATATGTTAGTTTCGCTTTAAAAACATATTAAAGCTGTTGCCACTAGCAACCATTATAGTTAAAAATGCAAAACAGTCTTCCCTTCAACCTCCTCTTTATGCCAACTCATCACTTTGCAAATAATTTGTTTTCCAACTAGCTTTTCCCTATTTAATCTTTGCCCCATAAAGCAGGTTGGGGGAAGGGCAATCGAGAGAAATATGCAGGGGGGGATATCAAAGAGGAAGAAGATGCTGACTTGAAACTTAACCCCATGTTCACTGGGGTGCTGTGTGTTATATCACACTGCTTAATGCATTGAACCCATCTTATGAAGATATTATTTCGTAGTCCTTGTCCTTCAGAGATCATTTCAGTGGCAACTATGAATGGCAAACAAGTTGTTGACATATGGGAATGCAAGGGAGAAATTTATCGAAATAAGGGTAGGATACAATTAGAAAGAGAAATATTTCTGTGATGGAGAAGTACTAAATGAATTTGGGTTCTTCCTCTTCAGAAGACGGTGTCTGACTCAGTGGCTTTATAACTATAAAGAGAGCTTTCTATTAAAAGGCATTCCTGTTATACCTGAAATGATGTGGAAGGAACTACTTTGGTAACTATTAAATGAAAAGGAACTGCCATGTGTTCTGTGAGCATGTATGTAGGAGTATGTGCATGTGTTTTGACTTAGAGCTATGCCAGGTATCAATAACCATGTTCTGGATAACCTGAAATTCAGAGGTAATAGTGTTGCTCAGAAAGTCAAGTATGACTAGCATGTCAAGGAAGCTGAAAAACTGAGGGCAGATATTTTTATCTGTGCTTACAAAAAGGTGAGACTTATGATAAGTGAAATAAGATGTAAAACTCTCTTTAAAATTAAAAAATAGACTTGAAACCAGTCTAATAAACGTGAGCAAGGGAAGCAGTTTGGAAGATGGTCTGCTCGGAGGAAAAATGAACGAAGTATGGAAAAGTGAGGCTGCAGCTGAGATGGCAAAGGGCGATGAAGCTGTGGTGGTTTTTATAGAAGTCAAGAGAGGTTTAGTAAAACTCTCAGATAGCTCTGTTCAGAAGAGATGGGACTGGGAAATTACTGTAGAAAAGAATTATTAATAGCAAGAGCGGGAAGCACAGTGAAGAAGTGAAAGTTCAAAGAGAAGGAAAGGAGGATGCGGTATATCCGTCAGTTTAGCATCGGGTGCCTGTGTCAGGAGGAAGCAGCTGTTCCACCTTGCCGGAAAGCAAGAGAGGAAAAGCCTGTGCACCTGGTTAATTTGGATGTATTTAGCACTGCAGTGACTTAAGATGGGCTTCATTCCATAGAATTTTACTTGTCAGTAGTAGGCTTTTTCATGTAAACTAGTTACTTTTGACCCCCATTACCTTGGTGGAGAGAAAAGGGCGCTTCTAAGAGTAGATGAACTAGGCCTTTAAAGTACATGTCTAAAATAAACTGGATTAATTGCACTTCAGAAGTGCCTGTTTCTCTCCATTAACTATAAAAGGAACCTGGTGTGATTAGTGTGGATAGAGATGTCTCCATTGGAGGCACTTACATTTAGTGGGATGAATTCCTTTGGTGCTCTTTATGAACACTAACTTATCCATCAGTTCGCTCAGTGCTGTCTCCAAAGTTGTAAGTACTGCACCAAAACCAGTCCCTGTGAAACTGTGGTTGTCAACAGGTAAAGGAGGTTCAGAGCACTTAGTAAATGAAAACCATTCTATGTAAAGCACAGTTTGAGTTGTTATGATGTGTGTGCTTTTGGTCATTCTTCTGTGTGGGTTACTGTATCAGTCTATCCAAGATATCTCGGAGTCTCATGACTGTAATTGAAGACTAGCCCTTGTTTGGATGACACACAGTTGAAATCTGAACCCTGGTGTGTGTCAGGAGAAATTAATGTGTAATTAAAAACTGCTAAATATGATGTCATGGTAACTTTCCTTGCTTTCTGAGCACTACTTTTAGTGGTGTGTTAATTTATCTTGCTGCTTTTTCTGGGGACCAAAGAACACACTTAAATGTCAATATTATTGATAGCTCTCAGCTCTTTCCGGGCTGTCTCCTGTCTCTGCCTTTTCTGAAGATGAGGTCACTGAGCATTTCAAAGTACTAGTGTGTTTTATGATAGAACAGGGTAAAATCATGTTCACTGCAGTAAAGGTAGGCTCTTAAGGGTCTCTTGTGTTGCTTTAACAAGGCATTTCAAGGAAGCACAATATCAAATTAATGTTTCATGTTAAATACATTAATGTCTTTGTGTGTAATCCCTGTTACAGCATGGAAGCAGGAGGAGGTAATACTTGACACAGTTTCCTTCCCTGCCTTCCTCTTTTCACAAATGAACATTGAAAAAGTTAAAGTATGGGTAAAAAAGTCTGAAGAGTATTTTGTATGGAATTGGGGGTGTGGGAAGTATGCAGTCCTCAACAGAAATGCTCTAGTCTCCTTGTTTTTGGAGAGGGGACCCACAAACAAAAAAAAAATCCCCTCAAAGTTGAACATATGTAGAGTAAACAGGAGAGGTGAGACTTGGTATCAAGCTGGGCCTTGTGCAAGTGTGGAAGAGCTTGTGGGGCTGCTCTCTCTTCATGGCCTTGTAAGATGGTCTGTCTCTTATAAATTACCTAATCTTTTTCTGCCTGTGTCTTATAGATAAAAGGGTTCCAATAAAGCTTACTTAGCTTGTTTGTTATTAATCATGTTGTCTTTTATATACAATTGGTAGTCTCAGTTGCTAGTTCTCTAGCAGAACTGTCTCTTCACTGGCTCCTTTAGACTTGAATGCAATAAATAAAACTAATCATTTCTGAAATACTGTGTTTTTATTTGGCTTCTGTGGTTTGTCTGTATACTTTAAAGCATCTGCAGTGATTCTGCTGTAGTTTAATGGCCTGTTCAAGAAGTATTATTTATAGTTGCCATCAATTGCTCTCATGTATCTGTACCTGTGAAATAAATACAGATATGCAGAGGGACAGAATTAAGGAACTGTTTCTCACTTTCTCCTGATAATATCTTGTGGCATGTAGCCAACCTATGTGACATAGGACTGGTTGTGCTGATTGTGTCCTTCCCATCTCATTTGTGACTGCATCCATCTTAATATATTATATGACACCTGGGAATAAGAGGGATAACTGCCTTGTTAGATTGCAAACAGTGCAGTAAAGGAGTAAAGGAATTGATTGATTTAAATCAGTTGCAGTACATTAAAAATTGAAGTTAAAGCTCTATTGCTTTGCTTGGTTAAAATGAATATTTTAGTGCTTTGCTTCTACTTTCGAGGCTTTAAAAAAATTTGTAACCCATTTTGATAGCAAAAGTTTTGTATTTATTTTTAAATATCACCATTTCATTGTTTTGGGGGAGGATTTTTGTGGACTCTTTTGCTGAAAGTTGACAGCTGATATGAATTTGAGAATTGCTCTGCTCGTCCCATGAGTATTTCTGATGAAAAAATGTGCTTGAAATCTCTTAAAGAAATAATGTAAGCTTGAGCAAACCTTACAGCAAAATGCTGATTAGAATCATAGAATATCTCAAGTTGGAAGGGATCCATAAGGATTATAGAGTCCAACTCCCTGCTTCTCACGGGGCTGCGTAAGACTAAACCACATAAGTAGAACTTTACTAAACAGGGAATATGTATCAGGTAAGAAGTTCACTCATAAATGTGTGTACCCAGGCTAAAGTAACGCAGACTGAAGGTGTGAAGCCATTGGGAGCTGATCTACAGAAGACAGTGCCCTCTGCTATTTTTTATGAACTTATTCTAAGTAAAAAAGGAACCTTCAGTTATGTACTGACAGTAACTATGTCGTTCTGCGTTTTCTGAAAATTACTTAGCCGTGCTCTCTTCCACAGTTTCCTTATGGGTTTAAGTGACTGAAGGATAATTCAGTCCATATATTTCTGGGAGTCTCTGGGCTGTGTTTTTCTCCCAGCTTCCTCCAAAGGTGCTTTGTGTCACCCCCGCCGCCTTGCTTCCACCCGCCCCATCGCAGAGGCAGCAATGGGATATCAAGGTATCAGTCATCTCATTCAGGATGGAAACTTTTGGTATTAATCTGTTAAAGGTGCTAATAAAGACTAAAGACTCGTTAAGACTGAGGCAAACCTTTAGTTTTTCCACATCAGCTTTTACCCTGTCCAGAGCAAGGCTACTGGAAGCAAGTCCCAGAGATGGCCAAGCAGCAGGTCTGCTTTTGGCTGACACTTAATTTTACACATCCTTTCCATCATCCACAATCACTTTATATTGCACAGGAAATGTTGAATGCCGAACACTTCGTCAAGGTGCAGTCTTGAGCCCAGGCTCTCTGCAGCATGAGTACATTAAATTCAGATTCTCAGGGAAGCAGTTTGAGCAAGAATCTGAAGACTTGATCCTGTAGCTATAATTGTGGTATTTAAGACTTATTATTTTTTTTTCTAGGAGTATGTGTAAAAGAGAGAGTCTGTCTAGACTAAGTTGATTGCTTCTGTTGTCGAAGATGCTTTTTAACAGAGACAACAAAAACAACTTGCATATAAACAAACATTTCTAGTGAACTCTATTGAGTTGCACTCTAAGAACATGAATAAGCATAAGATTTTGATGTTACTGATGTTTTGCTGATGTTTTAATTTTTATTTGGGTGTATATCACAGCAAGTCTTATATCCGGATATTGCTGCAGTGAAAGCCAGGGATGTTGCACTGAATTATAATTACCAGTATTTGCCTGTCACTGAAAAACATTTCTCCAAAGTAGTTACTTCTTTCCTTATGCTTTTTACTTTGAATTTAGTAATTTGTCCAGGAATCTTTGTCAATTTGTCTATTCCTCTGCCCCTTCTAAGGTATCATCTGGGGGAAGCTGCAGGTTAATGGTGTCTGGTGCCATAACCTTCCCGTTATTCCTGTAAACAGCCTGTTGAATGTGCAGAAATGGACCACAGAGCTGGTAATCTGGCTAAGGGGATTAACATCACCTAATGCAGTCTGTTGGTACCAAATAGATTACAAGGAATGGAAGAGATTTGGAGGCTGAGAAGAGTGATTTGGTGGAGGAGGGGAGTAAAACCCCTTGGGAAATCAGTAGCCGTCTCAGTTTGCAACTTCTGTAGTTAATATACTGTGCGTAGCAAAATGTATTCTCTGGAGTTTGGGGCTGTACTTGATGGGGAGTTGTCAAAAGGTATGCTTGCTATAAAGGTTCTGTTTAAATTAACTGTAATCAAGTACCACTTTGTACTGGAACCTTGTCTTAGGATTCATCTTCTTAAACCAAGTGCAGAAACATTTTTGGTGTTTAAAGTACATACCTAGTGTCTCCTGTAGCTTGTTTAGTCTTCCTAGGCATATGAAGATGTTAGTCTTTAATGACTGTTACATAACTGTGGGTATAATTAATTTATTTGGTAAAGACAGTGAAGGCATGCTCTGTGTACATTATGTAATAGTTGATAAATGGGTTTATATTGAGATGTTCCACTGATTTGACAAATACTGGGTCATTAATGGCAAAGTTGAGTTAAAATCTGAAGCCATGCCTATACAGCAGGCACAGAAGTGAATCCAGGATCTATCACCTTTCCTGACATATCACAGCTAAGCTGCACTAGAAGAAGCTTGAGCATTTCTACCACGTTCTGGTCATGCCTGAAAAGTCTGTAGACAAGCTGCTGGTTTAAACTACAGAATCAGATATGCTGTTCAAAGTCTGTTTTTTTCATTTCCCTGTTTCTTTAAGCATATTTGAAACCGGGGAACTTCTTCACTATTTCTATTGCTGTGTAACTGCAAACCAAGTGAACATGAACTGAATTTTGGAGAGATGTCTATGTCTGAGGAGGACATTAGCAGATATGCACAGCGCTAAGCTGCAATGAAATAATTGTATGAGGGGACTGCCAAAAGTATATTGTCCTGTGCACTGGAGGTGCCCCTGGGGCTGATGACAGAGTCTGTGCGCTTGTGAATCCCATCCCTTCAGAACTGGCTCCAAGTCCCTCTGGAGTTTCCATTTTATGGCCTGGAGTCCTTCAGTATTTTATTATGTCAATACTGGGGGGCGTGGGGATATGAGGGAATAGAGGAGTGCGTGTGTGTGTGTATGTATGAAAGAGAAGTTAAAATCTGATGCGGACTAAATTCAGAGCTGCTTTATAATTGCGCAGCAACACCTTTCCTGCACCATCGGTTGGTTAGTGTGTTGGGGTTTTGTGTTGGTAATTTAACTGGGCCCCTACAGTGCCAAGTGCTGTTTTCATTGCTGGGTAGCTGAGTGCTTAATAAATTTATCCAGTGGTATTAAGTAAATTTTATGGCCCAGTCAACTTTTTCCTGTTTTCAGCTTTTAGGAATAGGACAGCTGCTACACTTTTCAGGTGATGTAGTTCACATGTGAATTTTGAACCCAGCAAATTTTCTTCCCCCCCCTTCCCCAGTTACTCATCATGTTATTTTAAGAGGTGATCAGCCCTAAACCAAATAAAGGACATAAAGCAAAATGCTGAACAAGATAACTCTCATTTTTTTTGATCAGCAGTAATCCAGTCGAGTGTATTAAAAGGCTCTTTAAGTGGCTCCCACAGGGTGTAGGCTCTGGAAAAAATGCCATGTCAAAAAAATCTGTCTCCCCCATTCCCCAAGCTCCCTGTTCTCCCCCTATTTTAATAGTAAAGCTTTTAGATATCGGTTACATTCTTTTTTGTTGAATGTTATGTGACTGACTTGAGATGTGGAAAAGTTTTGTCTAAAGCTTTATTTAAGAGAATATAAAATAATTTGAAACTGTAACTAAAACTGATGGGGAAAGGAATTAAGGTTGTTTGTACAGATGGGGTTAGAATGGAAATATTTAATCTTACATGTAGGTATTTCCAGAATACCTCATATGATTTGGTAACCTGATCTACCTTTTCCATGAATCAAGGGCATTTTGGGTGCCTTATCCAATTTAGTAACCTGGTCCTGAGTATTTTTGCACTTCTCCCTGGTTTGGACTAGTTTAGCTGTATTGAATTCCATGAATTTTTATCGAACTGGAACTGATGTATAATGAAAGATCAGGTTAAAATAACTACCTGTAAAACTGATAAGAGTATTCAGAAGTCGTGGAGTCTGTCCTTCATTTTTGAATTGGAATTGAATAACATCGTTGCTGCAGCCAGGGTAGCATCAGCTCTCCGTGTGTCTGAGATCAGGGAGAGCCCTTGTTCTCTCTGACCCTGAAGTCTGACATTGGAAGGATGGGCGGCTGGAGGAGGGGGTAAAGTGAGCCTGCAGTACCCGTTGCCAAACCACCGAGAATGTTTCTGATTTACTCTCCTGAACATATTAGCGATCTTTCTGCTCCTGGCTGGACGTGCCCTGTTGATCTGTAAACTGTTATAGTTGAAGAATAAACTCCCTTCTCCAGTGTTCCAAATATAATGTGACTGGTATTTGCCCAAGCATATCAGGTGAGGCTGGGGAAGTGAAACAAAGCCTTAAAACCTTTCATATCTATTTGGTCTCTTTGCATAAAATATGAGCAAGTAGATGAAAGTGAAACTATTTTTAAAGCTACTTTCTCCTGAAATAGTTTGGCACAGGTTCTGAAGCTTAGTTGTTGAATAAAGAAACTTCCCAGCAACTGCCCTTTGATGACTTCTAAATGTAGATTCCAGCTGTCCCTTTGGGAAAGACACAGAGCTCTGCATGGAAGAAACTGACACCTTTTTCTCTCCTTTTCAGAGTATCTCCTCTACAGAAGTCTGAAATAGTAGACATGGTCAAGAAACACGTCAATGCCATAACACTTGCCATTGGGGATGGTGCCAATGACGTGGGGATGATCCAGACGGCTCACGTTGGAGTGGGGATCAGTGGCAATGAGGGCATGCAGGCAACCAACTGCTCGGACTATGCAATTGCACAGGTCAGAGCCTAAAAAGAGCAACTGCTGTGTTGTGTTGTCAGAAGCGTGCTGTGCGGCCCTGTGGTGCTTGATGGCTTCTCCTCGCTTCAAGCTAGGAGCGTCTCTGCTTGTTTCTGTTTCAAGGCAGCTGTCTAAAACGGATATAGTGGACATATTTTTGGGCTTTGTTACTATGATTTTGTATTCTTCAGGGCAAAGATCCATTGCCCCTCAAAGTTTGTTTCCTCCTGACAGCTGTGCAACGTCTTGGTTCTTTAGTAGTTGGGAAGAAGCATGCTCTGTGATGCTTACATTAACATGCTTTTAATTGTAAGTTATATCTCTGGGTGCAAGCTCTCTTCTTTTACTATGAGTAAGCGTTATGACCAGGTGTGTAAGACTTTGGCTGTTTGGAAATTCTTAGTTTGGGGTGACTCCTCGTATTATTTATTTATTTCTTTTATTCTTCTACCCCTATGATGTATCACAGCTCTAGAGAGCTGGCCAGCATTTTCTGTTTAGGAATGTTACTTCGAATGTTGTTTGGGTGAGTGCTCTCAAAATATTCCATCCAATTCAACACTACTTCAGCGAAAGAGGGGAGTAAAAAGCCTTTTTTGTTTTACTGAAAAAAACAAGGTGTAGGATAAAGACTTAAAAAGAAATGTAAGGAAGGAAGGAGATGCTTCAGTAGCTGGACATCCTCTGAGTGCTCTTTATAGCCATGTGTATGTGTCTGAGACTGGCAGGGCAGGAGCAGCTGGAGGTGGCGGAAAGCACAGACAATCCACTGTCTCCTCAGTGATCTGTGAGCATCAGCTGATGGGCCCTTCTGGCAGGTGTAGGCAGATTTGTTCTGTCAAGTGATACCAAATTTTCTCATCTTTTGATAGTTTCAGTGAAACAGGAGGTTATGAAAAGGTGTGGATAATGCTTCTGTTTGCACAGATGACTGTTTATCTCATTAACACTGCTCTGATGCAAAGTGGCAGTCTTGTGTTGCTGCTCTGTGGACTGGTGAAGCACCTTTGGTTTCAGGCTTGAATAACTGAGAGTTTCACCAAATTTATCTGGAAAATTTTAGGCTGTTTTATTAAGGCCTTATTCTGTCAAACAGTAGCGTATTCCAAATGCACAGGATTATAGGAACTCCCATAAAGTCTGTGGTATCTTGTCATGGCTTCCTCATTTTTAATTTCTGTAAACTATGTATTGCTTCTGCTGTATAACTCAATTGGATGCTCTTTATTTAGGCTTTCTCAGAGCACTTATTAATTCCATTGTAGTAAGTATAAGTGGTGAGAGTTTTGTCCATAGAGGGCCCTACACACTTATATCCTTTTGTGTTAGTCACAGTAACGTTAAATCTGAACAAGTAATTCCACGTTCATGTGCTGCTTCTGCATTAACAAAAACTCCTGTCTTTGGATTTACTGTCAGAATGTGAAGTAAGTTGCTCTGAGTTTAAATTCCTGTCAGGGAGTTACTGACAATAGCAATGTATCTTTAGTTCAATGTGAAATAAAACTGGTCCCATTAGCATAGAATTTTAAGTTGAAAAAATTGGTGCAATACTGTGGGACTGTATTTTTTGTGATTGTGTAAAGCTTGTAGCTGATGAGAAAAAATACAAAGGAAGGCCTCTTGTAAAGGAGACTAATAGTGTTGTATGGTAATGTGTCCTTACCAAAAAAAAAGTGTTCAAAAGAAAAACTTGATCTCCTTTGGGTGTATTTCTTTCAGCAAAGACATATAACTCCCACTAAAGCGTTACTGCATGTGCATGCTTTGAAGGCAGAATGTGTTCTTATTGAGTTATTTAACATGACCGCTATAATGTAATATCTTGTGTTCTAATGGTGTTTCCAATGTGGTGGTGCCAGACGTAGGCACTTATGGGAGATAGTGTCTGTACATAGGCTTGTTCAGCATTCCAGGAGGAATCAAAGCATAATCCAAACAAAAAAAGGCAACTTGTGTCTGACAGTACTGCAGATAGTTTCCACAGGTCCAAGGAGCATCTGTTTGACTCATGCTTTTCCCTTGAAATGCTATTGCACCAGTGGTCCCTATTTCCCAAATCAAATGACCTGTTTAGAGAGACAGTAGTAGAATTTAATAACTCCCTCAGTAGGCGGCTTTATCATCTTTATCCAGAGAGCATCTGATGTCTGGGGGCTGTTTGCTTTTCTTAAGTAAGAAAATTTCTTTGCTAAACAAATGTTCATGTTTTTAAACTTTCTTCTTTGGAAAATTTGGTTTGTATTTTGGATGCATTTTCAGTGTCTTAACATGCTTGCCCCCCCCCCAACCCGCTCCAGCATCACCTCATCCCTTAGTCAAGACAGGGAGTATCTTTCTAAATGCTAAACTGTATTTAAAAAAAAAAGACAAAAAACAACAAACAACAACAACAACAACAAAACAACAACAAAAAACAAACAAACCCACGTTATGCTATGGTCAATGCAGAGACAACTGTGATCATCTGTAGAAACTATTTCACAGGTAGGCCAACCAGATGGTCATAATGTCCCCTTCTAATTTAAAATTCCATAAATACAATAGTGTCCAAACCAGCAATACCTTAGTAAAGCCCTATCCCGATAGTTGCTCAAGCATGCCAGTAACTGTGCATTTGTATAATTTCAGCAACCAGCATCAAAACACATTATTTCCTTGCTGGGTCTTAATGGGCTTCTTCACCAGTGTGAACAGGCTCAGAACTGCATTATTTGGGTTACTGATTTCTTCCTTGCAGTGCTATGCAGTGTGCTCACTTTCATTAGAGCAGTTAATGGTAGGGTTTTGCCTTGCTTGAACTCCAGAGAAGACTTCACCTGAGATGGTCCCTTGTTAGACTTAGAAGAGAGAAGTTTTTAGGGTGTATCTAACTATTCTCTACGGGAGTAATTTGGGGTGACTTGTCAGAAAGTAGTGTCAAGTTTGCCATTGCTGCTGATGTGTTTTATTAGTGAATTTTGATGAGGAAATTTGCAGCTGTGCTGCATATTAACTGAGGCATTAGATGTCTAGTAGGTCAACTATTCCCTTGTGGGTGTCACACTTCCAGTCCTGCCTCAAGCTGGGCAGAGACTGAACCGTAAAGCTTGGTTCACTTTTATTTTCTTTCCTCTTTCTTGCTGGCATATCCTAACAGATCTGAATTACTGATGTGTGGGGGAGAGGCTGTTCTTATAGGATTTATGGTTCAATGATGTTGGTGCTGGAAATCAAGGGAGGAGAGCTATCTCCTGACAGTCCTAATTCATTACTGTAGCATTAAATTTCGAATGAGGTTTGGTTAAAATAAATGATCTAGAATCTGAATTTAGGAAGCTAAGATTTTCTACCAGGTCACCTCAAACACAGGAATCCTGCTTTGACCATGAAATGAAGAGTTCACATTTATATTCAATCCACAGGGCTATATTAGGTTTACCTTGCTCGATTTTGCAATCAGGGATAGTAGTATACTAACTGAAGACTTCTTGCTGTTTAAAACCAGTGAAGATCACTTAAAAACATTCAGGGGTTTTGCTACAAAAAAGGCTTTTCCTGTAAATATTTTGTGTTGTTTTTTCTCATGTGTGTTCTGCTAAGTTCTTTAAATATTGCACTTGAGTTACAACTTTCATAGATGATCATGTGGTGGTTTTTTGTGTATGATGTGGGGGGTTTACTTTAACAATTTTTTTTAAACAGTTCATCTATGTAAAAACTTGTTTTTTCACTTTCAGTTTTCCTACTTGGAGAAGCTGTTGTTGGTTCATGGAGCTTGGAGTTACAATCGAGTTACCAAGTGCATACTATATTGCTTCTACAAGAATGTGGTTTTGTATATTATTGAGGTAAGAGTAACTAAATGGATGGCTCTGACTGATGCTTACTCCTCAAATAATCTCTCATAGAAAGAAAAACTCATCCAAATAGGTTGAGCTAAAAGGACTGAGATTTTTTCCATGTTGAGCAACTTAATCTGAGAAGGTAAACAGAATTTTAAGTTTGTTCTCCTGCATCTTCTAATGTTTTCAAAACAAATCTGAAGGTTTTTAGTACAATGAAGTATTGGATGTGAGGTGTCAGGGATAAAGTTCATTCCTTATGTGCAGATGTGCCTATTGAAAGCTTTTTTGTATTCATGGAAACATTTCAGTTATGGCTGATATTTATAAGACTTGAATTTGGAGCTACAATTAAATTGAAAGTTCATTTAACAGAATCAGGAACACTATAGGCAAATAATAAACTAGGCAAAAACTATAGCTGTTGCTTCCAAACTATGAAGACCATAGCTTAGATGGAACTGCAATTAACTTGCCTGGTTTCTTTTGGAAAGAGGAAACAATTCTGCCCTAAAATGCCAGTGAAATGATGAAATTAATCTGATTATTCAATGTAATAATATTTAAAATATAACTGTGTTTTGATAAACTGTCTGAAGATTACAAGTAGTGCAACTGGATTTTGAAGAGGGTTGAATACTGTTATGAACATTAATATATTGCATTTCAGCCTGCTTAGATAAGAGTGTAGTTCTCATGCTTCAGGATGTAATCTTGAATCCAGGAGGGGTCAGGGAGGGATGTTTATCATGTGCTGTTGCCTGTTTAGAAACACGCAAGCAACTTAATTGATTGGTCACTTGCTACAGCCATTTCCACATTGATCATCAGTATTATTTATATATGTTTATGTGTATATATTAGGTTTTCTATTTCTTTCTACATTTAAGCAGACATGAATGAGGTTAACAGATAAAAAAATTTGAATACTTATAATTAGGCAGCTGCCTTTATTGATTAAAGGAGGTAGTGGGTAAGTAATGATTTACTGTTCAGTGAATCATATCATGATCAATTTGTGTGTATACATGACTCCCTCAGGGTCTGATTTTCTTCTATGCGTGATGTTACGCTCTTAGAGAACACATTATTTACCAACTTGCTCCATTTTTCTTATGCTATTTCTGAATTAGCTGTTGGCTGATACAATTTCAACACAGATTAGTCTGTTAACTTTAAGGGACTTAGATCAATGCAGTGAAGAAAACACCTGACCTCACATTGTCAGAGCAGACTCGCATTTTGTTTGTGTTCAGTTCTTTCTCCATTCTGTATTGAGGCAGATGAGCTTTTGTCTCCTGGTGTCCGTGACTAAGGGTGGGACTCTATTCCTATTAACACTGAGCACTAAAAAAAATGTCTAAGGAGCTTCACCCCTGGGCCTGGGTTAGCCCTCTGTGGTCATGCTGCATAGAACTTTGAGAGCTTGTTTAAGGCTTAAGGGAGGTGAAGCAACAGAAGCAATCTTGTAGTCCTGCAGCAATGGGAAGAGCTCAGTTTGGTTTTAGTTCCCCTGGTGAGTTTGGTTTACTAGTGGCCTTAAGGAACTTGCCGTCCCAAACTGTATCAAACTAGCCAAGTTGCCTGGTAAGCAAAGACACCAATTTTAGTATCCTAGAGATGCAGGGGAGAGAGAGAAAAGGTCTCTAAGTCCCTTCTTAGCTTTACACAAAGAAAGCTGTGAGGCTTGAGAGTGCTGATCAGTTTGTGGTATGGACTGATGCTCATGAAAGAGAAACTCCATGAGGAATAAATCCTTCAGTTTGTGAGAATGGTAGTTGCCCAGCACATCTGCACTTCTCCTTGTGCATGTGGTATGTTCCTGATTGTTTCCCAGTGCTCTGGACAAGTTTAATATTTACCTGCACTTTGTGCTTGGATGTGTGGTGTACAGGGAATATTCTTTTAGCATTGTAATGAAACAGGGATTTGAACTTGAACTACTTTTCAAGTTAATCTTCTAAAGGATTGTACTGAGTAAATATTTATAGAGTTGAATCAAAAAGCATGTCGGTCAATATGACTGTCAGTTATACCTTTGTTACTGTATCTGTTTTGTTTCAATGAAGCTTTAACACCTGAGGGATAACTATAGTAAGCCTTATGTAAATGAATTTTGCAGCAGTGAAGCACTGGGGCTCATCATAACTTTATTTCTCTGATACTTTCCCAATATCAGAGAGAAATAAGAGGTTGTACTCGGGCTTAGCACACAGACCATCTGGACACAACTTGCAGAGGCATACATTAAGATTAAACTTAAGCAATGATAAATGCTTGAGGAGAACATATTGCTGTCTCATTTCCTAGCATCCCAACATTGGTGTATTAAAACCTGTAATACACTTAGAAGTTCTTGATACCAGTCTCTGTTATACTAAAATGATCCAAACTGTGGCATCTCTGAAACATTAAATTTAATCAACTTGCCTTCAGCTTCTGGAAAAGTGGTAATTATAATGCAGAACTTAGAATTCAGTGGGAAGTGTACCCACGTGACCGGCATCATGGGCTTTACTCCTCAGAGATGCTGCTGGGTTAAGGCTGGCACTTAGCTTCCTGCAACAGCTGATTCTTTGTGGAGAGACAGGCGCTCCAGGAGCTGTTTTTAGCTGTTTTAGCAACAGCTAAGATGTGCACCCATATTGGGACAATTTCATTCAGCTAGAGGGTTAGTACAGCAGAAGGCAGGCTTTGTAGTTGGGAAGTGGAGATAAGAGCGTATTTTCCCTCTTTCTTCATTAGGCTTTCCTAATCTTTTTTTTTTTTTAAGGAGGTCAATTTTAAGTCCAAGTGTTAAAGCTCGGTGAAGTCTGAGAAGATTTTTTTGTTTGGTTCAACAGCTGGCGGCTTGATGTTGCTCTCCTTTCCCTCACCTGGTTTCTTTCCTTTTGCATTTTTTCATTGTCCTGCTGTTCTCTTAGTTTCTTCCCTTGATTTTTGAAAATACAAAACACAGTGAAATATGAATCAGAAAGAGAAGCAGGTCCTGGAAATCAGAGTCCTTTAGGTGTGATTATTGGCCTGGTTCTTGAGCCCTTGCACATAACTGCTGCCAGGGTTCTCCAGGCTATCAAACCAGGGTTCTCTCACTATGGCCTGGCCCAGCAGAGGGGTGCAGAACCAACCTTTTCCATCCTCAGACCTGGTTGATGGGTGAATTGCTGCCCTTTCCCCGCACTGATTGGCCCGGCGGGGTCTGTCCTAAGAGTGACAAAGGAATTTTCATAGAAAGCTGCCACGATGGCTGTGGGGATTAAATGCAAATCTGAAGCCTCCCCTTTGGCATCCAGTCCTGTGTTTCCTGTGTCGGGCTGCAGTAGCAGGGTGGACTGAAACTGTTACTGGGGAAAGCCAATCGTTCAGCATTGTCCTGAAGCAGGTCACTGACGGGGTTTTGGCTTCTCAAGACTGACAGACAAATACCTGGGCATCATTACAAAACACTATCTTATTCAATTATTTATGTAGCTGGCTTTAAACTGAGTAGTGAAACAAAAGATTTGTTTAACATCTGTTGAGCAGATATATTTCACCAGAGATGATATAAAGTTGTCCTGATGACATCAGAGCTTTGAAATATAGCTGATTTCAAATGTAAAAGAATACAGCAATGTTGCTTTCATGTCATGCTTGGAGAAGTAGAAACACAGCAAGATCAAAGGTGATATCAGAAATACCAAGTAAGAGTTCAAGGCATTTGGGAATGGTTCTGTGGAAACAGTAGTATGGATGACAGCTTTCAGACCAACACTGTGTGCAGGAAAAATATGCTCAGTACTTCACTGGAGCATGTTGTTTACTTGAAGTGTAATTAATATGAAGTGCTTTTGTGTTATATATCACAGAATGAGTGGGGAGGGGAAAATAGATGGTCCCTGTGTCAAGGTCTGGCAATGTAGGGCCGTGACAGAAAGATGAAAGGCAAGTGGGAAGGGAAGTGTAGTGTACATATCCTGATGCTGGGTTATTTTTTTCTGCCTTAAAAATTCAGAGATAGGTTGTAAGCCCGGATTGGAAAGCTATTTCTTCGTGGAGGTTGAGAGGGAAGTCTTACATGTGAGCAGTATTGAACAAACAAGATAAATGTACTGAAGAACAAAACACCAGGATCCTAGCTTCTCTTTTAGAGTGGAATTTTCAAGTCTTAAAGGCTCTTAGTAAACGCAATGCCTGGATAAGCATGCTTTTAAATAAGTGGTGTTTTTTTGAGTCCAGCAAGGTCTGGCAATGAGAGCTGTGAAGTGCTCCACAGGCTTTGTGGTCACCACTTCAGACCAGACAATAGTACAAGCTGTAGAAGCGAATATGAAGTGTTGCTGCATGAGACCTTTCATTGGTTTTTCCCATTTTCATACTTGCCTGTCAAACACAACAGTTTTTTTGAAAAATATGGAAAGCAGACATAGGAATTCTAGCCCTCTTATCCCAATGGCATGCAGAACTGAGTGTATCTGATCTGATACTAAAAAATATACAGCTCTAACACCTCTCTGTTCTTATCCCTGATTTATGTTATCTGACTTATACCTACATCACTGTGCTTTCTGTTTCCAATTGACTTTTCAACTCAGGCAATAGAAAACATTAAGCATGGGAATTTTTGCAATGAGTTGAGGACTGAAGTGCAATAACTTGTCATAAAAAAGCAACTTTGTTAAAAGATGAGAGCAGTGTTTTCCTTCAGTGTAAAATTAAGAATGAAAACATCTGTTTGTAGAATTCTCTAACAGGGCTAATAATATTACAGGCAGTTAGGTGTCTGTCATGCTTATGTATTCAAATTATTCAGTTGCTTGTTCAAATACTTCAAATGCCGGTAGGCATTTAACAGTCATTACTTGTGTGTGCATATGCTCAGTTGGTGTGGTAAGCTTACAACAATGCGGTATCGTGATGAAGAAAGGAGAATAATATGTGTGTGATCTCCATTTTATGTAATTTAGAAATCTATTTTTTGAATTCTCACAAAAAAGTGCATATCCTGAGCAAGTAATTTATTCTCTGTGGACAGGTGCTTCCAGATAGGCAAAAGGTGGGATTCAGTGTCTTCAAGACTGGTGTCAGGTGTAAGTGTAGGTGCCTGAACAAAACCAATGTAGTGTCCATGTAGCTGGCCTTCATGGATGCTCTGGAGTCATGGAGAGCAGAATGGGACTGGCAGGTGCCGCAGGACCTGCTGAAGGCCTTCACTTGTCTGAAGCAGCAGCAGCTTCAGTAGTACTGAGAGGTCTGTTTTGAGCTCACTGAATCCTGAATTTGTTTTTGAAACTTATAAAAAGAAAGGAATCCAGACCCCTCAGCTTGGGTGATATTAATAAGTCCAGAAAGTAGAGAATATTTATAGAAGTTATAGTACAGAACTTAAAGACCTGGAAAGCGCGGTGATGGATACAGCATGAGGAGCAAAGCATGTGACACTCAGCACCATCTCTTGATAATTTTTGGGAACATGTCTCCTATATGTGTTACAGTGTTTCTTATCAGCCTCATACACAGGTTTAACAGGCAGAAGTAGAAGACCTAGGGCAGCACAGAACATTTATGCCTTTCCCACCCACCAAAAAAGCAAACTGTAGGCTCCAATTCAAGAAAACATTCCTTAGTAGCAAGAGTTACAGAAAACAGATCCTGCAAACAGCCTGCCAGACTTCTTGGAATATCATAAAATATAGTTGGCCAACCTGATGCAAAATCGTCTACATGGTACTTTTGTGTTCTTAAAAATATATCCTAATTCTTTCTTGGCTGATTTACAGTGCCTAGTTTATATTGCTACCACTGATACTTTATTCCATATTTAACCCCCCCTAGTGTCTGAAGGAATTCAAAATTGCATATAGGCTGGTCTCACAGACTTTAATCTATGATTGACTTTTTGGTTGTGTTTGGGTTCGTAATTGAGTATGTTAATCCCAAGAGTTTCCAAGGAATTGGTCACAAAGATAAATCTATGCTAATTTTCCTTTTTTTTCCTTAGTGCTGTGCATTGCACAGTGAGTCATTAGAGAGTAGTCCATCTTCCCGAAAACCAGATTGACTCAACTATTAAACAGCTGGTTTTGAATTTTTTCCAGCCATTTTTCAAAAATGATGGAATGAGTACCAGCTTTGTTCTGACTTTTTATGAATACTGCCTTGATTGCACCCTACAGCCAACACAGCTTGTAAGTTTTCAACATTCCAAATATAGTAAATGATAAATTAGGTTCCTTAGTGTGGTCTCAAAACCTTTAGGTGAAACACCTGCCAGATCCAATATGTGCTGCATTAGATTACTTAAAGAAGTGATCTACTGTGGTATTTTATTGGGCAGATAATAGGTTCAGAGTTCCTGAATCCATTTTTTGAGTATACTTATATACATAAAGAGTGTATGACAGGTGCAGTAATAGCTTTTTTGTGTTTGTTTCTGTAAAATATATCCTTAATTTGGTGTGAAAAATCTGAATTTCGTATTTGGAGAGCATACAACAAAGCTATAATAATGCTCTTTTCTAAGTCTGAGGCTGTTAAATGTGAAGCATTAGGCATTTCCTGAGCAATGTGTTCAAGAAAGCAGGAATTCTGTCATCAGTAAATGTTTTTATCAGTTTAACTATATCCACAGTGAAAATGCAAGTTGATATTTAGAAGGGAGATAATCTAATGGGAGGAAGCTTTAAAGAGGGAAGCTAAACCTGTATTATGAAAGTTAAGAAAAATCTAAATGTGGGTTTTCTTCCATCAGACAAAATCAGCTTTGAAGTTCAAGGGTTTATCATTCTGGATTTCAACCCCACTTGCTTTCTGAAAACTAGAAGTTTTCATATCAAATGTAGCTCTTCTGATAACTTCGAATACTGGCTTGAAAAACATTGACTGCTCTGACTTACTAGTATTGGATAACCCACGGTTTTCATAAAAATGATAGGGAATGGATCCTGCTTTCTCACCCACCTGGGCCAGTTCAGTGCATATGACACTACTTGGGAATACAGGAAAGGCCAAATTTGTATCGATGTGCAAATAAACCGTATCAGACAACAAACTATTCTTAGCACATTCATGCTGAAATTAGCCAAGTACGCTCCTCTGCAATGAAGGGGTAATTTTTAGAGAAGTTTTTTAACATCCAACATCATATATATTTTGATGTATATGTGGTTATACAGCTCTTTGCAAATATATTCTTTGAGCCTGTACTGTTTTTCTTTCTGTCTGGCCTATTTCCCTGTAAACAGACTTCCTTTAGTAGAGACATTCCGTGTTTACATGGAAATAATTGATAGTAGAGTAAGGACCACGCATATCGGGTGTGTAAAGAAGGGGTTTTGTCTGTTTTGCTGTTTACTGGACGGAAGCCCCAGGGCTGGCCTATTGAAGGTGTGAGGTTTTTTTCTCTTTGACCTGTACCTCACTACGATGAATAGCTATTTTTAAAAGCAATTTCTACAGCAATTTACTTTTGAAAATGGTAATCCAAATGCTTACAAATGAGGCTGTGCTTTGCCAAGGAGGACTTGGGAATAGAGCCTGGCCCCAGTGACTGGCAAATTGGAACAGTGAGTTTAATGCTCCAGTTCTTTGAGGCACTTGTTTTAAAACAGCACTGTAAGCATGCATGTTCTGTAACCTAATGCAGCTTGGAAGACTTTAGTCTACCGGAGAGGAGAAGAATTACTTTTACTGAAGTAGCTGCATTTGTTGCAGGTAAACTCAGATGTTACCCTGGTTTTTAAAAACATGACTTAGCCAAGGTGTGAGGGGGGTTTTGTTTTGCAGTTTTTTAGCACGGCTCTTTGCAAAACATTTTTTAAGTGGGAAGAGTTTGAAACTGTGGCAAACAAGGGGTAGTATCTATTCACAGGTCATGCTTTGATGCAATTTCCCCAATTACTTTAACTTTTTATTGAAGGCTGAAGGACTCTGAAATTTAACTTTGAGCCCACTTTTGCAAATATGTGGTGGCTTGAATGTTCGCAGACCCACTCAAGTCATTGAATAGTAACTGAAGACATTTTCTACTTTCCTCATGGTTCTTTAGAATAAAATGAGTTGATTTGTTCTAAGCCATGTGCTAAGATAGTTTGTTGTTGTGTGGTCATGAATAAAAAGCATACTGGTCCATGTGGGCTGCATTTAACTTGTCTGAGCTGAAGTCTGCCTGGCTGCCAGCTCCTTGCCTGGTGGTAAGGTCAGCCTGTATGGCTTGATATTTCTTGAGCATGAGTAATTTCCTGATAACGCTGAACATTTTGTTTCAATGTTCAGATTTATGATCTTGAAGCATTTTACTTGTACGTTGTTACTTCGTTTGTGAAGTTGAGTAAAAAAGATACCTTACCTGAGCTCCTGTCCAACAGCAGTCTCGCTGTCCACTTCTCCTTATAGGTGTTGATGGGGGCATTTCTCTGGCATGTTTGGAGGCACCACTGGAGTATGTAACTTTCTAACTGCTGTGATTTCTAGCACGTTCCATTGCACAGATGCACAACTGATGCGTTCATAACTCTTGGTATCTTAACACTGCTTCACAGACAACTGCCCAAACCTTTTGCATGCTTAGCTCAAAAATGTGGTGTCACCAGATTTTTGAGTATAGAATTTCTTTCTTTTCAGTATCTGCATCGTGAACTGAACTGGTACTGTTTATTTTGAGGTTTCTTGGCTTTTAGGATCATAACCCAAAGAAGCTAAGGCAGAGAGCAAATTTAACTGAATACAGACTCCATTTGCAAATGCTGCTAGAAAATGATTTTACCATTTCACGTGGATGAGTACTGATGATAAAAATACCTCTATCCAGTCCCTAGTGCAAGTCTGGAGCAGCATAGGCATTGCTTTCCAATGTGTTTTTGCAGCCTCTGCTACTGTAAAACCAGTTCAGAGTTTGGACTGTTTGTCCCAAGGGATGTCTGCCCTGCAAAGAGCTAAAGCTCAGTGGCTGGGGACAGAAGAGGGGTTGTTATCACTCTGTGCCCCTGCGACCCCCCCTTCTTCTGTAGGAATTCCGCATCACTTGTGCGATAGCACACAGTCAGTGTAACAGCTTTGAGTAACCTGTCCAAAACAGGTGACTCTTTTCACTCTGTGGTGAGATGCTGAGCACAATGCAGATAGCTGTGGCTATCTGTAAGCTTTTGGTTAACTTGTATGCTCTAGAGAGCATGTCATTACTTTTTATATCTCCTTGCTTTTTTCAGAGTTGTTTAGAACATATCAAAATGGACTAGAAAAAGCAAATTGTGCCACCTATTTGCTAGTATTACTTCTGAGTTTTGCAGTCTATTTTTCTGAAAAGATGTAAAAAAATAAGTCAGTTGCGGCATCCCCCCTCCCAATGTTCTGTTGCTTATTCCATGATGTTTCCCATTAGTTCTCTTCTTCCCTACTGTTTTGACCCGGATTCTTTTCTTGAGCTATTACAATTTGAATGTAACTGCTTTGCAACGTGTGCATCCTTGGCCAGTGTATTTTTTTGAATATTTCTGAACCAGGATTGACAGGCCATGGTAACTGGGACTGTGGCAGATAAGGGAGAGGAGAATCAGAATGCCATAATCTTAACACATTTGTGCGTATACTTGCATGTTTAATTTAAACATCAATATAGTTGGTAATCACAGGTATAAAGCTAAAACCCTGGAACTATACCCCAAAAAGCACAGGGGCCCATTCTGTGCAAAGGCAAGAGCAGAGTGGTCTCTGTGTATGTTTGTGTGTGTTACTAGTCAGGTTCTGCCCCATCAAGACAAAGATGTGGATAACTATTGATGACTTCATGCTGTCAGAAGAGTGAAGGAGATCCAAGCTGGGTCTGCCAGATTTTAAATGTGACAGAGTTATTTTACTTTCTTCTTGCTGGATTTCTGTGCATTCATGCAAAAGCAATTAAGGATTTGGAAAGTGAGAAGGTGGAATATATTAGCCATAGCTCTATGTAAGTTCTGCAGGGATTCAGTGAAAGTATATCTATTTTCATATAAACTATCTAAATATTATGTGTATAAGAAAAGAAATCTAATACTATATGCTCTCACCCAAACCCATATAATGCTATCTTTATTAATAAGTTACAGATAAGGTTGATTTTATTAACTGACTAAAATATGTGGTCGGCTTGGTAGCAGCAGCATAAGCCATCAGTAACCAGTAACACCTGAACCTCTCAGCATTATTTGTGATGATGGTTCCTGTCAAGTTCAATTTTGATAGGAAAGCGAGTCTCCCCTTTGGGTTTACTAACAGCGTCTTGACCTTTTCTCCCTTTTGTTGCCAAGGACTGACAGGTGTCTGGAGCAGCTAAGCCACATGACAGCCTGTGCTTCATGTCAGCTGGCATTCATTAGTGTTAAGTATGACATGTGGTTTTCTACTATTTGGAGATGTGTTTATGCCTGTTAATATATCCTGCTTCATGGACAAGATAGGGATGGGCTATTGAGTTGCTTTGCTTTCCCATTTTTCCTTGTTTGCCTGCTGCCACCTGCCTCGGGGCCACCACACCAGGCTGGGGTGGTGGGACCAGCAGGTTTCCGCTCTGGGTAGCGCTCACCTTCAAGCTGCCACTTCCCTTGGGAAGTGCAGGTACTTCCAACCTTGCCATGCATGCTGCTGCACCCATCACTGGGCTGTGTCTCCTCCATCACTTGAATCCACACTGTGCTGTGCTTTAGTCCAACATAAATGCACACTGCTGTTAAAAAGGGCAGGCTGATATTTGCTTCTTCTAGCCTAGAAACATGTTTTTTCCGCCCCCCCCTTCCTTCCCAAGGCACTAGTGTTTGCACAGCTGCAGGATGAGCTCTGTAAGGTTAGAGTTCAGCCAGATCATGTTTCTGATGTACACAGGAGTTCTTGGACAAGAGGTAGGACCAGCTCTTCTGATAGCAGCGTAGACTTGTGTCAGACGTGAGTGTAAATGTTATTTTAGTAAGCTAAGGTGGGAGCTTCTGCTTATGTATCTGCAGAAAAGACAAAAAATTTTGGAGGTAGAGTAGGTGAAAGACATGAATTAGTGTTCATGATATCCCTAGTCATCTCATTGCATAACTGTTTGGAGACTTAAAATCAACCAGTTTTTCCCTTTTGGGCTGTCAGGGTATCCGTTACTCAAAGACATCACAAATGTAGAGCTGGGGAAGAGGGAAGGAAGTTGAGAAGTGATAGTTGATCCCAAAGGCACATCCAAACAAAAAACCCTTTCCTGATGTTGGTCCCGTGTTGTTCATGTGCACAAAGAAGTTGTGATCTCTCAAAAACTAAGAATACATTGGAGACCATAATTTTAACAGAATGTATGTACAATTACTGGATTTTATGGTGTGTGATTTGTGGTACAAGGGGGGACAACGGGGGGATCTTTAAAAGTGTACTTTAGGCCATCTGGGCAGCAAGGAGGAGCTGGCTTGTGGTAAAATACAAGGTATTCTGGCAATGGAGGAGTGATAAAATGATAGCAGTGAAAGTCCTGGTTAGACTTTGCTTTTCTGGAAGCAGTTACTACTATTTTTCAAGCAGTTCCTAATTTATGCTGAGTTGGAGTAAGAAGGTGGGAGCAGTAAATCTTGGGAAAGAAACAGGAATATGTTACCTAAAACCAGGATAGCGCTTCAAGGATGCAAGACATGAGAATTACAGTTTTCTTTGAGTTGTCCGATATTGCTGAGAAAGCATTCTAGAGAAGGCATGAGAGAAGAGCCAGAACATTGTAAAATGTGGATTATGATTGGAAATCTATGTGTTTGGCTTTTGGCTACATAAAAAGTTACAAGTAAGCCTGGCAAGCCCTGTATTCTTGGGCTTGGTGAAGAGAGGGGAGTGTGTGCTGGTGGCCTGTGAAGGGTCTCCAGGGGGGTTGTAAAGTCACTTTGGGGAGGGAGTGGCATTTGGATGGGCACAAAGCTCTCCCCTTTTCACTCCTCTCTCTCCCTGAGGAGAAAGTCTGTTGGCTCTTCAGCAATGAAGTCGGTATCTTGTTTACATTTTAAAAAGCGAGACACAAAATAATTCAACTCCTGGTGTGGTGATTTTGATGCTCAAATATATTGCTGGTACCTACTTGTTCTCTGATGAATGACACTTCTATGGCTGAATTCTGCTTACTGTCAGGATAGCCGCACTTGGTGAGAGCCACTCATGAGCAGGAAGGTGTTTCTGCCTGGAAACTTGATTTTTTTTTGTTGTTGGGGTTTTTTTGTTGTTGTTTTTTTTGTTTGGTTGGGTTTTGTTGTGGTTTTTGGTGATTGCTTTTGTGTTGTGTTGTTGTGTGTGTTTTTTGTAGGGTTGGGGGGGGGGAGTGATTGTTTTGTTGTGGTGGATATTTTTACTCTCCAGTCTGACTTCATTCCCTGCAGAGCAGGTTGTCAGATTGGTAAATGATGTTCTCCTCAGAGCTCTGCTCTTGAGAAACTCACCACAATTCCTCTGGTCACTGCTTGTCACTCTTCACGTAGCTGACTGCATTGTAATCTGAGTGTTGGTGACTCACTGGGGTTTTTTGCGTGGGGTTTTTTTCGCCGTGTTGACTGAGTCTGTCTTCCTACTTACTTTACTGGTGTGTCAGCGGGGAATCAGGCTCATGAGAAGTTTTCCAATGCTCTTTTTAACCACAGTGGTATTCACCTGAGATTCATCACTAAATTTGTTATTCCTTTCTTACGAAGAAGCAAATCCACAGTTTTTTATTGTAGCCCCAAAGCAGCAGTAAGTGATACAAATGCTGGGTACAGTAAACTCCCCTTGGGCTTGTGCGCAGACATGTGGTTAACTTTCTCATTTGCAAGGAAATGTCTGCTGCATACACTTCCGTAATTTAAAAACTAGCAATATTTTCACATTGACTGTGATATTAAAAATAATGAAGATCAATTAAACTTTAATTAGCATATTTATCCATTTTTCTCCATTTGGAGGTATAGCTGGAAGCAACTCTGGGCAGGAAATATCTGCTGTCTTCTGTTCAAACAGAAGTAATTACTATATAATTCTAGTAAATGAAGAGAAATGGACCTTCACTTGCCAGACTTCAGTTATTTCCCCCATGCTGTGCTGGCATCAGTCACAGTGAACTCCTGCAGTGAGTATGTATCTTGTTCCAAAAAGCAGTTTTGGCAGATGACTGCCTGCTTAATGGTATACAACGAATGATACCATGAACCCCAGCTTTTGTATTCCATTTAAATAGCTCCTACTTCCATTGCAAATGTTTTGGTTTTTTCCTGGCCTTGTCTGGTGGAGAACAATCTTTTGAGGTGTAAAAAATAGTTTAAAAGGATACTGTTCACTCTTGTCAACACTTCTGGAGCTGGTGTAAATTTGGAGGGTTGGCTGCTGCCTCCACTGAGTGCCTGGGTCCCGCAGCAGTGTCATCTTTTGGAAGCCATAGGCTCATTCCAAGCCAGCACTGTTACATTTCTGGCTCCTGTGCTGGGAGCTACAACACCATACTGGGGATAGTCCTCCTTACATCTTTTTTTCCCCAGGTCACTGCTTAGTAAAATACAGAATCCCTTTTTATTCCACAGCTCTGTCTCACCACTGACTTCTTCAGCTTTGAAAAATAGTAGTAGAAGAAAAAGTGAATGTTTACATGCTGTAGAAACTATGTGAAATAATGTTTGTTTTTAAGAAGCTGGTTTAGTTGCAATTGTGCTTTGATATCAGTAAGGGCAGTGGTAATAATGTATCTTCTCATAGGATTTCATGTTCAATTCATTGGGCTAACTAATTAGTTATATAAACAGAAAACCATTTAGTATAGAAAGTAAAAGTATCTTATACATTGTAAGTTTTTGTTTGAATATGTTTCAACGAGTCATTAATTGTCTGGTTTTGCCAAAGGGTTCCAGGAAGTTCTGTTCAGGGTAATATCAACATTGTTCAGGTGCTGTCTGCTGCATCGTCCAAGGCTGATTACAACTAAACCAGAGAAGAATTGCAGGTTTTATGGCATTTTCTTAGGAATGCACATGATCTGTAGCACTTACAGGTTTTTTCCTTGTAGTCCATGAAAGACTTCCTTCTAAATTGAATGTGCATGTTTGCGTATTGCACCACCTGAAGGTGTCTTGCTTTACCATTCATAAAAATGTTTACTGTCTGCTGTAAAGCAGAAAAGCTACCTTTATAAAAGTTGCCAGTCACAGCTGTTTGACTATGTTGGGAAAGAGGAGTAGGGGGGGAAAAAAAAAAAATAGAAAATGTATTAGTGCCAAAATGAAAGCAGACTTAGTTTTCTCTTTAGTATTTCAAGCAGCTGGAAGTCCAGCACAGTTCCATTTGAGCGTTAATCAGCGAGTTTCAGACAAGCTTTTTGAACTGACTTGCTTGGATGCACACATCCCTTTGTGTCCTGGATATTTTACTTAGGAGCTGTTTCTGTTTGCATTAGTCTTGCCTAATTGTGTTTCCCACTGTTTGAAATCGCTGTTATATGTACAGCATAAGGCTATGTAGTTGCAGTGTGTCAGAGTTGGTAATTCCCAATATTCCTCATCTTTAAAAGAAATCGGTTGCTAATGAAAATTTAAAATGAATAGAGTAGAACAAGGGTATTGCAGTTAGTATTTTCAGTATTTGAATTTGTGGTGGCTGTTCCCCAAGAACTCAAACAGGAATTTAATTTTTTTACTGAACTTTGTGATAGGAGTAAAAATCTTCTGAGAGAATATATGTAGTCTTAGGAAGATGCATCTGATGGAACCAAATCAAATCTTCTAAACTGAACTGAGATGATCTTGTTCCCATGGCCCACTTCTGTATCAAGTGTGGAATTTCCCCATCCTTTTAAAATAAAAGGGTAGCCTTGCCTTGATTCATATTTAAATAAAATAGCCAAAGTCCCTCTCTTTAGCATCAGTGTAGGTGCTTTCTTGTTTCCCAGAGTAAGTCAAGTGCATTGAGCTTCAGTACCAATTGTAGAAAGTTCAGAAATGTCATGGGCAAATACTCTCAGCCAAGGGTCTGTACTGGAGAAAGGCTTTCGTCCAGACAAAATGGGATGGACTTGAGGTAACTGTTAACCTAATACAGTCCAGTTTCACTACAAGCAGATCTTACTCTTAGTTTCTGCTGAGAGCATCCTCTTACAGGTAATGAAAACATTTACTTGAGGTCAAAATTCTAGCTTGAAAAGGTTCTGCTTAGTGAGCTGACACCTTTTAGCTCCCCCAATCTAGAGGTTCAGTGTGGCATTTCAGCCTCCTGTGCAGGCTCTTCATTGCAGAGTTTGATGCCATCTTGAGGGCTCAACCCCCTGTATTTTTCTTGACTACTTCTTTTTCTCCCAGTTAGGCACATGTGGCAGCAGCAATCTGTGGCTTTGGGTATCAGTCCAGTTCCAGACATAGTAGGAAAATTTCAGCTTTATATTCACAATAATTTTTTACCCTTCACAAGCCAGAGCAGAAAAGCTGGCACTGCGGCTGGAGTGGTCTTAGTTCTGTCTCACTCTTCCCAATGTAAGGAGCAGCCTCATAAACAACAAACAGTTAACTAACTCCGATTGCTCTTCTAAAATGTGTTTGTCCTGTGCAACCATTGTGTAGTTAGTGCATGGAACACCTTTGGTTCTGGTGTTAGTGCTTCTTTGAAATAATCCATGTTTTGTTGGAGTTACACTCTGACGACTGCCCTGAAACTAAAATGGCTAGGAAGCAGTAACAAATATCTTGAAACTTTACCTGCATGAATAGTTGTTCTCTAGCTCTATTGCTGATATTAGGTGCCATTAATCACACTTTGGCCCTTCCTGCTGAATGTGCTGAAGACATACTGATTATTTACTCCCAGTCTTTGATTACACTTGTGTTCTTAAAGGTTTTTGCCATGAAAAGCAGTGCCTGACTCCCAGGCAAACCATATAGTGTAGGCTGTCACGTTACTTGCAGGTGTTCTTTAGGAGAGACTCACTGTTTCCACTATGTGTACTTCTGTGCTCACATCTCTTCTAGGCATCTAGCAAGTCTGACAAATTATTTTCAGGGTGTTTTTAATGTAAAAATCTCTGGAATGACCTGGTGGCAGTGTCACTGCTGTCAGGGTAGGTATGTGCTGTGTGCAGAGGGGCAAGATGGCATGTGTGGTGCCACTGTTGCTGGGTGAGTGTTGGAGGGAACGGAAGTTGGCATGGTTTTTTTCCTGCATTATCTGTAAAGAGCAATACCTGAAGCAAGTTGTCCACAGAAGTGATACCCACATTTTGCTGTGAAGGGAACAAATACTTCTTTCCAGAAGAAGGCTGTTGAGGTGTTCTGTGTAGTGTGGATAACTGGAGAGCAAGAACCCACTTTAGACAAGGGAGCTGGGAATTTGACAGTTTGGACTTTGCCCTTGCATATTTATCCAGGCAAATTCACTGTGTACAGCACTGCTGATGCTCTGGTCGTGGCTAAATGTGTGCTCTGACTCCCTACAAGAATCATGAATACTGTCTGTTTTGCCCCAGAATGTAGTCAGGTCACTCGTGTCCCTGTGTGTTAACAAAACGTGTTTGCTCTGATGTTCTGGAGATGAGCGGCTGTGCATGTGGCCCAGCATCCACACAGGGGTAACAGTATAGTCTTGGAACGTCTTGTAAGAATTAATTTCTGATGGATGGTTGCCTCTGGAATGCAAGCTCAGTGTCAGTCTTTTTTCTTAGTGGGGTGCAGCTGGCAGTGATACACAGCTCTGAGTGTTCAGATTGTATGACAAGAATTTATCAGAAATTATTAAGCTTTTTAACTCCTGATATCACTCTCTTACTTTCTCAGGTCAGTATCTTGAAACAAGAGATATCAGTGGCCGCCACAAATGTGTGGAAACTTATTTTCCAGCTCTGATTTGGCCAAAAGCTGTAAGCTTGAATTCCAAATTTAGAAGAATTCTCCTTTATATGAGTCAGACACATGTGCATTCTAGATAGAAGAAAAATTACTGGTGCTATGGCAATCAGCTGCAGGATGCTGCTTGCAGCATTTATCACACTCTGTCCAGAAGTACAATAGCCACGTTAGGAAGGAGAGCAAGCTGAATCCAGGAGGGAAATGCCATATTTATTGTTTGGGGGAGGATCGGGGCAGTACCCTGCATATTCTAACTTGCTGCGCGCTCATTATGTCTCAGAGCTGACCGCCTGTCTTTCTGCCCTATTTTTAGATGTTTACCTAAAAACAATCTCTTTAGCAAAGAATATAAGAACCTAATGCATCTGAATATAAGATCTTCTAGTGCAGTAGAGGATTTAACCAATACTGTTCAAAACTGACAGCTGAGGAATGCCTGGAGGATGACAGATTGTCACCAGACTGACACAGGATGCTCTGTGTATTTTTAGTTAGAATGTGTCTCTCTAGAGCCCAGGGGTCTTAAGAAATGCAGGCAACTTGAGAAGAAACTGTCATCCTGGCTCACCCCTGTGGGAAGGCAAGCTCGCATCTTGTTTGGGACTGTCGCTAGTGTGTTACTGCTGGTCCACGTCAGGATGGCATTTTCCGGGGGGTCATGGCTTGTGTAATGACACAAACTACAATTCTGAGTTGTGTTAATGCATCAGTAGTGTTGGTGTGCATGTCTGTCCTTCTTGTATGAAGGAAAGAGATCCTTGTGCTGTAGTTTTGCTCTAAAATTATTCTTACTGGTCTACCACTGGTGATCCTGTATTGTTCACGTTATTTATGTGTTTTCCGATCTAGATAGGCTTCTCTGAAGTGATCCTGCTTGTGTTGCTTGTTGTTTCTCTCAGAACTTGTTATGAAGTTGTTAAGGATTTATGTGGTGTCGTGTATCACTTATTTCTATAAAAATACCAGCACTGAAAATGGCGAAGTACCCATCTTTATATTAATCTTTGGTCTTCTGCTGCAACGTCGCTGGAGAACTGAAAGATTAGAGTTAAGTCCCAGTTCTTCCTCGGTCTGTTTGGACCTGAAGGCAGATTTGTCAGCTGCCAGCTGATGGGGGGGGGCTCTTCTTTAAACAGGCAATTTATAAGCTCAGAAAGGGAAAGATTAGCACTCCTGCTTAAAGAAAATGAAGAAATCTATATTTTAAATTATTTGAAAATATGAGAGTACAGTAAAATTATTCATATAACTTATAAACAGATTTTTTTTAAATAGATTGTAAATGATACTTATCATATGGTTCTCTTTTTCCTTACTCTACAATTTACAGCATGACTTTCCAGTAGAAATTTGTGTGGTGTGTAATAGAATGTATATTCTGAAGCTTTGATTTGAACCTGAATAACCTACATTAAGTTTGATCATGTGTGGGTATTAAAATAGTTTACAGTAAGTAGTAATCAATCATAATAAATGACATATGTTGATACCAAGTTGTAACTCCTCTGGGTGCCCACAACAGTGTTGTGATTTGAAATAACCTATTGCAGTTGAATGGAGCACATATACACAATTGGCTGAATTTAGTTGCCTGGCTGTTTGCTGCTTCATTTCGTGGTACCACACAAGCCCTGAGTACTGCAGTCTTTGAAAAATGAGGTGTCCAAAGTTTTCAGCTATTTATCTGTCAGACGTGGTGAGGTGAAGTGTAGAAGACCTTTAGAGAGAAGACAGAGAGGAAAAAACAGCTTTAAATCACTCCAGGGAGAGCTTCAGAAAAACAGAACCCAAAACACTGCTTTTCTATTTTCAAAGCGGCATATGCAGGCAGAGCTGCATGACTCTCATTAAGTTCATCTGAGTCGTGCAGCTAAAGCCCCATGCAATGTTTTGAAAATGTAGGAAATAAAAATGGTCTTAAACCAGACATCTGGGCTTCTATCCAGTTTTCCGGTGATAACCTCTGATGCATGCCGTTAATAAAGCATCATCCATGAGCTAAATTATTAAACTATAGATCTCTTTGCAGAAGGCTTATAAGTCAGTTTCATTTAAAAAACAGAACAAAGCGGGGGGAAAAAAAGGGGCAAAAAACTTCTGTGCACTCTTCAGCAACTATTGCGAACCACAAGGCCCTTTCCCTTTTGAAGAGTGTTAAGCCTTTTTTCCACCTCATCCTTTTCAATTGTCTTTTTGACTTTTTTCCAAAATTTCTTACAAGGTAGCTGTCTGAAGTCTGTGCTCTGCTCCTGATTTTTCCTAATAGAGAGAGAATGTCTTCTCTTTGCTGCTTCCTTTATCTCAGGTGAAGTTCTGTACAACAGAGGTGCCGGGATGGGAAATACACACGTTTTCAGAGGTGAAGCAGCTTTGCTGGTTCCCTGTATTTGGTCTTTTGATGCTGACAGTAAGTTAGTGATGTTAGTAACTCTTTAGAAGTTTAATATTAAAAAAAAAATCACAATAATGAGGAAGACGATCTAATTAACTACCTCTGTAGGTGAAGGTCTTCATGAGTGAGGTTTGGTTTTGCCTTCAAATACCAGTAACTAAACTGTGTGTAATTAACAGATTATTCTAAGACTTCCAGAAATGTAAGTCAGTCATTATTGTAGTATAGTGTATGTTACCATTTCATCAATGTTATCACTTCGACAAGGGTTCTGATTTGCCTTAGTCCGGTATAAGTGTGGGAGGAATTACTGAAAATGTAGCGGTGAAAAGATGAGCTACTCGCTCTGCTTTTACGTAACTGTCTTCTGTGGCTTTTTGGAACACTGGAATCTAATAACTTGCCTGTAATATCTGTGAATTTGTCAAGCTGATGGCAGTGCGTTGCAGAGCAAGCTGAGAAGTTCCTCTGTAATGGCTGTGAACAAGCAGGAGTGCTCTCAGCCATGAGAAATAGCTTGCAATATGTTTTCATGATATACTTAGGGGATAGGTGTGGGATTTTGTTCATTTGTTTTAAAACTAGCCAAGGTAAAAAATATTTTGCTGTGCTGTATTTGCTTCAAAGATGTATACGAGGCATTAGTGTTGGTGGTTAAGACTCCGAATCTAGAGCTATATTGAGAAGCATTGTGCAGTATTAGGAGTAATCTTGAGAGGTCTTAAAATTCCCATACGAAGCAAAACAGCTTTTCCGTGTGCTGCTTGTTATCTGAGAGACCTTGACAGTGAGTGCAGTTAAAACTTGTAACTGCCAGTATTCTTTTTCCTCTTCTGTTAATTTTTGGGGAAAACTAACACGGTGTTTTTGAGAGGAGTGACTTGTATTAAATAAGATTTAACCTGCAGATTTATCCTTAAGAATGGATGTGAGTTGATTTTGCCGTTCGATAGCGTGCATATGTATATCATACTCTGAATTTGCCATATAAAATGAGTGCTCTTTATTTGCTGTGCAGGTGCTTGGTCCTTCATTTTTTAATCATAGGAAACTTGGAGTTCCCAGTGCTCACAAGAATTCGTATAAACTGATTTATTCAGGAAAGTGCGCTGTTATCTGAAAAATTACCCAACAGTAGCCTTGGCAACTCCTCACTTAAGTCTCTGGTTGCACCTCTGACACTGGGTGTAAACTTTAAGCTTTTATAGAATATAATAACCTGTTTTCTCACATGTCTGGTTTTTGGTATCTGAGCTTGAAGTCTGGAAACCTGTAAAATGGTTACACTGCAGTTCCAGGGGCAGGGTGGTGATTTCAGCTGAAGGTTGAAATAACTTGTGCTCTGTTTCAGCAGCATGAAAAATATTTTGACCCCAAAGAGGGCATGTTGATTGTGGCATAATTGAGATGATTAAAATCCAGCTGCTGTAGCCTTTACTTGAGGAAATATTTCCTAACTTGTCAAATCCTCTTCCCTTCCAGAAGAAAATAATCAGTAGTCTTCAATTAGGACATTGCAGTATCTGAGCAGAAGGAACATGTGTTCATGCTAGAAACTGGTACTAATAAGGCAAACAAGATAGAGAGTAGCTCCCCAGGAAGGACTGACAGGACTGAGGTCCAAACATGTGCATGTCAGCTCCTTACAAGGGGCTTCCCACCTAGTGCAGCTCAGGAATTAGCCGTGTCCTATATACGGCAGGTCTGAGGCTGAGGCTGTTCTTCTGGGTGTTGTTTTCAATGCTGATAGAGGGGAAAAAAAAAAAACAATTTTGAATGGCAGCTTTTGAATGGTAATATGACTGATGCAAGTAGCCACCTGACGTCTTTAAATTATCTCAAGAGCAAACATGGCAGTGAAAAGGGGTTGGATAGTGTTTCTGGGGATTAAGCAAGATTAAAAGAGAAGTTGATGTTAAAATCATTATTGATCTTTAATAATTTACCTGAAAAATGTCTAGGTTGCTAAGGATAGAAGACCCAACATAGTAAATCTGGATGTTTTCCCCAGAAGTGGTCTAATGTGGCTGTATATGGTGGTACATTCTGTGTTGTTAGAATTGAGCAAGTGGGACAGATCCCAGTGTAAAGCGGTCTGAGGTTTCCTCTAATATTTGAGTAGTGCAAGCAAAATAATGAGCTTTTCTCCCCACCTTTCAACCTTCAGTGCTGAAATCCCCATGCAGTGGAGTGAAGTCTATATCTGACATCCTCTTTCTCCTCATATTGTCATCCAAACTATAAACAAATGTTCCCTTGCCAGCCTTGCCTACACAAGGAAGTTACAGTGGTTTAACTGTGATGTGATTGTAAATCCACTTAAATTGGTTCCACATGTTCTATGAGCACTCAAAGCCTGATTGAAACTGAAATGATAGGCTGGGTAGTTTGTTCTGCAGACTTAAAACCTGCATTTTAAATTAATTGAGTTGATTCTTGTGCTGCAGTATGGAAGACTTAGTCTTAAATGAAACATTAAGTCACTGTCTGTTGTGATATCCTATTTGGAGTTGAAATGAGTCTTTCTGAGAAGGTGCTTCTGAGTGACTGGAGGCTGAGAGGGCCCCGTGCAATACAAGGGCTATTTGCTTTATTTAATTCCAGATGGGTCTCTGGTGTCTTTTGAGCAAGCAATATCTCTGCTGTGTTGTTCAGTTCTTCCAGAGAGCTGGCTACCAGGTTTATGGATGTGGACTGGCAGGTGTCCATGTTGCTCAGTGTTAATACCTTGAGGGATAGCAGGCTGACTGTCTTGTGGCCCTTTGTGCTTGGTCCGAGTAGACCAGCTGTGTGGGGTTTTAAAAAATTTTGAAGTGCCGAAAAGAATGAGGTCTGTGTTTATAGCATTAGTGAGGTCTCATGTTGTGGTTGTATGGTAAGATAAGAGGATATCTGAGGCTCCCGAGCCTGCCAAAATAGTTTAAAAGACTGCATGGGCTGAGGGTGCCAGATTTCAGACTAGCTGTGGGCTGTATGCAGTGAAAGACGTTTCATGGCTTAAATGCTTTTGCCGCTGGAGAAATCTTTGTGATGCCTAGATGACAAGACTACTTCTCTTACCTCTTAGCAGCATTGTTTAGAACAAGTTGGGGTTTTTTTTCCCCACACTGGCCTGAAAACATCTGTAGGTGATCTGAGGTACTGCTGTTTCACGTATATTGGTCACCAGCCCTGTTCTCTAGGTAGAGTTAGTAAAAATATGTTGTTACCGAAGTGTTTAATATTGCTTATTAACCAGCTGTTTGAGTTATTGAAATTTGAGGAGAGGCATTCCCTCAACCTTACTTGACTCACTAGTGTCCTGTTCGTAGTGTTTCTTCCCCTTGCTAGTCAGATCCTAAAAAATAAACCTGTCAACTGTTGCATTAGGGTTCCACCTCACGTAAAGGCTTGTGCTTGAGCTCAGTGTTTGAAAAAAACCCTCCTTGTTAAAGGTTGTTGTGTTGCAGGATGTTCACAGGGGCTTAAGAGGAAACAGGAAAACCACAAAGAAATAGCTGTTCCAGGTTACTACATAGGCAAGGCACAGGAGACTTGGAAAATCCACAAAGCTGCATATTTGCAGATAGTGGAGTGAGTACCTGGAAATAGCATGATTCATGCTCTTCCCTAGGGCTTGGCATGGCTGCGCCGATAAAGATAGGCAAGTAGGTGGGACGAGCCATTGGCCTGAATGGGTATGACTGTCTGGAGACTCCTGTGCAAAGTTAGCATCTGCAGTTCTCTCTGGAGTTGAGATGCTCCTTCAGAGAGCTGAGCACTTTCTCCAGTAAGCAAGATCTTATCAGGGCTGCTGCATGCTTCCATGGAGAAAAGAAATGGTAACGCATATGACTTGAACAGAAGTCTCCCCATACAGCTGATTACTCTTCCTATTTCCTGGTTGCCTTCAATTTATGGGGTGTGCTGTGCTAATTCTGTTGTTTTTTTTAAGTTCTTAAACTGTTTCAACTCAGGTGTTAAATTGCTACATTCTGCACCAAGGAGAATGCAGTAGGGGGAAAGCCATAAAGTGTGGTTTACTTAGACAAATTTTCATATAATATGTGGTTTCCATACAGAAGAATGTCTTTTGGAGCTTTAGTTGTGTTCTGAAGAGCTCACTGTCCCAAGGATTTCTGAAGGGGGAGCAAATACACATTTCCCTTGCATTTAATTATTTTGGCTTACAAGTAGAAAATGTCTATCTCCTCTTGCACTCTTCAGGTGTTTTTCTGCACCTGCATCTAGTTCTGAAGCACAACTTCTGTTGGAGGACTAGAAGGGACTTGTACAGCAGCTGAAGTTGTGCTGTTCTGTGTAGATGAAGTGAATCATGATCTGGGTGCTTTCTGTGCTTATTTCCCTGCCTCCTGCTGTCTGCTGTATTCAAAGCCAGCAACACTTGTTGTCTATAGTGTAGTTAGTTTGTGGAGATTCAATTTAGAATATAAATTCACTTTGTTTCTGAAATAGCTTTGAGGTCTTGTACAAATAGCATTCTCACAGTTTATATGTATCTGCCTCATTGTTAAGTAGGCTTGTGGTCAGTTTTTCTTCATAATTTTTTGTTCCGTGTTTTGTAAAATATGACAAATACATCTCCATCCTCATAGTTGCTACTTAGAGCATTGCCTAAGCTCAAACCTCATTCGCAGACCATATTCCTGTGAGTGTTGCCTCAGGTGCCATCTCGTGTTTTCATTGTGTGTAACCACTCAGCCTTACTGTGTTGTTGTGGAACTTGCTAAAAAACTACAGAAACCAGAGCTGTATCCCTGGCCCACATTCAGAGGCAATGTGGTGGTGTGGTGGTCGTCTGTCATGAAGGGTTTTCCCAGCAGGAAGGTGATAATGCCAGTTAACTTGCTCTGGTTAAAAAAAAACCCCTCATTTGCAAAATGCTGTGAAACTAAGAAGTGGTTTGTAGTAAACATCATGAGTCTGCTGTGGTCTCTCCTTTGCTACCCAGCCTTTTTTGGAGAGTTCATGAGTAGCAGCAGGCTTAGCTGCCTGCTTGGTGTAGTGAGTGAGTGTACATCACCCTCCCAAAGCCGTGTAATGAAATCTTGGACTGAGTTCAGGTATCATGTGAACGTACTGCTCCTGTGTAAGAACTTTTAGGTTTTTGTTGTCTAAGCTATTTTTCCTTTTTTCTTTGTACCCAGCTGTATCAGAAGATAGAGTGAATACTTTAAAAGCACACCAAGAACTTTGAATGTATTGCAGTTGCAAGAAAGCTAATCGTTTTCTGAAAGAAGTTCAAACAGTATTTCTTTAGTGGGAAGTACACCAATAAGTAATTTACCAGTGAAATGGTTGCACGTGCTTACTATGTGCTGCATATTTTGGCAAAAGATGTTTAGGATCCCAGTCTTTCAGCTTTTGCCAGCATGTAAAGAAATCAATTTAGACTTAAAGTACCGATATTGTGTGCATTTTCCACATCAGAGGAGTGGCAAGGAGAGCAGGGGAGAGGCCTTCTGAGAACTGCTCTTGGAGCCTTGGGGAAGGGGGAGCATGTTTAAAAGCAGCTGTGTAAAAAAGAAAGTTGTAAGTACTGCCTATTTTTAGTTTGTCCCACTGACCAAGAAAATGATTGTATTAATAAATAAAAAAGGAACAAATGTAAGATAAGTAATGGGGAGCTTTTTAGATTGTACTGTGCGTCCTGCTAGTTTTGGGCTGGAATCTTTTCTTTGTGCTTCAATGCTGGTAGTTGTGGGTAATGATAAACATGGGCTGCTCCTGGGATTACAGCTGTGAAGATTTACTCTTGTCAGTATGACAGAAGATGAGCTGCGGTTTCTGTAGTGGTCTGGCTTTTCTGTTGTTAATTTTGCTATTTTCTTTAGTTTCCAAGCTGTCAGCAAACTTTATATAAACTTCCTGGCTAAAAGTAGCTTAATGCAAGGGTTTAGATACCGAATGTTATTTCATAAGGAGGAAAGGGGAAAGCAGACTTGCAAGGGGAACCTGCCAGTTCATGGAGCCATAATAGGGAATCCTGAGGGGACTGCGGTTCCAGACCTAAAATGACCTTGCTACAAAACTGCTCTTATTACACTTAAAGGAATCCTCTGCAGAGCTGTTGAATTATGTGCTGACAAAAAAAGCAAAATCTGTGAACCTGCGTTTCTAAGTGTAACATAAGAGACTTCTTCAAATAAAAGAAAGAAGGGAGAGGATTGAAGTGAAATGTCCTGTAAAATAGGAACTGAATAGTGACAGTCAGGGTCTCTGTCACCATCACATCATTCAGTCAGTACTGGGAATGCATTTGGTCCTTGGAAATCTTAAAATAGGTTGGATTACTGCAAGACATTGCCTGAGTTCATATCCAAGAAATAAGAACGCACAACTCTATTTTAGGTACGTTAAATGAATATTGATCACGTTTTACCCTAGTGCCCTTTGTACCTATGCGTGTGTGAACGCATTTGGATGTGATTGGGAACTCTCTGCTTCATTAACCTACATTTAGGCTAAATGGAACCCACCAGCTGCACAATGTGATGGGAAGAAGCAAACCAAGTGCAGAAGTAGTACCATTTTCTTAATAAATTACAGCATTCTGTACAGTGTCCTTTTTCTAATTCAGTTCTATTTTCCTTCATCCTGATCATCTCTACCCCTAAAGGGTTAGTGCTTCTAGATTCAAAGAAATCTTCAGTACATGTTCCTGTGTACTTGCAATGTTGTCCTGGTCTACTACGTGTGTATGGGGATATAGCGAAAGATTTGGTGAGGAGGTTAGTTAAATATAAGTACGCTCACGTGACTTGCACCTGTCTGTAGAAAAAGCACATACATCACACTAATTGTTTTACTGACCTTGTATGCTTGATGAGTAGAACCTCTGTGTTAGACAACATAGGCCTGTGACAAACTCTAGGCACCTTATCACCATGTCTGAGATTCCTGCTTCGTTGTGAGAAAGAGCGGGAGGCTGCGCCTGCCTGAAGCCTTGGAATACAGGCGAGCTCAGCAGGCCCAGCAATCTTCCAGCAGGGCTGAACTGACTGGCCCCTGCATCCCCGTTTGTGTCACCTCTGCCTGGGAGCTCAGGTGTGGCTTCGGAGATCCCCCAGTAGAGAGGTAACTAAAATAAAACTTGCTCTTTGCAAATGCATCTGTGGCCTCTGGCTCTTCTTGTGATGTGCCTGCATATGTGTACACAACATGAATGAGGTCTGGGTTTGGGATTTTATTTTCTTTCAACTAACTGGATGTGAAAACAGGATACTATGACTTCAGAGAAACAAATTGCTCGTTGACCATTTCAGGGTATGTACATACATATATGTGATGGAATGTGTGTTACAGTAAGGCCAGCTCCAGCTTGAATGAGACCAGGTGGATTCCACCAGTGTCCCACTGAGATACAGCTCCACGAAGATGCAGCGTCCCAGTGTGGGTATTTAGGTACCGAGTTTTGACATTTCCATTCTCCCCTTCCCAAATGCATGCAGTGTTGGTTTTTCTTTTTTCTTTTGCATTTTGTGTCCTAATTTCTCAAGACAGATTTTTGTTAAAGCTTCTGGTTTCTACAAGTTTGGTTTTTTGTGGGTGTTTTTTTTTGTTTTTTCCCCTCGTGTGTGTGTGAGAGGTGTTGAAATATGTTACTCATCTGTGGTGATGTGCTTTTTTCAGGCTGCAGTGAGCCCTAGTGCACATCCCTGGTGTGAAAAAAGAGCCTTGGTGGGTTTAGCCTCACTTTTAACTCCTAACATTATCAGGCTTTGCTTGTGGAACACTATGTGTCTTGCTGGCTTTCCTTCTGCTTGTACATCCAATACCAGACTTGCTGGAATCTTGATCTTTTCTGGAGCCATTCATGTGCTTTCCTTCCCTTCCATTGCCCTTACTTGGGTAACAGTAGTAGCATCTTTTTTTTCCCCAGCTCCCTAATCATCTCTTTCAAATACTACTTCTCTTGCATTTGAAAAAAAAAATCTTATTGGATTAATTGTATAGCAAAAATTCAGGTAGATAGGTTACCTGAAATTGTTCATGTTACCTCACCTATTAATATATGTAGTTAAACTTATGTCTTCTTTTTGGTACGTTTGTTTCAGCACTTTAGCACAAATTAAGAGTAACAAACCCCAAGCACTTCTAGTAGTTTATAATAGGCTAAAGATAGCATTTAGCTTCAGGAAAGCTAGCAGGTCATTTAAAACCATGTAATAGCATGTCCTTATCTTTTTATGAGAGTCAATTACACAGTTGTGAAAGTTGTACAGGACCAGTCTGGAGTGATTACATGCTGGGGAGATACCATAAATTGTCCTTGATACATGCCAAGCTATTAATAGTCATATTGTGCTGCTCAGTTCCACAGTGATGTGCTAGTACTTAAGAGCAGTTAAAGAAGCTGATCAAGCAAATCTGGGAGGGAAAACAAACAGACAAAAAAATAAAAAACCACACACAAGAAAAGAAACAACAACAACAAACATACTCAAAACAGACCTCCAAAATGTTGGTATTGCTCAGTTGGCTCCAGCACTGCAGTCACTGCTGCTGTGTGCATAAGCCTGTCTTCCACATCAATGGAAACCTTCCTTTACAGCTGCTCTTTTTGCTGAGGAAAGGACTGTTAGCGGTGATGTTTGTTTTGCAAGGGAAGGCTGGTGGTACTGGGGGTTCATAGCATGAGTTGCCATTGCTCAGCAGCAGGCAGTGGCCTGGTGTGACATTTCCAGCTTTTGCCAGCCTGCTTCAGCACACACGGTTGGGAGGAGGATGTAGACAACAAGCTCCTGCCTTGGCCCTCTCAGCTGGCATCTTCCAGCCCTCTCAGCCTGACTTCCAACCGTAACAGGACACGGCTGGCTTTGTAGGATAATGATGGGTAACTTCCTAGTGTCCTTAGTCTTGCCCAGGCTGTGGTTTGGACCCCCCTGACGATGCATTCATGCTGAAACTCTGCATCCTGATAGGGCTTGACTGAACTGTCCTCAACCAGGTTCTTTTTTCATTTGTTTTTCAAAAGGCTGTATGTGAGTCCTGTCACTTCTAGGGTGTTGTGTATATACATGATGAGACGATTCCAGCATAGCCGTGTCAGCTTTTTTGATACTCCAGAAGTCTTAAGGAAGGATGAAAAATAAGTTCAGAATAGAGCTGGCTCTGTTTGTAAAAGGGAAATGTTCCGAGGAATTGCAAAGTTTAACCACATATTTTGGCAAGTTCCTCTGCCCTTTGGCAACACAGGCCGTTTCTAATCACATTATTGTAGGCTTGCTTCTGCAGCAAGTAATGTGCTGGGGAAATATTAAGTCCCTGGAACACTTCACACCAAAAGAACTGGAGAAATATTCTGCCGTTTCCCTACTTGGTTTCATAAGATTAACAGAGGGCTGCAGTTTGATTTTTTTTTTTTTTTTTTTAATTTGTTCTAATGGGCTGCATGTTCATTTTACCAGTGACATAAATATTAAATGAATAATTTGGTGTACTGATTAGATGTTCCTATAACTCAAGGAACACAAAAAAAGAAAACCACCACTCCACTGTGAAGAAAAGGAGGTTGCATAGCCTGCTTGTTTTGTTGGGTTTTTTTTAAACACATTAATCAGTATATTGGGGCCAAATGTTGCTGGAGGAGGCAGTCTGCTCATGTCTTAATGGCTTGGTCCTTTGATGTATCCTGCATAGTCATCTGCAGATGTGGTATCTTTACACAGTGTTCACACCTCCTGGGGCAAGAAACATGATTGTTATCCAATGGTAACCGTTGAGGAAAAAGACAAAGGTGGGCTAATTATTTAATTTTAAAATCTTCAGAGCTATTCTGGGGAAATAAACTCTAAGAGTTGCTTGTCTGTGTACCTGTGGGGTGATGCTCCTCTGGCCCCTCTCGGCCCTCCCTCTCTGTTCTGCGCTGTGTTTGCCTCTCCTGTTGAATGTTGAATTCCCTGTGCTGTGGAGGAAAGATGCTGGTGGTTGATGGGTTAGAGCAGAAGAGCACAGAAACACCATCTGTAAGGAAGAAATCAAATTTTCTGCATATGCGTCTTCTATAAGCAGAGGACGATGAAGCTGATAAAACTGTGCTCTTTAGTATGCTGAAATAGAAATTGTTTGTAGTCAGCAATGGAAGAAATAACAGCTTATTTAATAATTAATGTTTAAAGCTAGGAAATCTCAATCGTGTTGGTTGCTTTGAATATCTGTTTCTGACCAAGCTTTGCAGTAAATGCATAGGGCATTTTTAATGAGGCAAAAGCATCGTGAAACTTGAAAAAAAAATAGTTAACACTGGCAGAGAAGATTTGAGATGATTATTAAGCTTAAATGGGCAATTGTTTAGGGTGCAAAGGCCTAGAGCAAATGGTTTTCAGTTGAAAAATGTTTATTGGTTTTCATCGAAGAGTTAATAAACAATGGAGGGAATAAAAGGAGCAAGTGCAATATTCCTTGAGAAATCACGTGAGTCCCAGGCAACCATGCATACTTTGTCAAATCTTATTAATAAGGCTCTTTACCTGTATTATCAAATCGGTGCTGTATGTTCTCTAATGAAATGATTATTATAAGATTGTCTGTATCTGGGCATGAATAAGATCCCAGCATTGGGAGAGACTTCTGCAGTGAGAGATTCTTAATCGGGATACATTATTAATGAACTGCACAGGAGACACACAAACCTGATTTATTAGGCAAACTGTAAATAAACCTGTTTGGTAAGAACACTCAAAATGCGTGTGTGCTGAGAGGATATTTTGAGAATTTAACTCATTTCTGGATAGTAAAGGCATCCAGTCTGACTATAATTGGTGCCTGTGGCAATTGTTGGTACCCTGACTGCATTAGCTTTCTGTGCCCTTTAGCAGAATTGGGAAAACATTTCTAGTACTCGTTAAGCAGTCTATTATCAAGACATCATAAATATACACATTTAGAATGGATGATTTGCTATCCCAGTGCCTTAGAGCACTTAAATAAATTAGCTCCTACTATTTCGGGCATTAATGTTGCGGTAATTATGCATGAAGCAATAATGCAATTAAAATTGCCTTCCAACTTGCTCAAGTGGGAATATTTTTTGAAAATAGTACTTGAATTTTTCTCAAAATATACTCTAGAGCAGGTGAATGGGCTGCATGGCTCAAAACAGAAGTATGGGACTGTTCCACCTCGATCCTCAGTTTGCCTGTAGCTCAAGTCAATACTAACCAGGTATTACCCTCTCTGTTGGCTTTTGTTGACCTCTGGAAGGAGGCAGCAGGGTTTTTCTTTTCTCTTATTCCCCTTTTTTCTCCTTTCTCTACTGGCTAAGTGCCCACGTTGCAGCTGGCATCAAGAGCTTCAGCAGTGGGGCTTCTTATTTAAAGAATGTGACCACACTTCAAGGCAGGAAACACGGCCTAGATTTCAGTTTGCAGCATTCCACTGTCTTCGCGCAGAATATCTACTGGTTTCAGATCTTTGCCATATCTACTATAATAAAGAGCAGCAATATATCAACCCAGATTTTAGCCTTAGGTCTGAATTTCTTTACATTTAAATTGGACCTCTTGCTCCTTGGGAGAAAAATATGTATTTTGTAGCTGAGTTACAATAAGCTTGTCCAGCTTTTTGGCAGCCAGGTAATAGTTAAAGTGAAAAGGCTTTTTTTTTTTTTTTTTTCCCAGCCAGAAAAGCAGTTTAATAACTTTGGATCCATTTATTCATAGCAGTACTGGAGTTGAGCCCTACAAACCCCTGGAGCTTGGCAAGCCAGGCAGACTTGGCAAATTTTCCTACTAGGTTACCAAGTCTGAGTCAAGCATGGGTTATTGCAACTTCAAATACATTGAGTACATTTTGTTAACAGGAATGCTGAAGTAGAGGGTTGTTGGTTTTGGGTTTTTTTTTCCTCCTTGCTGACCTTAAAGAATACCATACTCTCTCTACAAACAGCTGGGCCTTAAACCATGCATGACAATTTGTGGCTTGTGTTAAATTCAAAGTAAATGTATGTTTTATGCAGAGTATCTGGTTTGCTCTTGACATTGAGATATTGAGGAAGTACATGACATTCTTTCTGTCAATTGGCATTGGATAATGTGAATTTCTGGAAAAAGCAAGCATAGCCATTGTTTTTCAGTGCGTCATAACTGTGACAGCTTTTGCACAGTCTGAAGCATCTGGTGCACGCAGACTTGTGTAAATGTTGGGAATGTTCTCACTTCCGATTTTCACCTGCATGGATCCTGCCAAAAGAAAAATAGTTCAAATTTGGCTTTTGAAACAGCAGGAACCTTGAACTCTCTCTGAATGTTAGTTCTTGTTCATCTAAATCATAGCAGCCTTGAAATAAGGAGAAAACTTTTCTGTAGAAAATTCTTGCTATGTTGAAAGACTCCGCAGGAGACTGAAGAACTAGATGCCTATTTACCACAGTCAGATGCATCCATCTCAGTGTTCTCCTACAGTAATTAACTAATCTGAAGGTGGTCTTAGCAGGGTCTTTAAGGAATTCTGCATCACCTGATTGGGGCAGGGTAGGAACTTTGATTGGAAACAATCAGGTTGTTCAGGGAGTATTTTTCACTTGTGCTGCTGCTTTGTATGGCATCTTAACAGCTTTGCTTTTTCCAAATTTTATATTGTATCTTCACTTCGTTACTGCTAATAGTTTTGTTGGGAAATGTGTATTGAAGATGTCAGCTTTGCCTGGTTTGAGGCTTCTCTTCTAGCCATGGGCTAACTACAGAAAGTCTGGCTGCTGCGTTTTCTGCTCTTGATGGAAAATCAGAAATGTCTATTGCTGGAGGACTAGTTGTGGGATACGGTGGTTTTGGAAAGCAATGGTTTTCTTAGTAGCATGAGCCGATATTATAAAAGACCTCAATATTTGCTACTGAACCTTTGAAGTTTACTTTGCCTGGTGGGATCTAGAAAACTGAGCAGAGCACAAGCTGAGGTTGCCAGCTGGGCAGACAGGCTTCTGATTTGTGAGCTATTTTTGTTTTCTAGGATTGCTGCCCTCATTCATAGCTGCAATTAATTGCAAGAAGCCTGGAAATGATAAATGCCTTGATCATTGTTGCTAAATATGTGGGAGTAGGCTTCTTTAAAGCTCTGTTTCTTCTTAGAAGAAGAAACCATTAAAAAAAAAAAAGAAAAAGAGAAACCTGACAGCCCCAAATTAATTGTGGTTTCTTTTTGAGACCTCAGGCTTTGTACCCGAGATTTCAGTATCTTTCATTTGAAGAGCTGAGGTATGCAACTGGTTGAAACACTCCAAGTGTGAGAGTAAAACTGGTCAGGATGGTACTTTGACTATTAATTGAGTCCTTAGAGTGAGATGTACAGAACAGTGATCATCCAAGGTATCAATACATTGGAAGTGATGTAAGGAGTTGGGATGCAGAATGTGTCTTCCCTGTGCCCTTTTACTGGACAGAGCTGGAGAGGTGAACATGTAAATGCTTATTTAATTTAAATGAATGCATGATTTGCAATGTGAAAGAAATGATTTTTTTTTTTTTTAAACTGAACAGATATTTGCAGTTTGTATTAGGCTGATGCATTTCAACAAAGGAGAAATTGAATTAAACAGCTGGCCCTTAAGAGCCTACAGGGGTACTACTAAAACTACAGGCTGTAAGAAAGGCAACAGGTATAGAGAAGCACAAACTTCAGAATAATGTAGGGTGAAATCAATAGAAACTCTCTACTAGAAGGAGCAGCTGAAGGGTTAAAAAAATGTAGGAAATAAGTTTCAAATAGCTGACCTACTGTGCAAGGCATATCTATAAGCAAATGAGTTGAGATCAGTGTCATTGCTTCTCACTTGAACAGTGAGCACATTAAAATGATTAATTTTAAACAAGAATGGTGATATAATAGATGTAAGAACAGTTTTAGAGAGTCAGAATAAGAGTTCAGCTAACGTTGTTTTTGATATTCTGTGAACAGTGATAGTTCACTGGCAGACTCATCTGGTCTCCAGCTTTCCTTCTGTGATTTTTTTCCCAATTGCTTCTTGCATCCAGAGCATCATCTGGCAGGCAGTTCCATAGATCAACCATGAACTGTGTGAAAACATTTCACTTTCTTTTTGTGTAGCCTGTGATTTTAATGTATTGCAGCAGTGCCTATTTGAACAGCTATTCGTTACACTTGTCAATCTCCAAATGTTTTAATCTTCCTTTAAGTTGCCTGTGTCCCATGCTGAAGAGTCCTGTGTATTTAGATATTGCATCTAGGACAAGAGTTGTAGGCCTTGATGCGGTTTTGTTATCTTCTCTTGTCTTCTGTCCTGATTGTTCTATATCCATTTTGAGTGGGAGCAAAGAGGTCAGATGACAAACAGTTACCTAGTTGTTACCCGAGGTGTTTTGTTAGTGCATTAATACTGCGTGCGCCAGAGAATAAATGATGCTGGTAGGAGAGTACCTGCTGTATATGAGTGACAGAATGGGCTCAGAAAAGCTGCCTGGCAGCGGGAAGGACACAGGCAGGGCCATCACTTGACTGCTCTGCCATACGCAGTGCAACGGGATCTTGTAAAGTAAACGCAAGACAAAACATGTTGAGAGGGGGTGGGGAGAGGAGTGTTCCCACACACAATGTTGAATTAGTTTTGAATGAAGTGCCCTGGTGCAGTGTGGATTTTAAAAGGGACTACAGCCACAAATTCACAGAAATCCTTTGTTGTCTATTAAGTGCAACGATTCACTTGCAGACTGTTTCAGGATGTCCTTAAACTTCTGATAATTCTTCCAGTTCACTTGGGAGAAGATAATTGCTTCCCATCTTTCATTCTTTCATAAGCTGCTTTCAGTGCCCACTAAGAAACTTTTGTTCCAACCCAGTATAGCAGGTCTTGCTTCAAAAAGCTGCTTAAACAAGATAAGAAGTAGGCTTAAGGAGACCAGGTCCCAGGAGATGCTGACAAGTGTTTACACAGCGGTTTCTTGGGCTCATGGCATCACATCCCCCGTGGGAACCGGGCAGCTCCTAGGCCGTCTGCTCAGCCTCTTGCTTTTTAAGTAGCGTGAACACTGAACTCAACCCAGGTTGCTTGAGGGCTTGCTAAGTTGGGTTTTGTGAACTTGTAAAAGGATGGAGACTCCACAGCCTCTTTCGGCAACCTCTTCTGGTGTTTAATTACTATATTGGTAGTTGTTTTTATCATATAGACAACTAAACTGTAATATGATTATGTCACTGTTAAGTTGGTATCACTATAATTCTGCAACTGTGAAAACAAGATGCAGAAATCAAGGAAAGCATCCATCAAAATGTATTTACCCTGAAAATTCCAGTCTTTGCCAATCATGAAGGAAACAAGACTGGCTTCTGACTTCAAGCATGTTAATTTGCCAGCAATAAAGGTTTTGAAATCGTTTGAGGCCATTTATTTTTTAGAGTAATGATGCAAGTACAGCAAATTGCTCCATCACCTGGGTATTTTGTTTTAAATAAGCAGTACTTCTTAGATTATTTTTTTTAGATGAACAGTATTTAAACTTTAGTAAGACTTTAGAGAAGAATAACTACCTGGCACTGGTGATAATCATTTTTAAAGCATGACAAGCGGCTGTCTCCAGATGGTGGTCTATGTTCCGCTTCCTTCTCCTATGTTGTAATTGGAAATATGTACTGCAATAGTAATCTAAAGCTTCTTGTAACCTGTCTTTCTTTGTTTCAGCTTTGGTTTGCTTTTGTTAATGGATTTTCTGGGCAGATCTTGTTTGAGCGATGGTGCATTGGTCTATATAATGTGGTAAGTGCTTTTACTTGATAGTGCTTGGGGTTTGGTATATTATTTTGTTGTGTCCCATTTCTCACAGATCACTGTCATGGATGTATTTCAGGAAAGGTGAGTTCATTTGGAAAAGCTATTTTGAATCCACTCCGAGGTAGATTAAAAAAAATTATATTGGATGGTGTTTTTATGACAAAAATAAGCTTGGGAAAACACCTTGAAAACATGTTTGGCCTAGTGTAGCCTCTCAAACTCTGCAGCTTTTAGATGGAATTTGATTTGCTCTTCAAAAGCATCTTCAGACTTTTGTACTGAATATTTTGCTGACTGTTTATCTTCAAAATAGTCAGTGTTAATATTTGAGTTTTGGGGTTTTTTTTCTTGTCTCAGACCTTCTAACAGTTAAATGCGCAGAAGTGCTGAAGCTTTGGGTTGGCTCAGACTGCATTAGCTACAGAACAAGAAGCAGCATCTCTGCATCAGTGGTGTTTGTCACTTGAATCAAGAACATGATCTGTTGGTCCAGAAGTGATTTCTGATTTTTACTGTGCTCTGCAGAGTTCCACACTGTGCCACATGACTTTATCACTTCAATCATTAATATTATTTAGTCGATAGTATTGATTAAAGTCTAGAGGATCTCTGAGACCAAGTTCCATAGCATACCAGTGACCTGTGCTGGTGTTTTTGAGAGTGTTACCTTTGTAATGTTGCTGATAAGTGGCCTGGTGTCTGGATTTATAAGCCATTAAGACACTTTTCCAGTGTTCAAAAGTCTTTTGTGTTTCTCTTTGGAGGGAAGAAATTTAATTTTTTTCTTCAAGATTGCTCATTCCAAATATATGATAATACAGAAAAAGCCATCAAATTATCACTAAGTATTATTAATAGAAACACTTAACTTCTGTCAGATTAATCTTAATAATGGCACAAACCATCCTATTTCATAAGATTTTGTGTTCTTCATGGAAGATATTTATTCAGGGATTTTCCATTCCCTTGATTCTCTTCACCCTGATTTCCTGACTGTTACTCAGTTTCTGTCATTCATGTTTAGATATTTGCATCTATTATCTTTAAACCTGATTTGATGAATCTACCTAACCTACATAAAGCTCATGGATGAAACTTATCTTCTACCATCAGTGAAGTAGAAATTGACCCTTTTTTTTTTTCCCCCAATTGCTTCTTGCCTCCACAGCATCATCTGGCAGGCAGTTCCATAGATCAACCATGTACTGTATGAAAACATTTCACTTCTTTCTTTTTGTGTAGCCTGCAGTTTTAATGTCTTGCAGCAGTGCCGATTTGAATGGCTATTCATTACTCTTGTCAATCTCGGAATATTTTCATCTTTCTTCAAGCTGCCTGTGCCCCATGCTGAAGAGTCCTGTCTCTTTGTTTTGTAAGGTCGGAATTTTCTAAAATTAGAACTGGTCACATGGACTTTGACACTTTGACTAAACCTTTGACACTGTCTCCCATAATATACTCCTGCAAAAGCTGGTTGCCCGTGGCTTGGACAAGTGTACTCTCTGCTGGGATAAGAACTGGCTGGAGGGCCGGGTGTGCTGGTGAATGGGGCTGCGTGCAGCTGGCGGCCATTTACTAGTGGTGTCCCCCAGGGGTCAGTGTTGGGTCCAGTCCTGTTTAACAACTTTATTGATGATTTAGATGAGGGGATTGAGACCATTATCAGCAAATTTGCTGATGACACCAAGTTGGGAGGGAGTGTTGACCTGCTGGAAGGCAGGAGGACTCTGCAGAGGGATCTGGATAGACTGGAAAAATGGACCAATTCCAATGGGATGAAGTTCAACAAGGCCAAGTGCCGGATCCTGCACTTTGGCCACAACAACCCCCTGCAGCGCTACAGGCTGGGCACAGAGTGGCCGGGGAGCAGTCAGGCAGAAAGGGACCTGGGGGTACTAATCAACAGGAAGCTCAACATGAGCCAAAGGTGTGCCCAGGTGGCCAAGAAGGCCAGTGGTATCCTGTCCTGTAGCCAAACTGGCGTGGTCAGCAGGACAAAGGCAGTGATCCTTCCCCTGTACTCTGCATTGGTGAGGCCACACCTGGAATATTGTGTGCAGTTATGGGCCCCTCAGTTCAGGAATGATATTGAAGTGCTGGAGTGGGTCCAGAGAAGAGCAACAAGACTGGTGAAGGGACTTGAGCACAAGACCTATGGGGAGAGGCTGAGGAAGCTGAGGTTGTTTAGTCTGGAGAAGAGGAGGCTTAGAGGTGACCTCATCACTCTCTAGAACTACTGGAAGGGAAGCTATAGCCAGGTGGGGATTGGTCTCTTCTCCCAGGACAAGGAGGCATGGGCTTAAACTCTGCCAGGGGAAATTTAGTCTAGATATTAGAAAGAAATTCTTTACGGAGATAGGCATCAGGCATTGGAATGGCCTACCCAGGGAGGTGATGGACTCACCGTCTCTGGAGGTTTTTAAACTGAGATTGGACATGGCACTTAGTGCCATGATCTAGTAAATGGACTGAAGTTGGACCAAGGGTTGGACTTGATGATCTCTGAGGTCTTTTCCAACCCAGTTGATTCTGTGATTCTGTGACTCATGAAGAATCAAGCGCTAGTGGGTTTTATCGTCTTGCACAGTTTGGAGATATGAGATTTTAAAGTGGTTTTAGCTCTGTCATTCTCTCCTGTGCAGATTAACCCTTTATTTCATTAGCAGTATAATTAAAATATTAAGTATAGGAAATCACAGTAGCATTGTATCACAGTATCACAGTATGTTTGGGATTGGAAGGGACCTCAAAAGATCATCTAGTCCAATCCCCCTGCTGGAGCAGGAACGCCTAGGTGAGGTCGCACAGGAATGTGTCCAGGCGGGCTTTGAATGTCTCCAGGGAAGGAGACTCCACAACCTCCCTGGGTAGCCTGTTCCAGTGCTCTGTTACCCTCACTGAGAAGAAGTTCTTTCTCAAATTTAAGTGGAACCTCTTGTGTTCCAGCTTGATCCCATTGCCCCTTGTCCTATCATTGTTTGCCACTGAGAAGAGCCTGGGTCCATCCTCGTGGCACTCACCCTTTGTATATTTATAAACATTAATAAGGTCACCCCTCAGTCTCCTCTTCTCCAAACTAAAGAGCCCCAGCTCCCTCAGCCTTTCTTCATAAGGGAGATGCTCCACTCCCATAATCATCTTTGTTGCCCTACGCTGGACCCTCTCCAGCAGTTCCCTGTCCTTCTTGAACTGAGGGGCCCAGAACTGAACACAATATTCTAGATGGGGTCTCACCAGGGCGGAGTAGAGGGGAAGGAGGACCTCTCTCGATCTACTGACCACCCCCCTTGTAATACACCCAAGGATGCCATTAGCCTTCCTGGCCACAAGGGCACAGTGCTGGCTCATGATCATCCTGTTGTCCACCAGGATCCCCAGGTCCCTTTCCCCTACACTGCTCTCTAATAGGTCATGCCCCAACCTATACTGGAACTTGGGATTGTTCCTGCCCAGATGCAGGACTCTACACTTTCCCTTGTTAAATTCCATCAGGTTATCCCCCGCCCAACTCTCCAGCCTGTCCAGGTCCCGCTGGATGGCAGCACAGCCTTCTGGCGTGTCAGCCACTCCTCCCAGCTTAGTGTCATCAGCAAACTTGCTGATAGTACACTCAATTCCCTCGTCCAAATCGTTAATGAATATATTGAATAATATTGGCCCCAGTACTGACCCCTGAGGCACTCCACTAGATACTGGCCTCCAACTGGACTCCGCACCATTGACCACCACTCTCTGGCTTCTCTCTTTAAGCCAGTTTGCAACCCACCTCACTACTCTATTGTCGAGACCACACCTCCTCAATTTAGCTGTGAGGATGCTGTGAGGGACTGTGTCAAAGGCTTTACTGAAGTCAAGGTAGACCACATCCACCGCTCTGCCATCATCCATCCACCTTGTTACATTCTCATAAAAGGCTATGAGGTTGGTCAAGCATGACTTACCCTTGGTAAAGCCATGCTGACTGCCCCTAATGACCCTCTTATCCCTTATGTGCCTTGAGATGGCACCAAGGATAAGCTGTTCCATTACTTTCCCAGGGACAGAGGTGAGGCTGACCGGTCTATAATTACCCGGGTCCTCCTTCTTGCCCTTTTTAAAGACTGGAGTGACATTTGCTTTCCTCCAATCCTCGGGCACCTCTCCCGTTTCCCAAGACTTGGCAAAAATGATGGATAGCGGTCTAGCAATGACCTCAGCCAGCTCCCTCAGCACCCGCGGATGCATCCCATCTGGACCCATGGATTTATGGACGTCCAGACTACTTAATTGTTCCCTAACCCAGTCCTCATCGACTAAAGCAAACTCCTCCATTAACCTGGCTTCATCCGGGGTCTCAGGGGTACAGGGTTCCCCAGGACATCCTCCAGCGGAGTAGACAGAGACAAAGGCGGCATTCAGCAATTCTGCCTTCTCTGTGTCTTCTGCCACCAGGGCACCCACCTCATTCATCAGTGGGCCTACATTGCCTCTGGTATTAGTTTTATCTGCTATGTATTTGAAAAAGTTCTTCTTGCTGTCCTTGACCCCTCTCGCCAGCTGTAATTCTAAGGAGGCCTTGGCTACCCTAGCTGCCTTCCTGCATCCTCTAACAGCAGCCTTATATTCCTCCCAAGTGGCCAGTCCCTGCTTCCATGACCTGTAAACTCGCCTCTTCTGCTTGAGCATACCCAACAGATCCCTATTCAACCACGCAGGCCTTCTGGCTCCCTTCCTCGACTTCCTACGTGTGGGGATGCTCTGATCCTGAGCATGGAAGAAGCAATCTCTGAATGCAATCCAGCTCTCTTGGGCCCCTTTTCCTTCAAGCAGTCTTGCCCATGGGGTTTCCCTCAGCAGTTGCTTGAAAAGGCTGAAATTAGCCCTGCCAAAGTCCAGGGTTGCAATTCTACTTGCTATTCTGTTCCTGCCACACGAGATGCTGAACTCCACCATCTCGTGGTCACTGCAACCCAGGCAGCCCTCAACCTTTACTGCTTCAACCAGACCCTCTTTGTTAGTGAGGATGAGATCCAGCAGTGCACCTCTCCTGGTCGGCTCTTCCACCATCTGCATGAGGAAGTTATCATCAATGCACTGGAGGAACCTCCTGGACTGTGGCTGGCTGGCTGAATGGTCCTTCCAGCAAACATCAGGGAAGTTAAAATCACCCACAACAACCAGGGCCTGTGACTGTGAGGCCACTCTCAGCTGCGCATAGAAGGCCTCATCAACTTCCTCAGTCTGATCTGGTGGCCTGTAATAGACACCTACAACAGTATCACCCCTACCAGCCTGTCCCTTGATCCTGACCCATACACTCTCAACTCGTTCCTCATCTGCTCCTGGGCAGAATTTAGTACATTGCAGTTGCTCTCTCACATAGAGAGCAACTCCACCACCACGCCTGGCTGGCCTGTCTTTCCTGAAAAGGGCATAGCCATCCATGACCACATTCCAGTCATGTGAACTGTCCCACCACGTTTCTGTAATTGCCACCAGATCATAATCTCCCGACCGAACACAGGATTCTAACTCCTCCTGCTTATTCCCCATGCTGCGCGCATTGGTGTACAGGCATTTCAGGGAGTGAGCAGAGCACACCAATTTCTCCCTAGGGGCACAGGAGGCCACCCGGTCCTCATCTGTTTTAGAATGCTGCCCCTCTGGGGCAAGCCCAACTACAACCCCATCCCCCTTCGAGGCTAGTTTAAAGCTCTCCAAATGAGCCCAGCTAATTCCTGCCCCAGCATCCTTTTGCCCCTGCGAGATAAGCCTTTCCTGCATAACACTGTCCGGACTGGAGTCTTATAAAACCAGCCATTATCAAAAAAACCAAAGCCCTGCCTGTAGCACCAGTCTTGGAGCCAACCATTTAGAGATTGAATTTTCCCATTCCACCCCACATCGTCATTTGAAGAGGGAAGGAGTGAAGAGAAGATCACTTGAGCCCCTGAATCTTTCACCATCCTTCCCAAGACCTTGAAGTCATTCTTCATTCCCCTCAGACTACGGGAAGCAACTTCCTCCCCATCTGTCTGGAAGACCAGCAGTGGGTAGTAGTCTGTCGGTTGCACCAGTCTGGGGAGCTCTCTAGCAATATCCTTGATCCGGGCTCCAGGTAGACTACAGACTTCCCTAAGATGAGGGTCAACCCTGCATATTGGGCCCTCTGTTCCTTTCAGAAGGGAATTTCCTATTACAATCACCTTTCTATCTTTCTTATCAGAGGTAGTCTTCAGTTGTGTAGTCAACCGCCTCTTCCTATGTGATCTTGTAGGCAGGCTTGGCACCACCTCCTCACCTACCTCTTCTTCAAGACCCAGGGCCTCAAACCTATTCCGGAGGGGCACCTGGGGAGGCAAATCAGGCAGGGAGTGGGGCTGCCTGTGATGCCGAACTGGAATAAGCTTCCAACCCTCATCTTTTTTTAGGTCATTTACCTCTGCCCGACAGCGACAAGGGTGGGGCTGTCTCAGGACCTCCGCCTCTGTCCGGGAGGGCAGGAGGTCCATCTCCTTTTCGGGGGTACCTCCCTGGGGCCTTTCCGACCGGCACGTAAGGGTGTTACTCCACCAGTCGATCTCCCTTTCGCACTCCCTGATGGACCTCAGCGTCTCAACCTCCTCCTTAAGCTTCACAACCATGTCGAGCAGATCTTGCACCTGCTCACACCTCACACAAGTGGAGTGCTGGCCTCCCTCCTCCGGCAGCAGCAGGCTCTGGCACTCCTTGCAGCCGGAGACCTGAACAGCCACCGTTTGGGACAGAACTTCAGTCTGCGTTGCCACAGTCTTTTTGAGACATGCTCTCCTTCTGGAGGCGACCATGGTCATCAGCGGTCTGGGACGCTGGCAATAAGTCGGTGGGAATGAAAAACAAGTGCTCTCTGCAACCCGCTGCGCTAGCTGCCACACCCGCTGCGCTAGCTAGTTGCTCCTCTCTGCACCTGGTGGGCAGCGACTAGTCGCTGCCCTCCCAAAGGTTTTTTCAAGGCAAGGGGAGGAGGTGTGGTCGCCGTCACCGTGGGAACGCCCCCCGCCACGTCAGCCGCTCTCTCGCAATGGCTACCGGGGCTTCGAGGGGATCGGGACCGCCGGGAGTCACGCTGTCCCTGTACGTTTCCCTCTGGGCTTTCTAATCTCGGCTAAACCTCGTAGTCGACTGAACCTCGCCGGCTCTGGCTCTCGCTGCGCTGGCTCCGATCAGCTGACTCAATGCTAGTCTCGAGTTTCAGCCGCTTTTAAACCTCCCGCCGCCTGGGTTTGCCCTAGTTCACACTGGAAGTTTGCTTTCATAAACAAAAACACCAGGAGTTTTACTTCAAGTGAGAATGTAAATGCCCCAATAAGAATGGGAATCCTGGGTAAATACCTTAAAGCTGTATGAGAACATGCCCTTTTTGGAATATATTGGACCAGTGTTCCTAGTTTTGGTTCCCCACCCCCAGCCTACTGCCGATTTAACCATCTGGTTTATCGATTTATGAGCAGAAGCAGTACATTCCCAGTTGGATTTAGGGATGTAATTCTGGATGCTCACCAGTCTCTAGTCCTCGCTGTTGCTCTTTGTCTGCTCCCCATCTGCCAACTCGCTGCTGGTGGGAACCACAGCCCAACTTCTGCAAACATGCACACACGGCACAAACAGTTCATAACTTCTAGCTGCTTCTTAACTTCCCAGACACTTCTCAAACTGTTAAAAACATGTGTATGTATAGGATTAGAAATTCTTTTCCAACATAAACCCTTAATATAAAAGGAAGTGAATGAAGTTCAGTATTCAGACATGCACGCTGTTATTATTTTCACTCTGTGTCTGCACTGCAGACTGCAACGTGGATAACCAAACTGGCCTTAAATGAGCTGCCTCAGATTCTGGAAATGCTTTAAGAGCAGCAGTGTGGGACTCAGCAGAGGCTCCTTTACTCTGCTTCTGGCAAAGTGTCCTGCTGCCTCTCCTGGGAAGCTTCCCAAGCTGGGTCATCTCAGTGCCTGCCCATAGCACAGACACACACACCAGTTAATTTTTCCCTATTGGTTCATGCCTGCCTTGGAGAATCCCCAAAGTACCATAATACAGAATAGCCTTTGTTTTTCAGCAGGGCTTTTTTAATGTGATTTCCACATTTACTTTGTCTGTAAACTTAGCTTTGGTCAAGTATATTACATATTTAATTATGGCTAAAACTGCAGCTATATTTGAACCCATTCCCACAAGGCTTTTTTGAAAAAGCACAGTTTGTCTTTCCTTTGCAGTCTGATGTGTTTTATACTTCCTATATTAGCTGGTACATCAGAAACTAGTGATGCTTAACTTCTTGGCTTTAAGCTAATTGGTTAATAGTACACATTTTCATTCATGTTTCTTTTGTTCATAAGTCAATATTTGAGAGCTATGAATTGCTGAAATCCATGTTTGGACTTGTTTGGACATTTGAAAACTGTCAAATAACACGCTAGTTCATAATAAGTCTTCACTTGAAGTCTGGGAATTTTGTGATTGTCTAGATACTGAAATATTATCTGAGATCCACTTAAAACTAATAGCTCTTTTTGATTAGTATTTACTTTTCTTGCAGATTTTCACAGCGCTGCCACCTTTTACTCTGGGAATTTTTGAACGATCATGTACTCAAGATAGTATGCTTAGATTTCCGCAGTTATACAAAATTACTCAGAATGCAGATGGGTTCAACACAAGGGTAAGGGAAAATCTGTTTCTTTAAAAATTACTATGAACATTCTTATTTTCCAGGTCTTTCTCATCAGAAAATAACTTGCTCCCTGTTGTTACTTATGCTTTATGGTAGCCACTGAGATTGAGATTGTTCTACCTGCCAGTTCTTTTCAAGGGGTTACATTTTTTAACAACGACAACAATAAAGTCCTTGTTTTTTGATAAGGATTTTCAGCTATGGCTTCAGCTGAAACTGGAATATTCATAAACTTTTATTCAAAGTAAGATTTGTGTTTGAGTGTGGTGGTGGTGGTGTTTTCTTGTTGGTTGGTTTTTAATTCACAACTACTGATAAGTGGTGAGTTTACTACTTTCATAGCAACTGGATAACATCTCCTGGATTGTTTTTCATGTACAAGTTGTCATAATGCTTTCTACTAGAGGGATTTTTCGCAATTAGTATAGCTCTAGTCCCGTAGTTATTTTGGAAAATAAAATTTTAATTGGTTTATTTGGGCTTCTGAGATTTGAAGAATACATTTTACTTCATTTCTCTATTTAAATGCTGTAAAATGCCAGCATTTAGAATTCTGTCTTTATTCCATAACAGGCACATCTAAATGTACTTCTGAATCATGCTGTATGATTGATTTGTTCAAAGAAAAAATTGTAGAGTACATAAAGCAAACAGCATTATCTATGAGTTTAAAATTGTGGGCACAAAGTGTTTGCCTGTTAAAAGAAAGTAAAACATTTCATAGTATTGAATAAATCTTCTAAAATCATTCTTTGAGTTAATTAAAGAAGGGTGATTCCATCTGTTTGCTATATTTTGACAAAGATCTTAAATTGCAAGCATGCTAGCCTATTATATTTTAAGTCATTAGAATAAACCTTCCAACTGGACCATTGTTTTCTTGTGGAAGAGCAGAAATTGTAGGAGGAAATAGATCCTGCAGAGGCTTAGGTATTTCACTTCAGGACAAACATTGTCTGACTCAAAACTGCACAATGAAGTGTTTGTTAGGAGTTAGAGAGGTCAAGAGTTTTGGACTTCACTGATGACTTGGTTTGTTTTCCCTCAGGTTTTCTGGGGTCACTGCATCAATGCCCTGATCCATTCCATCATTCTTTTCTGGTTTCCACTGAAAGTGCTGGAGCATGGTAAGGGCTTCATTATGTCTTGTATCAGTAACTGGTGTTCGGTCTTACAGACCAGCGTGTTTGCAGAATGGGGGTCAGGACAAGTCCCAGGAAAATAATGCTGACAGAGTTCAATGGGCTGTTGCTGCTCAGCTTGGCTAGTTATCTAGTGGCTTTCAGAACTTATTCTAATTTAGCATAATTATTGTTCATATAGCGACTTTAATACATTAAAAATTAAACTGCTGTTTTGCCAAGAAGTCTTACTCTAATATTGAATAGTGTTCTATGAAATGTCTTATTTTCCTGGTAGTGGGTTGATATCTCAACTTCTTACTGTATAATGTTCTTCCAACAGCTGCCTTACAGCCATTTGCTTTATATCTTGTTGGACCTTTTCCATTCCGTAACACCGTACTGTAAAATGTAGGATAAACTAGAGAGATTTCACTACTTTTGGAGTCTGTGCAACAAGTGAATTGGCTGGAATGGAAGGAGGCCAGATCAAGAATCACAGATTTGAGACTTTTTGGTGTGCAAATAAGGCTAATTAAATCTTGTTTTCTGTGAAAGATAATGCAACTACGTGATATTTCAGGGAATGGTAACTCCCATATGGTTCCTACCTAGCTTCACAATATAGTTGTGTGGGCAGGAAAACCCATGGGAGATCTGTTCTCTGACTGTTACAAGAAACAGGACTAGATCGCAGGAGGAATTTGGGGGCAGCGGCAGATCATAGTATTTACCTAAAAGAACAATTTTTTCAAAACCTAAACTCTTTCGTGGAAAACACTACGTTCAAGAAAACCTTCTAAGCTCCAGGATGGATTAATTGGGGCAGAGGTGAAAGAAAATGGAAAGGTAGGGAATATGGATGCTCACATCAGAGACATGATGGTAAAGATACTGGTGGGAGGCAGGATCGTGTGTCCCTACCTGTCTGAATAAAATGTCGGTATCGGCAGCCTCACGCACTATCTGGACTGTACAAGAAAGGGACTTCCCTATCACCCATATGTGGGCAGGAAGCTCAGTTCAGTTTTGGGGGAGAGGAGTTTTTATGGTGGTTGTTTGTTTTGATTTGAGAGGGTATGATGTTCTCTTTTTCACTGTATTTATGAGAAATGTTAATCTCTAATAGCTCTTCTTTAAATCCAACTTCAGAAATTGTAGGCTGATGGCTGTAGTGGTTACACTTAAAGAATAATAACCACTTTTGTTTTTTTTCCATAAATGTTTTTCTGCGTAATTCCTAAATAGACAACGTGCTTTTAATATCAACAATTAAAATGATAAGAGTGGAATACTTACCCACTCAAATGGTAACTTTCTGAGTTCCTTTGAATATGTTGCTTAGTTTGCTTTCTGAAGAGGAATGAATGTTGAGTTTTTAAGTTTCTTTGTATTTCCAAGTGAAAAAGGGATTTTAGTAGCAGGGACAAAAATCTCCCATTCACACTGGGATGTTTTTTAACCTCTCAAGTTCCTTAGAATGTGAAGTACATGTAGTCCATCAATGGGCACTTGTATAGCTTTAGAAATGAATGTTCACTGAGTGTCCTGCTGTTCTCATTAAAAGAAATGACATTCTTTTCAGGACTGTTCAGCCTCCAAAGTGGAAGGTCAGGGAAATCACTGAAAAAAAAGACATTAACTTACTGCATTAAAATGTGACTTTAAAAAAATGAGACCTACACCAAAACTTACTCAATTTCTTAATTGTGCACTGTGATGTTGCACTGGAGCAATATGCTGGTGGAGTCATTAGGGCGAATTATTCTAGATCTATCAAAACATATACATATTTAGACATGCCTATTTCTTAATAACTGAGACTTTTCACTATGTTGGGGTTCATTGGGCACAGAAGGCTTAGTTCTCTAGTGCTCTTCACCTCTTTCATTGACACTAGAGCAAAGAGTAAAGTGACTGTTAAAACTTAATGTCTATTTATGAATGATGTGATGAATGCCTGAGCACCAGGGGAGGAGCTGGGTTCATAGAGATGCCAGTGGTTAGAAAACAAACCAACTCCCAACCAAACTGTGTCAGGCTATAGCTCCTGTTATCGTGTTAGTGACTAGTCTGTTTGCTGCTGTTACCTAGTAGTTAAGGTTTAAAAGAGTAAAGAAAGCAGGCGTGTATAGATATGTACCAGCGATTTCTAGAAAATATTCACAACCTGTCAGTTATTCAGAGGCAACCACATGCAGCCATGATAGAAGAAAACTATAACAAGTGTCTTGGGGCAACCGCACTGACTAATTATGTAGTTGTCTTAGTCTTTTTACCTGTAAGCTGGGCAGTCGTTACCACACAGGTCAGGGTGGCAGAGCCTCTTCTCTAAAAACTTAAAGATTGACTGATCCTGGACACCTATGTTATAGGAATGTAGTTGACTTAGTAGATTACTCTAGTTAGGAATGTCATATCTAGTTTTGTATATCTAGCAAAATGGTACCCTCATAGTAGAAGTACTGTGCAAGGCAGTATGTGTTTAGGAACCAGTCCAGGGTTTTATCTTAAGCCTTTTTCATCCCTGCTGTTTGTGTATTTCTCTTGCAGTTGCTTTAAAAGCTGTGAAAATAGCAATACTTATTATGCTTGAGTAATGCTTGAAAGCTCCTGTGAGTACAAGTTCGTTTGGCATTAGTGTGGCTGTTGAATGTGCTTTCGTGGTGTTACACTTTTATTCAACAAGGGCTAAGAAAGACTAAAGAGGCATTTGACACATTGCCAAGGTTGGCACTTTCAAATGATAGATTAGCACATACTTACCCTTGTGCACACTTGACTAGAGAAGGGGTGCGTGGAGACTGGATGCTGCTCAGCTACTGAATTAACCTCCGGTAAGATATTTTAGATGTTACGTGTGTCCTTTACAGGTAAAACTTCTGTGGCTTTTTAAAATTCAGCTGTTTCGCCACAAATCAGCTGGTGTTTTACAGGCTTTTTCTTTCACAGGCACAGCAAATAATGGGTTTTGCTAGAGGTGTCAGTAAGTGGTACAGAACTATAGTGACAGAAAAAGTGACACTGAAATACCTCAGCTCTTACAGGCAAATTACATGTTAGGATCTTTTGCTAGGATGGCTTCTGGCAGTCGGGAGCGTGTGTATATGTTCAATCTGAGCGTAGGCAAGGTTGGGACTAGTTATTTTCTCTCAATTCTCCTTGTTATTTCATCTGTTCTGTTGATAAACTCAAAATAAATGTTATATTTTTTTTTTCTTTCAGATGCAGTATTCACAAATGGTCAAGGAATTGACTATTTATTTGTTGGAAACATAGTTTACACTGTAAGTTTATGTATCCTAGCAATTTTTGAATGGTAGAATTTCTTTACACATTTTTTTGTGGTGTATATCAGAAGAAACTATATGAGTAAAATAAAATCAAACTTATGCTGTGTGCACAATTTACCCCATTCTTTTTTTCATTTTATTTCTTTCTTCCCCAGATAGCCACCAAAAATATCTTCTGTCTTTCCCCCATCCCACACTGCCAAGGTCCTGGGTTGGTACCTAAGTGGCAGTAACTTTGTAGGTGTAAGGTGGAGTTTGGGCTGTGAACACCTTTGAATTTGAGTGTGTTAGTACTCAAGTTGTCTTTTTTCTTTATTTCCTTGCAGTATGTTGTAGTCACTGTTTGCCTGAAAGCTGGCTTGGAAACAACTGCGTGGACTAGAGTAAGTACTTTTCAGCGTCTTTTATTAGCACATCTTCCTCCCTAATGAGTATTAATACAGAAAAGAACTACTAACAATTGTTTGAGGCTTCAGTGTTTTAATTGGATCTTTCATGTAAGGATATAACTGCTAAGCTCTGTAAGTACAGGATGTGAGAGCAGAATGAACTTGTAGATCACACGATACGTGTGATGAAAAAGGGCCTGTCAGAAGTGGGAAGTGAACACTAGAAGTATATTGCAAACATCTCTATTTAAAAATCAAGAAAATTTTGCATGAAATCAACACGCTGTAATTGCTTAAGGACAGAGATGAAGAACGTCATCTTTGTACTCTGTAACTCCTGTAAAAGTTAATGCAATAGGGAATGGAAGGTGTCTGCCCACAGATAACTCCTGGGCTTTGAAAATGTCTTTGAAGCTGGTAAAAAGCACTAGTGACTTCACATTGGATGAGATTTTTTTGTTTGGAAATTTAGTGTAATAAGGATGTTAGTCTGACAGTTATGTCGATTCCTAGATTTGAGTCATTTACTTGCAGCGAGTGAGTGCTCTGTTGCTGGTGGGTGTCAGAATCCGGCACGGCAGTAACCCCCAAAGAAAATGGGGAGTAGGAGGGTTCCTTTGGTGAATCTTCAACATTGTTCCCCCTTTTTTTCCCCAAGCCCCTCTAAAACACTAATCTTTTGATTCTGGAGTCACTGTTTCTCCACACCTATGGGATAATTTATGGGAAACTGATTTTCATTACATATTAAAGCAATCTGCATCAAGACCAAGCTATTTTGAGGACTTGTATATCCTTACTTTACCAGTTTCCTGGAGGGATTTGGTTTAAATCTCATAACCTCTTTGCTTTTGTTATTTGTAAAACGTTTTCTTTCACTCCTCACAGAGTGGTGAGCTGATGTCTGTTGAGAATTTTGAAGATAAAATGCTATCTGTATGGGTTATTTAGTAATTAGGGAGATGCTAATATTCTCTGCCTCATTCTCTTATCTGAAAATGAAATCTGTTGGGTTTTTTGTTGTTGCTTATGCATAAGTTCTGTGTTGTTTACTGGCATTTTAAAATGCAGAAATACTTACATTAATCCCTTATCCTCTAGAAGAGGATATATTCAAGTCTGCATTGGAAGCATGTGAACCTATTTAGATCCTGTTACGTTGTGAATTACTTTATGGGTTTTCTGCTTTCCTATTTCCTGAGTAATTGGTGTCTTTTCAGTCACTTGGGGATAATCATGATCCCTTCTTTTCTAAATTTTACTTTAAAGGTGCCATAAGGTTTAGTAGATTTCACTGTTCTTGAACACAGTCATTTTACAGAGAAATTGTTGTTATGCATAGAAAAGTCATGTTTAGAATCAACTTTTTTGTGTATAGACTTCTAATTCCTGTCCCATTGCTTGGACCAGTGACTCTTGTCAATTGTTGGTTACAATTATTGTTTCAGCTGTGAGTGAATCAACATATAGAGAGTCTTTAGGTTCCTTGAAGAGTATTAAATGTACAACATTGAGTTAAGCCTCTTCTCCATCATCAAGTGGATTGGTTACATGCAATTTGCTCTTGACAGCAAGAGGGATGCTGCTGCTTGGGAGAGCATGATGGGTTCAGCTGAAAGCTTTAAATAAATAATGCAGATTCAAAGGGCTTGGGAGCCTGATATATCCTGTAGGTAGTGTGGAGAGAAGGGCTTTGGTAAAAGTAGTGACATGAAACATAACAAAATCCACACACTGGAGCTGCGTGAAGCAGCTTCCTGTTATGTGTTACCTACCCAGAATATTGCAGCAGGCATTTTTCCAAACACTTAGAGGTTTCCTCACAGTTTTGCCACACTATGTGAACTATTTCAGATAAATAGGACACACAGGATAGCCATACAGTGTGTCTAGTTTTCATGTGAAAGCACAATGATTTATTTCTTCTGACTATCCTTCCTCTAATACATCTGATGGACTCGCTTTGCACCTGAATTCTCCAGGGGTAAATGGCAGAGATCAGTGGAGAATAAACAGTACAAAGGTTGGTGGGGTGAGTGTATAAGGAACATTTTCAAGCAGGGCAAAGATGGGTCTTCTTGAAGGTAGAAGCTCTTTTAAAGGTAGAGAAGCAATTCAGATAAGTACAAGTTGGAGATGAAGAGGTGATTAGGACAACCTTGAGAAGATAATAAAGAAAACATAAAATGACCTAAGTCTTTGATTTGGAAAAGGTGAGATGAGGAGCTGCAAAACTTGAGAACTGTCTTACCAGCAGACTGGGAAGAAAAACTGGAGAGAGACAACAAAAAAAGGAGTTGTTTCACTAGCATGAATACATTCCCTACAAAATAAGAGTATGTCTTCAACTGGTTTCCCTGCTTGCTTTTGTTTTTATTGCTTTTAATCATAAAGTCTGTATGAGTTTGCAGCTTGGAAGCACCAGTCCAGGCTGTCCTGAGCCTTCTGTGCACTTTTTTGGAAGAAAGACTGTGGCTCTAGGGAAGGTGTATTGTCCTTTTGGGAAAGCAGCGCTAATGCTGCTCTGCCATTGCATGGGGTCTCCTTTTCTTGAAGACAAATTCTTGCAGCAGCTGAGTGCTACAGTTGTTCTCTGTGGCAGGACTTCGTTTTAGTCAGATTCTTGACATGAGTTGTTCCTAATTTTCTGTAAAGGAAGTAGACTGAAAGGATAAATTCCATCACTCCTTCCTCCAAGTGTTTCTTTAAAAAAAAAAGAAAAAAAATCTTTCCAGTCTCCTAGTTTTATTCACATTAAAATGGAACCAAAAACTATGTTTGGTGGGTTCGTTTTTTTTTTTTGTGATTTTTTTTTTTTAAAGTCAGGCAGTTGCTGGTCACATCTCCTGAGTGAAACAGATTAAATAGCAAAATTTGACAACACATCTTCCTGCCTATTGTGTCTCTCCAGGAGGGGGCCTGTCTTAAGTCCTGCTCAACAGCCCAGCAACTTGTAGGACTGAACAAAATTCCAGCTTTTCAAGAGTGCCTAGAGAGTGTTCTTTCTCTCACCTCTGACATTTTGCCGTATGAATGCACCTACTGTAAGGCAGCCTCCAGTTACTCCCAGCTATCTGCAAGTCTGCACTGGTGCTGCAAACTCTTCTTGCTTGTTTGCTTTCACTGCTTGTGCTGGAGGAAGCTCTCCTTTCTGAGGATGCTCAGTGCTTCTGGAGGAGTGATGATCTCCTCCTTCCAGAAGTTTGTGTCTGTCTCTTAATGGGCAGAACACAATACTCTGCTAGACACTTCTTTGGTTCTCAGACATACTGTTCAAAAAGTCAATAGATACAATCATCAAAAAGAAGCTATAAAGCTGAGAATTAAACAAACACGGTGTCAACCACAGCAACCAGTGTGTGAATTCATTCCCATGTTCCTAAACCCATGTGTAATTAGTAATTAAGATTTATGCAGGTACTTCTCTGAATTGGAGCCAAAGTCATCAGCCGCGGGATTTGTTGGCATCCAGAAAATCTGGAGCCAATAATGAGCGCAGTTGCTTGTTACAACTGAAATTACTGATTCCATCCACTGTGTAAAAGTAAAACAGCTTAAATCATCCTGAACAGCAAAATGGTTTGGGTGTGTAGGAAAAATTGCTTTCTTTACTGCAAGTGAAACCAAGTCTGTGTTGGACAAATTCTTGGTCACTTTAGTAGTACTTTTATTTACTGTTAGTGAGTCTACAGACAAAGACCAAATAAAGATGTAAGCTGCATTGCAGATCTGTAAATCACTTAGGACAACTTTAAAACAAAAGCAGCAAAGCTGATCAGTAGATGCTGACTGTGGTAGTGTGTTACACAGCACCGAATCTTCCTCCATGAAACATGTGTAAGTGACTTGTATTCATCCATTCTACATAAGGGATTTGTCCCTCTGAACTTTAACCCGAACCTTTGAAAATTTCTACCTTGATGTATGTGTTGAACCTGGCATGTCCACGACGGGAAGCAGGAGCTAGATGAGAGAAATCAGAGTTCCAAGGAAAATCTAATCAGTTTTTTTGACGTCCGAGTAAGACAGATTGGCTGAGGGGGCTATCTGTCTGCCCTGTTGTGGGGCAAAGATTAAAGGGGAGAGTTGGTTTATGCTGTTTCAAGAACCTGTGCTACTGACCTGAAACTAAGTGCTGTAGATGGGTGTGAGTGAGAGCGACAGAGAGCTGAGCAGAGAAATGCCTGTAGGTTAAGGTGGATGGAGGATGCACGCCGTGTTGACTCTCCTTCTTTCCCTGCTCCTTGACAGTTCAGTCACCTGGCCGTCTGGGGAAGCATGCTGCTCTGGCTGGTGTTCTTCGGTGTCTACTCGGCCATCTGGCCCACGTTCCCCATCGCACCAGACATGCTGGGGCAGGTCAGTATCAAGACTTGGCTGCAGGGCCTGCTATCCCGGGCTACTGCTACCTGAACATTCACACAAGGCTTGGAAAGCAACTGTGCTCCAGTAAGAGCTCCTGTACTTCATGTTAACCTTTTTTTAATCCCTGCATTCATTTAGCTTAATCTCCTCATTAGAAGAGCTCTTTTTCTCCACAAAAGTGACATCATTAATGATTATATGCAGTGTGGATACTATATGACAATTCTTAATTCACGTGAGTAGTAGTGAGACTGGCTCCTTCATTAGTTCTTGCTTTGACTTTGTGTGTTTGACAAAATGCCACAGGTTATTTTTTTGTTTGTTTGTTTGCTTTGGTTTTGTTTTTTTATCATAGGTTCTCTCTCTTCCACATATTTCACTTTTGTATTGTTCCTTTTTTCCTGCATTTGGTTAAAATAAACCAGAATTTACTTGAAAATGAGGTGGTTAGAAGCAGAAAGGAAGCTGATATGTTAGTGGTCCCTTTATAATACTAAAGGAATTTTGGATTTGTTCCTCCAGTGTCAGCAGAGTTCCAGGTGGTGGAATTTTCCCTTCGGTGTCATTATTTCAACCCATGGTGAGAAGATTGAGTCACGAGCCTGTCAAAATCACTCAGGAGCCTTGTGCCTGTTTAAAATAGGGGCTTACCATGAACTTAATAAACGTATGGTAAAATGTTATTCTGTATAAGTGGAACTGCTGTAAAAAATGGCCAGAAAAAGGTATTTTATAACAAGTTTAGAGTTTTCTTTAATGCAAGGATGCTGTTTATAGTACAGAAAGAAGAAAAGCAAACTAATAGTTTTAACAAAGAATATAAGTGTATTTAGCTCATGTCACCCTTATGTACTAGAAAATAATTTTTAAAAAGCCAATTGTTGGCAAGCCAATTAGAGATTTTTGAGGTTAGTCTCATGTTTGTACTCAACAAGAGCAGGTGAGCATGACTTTGTTACTGTTGTGGCCTAATACATATTTTATTATTTTGTGCTAAAACACTGGGGGTAATGCAGGCTGTGGTAGATTTTCATGGGCAGGTTTTTACAGCAGAGAGTGACAGCTGACAAGCTGGAATGAGCAGTGAATGACTGGCAGACAAAGCCTCAATCGTCTGATAGTATTTCTTGGTGATCTTTGTGTGTTATCCAGCACATACAGGATCAGTAGCTCTAATTCATGTTTTCATATATCAAGCAGGCATTTGACTTGGGTATCATGCAGACCCGTGAACTTCTTGTCCTTCACAGCAGACTTGTAGTGCTGCTGTTGACGTGTCAGCCTTCTAAAACACAAAAAGTAAGGTGACCTGTTCCTTTGCTCAAGAAGGGTCAGACTATCAGTTTTAGCCTGGTGTTGCATTTTGTTCAAAAGTAGCTTGAATTTTTTGTAATTGCGTCTGCAACAAAATCCATATTGTGTTGATCATCAGCGTTTGCTCCAACAGAAACCACAAGTCTTGGAACAAAAGCTTCATGTTAATAAGGTTTTGTTTTTGCTGGAATATGTTTTTTAGAAAGTATTTCAGTTTAGACTTCGGTTTTATGCTCTGGTCTTCTGATGTTATAACTTAAGAAGTGGTACTAATATCTTGCTGAGATGAAAATAATCTAATGTACTTTTTTTTTTTTTAATGAAGAACACATTTACTTGGACTGATTGAGTGTTTAGTCCAGTACCTGTGGAGCTGTGTCACTGGGTCAGTAATCATCAGTCAAGACATTAAGGATTATTCATCATTCTAGAAAAACACTTTTTGAATACAAGGAGTCAGAATTATTCTGTTTTATGGCTTTCAGTGTGTGTAATGGGGATCAATATCATTCTATCACAGTTTTTCTTGTATTTTTGAGAGAAGCAGCAGCGGTGGAAGAGAGTGGGTTTTTTTGTTTGTTTCCTTTATGCTTTTGTAAAATCAAGGAAAACTGCCAAGGTAAAGGGCATGTGCTTACCACTTGCATTAACTTATACGAAGTCTCTGGAGTAATTAGTTGCTGTCATAAAACCAGCTCATGGTGAAACGAGCTGGGATTGTGCTAGGCTCTAGTCAGTAAAACGTATTGCCTCGCTATTTCTCAGGCTTAAGCTACGCCTTTACTCCTGCTGTTGTCTTTTCTGCATTTACAAGTAATTAATGTATCTTAAAAGCTTTATTTTGGTTTTACATCTTGCTAGTATACTTATCTCAATATAAATTGAACTCCGGAATATTTTAGATCCTCATACTATGCAAATCCAATAGCACTTGAAGGGAGGTGGTTTTAAATGTAATACTCATCTAGCATCTGTGCCAGCCAGAACTTTGTGCCATCAGTAAAAGGCATAGGATGTGCAAAACCTTTTATTCCATCCATTCATCAGATGTTAGTAGGGAGCCTAGCAGACTAGTAAGTGTGTGAAAAGATACTTTGTTTCTGCTGAGATTTATTAGAGTGTTTTCACTAAGTATTTCTTTCTCTTCTTTATTATATCTTGAGCATTCTCACAAGGAAAATAATACCTTTTTTTCTCCTTGAGGACAAAGGGAAGCAACTTAGTTATTCTCTGTCAAAGAGTCAATGTATTTCTTCTCTTTTCACTACAGTATTCATAATAGAATACATGTATCACAATAAGACAAAGCTGTGATAAAAATCTCAATAGTCCTTAATACAAGTTTTCCAATAGTGTGACATCTGGTACTTTGGAAGTAAACTCTGTGGCTGTTTTGGGGGAACCTTTCCAGACACACAGATAGTATTTTCCTTTAATAGTATTAGAAGCAGTAATGTAATACCAAGGAAACCCTCTGGTAGTTATCTTGGCTTTCCTGGATAGTTGTATTTTTTAAGAGAAATCATTTTTGTATTTGCAGACAACAGTGACGCTGAGAAAAGTCGGTGTCTATTATTTTGTCTCGCCTTTGGAGCCAGAGTACTTGAATGAGTTTTGAATTGACTTGAATGACTGGTTTTAAATGAGTGCTTCCAGATGACAGCATTTTGTGCAATGTGTAAATCCTTTCCCACCTTCCAGTAGCTATGACTTACTGCCACAGACTGGAAACAAGTAGATGCCTGTGTTTTTTAAAAGTGCTACTCACTTTGCTACTCATTCATTAAGAGGTGGCACAGAAACGTGCTGCTCTAAGGATCTGAGTGCCATTTTAATTATCCTTTTACTGAATCATTAGGGCTCGTGGCTCATTTTCCCAGGGGCATATTGCTCTGAGCAACCTGATCTACTTGAAGATATTCCTACTCATTGCAGGGGGTTTGGACTAGGTGACTTTTGAAGGTCCCTTCCAACCTGAAATGTTCTCTTATCCTCTGGTTTTGTTTACCAGCATGTTAACCGTACTACTGCCCTCATTCAGTCTTGAGTTTTCTGTTTGCCTGTGGGATGGGGATTTGGTCTCCTAAAAGGAACAGTGAGCAATAATATCTCTTCTCATTTCTTGTCTGTGTCATTCAGGTGGTGTGAGTGAAATGCTGCTCAAATTCATTTTGCGTATGGATGTCTTCATAGGAATTGTAATATACTTTACATTTATGGGAAGAATATTACACTGTCTGGGATGGAAGTCTGTGTGCAGGTATTCCCACACATGTACGTACCTATATATGTGTACCTGAAAGCATGTGTATGTATACAAGAGGATGTTATATAAGTGTATGAAAGTGCTCATGCTTTGAGTCTTAATCGAGACATTATCTAGAATAAAGAACAACAGGTATCTTCCTTCCTCAGCCTAAGCTTAAATAGTGTTTTAAAGGAGGCGGGGATGGCAAAGAAAGGGTGTTCATGTCACTCCTCTGTAGCATCTGTTACTGGTTGTGGATGAAGAAAGGACTACCATTGAGCTTTGATTATTTTTTTTGCAAGCTATTTCCCTTAATGTAAGCATTGCATTTTGTCTCATTATTGCCTCATTAGTAGTTGTTATCATTTAGGAAATGGCTTTAGGAAGTTGAGTATCAGTCTCATTCAACCTGGAGGAGGCGGAGTGGGAGTTTTAATCTGGTTAGGAGAGGGTCATGCATTGGTGTTAGCCCAAAGTGCAGGTTAGTAATTTCTAGGTTTTTACACTTCTACTTTGTGCTCTGTGTGGTCATATCTCAGGACTAGAGTTTAAGAATCTTCTTGAGTTTGAACACTATTTTTGTCTCAGGACTGCTTTAAGACCACATTTCTCACTTGAGGCCTCCAGCCTCCTCATAGCTGGAGCTATTGAAGTTGGAGCTGCTGCACATCCCAGTTACTTCTGTACAGCTGCAGCTGAGGAGGAGTTTCATCAAAATCATAATCCAAATGATGGTTGCACAACTAGCTCTGTTTCTGTGTAGTGGAAACAGCTCCCTGTAAGAGTTGCTCTCGTGCTTTCGCAGCTCTCGTGGCAGGCTTACTTTGTGTTTCCTGGGGCTGCCCACATCCTTGACAGGAGATATTTATTTTTTCCAGCTAAGCTGTCAAATTCTTCCTAGGTTATTTATGTAAGGACTTCAGGGAGGCTGTGCATCAGCTTTACCCAGATTAAGGATGCTTTTTAGAAGATCCCAGTAATTAAGTAGTTCCATGTAATGTGGCAGTAGCAGGACTTACTCATATTAATAGTTTATCAAGAAAACATCTATCCATCCTTTAGCAAAACTTCCCTTTCTTCTCTGCGTGTGACATTAGCAAGACAGGTTCACCATAGCTCTTGCACTGAGTCGTTGGCTTTTGAGGGTGGGAGATTATCTAGAGGGTCTGTCTGATGGGCCCTGGTTGTATGGCCAGTTGAGTAGCTGACTTTTGATCTGAAGCTCTCTTAATTCTTACTATTTCAGTTCTTGCCCATGTGTGTGAGAAACCTACATGGTTTGGAAGACTTGGAAATAACAAAGTAAAACTGAAAAATCCTGGAGGCAAGAAAATAATTATTGTACCATAATAAACAGGTTTCACATTCCTGCTCTTTCAAATCCACACTGATAGCTTAATGTACTTTTTTGTGTTTTCCAGAATATTTTTGCCTTTCTCTCTACATTTGAATCTTTTTCCAGAGGTCTCAGTTATTGTACTTTCTGGCTTCTCATATTTCCACAGTTTGGTGTTAGTTAAAAAGCTGGCTGTTCTGATTGTGGTTTGTTTGTCAGCAATCAGTTGCACATTACATTGTGGTCGATGTTTTGATTGGTGGCAACACTTCATCCAGCTCTCAGGCAGAAATCAGAGTTTGCCTGCAGAATGAGACCCTTACTGCCTGCTGATCGTGTTTGTTTTTATTATTATGCACCACCGTCTCCATGGCACTTGATGTGGTTTTGGAACGTTTTCTGCCGTTTTGGACTGGGCTCTGAGCAGACAAATTAGACTAATGAAGCATGCATATATTTTTAAGCATCTGTTGAAGGAGTGGATTTGTTGTTTTTATGATCCACGCATGGCTTTCAGAAATTAATCTGTCACATCTAGATCCCTGGCGTTGTGGTATTCTACAGCATACACCAAAAATATTTTTAAAATGAGATAAATGAAAATAAATATTTTAATAACTTCTTAGTGTGAACGTAGTATATTAAACATGCTTGTTTTCTGGAGGCTAACCTCCCAAAACTTGCCAGTTTATCTGTTTGGCAACTTCACAGAAAATCCGTCCTAAATATTTATTAAAGATGTCCTAAGCTTATTTCCCTTTGGAAGTACTTCACAAAGGCTTTAAAGCAGGACAGTGTGTGCAGCTGTGCCCAATGCCGTGAAGGTATTTACTATATAGAGCTGTGTGGAAATAGGGTTAAGTCATAGGCATAAACCTCGATTCTGACTTGGGAATTGGGGATGCGAAATGAGGCAGTCAGCTGCCCTTCAGAATTCTCTCAAGTCTTCATGTGCCCCCCTTCACTTTGGTCTTTATTTCTGCCCTGCAGAAGACCTGTGGCCAGCGGGCCAGTGTGCTAATGGGGGAGCAATAAGCAAGTGAATGGAGATCAGTGGTTGCCAGCAGGTTGTACAGATGGTGCACTGGTTTTCCTGCAGTGGTGTAACTTGGACACTGGCCAGACTGTCTGGCCAGCGTCTGCTTGGAGATAAGGTAGCCTGGACAAGTTGAAATGCTGCTCAGTAGCTTAATAGAAATACGGTGCATGCACAGGACATTCAGACTTCTGTAATTGGCAGATTATTGATATTTATTGGTTTTGGAGGGGGTATAACAGTATCCAGAAACAAACTCCTTCACTCAGGGTAGAATTACTGCTCCATGGCAATGGACTGTTCTTCAAAAATTGCATCTCTTTTCAATTTAGAGTGCAGGTTGCTCAACGTCCTTCAAAATTTCCACGTATCACTTTTTCATCTATTTAAAAGAGCAAAACCTTGTTGTATGCTTGTGGAAAGATGTTTGGAAGATATCCTAGTCAGTATTCTCTTAAATAGAAACAACTGGCTTTTAAATTTAGAAAAGCAGCTACTGTGTTGTACCAGAGGCAGTGTGTACTGATACTCATGTCTACAAAAAAAGTCTGTGTTTTGAGCCACATTGACAAGCAAGAACAAACTAAGAACGTATGAAAGGATTTCTGATGCAAACTCTGTTCTGCATTAGAAACTTCAAGACTAACATCAAGCAGTTCTGCAGTGCAGGTTTGTCATGTATGACATGAGTTTGTGTGCATCTTGGTTGAAGAAAATACTTCTTTCTTTTAGCTGGTGTAACTGGCAGGTGGCCCAACAGTTCTTCAGCCCCTTGTGAAGCGCTCAGCCCTTGTGGTGTCTTCTGCAGGTCAGGTTTGTAGGCTGTGTGCTTCATGAGGATGATAGGGAGAGTGGGCGGGAGGGCAACGCAAGAGGCTTCGTAGCCGAGAGACTGGGGTCTGCCTCTGCCCACGCTCCCTGGTCAGCACTCCCGATTAGGGTTGTACTGTGCAGGAAACAGCCACGTTTCCAGGCGGTGCGCAGGCATCGAGCAATCCTTCTTCCCACGTGGAGTTCATCGCCTGAACGGTCTGGTGTGGTGAGGATGAGTGGGAGACAGGGGACGTGGAAGCAGATAGATCAACATGCTGCTAAACTATAACCTCTAGGAGACAAAGACAGGAAGATGGTAGGGTAATTGTGTATGTAACGTGGTTTTTAAGAGGGCATTTAAGCTCATAATAATGAAGCTGTGGTTCCCTTAGAAAATAAGAGGAGCGGCAGATGGGATTTATTGCAGAGGGCAGTAGGTGACTGTCTGAGTTGGAATTAGTGGTTTTATAGCTTGCTTTGGTCACACTTAAGTTGCTTTGTTTCCTGATGGATGCAGGAAAGCACAGATAGCAGATATTTGGGGTTTGGCCAGGATGTTGTTTTTCCCTTCATTCCTTGGGGACAGAAGGGTTATGTTTTTATTTTAATTTACTTATTACAAAGGGGTTTTGTTTGTGGGGGTTTTTTGTTTGTTTAGCTGAGTTTATGCTCCATGCTGTTGTTTCTTTGCTGCAGTGGTTGGATTGCATTTTTTGTAAAAGACAAGCATAACTATTTCATATGGGAAAATATTTCCAGATCAAATTGAAACATACCTTTATTCCCTTTTCTCGCTACAGCATACATTTCATGAGATCATTTTTTTTTTCCCCAGTTGTATTATGTCAAAATCTGATGCAAAAGCCCTGAGGAGTGGAAATCATCTCCCTTATATTTGTTCTAAGGCAAATGTGAGTCCGGAGGCTTCAGGTGCAACGAGGCTGGAAGGAGCGCAGGCTCCCGAGCACCCTGCCCGCTGCCACCGGTCAGCCTGAGCCTTCCGTCCCCAGCAGCTTTTCCTCCCAACTGCTGGTGGCAATGGTGGTGTCTCGTGCTGCTTTTCTGTCGATGGATGTGGCTGACAAAAAGCAGCTCTAATCTGAATGCTCTGAGCTTTGGGGGTGCTGTTGTGTGGGAAGGAAAACTGCACCTGTTTGGCTTGTAGAGTGTAATTTCTCATTTGGGTATGTGTGTCATGTGAGCTGTTGTTTCTATACCAGTAGCCTTGTCAGAAGGCATAGGAGGGAGACTCTGATAAAGAATAAGTGTGTTACAATGGTGATGCACTTCCAGAGCACTAAATGTTCTTTAAAGTAGTACATGATTCTATAGAATTGATAGGAGACAAGAACAGGGAACAGTACAGGTGGTGTCTATAACATAGTGCCTCGTGTGTGCAAGAGCCACTTGTGATTAGATGTGCCACCATTCATCTTTGTAGCATAAAACCTGACAGTGGCATCTCTCAGTAGCTTCAGACTGCAGACTCCTGCCCAGCATCTTGCAGGGCTCCGTGTTGCAGCTCTGGACACATCTCCCTTCTCTGGGATGACAGTGAAGGCAATTGGGTGCTTACTGGGGAAGGAGAAGAAAGAATTCAGTACAATGTCTGAACTGTAGAATAAGTGTTATAACTGACACAAAGTAGCTCGCGTTCAATAAATTGGCTTAAATTCACCGTGTCAAACAACGCTTCTCATTTCCCTGAAGGTACTTATTACGTCTTCTTACCCAGTTCTACCACTGGGAAATGCCAATTCATTTTGAAGAAATGAACCAGAAAAATGTTATATGCAAACTTATTTCCTTCATCTCATTCTCTAAAGTGATGGACTCACTTAAATTTAAATTGTGTGTTCAGAGCATTCCTCATTTTCAGAAGATTTCTGGGAAGGAAGAGGATAAACACCCACCAGCCATCAGTCCCATGTGTAACAGTCTGTGAGCTGCACCCAGTCATGAGCAACGGAGATGCTGAGGGAACTGAGTTCTTACTTGGAGAGAAGAGGGCAAGGAATATAAAGGGTGGAGTGAAGAAACTCTGGCTTTCAGTTTACACACCATACTCAATTCATTGCTTCCCATTGCATGGGAATTCAAATTGTGTAAGTAAAAGATAATGTGATCAGCAGAGTGCAATTTAGGCTCTACAAAAAATGACTGTCAGCTTTGCAAGGACATTTTTGTGCAATATTTGGAGTAAGCATGTGTTTTAGTAAACATGTGAAGGTTTTATTTTGGTAATTCTTTCGTTAGTGTTGTGGTTCCTGTACATATACAAGCTGCTGCTTGCAGTGTTTTACCCAATAGTGTATGTAGCTACAGTAAAAAAGCTCATTTTTGGCATTTCATTTTCATGTGTGGAAGAAATATTCTTGTTATGAGGTTCTGACAGAATTTGAGAGATTTATCAAAAAGGACTATTTTTAGACTATTTCTATTTCAGAGAACCATGAGAAGTAACCACTCGAAGCTGCATTCAGGGTAGGCCTTTCCAAATCCAAGTCAAGTTTTTCCACTCTAGTGAGACACAGGTCAGAGGAAGTGATGGTGAATTCATTTGCTGATGTTATACAGTTGACTATCATTGTGCTTTTATAAAATTGCATGGCAATATAAAAAGAAAAAGGCATTTTAAAGAACGGAGAAGGCAGAAGTGAGCATATGGAGTAGCAAGGTAGGTATCTGTTGGGGAGTGGAACAACAAAAAATTAGGCTCTGTCACATAGTTTTCCTTAGGTGCTTATAAAAAGTGCTGTTGTTGTTTGGGATCAGGGAAAATCTCACTGAGCTGATGAGTCTCACCACTACTGTTCATTCAGAATATCTGTGAAGAGCAATTAAACTCCTGAACCGCTGGCATCTCCACACAGACCAAAAAGTGTATGAAAGGCATACACAGAATAAAAATGTTTTCCAGGTATCCAATAAACAGTTAGTGATAAGTGTATTTGATTTCAGCTGTGTGTAAGGGAGAAAATACTACTGAATGGCATGGAATTACAGTGAAAAGTTGGAAATAGTCAGGGAAGAAACCGAGGGGGAACTTATAAGTGAAATTACTGGATGAATGTAGGGCTGGGACTGTGAAGAATAGGTGTGTTCGGGTCTTTTGATGTTAGTAGTCAGAAAAGGAAGTATTTCATCATGTTTTTCCTGTATAAGCAGGCAGAATTGTTTTAAAACCACATATAGTCTGCGTCAACTTCTAATGCAAGTGGCCTGCAAAGACTCAAATTTAGCCTAGTGCTCGCTGTCACAAGCAAGACAAAGTAAATGACAACCTGTAGTGCATCTGGATACCGGGGGTTATTTCGGAACCAGAGAGATTAGGAGTCTTACCCTACTTGATTATTCTCACTTGCTTGTTCCTGCTACGCTATTATGTTCCTGAGGTCTTGACTTCCCTTCCCTGCAGGTTGGTCACAGCTGGGCCGAGAAAGCTGTGCAGACTTGGGTCAGTTCCTGCTGTGCTGCTGCTGGCAGCGCTGACCACCTACAGGTGTCAGTGGTTGAGGTCCCTGGCCGTTCCCTGGCATTCATCTCTACACATGTCTCTGTTCTTTGGGATCTTCTGCAACTTCCAGGATATTTTCTGAAGCTGCCATCTTCTTTCCAGATCTTCTCCCCTGTTTCTCCCAAGATAGCATCTTCTTTTCATGGATTCTTATTTTTGGCATGGAACCCCAAGTCCCTGGTTTTCTGTATCTAAATAGTCTGTATGCAGACACACAGCACATGATCAGCCTTGTAATTGGGAGTAATGTCTCCTATCTCTTTATTAGTCAGAGTTCACAGGACATGCCACTTCTGTTTAGTCCAAATGTTACCAAAATTGACAACCAGCCCATATCAGTTGCAGCTAGAGTGGGCTTCTGCTTGAGAGTTCAGGATTTCCATTTTGGACATTCAAAGATGTACACACACCCCCCCTTAGTTGTTTGCTGTCTTCACGCTTTAAGCTACTTTCTGCAGTTGGAGTGTCAAGCAGTTCTGTATGTCTTGGCTTCTGATGGTGTCTGTGTGGAAGAGAGTTGTCTTGTGCCTCAAAATCAGTTGTAGATCTTCCACCAGGAGTAAGTTTTTCAGCAGAGGCTCATCCTGGGATAATCCTTTGAACTCCTTCCATCCTGGAGTGCTTGCCTGTTCTGTGATGGTGGTGAGCAGCTGTCTCTCACAGTCAATTCTACTGATTTTACTGGAGCTGCTTAAAAAAATTTCTGTTTGTAGGGATTGCAATCTCAAGTCCATAGAATTTGCTGTGGTTTCAACCATAAGTCCTGGAATACATCAGTTTGTCATTGAAATACTCTTAAGGATCTTGGTAGTCTTGTTTAGAGAAAGGAAAATCCTCCCCATGAGTCAGCCGAACGGGATAGATATGGTGTGTGGGAATTTCACAAGAGAATACTCTTCCCAGAAAACTCAACTGCTGTATTCCAGGCAGCCTGGTTTTCCCTGTGGATCTAGGAGTTTAAACTGTTGCAGAAATGTTCTTGTCCACAATGCTGATGAGGTGCCTATGTAGCAAATGTATTTATCATTAAAGGTTTAATTCCTTTTCTTTCCCATTCTACTAAAAGTAGAAGGATATGGCTTTTGTTCTAAGACAGGAGTGTCAAACTCATTTTCACCGGGGGCCACATCAGTCTTGCAGTTGCCTTCAAAGGGCTGAATGTAATTTTAGGACTGTATAAGTCTAACTACTCCTACGTTTGTACAGTCCTAAAATTACATTTGGCCCCCAGTGAAAATGAGTTTAACACCGCTGTTCTAAGGCTTTCAAACCTCGTGTAATATACACTGTGTGAGAGAGATGCACGCTGAACGGGGAGATAATAGAGGCAAGAAGGGCTTTTGTTAGTCACATGGGTGCGAGTATTTGGAGAGATATTTTTGTGTTCTACCTCTGACATAACACATGGGAAGTGTGGCATTGATGTGGTTAGTGGCACAACAGGAGTTTCCTCTACGTGACGTGTCCATACAGCACCCACAGGGCTTGTTCACATTGGGACCTCGTGTGCTGTGGATACAGAATTTCAGATTTCTGAGGGCAGAAATGGGCTGTAGACCTGTGTAGAAAAGATTTACTAAATATAGTGTGTGTATGTTAACAACTGTAGAAATGTAGCATCAGCTGCTCTCATCTGTTGTGTCAGGGCTTCTTCCGAGGTTGGGTGTTTTGTAAGCGATTAAACTGTGAAAACTCATTTCTAAACTGACAAACTTGGATTGAGCAGAGCAAATAAGTTCAGGATAACCTTTTGGATACTCATTAAGGGGATCCTGGGCTTTTTCTCAAGTAGGCTGTAAGCAGATATGTGCAAGTTTATCAGCTCAAATGGGCAATACAGTGCGTTTGCCATTACTTTGTACACCAAAATCACTTTAGATACTGGTTAAGAGAGATGACAAGAGGGGTTGTGCGAGAGAAAGAAATGTTGAGAGGGGCAAAGAGAAACAAGAGCTGTGGAGGACATTGCCTGAGTTAAATTATGCTCATTAATTCAATTTGAGGCAGGAATGTGTGTAAATAAACCCTGGCAGCTGCAGCAGCTCTCATTTCTGCAGGGCTTTGGCAGGAATGCAGGGGCCAATGGACATGAAATCCTGGCGCTCTTTTGAGAAATTGCAGGCAGACAGCTCTGCAGCCGGGAGAAAGAACAATCCAAGATTTACTGAAAAGACGTAATCACTTTAAGCAGACTTGAAGAGTGTGGAGTTTCAGACATGCAGATTTGGAGGTAAAATTAGTGCAGACAAAAACTAAGTCATTGAAAAACCACGGGGATTACCTGTTTCTCTTGAGTTAATGGCATTATTCACGTTCCAAGTGTCTAGCCTCAGAATGGAGCATGAGAATTGTGGCTGTACTATTCAGTGTCTTCAGAGTACCGAGGGTCTGGGTTTTCACAAGCAATTGTCCATAGGTGGTGTAGCTGTTTGTGCTGCGTATGGGAAGTCGGATATACCAGCCACGTGAAGTAGATTAGTTTGTGTCCTGAGGAGTTTAGTCTTTGGTCCTTCTCTTGATAGTGAATCCCTGCGAGTGCCTGTGGGAGCATTCCCATCACTTGATGTGGTCCTAGAATTTGCGTCCCCCCTCCTGCCCCTCCAGCATTCAGAGGACGGAGATGTCAGTGGGTGCTGCAGAGCTCAGAGTGGGAGAGGGGCAGTTCTGCAACAGTTAGCAAGTGTCAGATGGATTTTCAGATCAGTGGATTTTTCAGTCGTGTTTTTTGCAGTAATAGCAGTTGCTCTTTGTCTGAAACTGATTTGAATTGGAGCTTGTTATATTGATGTTGTATTAAAAATGAACAAACAAACCCACACACACACAAACTGAACAATTCCTGACCAAAGAAGAATCCTTGGTTTTGCTGCCTTTAATCTACAATTTTAAATAACAATATCACTGAGAGCTAAAGCAGTTTGAATTCTAAAGGCATTTTGATAACAGTATTTGAGGTAATGATTATATTTTACCAAACACTTGAAATCTGGTAGTTACTGATATAAGGGAAAGCAATATTTTTTTCCTCAAATGAAAACCAGCTTTACCCTAGGTCTTGTTTTAATTTCAACTCACTTGTCATTAAATATTTGCATATCTGAAAATTTCTTATAAGTGTGTTGGCAAGGGAACCTGTTTGAAAACGAGGTCTAGTAAGGTCAAAGCTATAGAGCAAAAGCTGCAATGGAAGAACTTGACATTAATAGTAATAAAAATGTTTAGTATTTGGATGTTCACTGGGTTTTAGAGTGCCTTCTTTGCTTTGCATGTTAGTTAAATTAATGCATACAAAAGTGCATATGTATTTCATTTTAACTTTTTAACTGTAACAAAATTTTTCAATAGCACTTCCTAATTTCAAAGTAGGTTTCCTAAATAACCTTTTGAAATATGTGTATACTCTGACTTTACCACTGTCTTTTTCTGTTGGATGCAGTACAGGCACATGTATATGGCTGATGATAAACCAGGGGACACTCAGGGAGTCTCACAAACAAGCAGGTTAATTGTTCAGATTATGAACTGTCTGCTATTTTGTGCAGTAGCTGTGTCTCAGCAGAACCAGAGCTGCATCAAATACATTGACTGACACGTCTGAAGTTTTTCATATTGTTCTGCAAGAGAATGCGTGAACAAACCAGAGATGTTGTGCCATTGAATTTTCAGTACTGATGGATGTTTGGAAATGTAGATCACAAAAATGGGGAACTGGGAAAAGGCAGCCCAGTAGTCAAGCAAGGACAGACCAAACCATACGTAACACTGGCGTTAGTTTTGTTGAAAGTGGCATACAAATAAGTGTGCAGAAGTTTACTGGTCCTTTAGATAGTTTAATTACAAGCTTGTTGTACATCTTTTAGTATTGAAAGTATCTGCCTGAGTAGTGATGGTCAAAACTCTGGGCAGATTGCTGAGAGACCTAGTACACTGTTTTTTACTCCCTTTTTCTTAAGCTATTGTTTATATCCAGTGTTAGTTTTGCCCCTTTCAGCCCAGCTCACCCTTGACACTACCAGCTTCAAACATCATCTAATGTGAGATTTAGCAATAGAAGAGCAGCAAGATCTGCTCACACCTGCTGTCTTTCAATAGCTGCCTCTGGGTCAGTAGCCTCTGGCTGGCTTTGCTGTTCTTGGGAAACTTGAATTTTAATCATTTGCTCCTGTCAAGAACAGCATAAGGGATGTTCTTTCCTCAGTCTCAGTACAGTGAGCCTGAACACAAGTGTGCAAGTCCCCTGGAAGTCTCTACTTGCTGTTTGCTTTGGGTGGAGTAAAATGAGTTGTGATTTGTATTCTGCCTCGCGTGAGCTTCCCTGGTGATATACAGAGAGGCATTCAGAATTTAAAACCTCCACACAGCACACTCTCGCTGGCCTGGTTGCTTCCCTCCAGCTTCTGTACCCATCGCTGCCCAGACACGTGCAGCCAGCACCCTGGTGTACGTCCCTGCATAGGTGCTCTTGGGTGCTGCTGCTTTCATTCCAGCACACAGCGGCTGCTGCTCACTCTGCCTGCTTTGTGTGTGCGCTCAGAGGCACACAGTGCTTCAGAACATCATTTCTGTCAATGCACATGTATCTTTTTGTAGAAAAGATTTTCTGTTTATTTCTCACATGTCTTGGATTTATGCTGTTTCCTCCCTGGCTGCTCAGACCCAGCTCAGGAGCAGCTTTTGCACCTTCAGGTTTGACTCCTTGTCTCCTCAGCTGGCTCCTTGCAGGGCCCCTGCGCCATGCGGGGCCAGTAGCCACTGTCCTACTTGCCCTGGGTCTGGCAGCTGTTCAATTATCCACCTCCAGGAAGGTCCCATCCAATGGAAGCTGCTCCCTTGCCCCAGCCTGGGTAGTGCATGTTCCAGTGGGGCTCAAAAGACCAAAAAGGACTTTGGGGAAAAAAATTTGTGAGTGGTCACAGCGGGTTATTGAAAGGGTTTTTGCAAAGTACCCTCAATTAGTGTTGCCATGGCTAAAGACTTACTGGAGCCCAGGTACAGTTTTGAGTGCCAGTGCTGCAGGGAAGGCCCTGAAGAGTCATTTCAGCCAGTTCTTTGCTGTATATTTGATTCCTTCCATTTTCCTTTTTCTTCTGAAGGGAATCAACTAGAACAGGAGTCACAGCGTCACTGAAAGGGAATTTATTACAGTAGAATACATTACTGAGTTAGAGCCCTTTTTCCCTGCTTAGCTACTGCTGGCCATTTCTGTAATCTGTTAAACGCTTTGGAAAGTTTTAAACATCTGTTTCAGAACTTAGCTATGAAGCATAAAAAGCAGCTAGTGCTGTCTTAAGCTGAAAAATCAATTTGATAGTCCAAAATGTGGGTGCATTGCTGTGCTGTGGCCATCACAGTGACTTGCAGAGCCTTTCTGTGCCACACCTGCACTCTGCTGTTACGATTTAGCATTCCAGAGCCTGTCGAGCCTCCTATAATTTGCCTCTATGTGGGATTTTTATTTATTAAATCAGACATCCAAATAACTTTGTGAATTTTTTTCCAAAATATGGAACTTACTCCTTCCAATCTATACTAGCCTGCATCTCACATTAAGTGATCTAAAAAAAGAAAAAAACAACCCCACACCTTGAACCGGTGATGGGTTTGAAATCTGTCATAAGGTCATAAAGAAAGAAGCTGAAGTTTACAGCAATGATGAAGAGATTCCCAGATTCTTATCTCAGGCATGGGCCAATATATGCTTTCTACTGCACTGTGTTATCAGACATGCTATTTAAAACACTTGATAGGGATGTCTTTAATGAAATTAATTCCACTAAGAATAGTTTTAAGGTCTGCCAGGGAAGGTACATTCTGTTATTCTTGGAGCCTGAGGCTGGAAGGCTGAGAGGATGAGAATGTTACTGTGTTAAAGTAATTATTGCTGTGATTTTATAGTCTAATAGGTTGTGACCTTTCTCTGCCTCTCACTGGAAAGCTGGGGATTTCCCCCTCTGTGGTAATCTAAATCTCCTACTGTTGAATATCTTATATTGAAAAGATCCCGAATGGCCATCAGCTTTCCTGTGGGATCTTGCTGTGGGCTTGAGCGATGTCCCTGTAAGGCTTGGCTATGTTTAAATGTGACTTTAATTCTGCTGCTGTATGTGTGCTTTACAATATGACTGCTACTATAATTGCATATTTGCCTTCAAACAATAGCTTGCAGTGCTGTGTAATTTCTTTCATGACTTGGATACATGTGTCATGTTTGATAGTGCTGCTTAGCGTGCTCTGTGCAAGATGATACAGTCTCTGAAATCTTTTATGAGGAAAAAGCCACAGTAACTATTCATACACACCAAATATGCCAAACTGGATAGTAGAATATAGGATAATCATGGAAATGTGGTAATTTTAAGCCCGTCTAAATTAGCTTTCTAGCCCACTGCATCATCCCCTGAAATCAAAGAAATGATGCAGTACAGAGCTGCCATCTAAATTATTAAAATGTGTTCCTTGGAGAAGAGATATGTTCATATATGTCTAACTCAATAAAGATTTATTGGATTTTCTGATAGTGGGAACTGAGTAAATAGACAAGAAGCAGGAAGTGGGTAGAAATTACAAGGGGCTACATACCAATGATCAGGTGGTTAAAAAGAAAGCCTTGTGATGAATAACATTTCTGTTTAAGAAATATGTATGAAACATTTTAATGATAGTATTGAAATACTGTACTTCAGCTGTATAATACTCTTCATGTAGAGGAATTTCGCCGGGGCTAGGTCAAGGTCAGTTTTTTCCCGGCTGTGCCATTTCCCAGCCCTGAACTACTACTTCAATTCCCAGTTATTTTGCCATACTTTATCTACCCCTTTGTCCGTGCTGATTTCCATATATTCCCTTGCACTTTATGCAAGATCTTTAGAAGAAGGAGAAGTCAAGATCTCATGTAGTTGCTCTGTTTTTCTTTTCTCTCATCAGCAGCATTTTTCTCTTTTGCTTTTTCCTGCAGACCTGCCCACGCCCCCAAAACACATTGTATGCTGTGTCTCAAGCTCTTGCATCCTTTCACCTTCTTTTATTCAATAAACTACTGGTTTCCTCTGGTATCTAGCGAATCACACTGATTTTCCTATGTGACTCCCAAATACTCGCCCACATCCTTTTTCCCTGTTTCTTTGGTCGCTGTGATGTTGGTAACACTTTATGCAATTTCCACTTTTCTTCAACCAGGATTATCTTCAGTCCAGATCCACCATCTCCTTATCACATACTGGCACCTTCTTAATGAATTCTTTAGCCACTGACTTTTTTGTAGCTGTTTCTTCACAATGCTGGTATCATCTTCCTTGTAGAAGCCATCTCTTGTCCCAGCCTGTCATGTTAGTGTCTTGGCATCTCAGTTCATATGGGAAAGAAACTTGATCATACACAGCAAGTTGTAGTTACCTCTTAATTATACAAGACATGGCTGAGAGAAAGTGAAGTAGGTCCTGACCAAGGTGTGCCAGCAGGATTGTAGTAGACCAGAAGTGTTGTAACAACTATTGACTTTGAGTCTTTTTAAGCAGTGGTGGCAGATTGTTCTGTGTGGAAAGCACATGGCAGATACTATTGCTATACAGGGAACTAGTTGTACTGTTAGTTCGTGGTCACAGGTACCCTACAGCATCATGCTAACGTTTTCCAGTTACACAGTCTGATTCAGGAAAAGCAGTGACGTGAATTTCAAAATATTGTTTCTCTGTAATTAATTCCATAAAATACATGCTAGGCAGTTCTTAATGCAAATTCATGGTTGACAAGTACTTATAAATAGGGTTCAAAATAGTAAAATGTCACAGTTGGACGTCTGATAGTCTTCTCCCATATTTTGGTCTAAAGATGTGTCTGTAAAACTTTGTCAAGGGGAGCAGTACATCAAAAGGGTTAAGAATCCATAGAAGAGATTAAGGATCAAATGGCTCCACAGAGGAAGAGGGAACTCAAGACTGAATAATGCTGTGAGATTTCTTGGAACAGAGCACTGCCAGCTGCTGTTATAATCCCATCACTCTCCACAGGCACACTGCGAGTCTGGGACAGTCATGTCTCCGCGTTCAGTGTTAAATGAGCTACTTTTGAAGCTGGCATGCAGGGTTATGTCATCCTCTTGATGAAGTGGCCTGTGGTGTGCATCCTCACACATCTGTAACCAGTTAGGAATGCCCCTAAAGTTTTCCAAACAGTTACAAACCACAGGATGAACAAGAGCAGAAGGAGGATAGGGGGGCAGGAGCACTGTGGATTCCATGATGAATAAGCTTCCAGTTCAGAAGACAGTAAGTAACTTTGGAGAAGAGACTTCTGCACTGACTAAGCACTTTGCTTTTTTTTTTTTTTTTTTGAAGCTAATCTCTTTAATACCGTGTCACTGGATCTCCCTTTGCACGGCTTGTACTGAGCAGACATCTGGACTTACACCTCTTACAGACAGCATGTGAACTGAGCACAATAGTGGTGAAGCAGAATATGACATTCACAGAGTTGTCTTCTCAGAGTTATACTGGGCTGAGCTGAGAGATCTGGGCAGTAACAGAAGTAGATGAGTGTGTACACCTGAAATGTTTACATCTTCTTGTTGAAAATTACTTCTCCCTGACTTGATTTGTCCTTTCTCTATCCCTTATCTTTCCTCAGTCCATCCCAGTTACTGTCTGCATCTCTTGATGCCTGCATTCCATGCTTGGAAGAGATCAGGAAGCAGGTTGCCATTTCCCATCACACTTGAATTACAGTAGCTGATCTAAGAAGTACAAGACAGAGACCAGCCAGTTATTCACACTTGCAGTGACCCCGAACTTCCCTGAGGATTGCGGTCCACCTCTTAGTACAGTGAAGTGTAATGTGGAAATCACTAGTGCTGAGTAAAAATTTAAGAACAAGTTTCTACTGTAAGGCAGGACCTAATAGTTTTGCTGGAACTGCTCCAGTGTATGTTATAGATCAGGCTGTGTAACACGGACTAGATCAATACAGATTTTAAAAGAAGAGTCAATAACTGATTGTTTTCTTGATGTTGAGTTCTTTATTTCTGGTGTGGCACTAAAGGTCTGTGTCAGGAACTGCTAGAAAGTTGAGGGGCCTTCCACAGAGCTATGAAGTGGGATCTGGCACTCACACCATCCACCTCTCCTGTGAAACCATAATCCCTGCCTCTGAGTTGCCAGCCTCCTCCTGCAGTGCTTCCTGCCCTGACAAAGAGTCCCCTTCCATTTCCAGTACAGGTATGAAAGCAACTTGCTGGTCTGACTGGAACCGTGCTGGGTCTCTGCACGCGTGGGCTGAACTCTGCCACCGTCATGTGTGCCAGAATTTCTGTCATTCTGCCTCGCAGTCAATGAAGAGGAAGGACATAGTCTGGCACCCGGCTGCCCTTGTCTGCTCTAAATAGCTTCCCACACCTATTATTTTTAAAATAGAAGAATGGAAGGGATTAATTTTAAAAGGGGATTCAGGGCATGGTTCCCTGAGGAAAAATAGGGTTTTAACTCAGACTTGCAAACATATCTTAGAGTTAACAAGCGTTTTTGTATGCCCTTGTGTCTGTTGCTAAAAGCTTTGCTCTTTCTATGCTAATTATCTCCTTCCTTGATTGCTGAAACTCCTCTGTTTTGATATCCCTAATTCCCAAATCATACTTTCAATCTTTCCAAGCTTCAACAGCTAAAATTCTCTTTCTAGCCAATTAATCAGACCCTGCATCATCTCAAATTCCTCCTCAGGCTCCTCATGCGCTATTTCTAGTGTTGCCAACTCTTGCTAATTTATTGCAAGCAACAGGATCCTGGCCTTTGCTCAAGAAGCTGTAGGAACAGGAGAAAATTTGCTGTATATACCTTCTGCTTTTGTACGCTTTGGAAATCGAGTGAATCTCCACCTGGTGTACTATAGCATGGGAGAAATAGCTTTATTTTTCGGGCAAGGATCCTATATCGTTACAGGTGTTAGTGACACTAAATGTAACTTTCTCAGCCTTTTCTCTAATTTGGTGTTGCTTTGGGCGGATAAGCCATTTAACACATGAGAAAATGAAGATTGTGAAAGTGGCTTCAAGTCATGCTAGGAATAAGACCTGTTTGTATATACAGAGAAAAAAAAAGTTTTTCTTTGCCATACAGGCTAATGAAGAAATAGCCTGTACTGTAGATTTAGTTAACCCCCGCTGCTGTCATAATGCTTTGCATTCACCCAACACGTAAGATCGTTTAAAATGAGTGCTGGTGTCTCATTGCCAGTATAGAAGCCCACATTCACCTCTCTAACATCACACATCAAGTGCTATTGTGTTGTGTTTCACTCCTTGCTAATGTTAGTACAGAACACACTGCTGGTGCACCCTGAGTCGATCAGTGCCGATATACCTGACATGTGAGATGAAGGAACTGAAACCGTGGAGGAAGGTACTTCATGTTTACTGACATACTGATTTAGCAACATAGATGAAACTGCTCCCACCTTCTGTGGCAGGCCCGTTACTGTGCTAAGGCCTGTTTCCAGTTTCTTAAGCTTCCTTTTGTGTTGCAGGACACTGACAGTTCTTCAAAGCATAGGATCTTTGGTGTTAACCTTCTGGCACTCTGGAGTCCTGTCTTTGGTTAGGTCTTCTACGCAGTTCTGCAGCAGAGTGCGGCAGGTTGCTCTATGTGATAAATTTTGTTATTGTTGTTTGTGCTTTACCAGGAGACAGTCTGAAATGAGAACACAGATTGTATTTTACACACATTTGTATTTTATTTGCCTTTGAACTAACTCATTATTTTAACTGACCTTTCAGTATTGCTACCCTTTTATTTCTTGCTGCTTGCTGCTGAAGTCGTAAGTATTTCATATTTACTATTTACTTGTGAAGCTGAGTAGTCAGTCCATCCTAGTCCTCCCTAACCTTTCTGGGGCTTTATTTTGTATTAAGAATAATTTTGTAAGAAGCAAAAGAATATGTTGCACAGAATGTAAGTTGTAGGCAGAATCTACCACTACTTCTTTCAAGATGGTTGTAATAAACAGTTGAACATTTGGTGGCCCCTGCCTGGCTGAGAGAACTGTGGTGGCTGTGTGTGCCCATCTATATAAGATGGCTTTCTGCGTTGTTTTGTGGAAGCTTGTCTTTGCCAAATGCTGCACTAAAGATTTGTTGGACAGGGAGGCGTCAAAGCTGATTGTGATGCTCCGTTCCTGCTGTATTCGAGGGAGTTGAGACTTCTTGAATCGTCCAGAAATGTCCAATTACATTGCTGATTTATTTTTTTTAAATCACCCTAGATTTCTTCAGCTTTCCAGTTGAAACACTTTTTAATAAAATGCAGCTATGCATGTGGACTTTTATCTATGCTCCTAGAGTGTGTATTAGTGTATGCGAACATCAGGTAAGCTCCTTTTGCTGCTCAGTCATTTTAGTTTTGTCTTGACCCCAAATAATATTTCACGTTCCTCAACCTTTGATCTCTTCTGAATGGTTTGTTTTTTCCCTTGGTCTGTTTTCATGATCAGATATTCAGTGTAAATTTGCACAAGGCAGTTGAAAAGCTGACTGTAACTGAAATAACGTTGAATTATGGACAATTTTAGTTCAGAAAGAAGTACCTTTGAGTGTCAATAGCAGTCAGCTTTTGTGAAATCAGACCAGGTGATTTCTGACTTTCTATTTGCAATAAAAAGCTAGTGCATGTTCTCACCATGTTGCCAATTCTTAAACGTTTTTATGACGAATACTCTGTGCTACAAAAATTTTATTTTCAAATGGGTATTCTGGGTATTAGAGGAAAATGGAAGCCAAGGTTTATGCTGTAGTACGCAGTATGCATCAGGTGTGTTAAAGTAGTCATGTCCTGAAGCAGTCTGTTTATGGAATGGAACTCCTCTTCCTGGTTTTTAAATTATATTTTTATACATTTTTCTTGAATTTACCTTGTAGAACATTATGCCTCATCTTGAGTGAGCAGATAATGGAGCTGGGAGAATGCAAGAAGCTTTCTCTGGGCCCAAATCGTATTTCACACAGAGCTACAGAAGCTCCCAGCAGCACTGGTTGTGTAAAGGCACAGTCAGAGCAGGAGGAGAAACACCCAGGGCAGCTTTTGGCTGAAGGTAGTGAGGCAGTAGACGGTTCATATGCAAAGGTCACTGGAGCAATTCAGATGAACAGGAGCTTTAGCAGAGGCCAAATGAGAGTCAGCTATTGGCTGCAATATAATTTGTTGTGATCAAACCCCCAGTTTGTACCAGGGTCACTCTCCTGTGAGTTATTTGTCCAACATGTGAATCTACCCTGCAACTTTTCCCTTTTCAAGGTATTTGGAACACCTCTTCTCGCTCCACCTTAGTTCTGAGAAATTTGAATGAACTTAAACTAATACTGAGATGGGATTTTCTGCCAGGTTTCTTTGAATTCAGCCAGTTTATTCCAAATGTTAGGAAGACTTAGAACAAGGCATGATGACCTAATCCTTATTCTTTACACAGAGGCTAAAAGGTACTTCTTTTACTTGTTTAGCACGAAACTCTGCTCTTACGATTTGGAGCTATGATGATAGAGCAGTTTGAGTTGCTTTTTTATACCAGGATGGTGTGATTTATGGTGAGGAGTCTGCCAGCAGAACAGAACTGCAACCCTGAAAATGAATCATCTTTCATCCCCTGCTAGGAAATACTGCTGACCTCAGCATGCCTTGGTGTTACTGTTTTAGTCATCTTTTTAGGACCAGGGTTTGAAAAGGAGATAAATACCTCAGTTTTGCACATCCCAGATCCTTTTATTGATACTTCTGATGGGTTCAAAAGCACAATTGCATTGAATGTATGCGCTTTGAGGGGTCCTTGGCCTGTTGTGTCCTGGTTCTCCTCTCAGTCTTCATACTGTGTACAGATGAAAATGTTGGTGGGAAGCTGAGGCAAGCTAAGAGCCCTCCCAAGCAGGACAGTCACTGTTTGAGCTCATGCTTGCAGCTGACTCCTGGGAGGTGCATGAAATCTGTGAGTTCCAGCACAGTCTAGAGGGGGAAGGTTAAAGGCAGGTCAGTAGCCTGTGGTGCACAGGAGAGCAAGCAAGTCATCAAATTTAACAAACCTACGTGGACTGCTGAGCCTGTTCTTCCTGTACAGCTTAGGCATAGACATCACCTCTAAATAGGGGTTGCTTTTGAAGGTCACAGGGTGTCTTTAAGAGTGACACTGTATTTTCATAGTTTGACACAGTAATTCTGCCCTTTCATACGTTTCACTTAGTTCAGTTTCTCCTCAAGAAGAGATGTTCACTCCTCTGTTTCAGAGTAGGGTAGCAGAATTTAGGTATTGAATCTGCTAATAGTGCCCCGAGTTGGGGCAGCGCTCCTTTCTCAACAGCTGTAGCAGTAGGACAGTACGAAGAGGAGCATCTGCCTCTTGCAACCAGATCTCAGGGACACTTCACAATCACAGTAAGCAGGATCTTACTCCAGTAGCAACAGGATCAATTTGCTTGAATAAAATCCCTTCTGTACACCCCTCTGTGCAGAGAAATATGTCTTTTAGTTAATGACTCTATTTATCTCAATCTTGAATCCTGTCTTGCTATTTGATTTTTTATGTAAGGTTTTTGACAATTGTTAGATGTAGTGATATAACAGCACTGTTTCTTCAAGAGGCTTTGCTGTAGTTGTCCTTTTTGAGCTATATTTAACTATAAGGTAGTCTGTTAATTTTGAAGTTTATTCTGGACAAAGCATCTTATGCTTAGTTTCACCATTCTTTGAAAAACCTGGGAATACTTTCAGATGTACATAAAAAGTGATAACGTTTGTGCTTCGAAAATGAAAACTCTGAGGGCCTTATTTCTGCCTGATGTTTCTGCAGGCAAGATGTAATTAATCTGAAGATTCTTGTTTAAAAAAAAAATCCTCTGTATAAATGCAAAGAACTGAACATGAAAAGCTTTAGCTGGCTTATTGTGAAAGGACACAGACCTACCGAGTGCAAAGTTGGTAACCCTTTCAGCTCTGTACTGTCTGCTCTATTTAACTTCCTACAGATTCCATATCATCTGGTTGACATCTTGCCCTGGAAGAGGAGGGGATAGAATAAACTCAGAGGTGGGATGAGGAGAGCAGGCGATAGCCAAGTGTCTCTGCCATCACAAGTCAGCTTCTGTGCAAAAAGCTTCCTAACTCTCCCTCAAGATGTCTTTAAATAAAAGTGATTTCGGGTTTGTTTCTGTTTAGTTGTTTGGTTTTTTTTTTTTAACCTGAGAAATTATCAAGTCTAATACAATTGAATTACAGTGAACTTTGGTACAGGGACTCCTCTTCCAAATAGTTTGCACATTGTGTGGTGACAGTTGCGATTTGTAACAAGCCTTCAGTTATTCACAAGGCCCTTCAACTGATGTGCTTTCTAGTTTCGTGTTCCCCATCAGCATAAGGCCCTGGACATGGACCATACAGCTTTTACCTTTCTTTTTCTGGGCTACTGTATTTAGAGTCAGAGCTGAGAAAGGCAATGTATTCCCAGTGCCTGATGAACTTGATCCTGGAGGCTGCTTGTGACTGAGGAATTCTGACCCTTTGTGCTGGGCTGAGCCGTTCCTCAGTTTGTGTGGTGGTGGGTGGGCGCACCCATCACCTGGGGGTCACTGTGTGCTGGGTGTGATGCTGCCTCACCTCCATTTATTGACATTGTCACTGTTAACCTTGGTCTTCTGCTTCAGAGAGACATGGGCACAGTTGTGTAGGCCTTCTGCAGCAGGGCTAATTGTAGCCATAAATGTTTTTAGACTGAGAGAAACATCTCTAATATTGAAAGAAATCTGTCAAAAATTTGGATGGGTTCTCTTACAATATAGTATTTTTAGTTTGCTGTTCATAGCAAAGAGGAAAATGTCTCTTCTCTGTTTTACTATGCACCTGGAGCATCTGTCATAGTTTCTGGGTTGAGTTAACAGGTAAAACATCAGGAAAAACAAGTAAGAGTTAACAGGTAAAACCTCAGGGAAAACAGGAAAGAGTTAACAATTAAAACCTCAGGAAACAACTTCTTCAACATTTCCAGAAGTAAAAGAAATAATTATTGGGATGCCAAGGAAAATAACTTCTATTCCCATGAAAAATAAGAGTTTCTAATAGAAATAATTGAGTCCCATGGCAAATCTGAATTATTCAATCAGGTTTGGTTAATTTGATCTTTAAAACCATTTCCCTTTCTATTTGCCAACTGTCATATACAGAAATGCTGATGATTTTAAAGGAAAATGAGTAAGACCCTAACTCAGGACAAATGGAGCAAAAAGGGCTGAAGAACTAAATTTAACACTGTAATGTTTGTGCATTTGAAATTTCTTTGAATAGCTTATTTGTGGTTTTGCTATTGTTTGTCAGAAGAAAAAATGTTAGAAAATCAGAAATTTGGAAAAATAAGCACATAATACATCTTGATAATATTACATTTTTCCATTTTATGAAGAAAATAATACTGTAGAAACTGGAACTGTGAATTCATGATACTTTTAAAATGATAAGGTTTCATAAAGGAGCTTACTGGTTAAACCACAGAGTCATAGTCTGAGGAGCAAAATTAGTCTGTTGGCTTGAAAAATGTCTCAAAACAGGTTACGTACAGCGTCTGCAAATGATAATTTCTCTAGCTGGAAATAGGTTACTAGTGGCATACTCCAGGGGACTGATCTTTTTAATAATACATGTATAAATAATTTGTATGAGAATATCAGACGTAAGATCATAGTAACTGTTAGCTGATGATACCAAAGTTAGAGGAAAGGAATAGCAAACACTTCAGAATTTATGCAACCCTATTCAGAGGGATTTGGGATCTTTAAAGTGTCTGAGTCATTCAGTGGAAAATGCACTTTAATGCAAACAGATGTAAAACAATGAGTCTAGTGGCAACCACAAAAAAACAGAGTATATATTAAACAGACCAGTCATGAAGTTCACTGACCAGACACGAAATTGAGGTTTACTTTACAGCTCTGTAGCTGGGAATATAAGCCAGTATAGCTGTGCAGGAGAAAGTAAGAGGGGGGATTAATACTAAGAACAAGAGAGAAAGAGGAAAATGTAGTACAAATCCCAAGAGGAGTGTCGTGATTGTGCACGTTGCTGGATCACAGAAAAGGCTGAGATTGGCTGTGGGGTTCCGTGGCACAGATTCAGTCAGGTGACACCAACAAAACTAAAAAAAAAAAGCCCCTCCAGTTACATATTAGTGAACTCACAAGATTTGTCTCCAGGGCTTTGTTTCAATCGCAATTTCAGTGTGGTGGGGCTGAAAGAACAGCTGGAGGCCAAGTCATCCGTTTTTGATAACAGCGGGGTAGAGCTCTACACAGTTGGGTTTGGGGCGCTTTTGTGGTTTGGGGTGGGGGGGGTTGTTGCGGTGTTTTGTTTTCTCTCTTCCCTGTTTCGAACCTTTTATTTAGCAATTCTGTACCATGAAAACAGGAGACATCTGAAAATGAGAGACTGAAGTGTGTGGATACCAGTGGATGTTTCCTGAAGTTGTTAAGGTTGCTAAAATACAATGAATGTAGGAGAATGCTTAGAAGAGCAATGGAAGCAGCAGAAATACCGAAGGCAATCAAAACTCAATGGTAAGGCCTAAGAGAGATGATTCACACTCAGGTGTGTTGTGGTACAAACAGGAAGGTCCAAAGAGCTGCTCTTCCAACTATAGCACTTGGCCCTGAAGAACTGGAAGCTCAGATAACATCACAAGTGGAAAGGAACAAGCACTGAAAGTGTGAAGAAAATACACAATTGAACAAATCTCTATAAAGGAACCTAGTTCAAGATAGTTTTAATATGGTGTACTTAAGATGGAAGACATCTAAAGGGCATCTAAAATGTGTTTAAGAATACTGAATGAGTGTTCATTGTACTATTTCAGTGGTCTGTGACACGGAAGGGGAAGACACAGTTGACTCAGACATCTTAGAAACAGAGCCATCTGTTTCCAGATGTACCTGAAGCAGGCAGTATCTGTTTGTATGGTAGATGACCAGTATGTATTGTAGCAGTTGATGAAAAAGGGTTTTTAATTCATTCTCCGTTCACTCTGAGATAACCTGCCCCAGAACCAAGACAGGTGTAATGGTTGCTGAGAGGACTCTCCAAGAGGGAGAGGGATTTTTGTGTTGGGATTGTCTCCTTTGCTACAGGTAAGTCATCTTGAGGTGGAGAGTGAAGCCAAACTCTGGAGCAGAACTCAGTATTGTCTGTAGTTTGCACACACAGATTTTTGAGGCACCCAAATTAGGATTGCTTTATCCTCAACCCTGTTGCAGTTACGTTTGCGTGGATGTGTTTTACCTCATATTAGTTCGTTGTTGTCATCTTCCCCTGCTGCGTTTTCCCTTAGGTACTGTTTTTGTTCTGGGACTCCAATTTCATACTCTACCTGCAAGAGTAGGTTTTTCATGAGCTTGGGAGAACAGGGCTGCTAACCCATAGTGTCCCACTAGAGAGCATGTCTGAGGATGTAAACCCTGTGCCAGAACATCAGTAGGGATGGGATTGTGTGCTGCGGAGAATTGTGGCTCATAGGAAGTAAAATGGAACGAAATTTGGCCAACCAAAATCCCAAAGGTAGGTGTGAGAGGTAGGGAATGGGATTTCATCCACACAGCCAAATAACAAGTTGTGGTTTGGTTGAAACACCAGAAAGCTGGTGTTGAGCTTTGGCTGAAGTGAGTATGGTGGGTTTTTTTGCAATTATAACACCGTTTACCTAGGCATGCAAGTATTTAGAGGCAAGTGTTTCCTGCCTGGTTACAGACCTGTTAAATTTCTGCAATACAGAGTGTAGAGAGAGGATTCAATGTAGTAGAGAAACTTTAGCAAGAAGTAGAATCTGCCTTTGGAAGGAAGAGGTCAGTGCAGAGCCTGGCCGGTCTCTGGGTCACCTGAGCAAGCACAGGCAAGAGCAGAGGCTGGGGGGATGTCAGTGGAAAAATACCCCTGATGACACTAGGCTTTGCCCAGTGCTGTGCATCTGTGAAAATGAAACTGTCTTTTCTCTTTTAATAGAAGTGGTTCTTCTGATCTCCCTCCAGAACTGGAACTGATCACAGTTGTATGATGGGTAGACACTAGTCTGATTTATGAACGCAATTCAGTCGCAGGTACAAACTTTGCAGATGCAGGATGCATTTGTGAGTAAGAGCCTTTCCTCTGATCGTTTCGTCTTTATATTCCACATTTGGTCGCAATTGCGTATCCAGTGAAATCAGTGGGAAATCTGCCACTGGCTCTGATGGGAGCTCAGACCCTTGGGTCTTCATGCTTCTGGTTATTTCCACTCTTTTATTTAGGTAATAAGAATTACACAAATGCTTCTCTTAAAAAATATTCTTTCTGGCAGTAATAAAATATATTTCCCTTGAGAGCTATTTTTGCTATATTGCTATTGCTTTCTGATCCTTAATGGCTGAATCCTGGTTGAGCCCCTTGTGAAACTAGTCTACAGGCTTATGGGCTATATAGTCAATCAGAGAATAAGGGAAGCACAGCATAGCCCAAAGACTGTCTTATTGCTTTTACAGAAGTCTGAGCAAAGAGGGGTTAAAAATCCCAATTTCTAAAATGTATGTTTTTAAAAGGGGCGTACAGACATCTTACACTAAATAAGTAGATTGTATAGTTTATTTAATCCTATGCACAGTTAATGGTATGAAAAGGAACAGGCCATAGAGATTTCCACTTTACTGAGCAGAGTATTCTGGACCGTTGTATCGTGTAACTTTACACCTAGAGATGGGAGCAGGGTAGCAGCAAATGCTGTTCCTATCAGGTTGTAGATAAGGGTGTCACTGGAGCCTTTTGCCCCTTTAGGTGTCTTGTAACAGCCTTTCACGACAGCTGTTCCATTTTAAGGATGAGTGCACACAACAAATTCCAGACATCCCGTGGCCGGTGCGGTTGCTGAATGGTGAGTTTAGGCTTCATTTGGTACAGACCTTGAGAGGGCTGAGATGGAGCTGTCAGGGCTTATTGTTCAGTCTACAAGGTCTAAATAAAGAAAACATTCCTAATTCCAGTTGACACTGTTGTATAACCACAGAGAAATAAACATTGAGAGCATATGTTTTCAAACTAGTCATATCCCTGTTGCATTTGTTTTATGTTTCAACTGTGTGCTTGATTACATGAAGATCTTGGTTTAATATCTTTCTAACCTCCAACAGTTAAATAAAGTAATTAGAAAAGCATATTTACCCAGTGACCAGAAGTCAGTGAATATTCATTGTCAAGGATAAATTGACCTGTATGCTTTTCTTCCTAAATTGTTTTCAATCTCTCAATGCCATTTGAGAGCTCTAAGCGTAACTAATGCTACTTTTCTGAAGTATGCTTTTAATAAGTCAGCTTTTGTCTATATTAGTAGTTTGTTTATCACTACGAATAACTGCTAGTGGTATGTTGGCTTTTCATCATTAGTTAAAGCAACTTTTTTTTTTTTTTAATTGAGGGGTAGAGCCCTAACACAAAAAACCTCTTTGGTTTAGATAAAATAATCAAACTCCAAAGAATCAAAGGATAGCCTCAACCTTAAGATTAATTAGAAAATTGGACTGGCACCTACTAGTGCTTTTTCCTGTAACTTCTCACTCTTTGTTATACAGCTGTATTTATTCTTTCAGAAAGTCTTGTATAGATGATGCCTTCACAGCTGTGGGGGCTTTTTTTAAAACAGGGTTTTTTTTTTTTATTTTTTTTTTTTACGACTTACACAAAAGCCATCTAAATGTTCCCCAAGAAAACAAAAAGCTGCAGAAGGAATGTCTGGAATGACTGTCACACATGCTGGTGGAGAAGCAGAGATTAACACTACCAGTGGTATTACATATTGCAGCAAAGTAACACATTCATTTATGATAGAAATATTAATTTTAAGAAAAAATGTAATAGTTGCATGAATATCCCCCTCTTCCTGCACAGCAGAACTGGTCAGAAAATGGCATCTGTGACTTTGTCCAGGATGGTTCATGTGTGGATGGATTTTGGTGTTTTCCAGGGAGTTGCACCCCTGTCTCAATCACTCTCCAGCCATAAATCTTCACAGTGCATGCAGCTACTTTAGAAGTGAGTCCAAAATGTGTTGCTGTATGACCAAATGGTAGCATAGCTCTCCCAAGAGAAAGAACACATTGTTTTTGCTCTTTTAAATAGACCTGAAAGTGTAGTTGTAGTTAGCTCAGCTATTGAATTACTTTCTCAAGTGTGTTAGAAAATATACTTGATGGTGGGGTATATAGAGAGTGTGTGTAGTCCAGTCATTGGAGCCAGACGGGGCTATTTCCAGATCTCTGTACCAATGTGTGCTTTAATGCAAAGAGTTATAATCGTTTTATATAGCAAATACTCTCTGTACAGTACTAAGGGAAACTGGACATGGTTTGTCAGTACAAGAAGATACTTGTGTGCATCCATAAGACTGCAAAGCTGCAAAGAAATAGTACATGTTAAGGTTAACTGCACATACATATAATAGTGTCAACCATTGTATCTGAAGCTCTCCCGAGAGATAATAAGCAAACATGCTGTAGACGAATGGTCTAATTTTTTTCTGTTCCCCTGTGAGGCAGTCTAGGGTTATAAACGTCCTGATGATTTATTTCCTTCTCCCTCTTTATTCTCGTGCTGTTCCTTATGCTTTCTTATCCTTCTTGTGTAGTTGTCTTCCTCACCCCCTTCTTCTCCATATTGAAAAAGGACTTCGGTCTAAAGTTATGTTCGTTTTGTTTTGGAAACCAATAGTTCTTGATTTATTTCCAACCACCCCATCCTACACCCGTTTCATCTTTTGTTTTATGATGGGAAAGAGTGTTTCTTCCTTTACACATTTAAGCTTTGTTTTGTGGTAGAAGAGTTCTTTTCATTTGTAGGAGTTTTGTTCCTGGTATTGGTGGTTTGTTTTAGGAGCAACCTAAGGCAAGTCTTACTCTGATCATTAGATCATGCTCTGATCCTTAAGTATCAATAGATTTAGGTGGACTGTACATAAAAATCATCACCTATAGCATTGTTGTTCCCCAAACTAACTAGGTTGTACTCTGTAGAATACGTACAGCTTTTTCCTTAGGTGATTCCCTGAGAGGTAATGGACCTGCGCAGTTAGTCAGATGAGATACTGGAGTTCCCTTTCCAAGGTTAAGGTCTTTCCCACTGCACTGCAGCAAGTCCTGCAAACTGTAGGTGGTCGCTGTTCTGTCTTTCAGAATTTCTAACATCTCTTGTTCCGTGTGGTATGCTGCCTCTTGGAGGGAGGAAACTATGTCCCCTTGTGACATTAGTATTTCTGTATGGAGATAATTTTCCCAAGGTAGGATGTTGCATCACCTGTCTTAGGTAGAACTGGAGAAGTTTTTGGCCATAGCTCTATTGGGTTATCTGATGCTTAATCATGCTAAGGAGTATATTTCTCCTTTTTTGTGTGTGGGTTTTTTTTTTTTTTTTCTCCCTGCTTTGTAATGTTTTAGGGCTAGGGAATGGGGAAGGAGAAAGCGCACATAGGTGTTGTCAGGTCAGTAACAGTGGTCAGACTTGTGACTGCAGCGTGTTGGTGATCTTGAGAATTGGGAGCAATTCACATTCACATTTGTGCAGTTCAGCTGAGAATGAACAGTGGTGACTTAGTCCTTGCCTTGTCAGTCTCTGTTCCATAGTTGCCATGGAGGTTGTCATATATTACTGTCTCTACAACTAGGATCTTGTTTATGGTGTGCTAAGAAAGAGGTAAAAGGAATTACACACTTCTCTCATGGTTCACCAGCACACAGACCACAAAATGAGAGACACTGATACAGCAAGTGACCTGAACATAGGGTGTCAAACTGACACTGGCCTTTCATTTCCAAGTAAGGTGAACATGCCAGGTAAATCCTGCTGGTTTTAGCTGTGTGAAATTGAAGTTGTCATTCCAGCTCAGCCTTCTGCCTTGTGAAAGGTGGGTGTGCATCAGTTGCATCTAGAGATACAAAGTGTGCTGGCACCATCTCTAGAGTCTTTGATTAATGACTTTCAGTAGAATGTCAGGTTCTTGATGATGAGTTCAGATCTTGTATGGAACCTCATGAGCCTGAGGAAGAGTTTAGTAGCTGGGCTGAACATGCTAAAATGCCTAGTGATTTTGTTTGTGTTTTTTCCTGGGGCCAAGTTGGCCTCCCTGGTATTTTATTCTCTTATTAGTAGGAGGTTGAAGAGGACTGGTGTTTGGAGGCTGTATTTGAATGCAGTATAGCAAAATGTGAAATATCCAGGGAACAATATAATTGCTTTATCTCTGTTATGACTTACCAGCTGCATCCTTTCCCAGACTTTGTACAGAGATCAGGTTTTTTTCAATACTGAATTAGAACTGGGAAAAAAAAAATCAACTGACATTACTCTCTGTTTTTTCCCCTATTGTTTTTCCTTTCCTTTGCTGTTGTAGGGTCACCCCAATCCACAGCAGGGTAGCTTTCTAAAAATAAAAATCTTGCGTTCCACGTGGAGGTGGATAGCTTGCCCGTGGTATATATTAGGTCAGTGTCAAGCTGAAGTACATGTTTTCCTTAGTCTTTACCCTGTGCCATACAGCCTCTGTAACTTTAGTTTTGGTTTCAGGAGAGAAAGAAGAGGAATTTTTTTCATTTTCTTCTTTTTTTTTCCCGAAGCAGTGGGAGGTGATTTGCTTCTCTGTCAATAGTGATGGTTCTAACCCTTTAACAGCCTTGTGGAGTATAATAAGGTACCTAATTTTACTTGTGTGTTAGAGGTTGAGTCTGCAGTTGCGTGCAAGAACTTGCTTACTGGGATGCATCTTGGGAAACAAAGTACCAGTGATAAGCGTGCAGAATTTGGTGTGGGTTGAATATGGGGTGATTTACACAGTTTGTAGGTCTGGGGCTTCTGCTCTTGTTAAAGCTCATGTCAGTACCCCATGTTACTTTTGAGAACTGGATGTTCATATTTCTTCTGTAAAGGCATCATTAAAAGAATCATCTTAAACACCGGTATCCCCAAATATTATGCATTAGCGTTAAATGAGCTTATAATAATAATGGGAAAACCTTTAGGAATCACAGCCTTTAGAATCATTTGAACCGTCTGCTTTCTGTCAATTTTTGCCTTTTAGAAAGTGCTAATTCTTGTTAAGTCCGCATGAGAGACTTGTTTAATGAGCAGATTAAATGGGTGATTATATGTCTTTTAAAAATGGGTTTTGTGGACAGGCTTCATGATGCCACTCTCCCATTTGGCACAGCAACATAGAGCAGTCTTTTTAATTACCCCTGCAGGGTCACTGGGACCCAAGCTGTTTGCTTTATTAAACCCTGATGGCGCCTTTGGAGCAGCTCCTTCTAAACTCTGCTGTCACAATTGTATCTAAATTAGCATCTGAGTGACCCTCTCTTCAGGCTTTCCAAACCCCAGCTGACAGGGATTGCCAAAAGATGCTAATTGCTTGGGCCGGGCTGACGAACAAGGGCTTGCCAAGATAACAAAAGGACTAATGTTTCTTTCAATATGCGTCCAGATTCACATAAGTACCTCTTTTAATTACCGAGAATTATTGTAATGCCCAGTCAATGGAATAATTGACCCTCAGCAGCGAGAGCTTATTATGCAATAAATAATGGCGTGGGCCTTGTCAGAGTAGCAGGTACCGAGGTGATTTGCTGGACTGAAAAGAGCTTTTCTCAGCAAGGCTTCTGGGATAGACCAAGGCGTCCCAGTAGGAGCCCAGCAGAGGGGACTAATTTGAGTTTAACTGAGAGGAAATGCGCTGAAAGCTTTTAGACTTACCCTTATGATGACAAAGGAAGAAATAAAAAGGATTGGGTTGGTAGTTTGGCAGCTTGCATGGAGGGAATCTCTCATTGATGGGGCAGACAGTCAAGCCTTGTGCAGTTAGTTCTAGTCTATGGAGGTTTTAAGAGCATGTTTTCATCGGGGATGATGAAAGGGGTTTTACTTTCTGTTCCTAATTTATATATCTGTGTCTCAGCATTGCATGTATTCACTGTGCTTGCACAGGAATAAAATATGACATTATTAGAAGCAAGCAATTGATACACATAAAATATCTAATAGTTTTAATGTGAATAAACAAATCCAATGTCGTTTTGCCTGCTCTTCTGCTCTTATACTCTCCTTCCATTTCAACTCCTAAATCCCAAGAGAATGCTGCAAGCTGGGGGGGTTAGATCTCTTCTCAATGACACTGAAGTAAAACCAGGGTTCATTTATCTTGTTGGTGTGCCCAGAATAACTCAGAAATCAAGATCCGGCCTTCTATTCTGAAGTCACCATGTTCATAAAGAAAATACAGTCTACAGTAGAGCAGTTATCCGCATGTTCAAAGTAGGCTCTGGGGATAATCTAGCAACTGTTGGCACAGACAGACATGGAAAATCCCTTCCTCTCCCCCTTGCAAACATGGAAAAAGGCTGTGCACACAGCATACTCCTGGGGCAGATGTTTGTAGTCTCATTTATGACAGGGCTCTTGTCCTTTTAGGTCAGACTGTTGCAAGTTTGGCTTGAGACATGTTGGCAGAGCTACTTGGGGAAATCTGCACAGTGCCTGCCAAAACATGTTTTGGACCAAACCATACTTTTTAGTGCTTTGCTTTTATGATGAAGGTCACTACTGCAAAGTGTGCAGAAAGCAAGAAAATAAATATTGACTTGGCTAGGTGATATATGAATAGCACTTTTTGTTGTGTTTATAAGGTCACCAGAAAGATTTAATGGCATTGCCTGCTTGTGCTAAATTTCATTTTAATTTATCCACTGTTTTATCTTTTAGCAATATTTTTTGTGATGTACAGTACATCAGTATTCTGGAAAAAAAAAATATTATAGTTTGAAAGTGTTTCCAATGTGATGCTTCTTTAAGTAGACACTTATTGCTTTGCATGCTACTTAACTAACAGCATGGATGTCCAGTGAAAGTTTAACAAAACAGAAGAAATATTTTAGTCGAAGGCTGATAAGCTGAATATGAATGAAAAATGAATGTTGGAGATTAATTACACAAGTCATTTTAAGCTCTTTCCATTTATATGTGCTCTTCTCTGTTCCTTCTAATCTGTCCGGATGTGTCACTCAGACTCAGCACTTTCAGATGGCAGGAGCAGGAGAGAGGAGCAGGCCTGAGGATAAATTTTGTCCATTAAACCCAACTGTATCCTTCCAGAGAGTTTGACCTCCTGTGAAGGGGAATTCAGATCAAGAAGGGCTGGTAGCAGGACAGCCCTAGTGGAATTGGCAGCTACTTGTGCTTCCCATCATGTGATCACCAGATTTAAGTATTTTCTGAACACTGAATCAAATTTAAGTTGGACGTTGAGGATGTCTCCAACTCCTACTGAGGCTGTGCATGTTCTCCTAACAGGGACTTTGAACTGATACAGTATACCTGAGAAATCTTGACAGCGTCCTGGCCACTTCAGCCTTTTGTTTTCTCCCTGAATTTCTGAATTTCTTCAGTTGTGTGGCTGAAACTCCTGAGAGTCTTCATGGTCCTACTGTTAGGCTTTTTATGGAAAAATCTCGATCCCTATAGTGTGCCATGCATATTCAGCCCTAGAGAAAATGGGAGAATCAAAGCACGCACACAGTATTGAACAGCATGAGAAACAACTATACGTTATTGAGCCGAGTACATATATCTGGCAGGAAGGGGGAGTTCTGAGGTGAGATAGTGAAAGAAAAGAGTGAAACAGCTTTGATAGCGTTTTCCAAGAAGCAGCAGAAATTGAACTTGTTTGGCTGAAAGTTTGAAGTTCACAATGGGCAACAGCTTCAGATATTGTTTGAATCTTTGTTTGAAGATAAGCCTTTTCACCCTTTACTACCATTATTTATTTGCTTGCTTGATTTTTGTGTCTGTCCTACCTTGTTGAAGCTTCTGTTTTTTGGGTTTTTTTCCTTTCACTGGGGCTTAAAGAAGCAAGGGAGATTGGGGTGTGCACACTCTTTGAATGAGGTACTGCTTATGACGAGTTAAGGAGTTCAGTATTTTAAAGCTTTATCTTCCCTCCTATATGCTCTGTAGCCAGAAATATCAGCTGATCGTTGTCCTCCTTTTATCTGTGACTGTAGGGCTAGTAACTCCAAAGCACCAAGGCTTGAGTGATAGCTGAAGTAGATGATGAGGTGGCAGGGACGTTATGAATTATTTTACATCTATTTTCATTATAGAAGATGAAGGGGAAATTATTATTCCAAGGGCATTTTTTTATGGAAATCGGTATGTGACCTTAGAAAATCTTAATGTTTTAGGAGAAAGATCTATTGAAATTTCAAGTGCAGTAAATCACTGACATAATATAGTGGAGATAATGACAAGATAGAACAATAAATCTGTACTTGGTAAATTCCTTGATAAAACAGTTATTGTATGAATGGAACATAGTAAGCACTTTAAAAATAATTTCCTGTTCTCTTTTAACAAGTGCTTCTGAAAACCTTAAAGGTATGCAAATGAAGTCTATCTTCAAGGGAGAGCCTGAGAATTAGATATAACTTAATTTTACTTCAGCTCTTGGAAATGAAATTGAGGAAAGAATTTTCCTATTAGGACAGCAATAGCCATGGATAACTCCATCAATTATCTTTAAATTTTTTCCTGATACGGTTTTATGTAAGTGAATGTGGAGTTCGACCCACAGAGATTTCATACGTGAAGAGCATAAGGGGAAAATTAGGTTAATGTAACTTAAGTCAAAATGACATGGCTTTGGTGAGGAAATGGTAGTTCTTTAAATTATCAGCATTATTGAAGCAGTTGATGGAAGATAAAGGCAACCTGGATGAGACAAATTACTTGGGTTTCCTGAAAGCTTTCCTGAGTGCCCCTCCTAAGATTCCATTGAGCAAAATAAATAGCCATGTAATCCAGGGCAAAGTGCTAGTGTGGATTAAAAACTGTTCAGGCAGGTGTGTGCACAGAAAGCGGGATTGACACAAGGTCAGTGAAGTGACCTGAACACAGCCGTGCTTTAAGGCAAAGATGATGGAGGGTGTAGAAAGAGAGGGGAGGAGAAGCTTCTGTCGAGTTTATTCAGAGGGGATGCTGATGGAGATCCTAAAATAGAAATCACCTGTTTTTGAGACTTGTGCAGAGAAAGAAAAAAATAATGAGGGATTGACTTGTGTGGGGGGAAGAAAACAGATTTCACAGGCCTTATGGGCCTCTCTGACAGAGATGATGAGGCATGGTAGAGGATGGTGAGCAACAGTTTGTCAAGGGCTGCTCAGGAGGAACTAACTATCAGACACGCAGACAGTGACGTGCGGTTAAAAGAAGCAGGGAGATTCCAGATAGATGTAGCTTCAATATTGAAGCATAAAATAATATCTGAATTAAGGAATTGGAAGCTGGTAGGAGGATTAGGATGAAGAAAGGTTTTAAGAGTATTTGGCAGACAAATACCACATTTTGTGTAGTATGAAGAAAACTGACCGGTCTTGATCTTCTTTTGCAAAAATCTGTCTTTGGTGAGGTTTAAATGCTAATAAAAGATTCCTTTCCATAGAATGATGAAACTACCCCAAATTGTGAGTTGCACTGAGAGATGTTCTAAGTAAAATAAACCAGCCTTCAACAGTAGTGTGTCTAAGCAGTATTGCAATGTAAACTGTGGAAATGTGTAGTTCATGACTGCTTAGAGTAACATTTCAGTTCCCTTCAGACTTATACAAGAACTGTCCATGTCTATCCTGTTGCATCTCTTGTATGCTGCCAATGGCTGGGTCACTGCACTTCTGCCACAGCAAGGCCTCATGCTGGCCATTGCTGACAGATGTCTGCCAGGATCCATGTCCTGGCCTGGTGCTGGCCATTGCTGAGGGCCATCTACCAGGATGGGTGGCCCAGGTGTAACATTGCTTCATCAGCTGTTAAAAGCAATACTTTCAAACACATGGTTCTTACTCCTCCTTAGATTTCTAGTTAGTGTGAGTGCTAGGCCATAGCTCTACAGTTGGAACCACTTAGCTGCTGAGGAGATGTAAGTTTTGTTGGGTTTTTTTTGAGACTGGTTCATTAGAGTTTAATCCTACTGCAATGAAATTTCTAGTGAATTGCTATTAACTTAGTAAAATGGTGTTTTTACTAATCCTGGTGAAGAAAGTATGGGCAGTCTGTAAATTCTTGTGAAAATGAATATTTGTCTGTAAAAAGAAGACTTTCAGTAATGTATTTCATAATCTAGCAAAGGAGCTAGGCGTTTGTTCTGTTGCTTCCTTTGTAAGCAAAGCGAACTGAGCTGTAGCCACAGTGTGGCAATTAAGATAACACATACTATGGTCAAGTTTACAGAAATCCTGGACTACTGCTGGACTTCAATTATGCTTGCCTAAGCAAGCGGAGGAATTCTCAGGCCATCAGTCCTTTCACAGTCTTTGACCAGTTTTTAAGCAGCAGTTACCTCAGTCTTTTCCTTCCATACAAGCTGTGCAAATACCCTAATACTTATTTTAGACAATATCCAGGATAGACTTCAAGCTTCACCAATTTTTGTGGTAACTGGCTTCAGAAAAGTACGATTAGGAATTCTTTTTGAAACACAGGGCAAGTAGTTCTCATTCAATCATAGCTTTCCAAAGTGTGGGAGATATTGCTTCAGCTTTCTATGAGTAGTTGATTTTCTAAAAAATAATTTTTCCTCTTTAAATTTCATATTGTGTAAAGCTGAAAATGCCAGAAATCTACTCAGAATTAGTTGTTCCTTATTATGGTTGTCTTAATGTAGATATTATTTGGTTGACATTCTTTGTTGTTTTGGTGAGGTTTTTTTCCGTACTATGTCTTTGCAATGTACTGTTCGATTTTTCTGCAGCCTAAAAAAGTTTGAAGCTATCCTATATATATGTGTGTGGTATGGGTTTTTTCCTTCAGATGCTGATTTCATTACTTGGCTACCTTGGTAGACATGTTGGCTTGTGAAGTCTTGGAGTACAGGAGAGCTCTGAAAGTAGAAATGGATAGGTTTATTTAGTCATATTCGTTCTAAATGTTTTAATCAGCTTTTATTACCACTTTTTATGTTGCCTGACAAAATAATTTGGAGAGAGGATGTCTTTGTTTCATCCTCTGAATCTTTCTGGAGATATCTAGTTGATTTCTAAAACTAGGGGAACATGCATGTGGTACACCTAGTATTTCTCAGGTTAAAGGTAAAAGACAAAAAAGAAAACCCACAAATTGATGATTTTGATTAAAATCTAACTAAACACTTTGGAGAAAGGATGTCTGTTAAAAATTCACTGAACGAAATCTCTTTGAGATAATCATTTATCAAAAGTAAAGGAGATAGCACATAGCAATGATTGGATTCCTAGGATGACAGAAATGCGTTATTTAATGGAACAATTCACAATCTTTATAATATAACATAATGAAATGAAAAAGCCAATTTCTTTGCAAGTCACCTTTTATACTAATAGTCCATCTTGCTAATTCTGTCTATCAGACTTTCGGCTGATACTGAGAAAGCAGATGTGAGCATAAGCAAGTTGCTGCTCTTGTCACAGGTATTCCTTTGGAAGAGCAATGGACTGTTTGTTACTCTGTTTGGCGGTGGATACAAGTTGGTTGTTGTTTTTTTTTTTTTTTAATGTAACAAATTCTATGTACAAGTGAAGTGCAAACTGAAAGTTAAGTAACTGTGTGCAGATTTTTTTAAACTTGTTTACTTGCTTGCTGAGCTACACCATGAAAGGCTTGGTTGCAAAAGATGGCTTACACCATTCTAGATTGATTAAGTGATGTATCACTGAGCATTAGAAATATGCGCTATATTTACAGTGTGGAAAATATTTATTTCATAGCTTATTTGGTCAGATGTGAGCAAGTGTGGGAAGTATGTTAATATATGGAAACGCATAACTCTTTAAGTCAAATGTTTCCACAGTTGGTAATATCCCCAGCACAGATTAAGTTTCCACCTAAAGCACAACCGTGTTCTTCACTGCCCTTCTCAACCTTGCCAAGTGAAGGCATGTCCCTTTAGCAGGCAGGGGTTTGGTTCACTCAGACATGGTTTGCTCTGGTCACTTCCATAACAGGCCAAGTGAGCCGAGGGTCACTGACTGTCCAGCTTTAAGCAAGAGGATAGTGTTTAAGCAGGATTTATGGCAAGCCAAGCCGTACAAATTGTTGCTGTATCAGGTCACTAATCCAGTTAGTCCTCTGTATTCTCTCAGGTTACACTTAGTATTTTTCAAAAAACAAGAATTTGACCATCAAGGATTGACTGAAACACGAAAAGCTGCTGATGAGCCATAGTAATCTGGATGGCAGTGGGGAGCGCCTTGTGCCCTGTTTCATGAGGATTTATACTCTAAAAACTGTAATCCCTGACTTGGCCCTTTTCATCATGTCTTAGAGGGCTCATGGCTGGTTCGTAGAGCACATGTCACTGATCCGTACACAGGTCAGCTTGATCAGACAGTGTTGGCTCTCTTTGAATCCAGCTGCTAAGCTACAATAAAAGAAAGCTAAAAATATAGCAAATATTTTCCTAATACTACTCTGCCATGAAAGCAACTGGGTAGTTATAGAAAGTCATCACAGAGCTGCAAATGGGAGGAGCTGCCTCCTTTAAGCTGTCCCTCTGATTACACAGTGCATTCCAGTAGGAAATCTGAGGGTTCACTCTTGCTACGTGGTCTCATACCGGAAGAGCCAGCGGGGGAGGAGGGTTCCTCCATGGTTCACTAGGTTCTTGGCTTCAAAGAGATCTTGTTGCAATGCGTTCTTCAGGCTTTGCTGCAGGGATTTCCACTTTTACACCTGCCTTCTCCTTGACTTGGAACATCACCTTGTCCTTTCTTGCATCTTGCCAAGGGTGATTACCGGTGGGAAACACAAGGCAGGCTGTGAGTGATCTTGCTGCCCGGTGATGAGCTTATTCTGCTTTTGGACACCCTGGAAATGACTGTGAAGTACAAGGATCCTCCTTGTGTTCTCAGGCACTCTCATGGTGGCAAATTCATATCCAAGCCCATCGCTTTAGTAGGGTCTGTTCCAAGAAGACAAAGGGTAATGGTTTTAGACTGAAAGAGGGGGGAGATTCAGATTAGACATGAGGAAGATATTTTTTACATTGAGAGTGGTGGAACACTGAAACAGGCTGCCCAGAGAGGTGGTAGATGCCCCATCCCTGGAGACATTCAAGGCCAGGCTGGACAGGGCTCTGAGCAACCTGATCTAGTTGAAGATGTCCCTGCTCATTGCAGGGGGTTGGACTAGCTGGCCTTTAAAGGTCCCTTCCAACCAAAACTATTCTATGAGTCTACTTGAGTTTCTTCTCCATTTATTTCATGGTACAGTTGACAGCTGTGTAGCTGTCAGGGTGGAAAGTTCAGGGTTTTTGTCAATCAAGTATATTCCAATTAGTAGACAAAAGGGCTCCACTGGGTACATCTGTGTGGCTGAGTGGGCTGGATTTTCACCCTGCCTCTTATTTAACACCTTTCACATCTAGTGGCTCTGTCTGCGTTGCATCCACAGAGAGGAAGGTCTCTGTTTTCTGCCAGCCTGCAAGGTTGATGCTTACTGGGCCTCTGTTCCTTCTCTCAGAGATCTTAACCCAGTGCTCATGTCCCTGCCATATCTGTCCTCTGAACATCACCACACTTGCTTTCTTTTTAACCTTTCTGTGGAAGTGGTGCTCTTGGTGATTTTCAATCAAGGTGATTGGGGGGGAATACAGAGAGTTTTCCTGTAGTTTTCCATCCAAGGATGTGATCACTTTTGCTTCAGGTTTATTAATTTAGGATAAAGCAAACTGTTTGATAAGCCTCTTATCATTGAATGAAAATGTCACATGCAGCACTGTCATCATGCAGTTAACTCTAAGTTTGTAAACTAAAAGCAGAAAGTTTTCCAGTATCTTTTTTTTCAGTTTATAATAGTGTTCATGGTTTTGGGCAGTCTCATGAAATAAAAGTTAATTCAAAGGTTGTAAAGGGTTACTGCTCAAATGCTCAGGGAAGGCAGAAGAGACTAAGAATTTCCCTTGTACATTGCAAGAGAGCAAACATGGGAGGGAAATACTACTTAAAATGCAGTTCTCCTGTTATTAGTTCTACTTAAAATACGTGTATCTGGACATGAGGCACCAAATAAGGAACCACATTATTAATGCTGAAGGAGAGTGTTGATACAAAGGGATCTAAACAAGGCCAGTATAAACTTCAGCTGAAGAGTGCTTGTGAAGAACTGCTTTCCAGGGTGAGGAAATTGCAGGACAGCTTTCCAGTAATAGTAGCAGTAGTAGAGCAAGAAGGGTGGGGCAGAGAATAGAAATTCCTTTGGAAGGAGGAGATAAGTGTTTTCATGAGGTGACAAACTGACAGTAATTTCATATTGAGAAAAACAGAATGTGACTGTACTTGAAGTGATGCAGCAGGAGCCACAGGAGTCAGAGCAGAGCACTTTGCTGGTGAAGAGAAAGCTTTTTAAATATACTTCAGATGACACTTCACTGCAATGTGAGTTCAGTGACTGGCAAGATACCTTGCAGTTGGAAACTCTCATCAGTCTGTCATAAATTTTCAGTTATAGATAAGCCAATTTGATGTTTTAATATTATATCTTAGGTATTAATTTTTAATGTTTTATCACTTCAGAAGAGTTGGCAGAGGGTTTTACACTTTCTCCTGTCTGTTCTGTGCCCAAGTAGTGTGATGATAAAAGTCTTATGGATTTAGTAGACCCAAGACATTCTTCTCTGTAGCAAAGCCCACATGTGAAGGATGTGTGTTTCTCTGGTAATTCCCTTTTTGCATCAACTCAGATACTTGGATGGAATAAACAATGAAATACATATGTATGTTATATCCTATTGTTCAACCTCTGCTTCAAAACTTGTGGTCAGCAAAATTCCTGGGAGCTGCTAATCACCCAGTCGCCTTTTGATAGGTATTGTTATCCTGTCTTTCCAAAGGAATCTGTCAAGAACCATGATCATTCTTAGGAGTTTATTTACTCTTAGAGCAGAATCTGATTATTCCAATTTTGAGTCATGTTTAGAATGCTTTTTGGTAACTGATATATACCAAATCAGAAAAGCAATTTTTAGCAGTCTTTAACCACTACCGTAGTGCATAGCCAAGAAAAATGTGGGGTTTTTTTTAATCCCACAAGTCTTTTCAAAATAATATGAGGAAAATAATTTCATATAGCTGACTAAGGTTAAGAGCAGTACATACTTGATAACTTCAGACCACACAAACTCTGTCTTGGAGCTGTTTAATTACAGAGTCTTTCAGCCTGGTACTTAAAATTATAGTGGAACTGGAAGCCTTACAACTTCAAGTGTTACTGAAATTCATCCACATTTTTCATATTACAAGTCAGAGAAGGCGCTTAACGTATCAGATTATGTGAATAGAGCAGAAGCTTATGTTCTGCTTCATTCTGTTACAGTGGAACTGGTTTTTTTGTTTTTTTTTTTTTTTTTTTGGTGGGTGAATTTTTCTTGTTGTGGATGTTTTTTTTGAACAGGATTTCATTTAAGATGAATAACAAAATAGGAAATCACAGATGCCTGTGTCTTCCCTCTCTTTGTAGTTGAGCTATTGTGAAGTTCACTCTGCTAGTTTTGAGGGATGGAGGTGGTGGGTGTCTAGAATGGTTATGAACATCTGTAAGTTCTTTCTAAACCCCATCTTCAAGAAAGAGTTTTTCAGAAAAGAGCACTCTGTAAGCATAAAGAAACTTTTGATAGATAACAACCACATGTTATTGTTATTGTGGTTTGTACAATGTCCCCCTCAATGGTTTGTTCCATAGGAGGCTTCATTATTTAGACCATTTTGATTGAGGAAGGATGATCATTGTTCTTCTGGGTAAGACTTTTTTAGAGGGTGTTGTGTTTTTCCTCCCTCAGAGACAAGATTGGCCTGTGCAAGACTCATAATAGTGTTTATTTCTGCGCTGCTAGACTGGCCTCAGTTTTGGTTTTGTGAACTGCTGCAATTTCTGGATATGTCAGAGTGGGGAGAGATTGTGTACCTTGTATGGCGGGTCTTCTACTATAAAGATCTGCTGAAAACCTGTGTGGTCTTGGGGCTTCTGGTGTTTGTATTAGTTTAATTGCCTCTCTGACCCTTCTTCTTTTGGCCTTTCAAGTTCTGTGGGCTCTTAGCCTCACTGATATCTCTACAGGATCTTTGTACCAGGAAGCATCCAGGCTTGCCTGGAACTCCCCCAGCCCTGCTGGCCAGTTATATCCAGCAGTTTCTCTGACTTTTATACTGAACTTCTGGTTTTGCATTTTTAATACCTGTAATTCACTTCCTTCTGTTCCATTAGGCTGTACATGGGGAGTTTATTAGTTTTCACTTTCTTCGTAATACATCTGTTTCAGCTTCTGATAGCTTTTTCATTTATTTCAGAAGCATGGTATTTAGTTACCCTCTGAGAAAGGGGAGTAATTTATAAATATCCTTCTAGACCAGTTCTTTTATGTAGCACTTCCAGTTATTTGATTGCCTGTGTTAATTTATTTTATTGTTTCCTTTTATTTCTTCCCCTCTGGATTACTAAGATTAATTCCTTTTCCATACTGTAATTCTTCTACATATGCTAGGCAGTGTTTTAAAATTGCAGTCTTTATCATGACGGTCTAAATAGAATGCATTTTCTGCTTTAACAGCCTCCAAATTAACTTCAATCCTGTATTAGGAAATTTTTCAGTCTTGCTGTTTTGTAAAATCTGAACTGATGATCCAAGGATGAGAACAACAAGAGATAGCCCAGTTTGAACAGAACGCAACCATGTGACTTTCTACTGCTGTTTGATTTCACTGACTGTGTCTAAACGGGCTCTTGGGAATGCTGCTCAGGGAACCCTGACTGTACAGGTCAGGAACGTGTGGAAATAGTCTGTGGTTCCTTTCCAGCCCATGCACCAGCATTTATTTCCATGAAAACCAGAACCTAGGAAATGTCACCTGCATGTTCATGTCTTGTCTCCATGTGGACTTGGAATATGACCCAGACACACCCTCAAAATTAATGGTACCACTGCACTGGCATTCCAATGCATTCCCTGAATCTCATCTTGGTTGTTCTTCATAGAAATCTACGAATTTCTATTCAATCTGATGAAAAGTATTTACAAGTTCTTGTGGTATCTTGAGTAGAAGGGGGTAATGATCTTAGCTGAAAATAGGGCTATTCTGTTTGCGATTTGTTTTCCCATTTATAGCTTAAACATGTTTCCACTTTTTTTTTTTAATTCCCACACATATATGAAACTTGTTCTTTGAATGGTTTAAGACTTAAGGTTGACCTGGGGAATAGTGACATCTGTGTCACCAGTTAGAGAGGCACTCTAGAGGAAGGCCTGTCAGAGGGGGAACTTGCTCCTGGATTGCTGAACTATGAGCATGGCAGCAAACAGCCTAGGCAGACTGGCTTCCCTAGGCAATGGTTTCTTGGGATTTCTGTGACTTTCAGGTACATCAAACTTGCTGAACGCATGAACACTTTGTTGTTCAGCTTCTACTGCTGGAATGCGCTGACTTAGATCTTGTTTGAGCGTTTCCATGTAGCACTAACAAGTGTTGCAGACAGGCCTAACCAGGAATCCCACCAGGCCGATGCTGACACCTCAGCAAGTGTTGGAGTCTGCCCCCAGTAAGGAGAGGTTAAAAAACTTGGGTTCTGTTAGTGGGACTGAACTCAAGACTCTTGATGTGCTTTCAACAGCAGAAGCTTAGCCAGCAGCTGAGAGCAGTGCTGTCTCTTACAGGAGGTTCCAGCAGCTGTCTTCTGTGCATTTCGTATTTGTTTTAGCCTTGTTTGCTTCCCTTTTGTTTGCCAGTTACTTTCAATACATGAGCTCCCCCATGTTACACTTTCCTGTTTGTTCTCTAAGGAACATGACTATTGTGATAGTGATGACATGATGATAGTATGCTAACTCCTCCTCACCTGGCAGTGACTCCTCTTTTTTGCACTTGACTAACACTGTCAGTCAAATGAAAGGCATTAAGTTGTGTTACTAGATTGTTTTCCTGGAGTTGATTGAAGTCTGATAATTATTTTAAGATTTCATTTCTCTTTGGCTTACTTTCAGTGCTTTCTCCTCTGACTTGTTATGTTTCATAATTGATTCTGTGTGTGTATATATCTTTTCAGACAGTGTTAGTCCTGGACTATCATACTTAAACTCTTGGGTTAGTAAATAAGATGCAGCTTTTTTGCTGCTTGGTGAAAGAGCTTGGATATTGTCATTTCAGGCTCATAGGAGCATGTTCTAGGAGCATGCCCTGGAACTTGATTGCCAAATGACACACAGGGTCCTGTTACGTTGTTTAGATGGCAAGTTTGCATTTTGGTTTGATTTCCTCTCTGTAAAACTGTGTCAGGTAAAACACAGAATGTCTGAACTGGGAAATTATCAGAAGGGACGTAACTCCTGAAAATGCATTATCAATATATGTTGCTAGGATCATTTCTAGAAACTTTATTGGCATGATAATAGCTGTCTTAGGTTGTAACCATGTTAGTTAAGGCAACTGGATGTGGAAACACCATGAATTCTGTCAAAACAGACATAGCAGCTGACAGTGTATAGAAATCAATCACTTGATCTCTTCGCTTGAGTGATGTGTGAATTGTGAATTTTAGTAAAAGTAGACTTGAACTCCTGAACTAAGATATGTCATGGTATCAAACACAAAAATTTTAAAACAGACTGTCCTTTCCTAATTACTTTAACAAATGTTTTAGCTAATGAAATGACAGTGACAATTTTAATCTTCTAAATTTAAGAATTTCTGGCTCTGTGCCAGAGGATGATGTAGTAGTAGCAAATATAATTAAGCATTTCTGTAGCATGCTTTATCACTGGATGTGGAATAATTTAGAAGCAAGTGAATATCATCATGATCATTGTGTTACAATTTCCATTCTGTGGACAAGGAAAGAAAATTCTGGGGGGCGATGTGCAAGGGGAAGTGTAGCTAGTAGCATGGCTTTTCAGTAGGGGTTATGGAGGAGTTGATACACTGCAAATAACTGTGTGTTGTGGCCTTTTTCAAATCAGCATAAAAGCCTAAAATTTACACTAAAATTTTTCCCTGCTTAAGTTTTGGAAGGTTTGGAAAATGACCACAAAACACATGTTTATCAAAATGGTGGAGATGGGTGTCTGTCTGTAATGGGAATTGCAAACAGAAACAGAAGTGATTTGGCTTTTGTTTTTGTGATAGGGTGGCTGTTCTGCTGAGGTGCGGGAATCGGAGTCTGAACCTGATTAAGGCAAAAGTGAAGGGAGGTAGTGAGCTTCCCGGTCCAAAAATGAGCAGAAAGTACAAAGGCGAAATACAGGTTAGGAAAATCAAAACAATGTAAATACACACACACAGTGGTGTCAGTAACAGAGAAGAGGTTAAAAAAAGAAAAAGCAAGGATTGCCTTGTGAGGAAGCCCCAGTGTCATGTTAAACAGGGGAAGAATTTGACTTGTTATATTTAATGTCACATCACTCATTTAGAACCCTAAAAATAGTGTTTATAATAAACCCCCTGACACAACCATGGCCAGCATGATTCAGATGGCCCCTTTCCTTTTTTAATTTGTGAACAAAGCTCCTCCTTTGAAGAAAAGTATTTGTTTACAATTGTTTATCAGAGCAGGAAATGGATCAATTAGATGTAACTTTTAAAGTTAATTGACTGCCACTACTAAAACCACCTGACATTGCACTGGTGCCAGCAATGCCAGATGAGAAATCTCATCATTGTTGCTGTGGGAAAGGCAAGGACATGATGGGGAATGTTATTCTTGGCACTTGAAAGATTAAAAATTTTAAATATTTATAAAGTCTTATCTAAACTACTGATTGGTTATTAGTGCCTTGAATTGAGGCAGGGATGTGTGAATCCCTAGGGCTTTAGAACTGTATCCCATCTGAATGAATCTCAACCACTAATAAGGAATTGGTGCTCTAAATCTTCTACTAGCTATATTCTCCTTTCCACACTGCACCGCCTTTGTGTTTTGTTTCTTTTTTTTTCTCTTGGATTGTTTTGTTAACAATCTGGAATGTAATAACAGCACCAAAAAAAGAGTTTCAGAATCTTCTCTCTTTTAAATATTTGACTTCAGAGCTGTATTTCTATATATATACCTTTTTTTTTTCCTTAGTCCACAGGCTTATAATCCGGTTTGGCCTGTGCAAAAGCAGAAGTATTTCATTAGCATGGTGCTACCTTGTTGCTATACTGATTTTAGCAATCTTTTCTGCTTCAACAATACCTCCCTGCTGACTTAAGGGGTTTTTGGAAGGGGGATGGGAGAGATTTAGCATAAATATTCTGGATTATTTTTTCCTGGAAAATTCCTGGCCTATTTGGAGACTCGAGAAGCTATTGGATGCATTTGTTGGTGTTGCAAACCCACATTTTTCCTGTCAGTTGCAGAATAGCTCCAGCTTTTGACAACTGTAATGAGGTCTTTGATAATGGTTCTGCTGCCTGTAGCAAATTGGTTTATTGTGGGAGCCAGGAGCCCTTTCAGAAAGCCCCGATTCAGAGCTGAGAGAGAAATAGGAGAGCACAACATATGAGTAAAGATGACTGTCTCACCTGATCCTGAGCCTCCCAGGAAGACACCTTGAGTCTACAGTGAGGTTGACACTATTTGGTGTAGCTAATGTTTATCAGTTTAAAAAAAAAAAAAAAGTCTTTTCCTCTGATATGTTTTCCATGTTGCTGTCAAGCATGTAGTAAAACATGAGTGAATGAACTTGGGGTATACTTTAAGGGCAGAACAGGTAGGAAAACTCTCCAGGTCAGTTATCTTAAAAATAAGTCTCAAATTTGATAGGCTTGTGAGCCGAAGGCAAGCTTCGTTAAACTGAAAGGAGAGCAAAAAATCAGCATTTAAAATGCTGGTTTGGTTCTCATAAACCTGAGTAAGCCAAAATCTGGATTACTCAATTATGTATGGTTGTGGGATTTGTTTTGTGAATATTTTACTGCTCGGCCCAGATTCTCAGCATCCGTCTCTTCCTCTGTGTGTATGTGGCTGTCTGCAAAGGAGGAGAGGAAGGGACTTTGGGTTTTGATTTGAGGGCTCAGAATGTGCTCCAAATCACCCCTTTCCATAGAAATGCTGGTCCCAGACATGCTGGAAAGTGTGTTTTTAAGGAGGAGGGGATACAACGGTACTCTTTAGAATACTTACCCCAGACTATGTCTCTGTACCTTTGCTCAGTTCTGTGCCTTGGAAAGTGGAATAGTTCTCTGGGAGGGATTGCGAAGCCTCACCTTGCAGTGCAAGTTCAGTAGGAAGGCGAAGCTGGCCACAACGTGTGGTTTTGTGGGCTGAAAATTTGTCACTTTTTAAGGAACTGGACCCTACAGCCTGGCACTCTGGCATTGGTTTTCCTCTGCTGAAATGTTCTTTCAGGAGCTCTATGTCATGCATATCTGCATAGTTACTTTTCTTGCTTTCACTTTTTGATTGAAATGCACATTGTTTTATCATCAGTTTACTTGTCTGTTAAGCAAAACTCAAAGGTTCAGACAACTCCTGCAGTGGATTTAAGTATCACTGAGACTGGCAGCTACCTTGCCTCGCTGGCAGAGGAGCTAGTCAGATCCCAGCTCTTACATGCACAAAGCCTTAGTTTCCCCCATCTGAGAGTGAGGGAGAAAGCAGCAGTGTGTAATGATGCCACATGCTCACCATTTTGAGACAATGGGATTGTTCACTAGAATATCTGTTAGGTACCTGTGCAGAAGACCTTACGCATGCTCAGTGGGTTAGAAGAAACAGATCAGTGATGGTCCCAGAGAATGATCAACTCTTCATCTTCTCGAGTCAGGCGTTCCAGCAGGCTGGGTCTCACTGAGTGCCACCGCATGAAGGATGAACACAGAATTATGAGACTGTAAAATGTAATGTGAGAGCAGTGGAGGAGTGAGTTCTACAGGGATCTGGGAGATGTAAGGGTAAGAAGAGCGGTAGGGGCCAGTGCAGTGTTAAGGGGATTGGGCCCCTCTCTGTTCTGTGTCCTCTCAGTCTTGCCCAATTGATTTAATGTCATGATAGAGACAAAGTTTTCTCCCTGGTGCTCTCAGTAGCTTCTTTATCTACAGTGTCCAACCAAGGTAATCTAAATAATGCATATTTCATCCCCATATAGTTATCTAACCTACTGCCTTGGCTGTGACAATGCCCAGTGGCAGATGAATTAAGAGTTTAAGAACAGAAAAAAAGGGTGTAATGGTCCTTCTGTGGTATAGTCTCCCAGCTCTAAGCAGCTCTGGGATTTCAACACCCAGAAACAATACTTTTCTATTTATTAAACCTCAGTGGCTTTTTCTACCAGGAAGCAGTGTAATTTTAAGTTCAAATTAACCTTTTCAAGTAATGTGATCACTCTCTAGTCCACAACAACCTGTAGGAATCCCTGTCTATATTTGTGAAAGCATTTTTACTTCTAACTGGTTTTGAACCTGCCACTGGCTGTATGGTCTGGTGTCCCCAGTCCTTGTACTGCCTTCCGCCAGTCTTGTTTTTACAGGCTTTTTTATATCCTCTCTTCTCCATGTTCCTAAAAAGGGAAGTCATCGCATTAGTCATTACTCATATTGAATCTATATCATACTCTGATTATTCTTGTTGCCTTTCTTTGCAACCTTTTCTAACTCTTCAGTGTCCTTTTTGGAGGGTAGGGAGCATGTACATGAGGTGCAGGGGTTTTTATAGCAGCAAAATGTTCAGGTTTCTTCTATCTCATTCCTCTTAAGCGCTAACACTCAAAGTGCTTTTTTTGGATACTGGCTAACAGGATTGCATCCTTAGGCCTACAGCTGTCTATTATCACTTTCCCCATGTCTTATCACTTTTCACTTAAAGACATTGAAATTTATTTTATTGCACAAGAAGTCCTTTTGCCTTTTTTCTGATTAGTTTTTATTATTTCATATGCTCTCTGAGGGAGATGATATCCTCTCAAACTATTGCCTTACTATTTACCCTTTTTCCTAGACCATCTCTGAATGTCTTGTTTGGCATAAATCGTGGCACGGACATCTGTATGATGATCTCTCTCCATTAAGAACACCACATTTTTAGTCCTGCTGTTGGTTTTGTGTTATCTAACTGGTTACTCTCCTGTGTAAGGACCTTTCCCACTTATGCTGTGGCACCTTATTTTCTGAAGCTTTGATAAAAGGCTTGATCAAGCTAGACCAAGCAGAATTTGAAAATCTGAACAAACAGAGGTTATCTGGTGAGGAAGTCTGGCTCAGACAAAGAGAGTGTTTGTGCAGCCCACTGTGCTGTGCCCAGAGCTTTTGTTCTTCTCTGGTGCAGGCACAGCAACAGGGCTGTGGGTGCCCCTTTCCAGCCACTCTGTGTTCCCAAGGAACTCACTGGTGGAGCTGGCTTCACCTGCCCTTCACCCAAAACTGCTGTCTGGTGTAGGGAAAGCTGCCTTAATTGCTGTGGGTGTTGGTTTTCTATACCTACAGTATCAGAAATAAAATCTCCTACCTCACAGGCATGGTGTCATGCACAAATTAGTAAGAAGCATAGTTCTTGCTGGAGAGCCCTGAATAGAAAGAAACTGGGAAATGCAAGTTATTGTAAATATTTGATCTAGTTCTGCTTGAACATCAGTGTGACCCATGCTCCAAAGTTGCTGAAGTCTTCTTGAAAAATACCACTATCATTAGTAAGTGGCCTGCAGTGTGATCGCTGGTCAGATGTGCAAACAGGGAGGAGAGGGAGGTCCCTGCCATGGGCTGAGGTAAACCTCCAGAGTCCTGAAAGGGGGAGAACAATGGTTTATGTTAAAAGGTTGCTGGTAAGCTTTTTAAAAATGCCAGTTGTCTCTGATCCTCAAAGGCTTAAAAGACGTTGGAGTTTGCTTCTGATTCCACTGATACAGCTTCGGAAAATCTCAATACTTTTACTGTTTTAACATTAATTCTAAAATGACTGCTTTTCCTTTACTGTGCCTTGCAGGCTTTAAGCAGAATATCACCATCCACCTTTTTCACTAGCCAGGCTGAAAACTATTTCAAAACTGTTCATGATGATGTGCTGCTGACATGATTTTAAAGAGTATCTGTATGGGGATTTCTTTTAAAACTACACACAACGTGGCATTGTAGGATTTTTGCACACAGAAGAAAATAAACCAGGTTGATATAGGTCGAACTTCAGCCTTCCAGTGTGAAGAGCATGTATTTTAAGTGGAAGATGAGAAATGAAATAGTAACTGCTACCCTGAAATGAAAAATGGTGCTGCTTATGTATTTAATTGGTCGGGGTTTGTAATGGAGCTTTGCATTCTGCTGCTGTTGGATCTCGTGCTGCTGCTGTCAATCACGGTTTTTCTCTTTCTTAAAAGACTTGTGGTAAATTTATTTTGGGTAGTTTCTTAACAGGTGTTTCCTCGACGTTACGAATGCTTTAAATGAGAACCGTGCTCCATGTCCGGAGCTCTCAGCTGCAATCACAGGGCGGGCGCTGGTGTGTTTACCCATCTGTGGCCAGGCTGGGAGCGGGTGCCGTGTCCCACCGCCCGGCCAGGATGCCGAACAGATGTCGGGGTGAGGGGGAACGGTCTGGGGGGGTTTTTGGCCTGTGCCTTCGAGGAAGTCATTCATTGTGGAGATGCAGACGGGGCCTGCTGGACCCGTGCTGAGGAGTCAGCTGAAGTGGGTCTTGGTGGATTTGAGTGTCTAAATCAAAAACAAATGTTTTCCTGGTAACTTTTAATTAAAGGGAAACTATAAATCAATATAATAAAGTTAGTGCACCAAATGGTGTTGTATTTGTACAGTGTTCTTCCCAACCAAGAAGCTGGCAATATGGGTCTCTTAAAAATGGTTCTGGCCTTCCCTGCCGGGAAGGGTGAGGGGCAGGAGGTGGCTGCGCTGCCCGCCTGGGGCTGGGTGTCCAGGAGAGCCTCTGGGCATGTGGCCTGTGCATGTGGTCATCCTGTTGTTTTGACAATGTTTTGTGATGAAGAGAATGTTTCCTGTGGGACTGTCTGCCTTCAGCTGTTGGGTTTGTCTCTGGCTCTTGAGTTTTGAATGTTGAATGCCCAGAAATCTGCCATGAAAACAGAGGTGGCACTAGGTGAACAAGGCCGATATCTGCCATGGCATGAGGTGTCCCCTTCAGACATCAAATACTGCACCAGATGCCCGTGAGGCTTGTCAGGCATCCCTGTGGGCTGGGAAGCTAAATTTTGGCTGCAATTCATTTATTTATAGATTCAGAGCAGGCATCTGTAGCTGTGATTTGTGATATGGAAAAGAGAATTAATGTAAATCATTATTATGATTTTTTTGTGCTATTGTTATGAAGATATTGGTAGAAGGTGAAAGGGAGAAGGGAGAGATAGGATGCATCTCTAGGTTTTGGCAAGAGAGCTTGGTGGGGATGATTGCATGTGTACTTTGTACATGATAATGCAATGCACAAAGATGAAGAGGTCATATGTGCTCAAGCAATGAAATAAACTGCCCTGGGACTTAAAAGGAAGGAAAGAATCAAGGTTTTATGGGGAAAAGTGCCCATTTGTAGTAAGACTGCATTGATCTGAGTTGAACTGCAGTTGCACTGAAATAACCTGAAGTCTTTAGGACCTTCAGGAGGGACAGTATGATGGTGGCAAAAACTTTGAGCTAACTACATTCAGGATATGCTTTAAGAACATAACCATTGGGTATAGTAGCTGAGTGAAGGTAAAATCTCAAGTGGATATGTAGTGACTGAGCTAGTAAGTTGCTCATTCTGGAGAAATATAACATGGGTAAGTAATGACTGTTATCTGATTCAAGGGAAGTATTGCTATAACAGATTGAAAACAGATGAAGATCTAGAAAATTGAGTTTACAGGATATAGTTTTGCAGAATGCGGAGTCTTCTGTATGGAAGTGATGTACCTTCAGCTGCTATTGAATTCAGCTTGCTCATAGATTCATAAGCCTAGACCCTGGGCTGAAAAACTGGAGAATATCTCTTCCCCTGAGCCTTGCAGTTTTGAGATCTAATTCATGCTGTGTGGCTATCGGCCATTTTCTGGAATTCTTGAACTATTAAGGAATCTCCAAGATATAAGACATGGGGAACAGTGTTATCCATATCAGGAAATAGGTTTATAAGCAAACCATCAAAAACCACAGTGCTTTCCATTTGTGTGTCCCAGTGCTGTAGCTCACTGCAAGCAGCAAACCGTGTGCAGAGTTCCAGAACTTTCCAACAAGCTGCCTGTGCGGCCCATCTCTGGAGAGCAGCAGTCTTGCTAAAGTGAACTTATTTGCCAGATGTGGGGACAAAGTGCAGAATCTGTTTCTGAACTATTATGGATGAAAGTTTTGCCACTGGTCTTTCCAGATCTTTGTATGTGCTGTAGAATGGGAGTTTTGGTCAGCAGCTTCACTCAAGGCAAGATTGTTTAGATGGTCTGGGTGAGTGGACAGGCACTTACTTATACTTACCTGAAATATTTAGTAGTGTAGCTTAATGTGGTTTATATTTTATTTTTTAATCCCTCTTCTGGAGATGGTCTAAAAAAGCACAAAATGTTTGGCGGAAAGACACACTAAGTGACAAATAGAAAAGGAATAAATGCAAACTTCAAAGATTTTTTTTTTTTTTGAAGTGAGTAAAATAATTGAGATGGGGATATATTATTTAATACATATATTTAAAAAATACTGTTTTTCAATATGCAACTAAAACAGTTGTTTAAAAATTATTTTCAAAACACTTCCCTGAGGCTTCTGTATTTTCTCTCAGGTTAGGACATGTGCCCATGGAACTGTGATAGAGGTGGAATAAGACCGGGGTTCCTCAAAGTGATTTTTCTGCTCTTGGTAGAACACCTTTTAGCTCAGGAATGCTACTTTGCTAGTACTGAGGAGGAGGAAGGGTCTGGAAACGTGTGGGCTTTGTGCTGAAGCCAGTGCTGTTGCAGGAGCACAGTTAGAAAATTTCAACACACAAAGTCAGGAAATTTGAAGGTTCTGACTCTTTTTGTAAGAGTAACTTGGCTAAACATAATTATTCCCTTGGAGTTTAAATTCAAAGGTGGGTTCTGTAAAATTTAATTTTTTTTTCCCCTGCAGCTTTCATGATAAAGGCACAGTTATTAAATAAGGGCAGCTACTATACAAGAGTGGTTACTATTAAAACCTGAACAGAAAAAGTTATAGGCACTAAACCCAGAGTGGTTACATGCTGAATATGACTTCAAAAGGAGAAATGTAACGTAAAGGATAAATTTATTTTTATGTGCAGAGTAGAAGTTTATACTAAAGTGCGTGAAACAGTGGACAAACTGTTTCATTGTCAGGTTTATCAAAGTTACTGTTTCAAATTTACTTTGTTCTTTCTATTCATGCCTGTGTTGGTTTCATTTGTGGAGGAAGGAAAGAAAAACTGCAAAGATTCTTAATAAACGTCTGCAAGAGTGACGTTGCTTTTGTGCTGGGTGGGAAGCAGTTTCGTGCAGGTTTTACTGGGGTTCAGTGAAGTTCCAGCGCTATGGCAGTTCACACCCAGCTACAGGTAACTTCCCATGGGCCTGCTCTCCTGCATCCGCAGTGTCGATTCATCTTCACCTACAATAAAAGGGTGTTATATTGTGTTGCATAACCACCTAAGAGCAGACATCTCAGCAAACTCAAACTATCTTATTATTCAGAGTGGTATCAAGCCTGACTCAGGTAAGGAAAAAATAAATCTGGGATGCCATCAACACTGCCTTCTGCATCAGTTTTTTTCCAAGGTGTTCATGGTCCCCAAGAATGTGTTTAGAGGGATGAATGAGTTTTTTTCAGTCATTTTAATTTGTCCTGGGGGAGCTCAGGCTAGTACAGAATGGTATTTTTAGGTTTTTGTAACCAGGAAGAATAATTAGCACCTGGTGCTGTCTATCTGAAGGTTTACTGGGATATTTCATCCACATCAAGGAGAAGATTCTTTGGTTAATGAGATCTGTGCTCTCTAATAAAATTTCAAGAAACCACTCATATCCTTTTACATCAAGCATGATTTTACTACCAATTTTTAACCAACAGTCTTCTCCAAATGACTTTGAAGAAACATTCATTTACATTTTTTGTTGAGCTTAATGTAACCAAGAATGAAAAATAAATGATAGGCTACATGAAATTGCATCACAGTTTATACTACCAGTGAACCGTAAAATCAAATTAAACTGCTATCTGATTTATTTTCTTAATTCTCTGCTATCAGAGGATAATGGAGAGTAACATAGGCAGGCTCCTTGTTTAATTGGTGGTGTTGTGTACCAATTATGTAATGAGATACAGCAATCTTTTTTTCAGGCGAGGCTGCATATGTAGAATATGTTTTTAGTTAACACAGAACAGAGCTTATTAACACCCTTTGGGACACATTCGGCCAATAATATGTTCATTTATGTTTTAAATATTAATTCCTGTAAGTTATATTAAGAAAACAATAACTATAGGTTGCTACCTTGCTGTTTTTCTCCATTATGGAAAAGTAGTTCCTAACAAGAAAATAAACGGGAGTGGAAGATTGGAGGACTTGACTGTGCTTCTGTGATGCTACAGCTCTAAGTAGTTTCTCTAAAATCATGGCAGTGTATATGAAGTTGTTTGGCTTTTTTTTTTCCCCTTGAAGATACTAATTTTTGGTTTTGTAGGTTTATATTTGTCGAGGGTTAAGATTGCGGGGTGACAATCAAACCCTGGCAGATGTATTGTTAACCTCCTCTCCCCCCACTTCCCCCTTTTGCCCCTCCCTCTCCCCCCTTCCCACTCAGGACAGGCGATCGGGAGGGAAAGAAGGACAGAGAGAAGGGAGTTGGAAAAGTTAAAGATATTTTACTAATGCTACTAATAAGAATAGAGAAAATAATACAAAATATACAAAACCAATCTTGTAAGACTCAGCAACTGCAGAGCCAGCACCCAAAGTCCTGGATTAGACTCTGTAGCCAACCGGAGCTGGATTCAGTCTCTCACTAGGCCTCAGTTCACAGGGACGACCAGCAAGGTCCTCTCCTAATGTCAGCCATGAGGAAAAAAAAAGGAAAAGGGCCGAGATACTCGTGATCTCCCGCTTTTATATGAAGTATTCACGTGAATGGAATGTTATACACCGTTGGTCAGTCTCTCGGTCATCAGTTTTCTCGTTGCCCCTCTCGTGAGATGTCCATCCGTGCTTATCAATAAGTTTGCATTCCATTGCTAGGTTTACCAAAACATGTGTTGGGTTCTCCGGGAAAATGCAGCTAACATGAAGGCTTTAGCTGACAGGTAAATTCACTAAAAGAGAAACTTGTTTTTAACAAAACCAGGACAATATTGCCGATTCCTGGAACGTTCTGATCATGAAAGAACCTCAAGCAAGTGACTGGTCTTTTTTGACTTGCGATTATATTTTTCTGGATTTTCTGTACTTCAGTTTGTATTTTCATGCTTTCTTTTAACCATTGTGACTAGCAGCTTCTTTAACAGAAAGCTTCTTGCCTGAGAGCTATATCTCAAAATTATTTGGGCTTTACTAGGAAAGCCGAATATATGCCTCTGTGATACTGTGGTGGAATTTTTCTTTTCTGCTCGAAGTACCTCTCCTGTTGTCTCTCCCTACACTTAAGTCCAAGTATTACATTAAAATTACCTGTAAGCTTGATAAACTATGTCATGGAAGCTAGACAGTGGATGGATATCTTACTTTAGACTTCCATATGGTTTTAAGTATGACTGGCAAAATTGAGGAAAAGGAGTAAAATATCTGAGTGAGGTATCTGATTTTTTTTTCTCCTCTCCTTTTGCGACTCTCAGGGGGATACGGCTGTACGAGAGGAGACTGGGAGAGAGAGGAAATAGGGTTGAGACTGGACCAATGTGTCATTGTGTTAAATCCAGCCAGCCAGTGAGGTCATTGTTTTTATCTGAGTCATTTTAGAGTGAAAACTCTTACATTATGGAAAACATTGCACATCTTTGTTGCAGACATGGAAATATCCAGCCAGCCTTTCAGTGGTGGAGCTCCGCTCATTTCGTTTGAGGTACTCCTGACTCCCAGTGGTGTAAGCAGGAGGGGAAATCAAATTCCACTGCCTCGTTTTTTAACACTTTGCCTCTAATCCAAAAGGGTTATTCTTCAGGTGCATTTCCAGCCAAGATGCTTGTTGAAGAGGGAGCTGGTAAATCTGTCGATCACACTTGTCAGCCCTGAATTTAGTAAATCTGGCCAGCCTGGGCTGGCTACGACTGCATTGAGCAGAACAGTTCTTAAGCGTCGGCTCGTGTTGAGGCTAGATTATGTTCCAATATGCACAGGGAAAATCCTTGAGACCTCATTCTTGGATATTGATTGCACTTCATAGTTGGGCTCCAGTAGGCTCAGTCTCTGTATAGTATGATTTAATTGAGGGACTTGGGCAATCCACCCAGCTCTGCAGTTGCTTCGTGTGACCATGAGCAAGCCCTGTGTCATCTCTCTGCACTTGGATTTTAAAGTACGTGATCTAGAAGGTTGGTGTAGTATTTGTAGCACTTCGAGGATCTTTGCATAATACAGTAAGTATAACAGAATCTGTATATTTTGCACAGTATAACTGCAAGGGGTGGAGATACTGGTCATTCCATGTAAGCTAATAGAAACAGTAGGAGGTTTTGACTGAATCTGACAAATGCTGTTTTATCATTTAAAATGGGAGAAAGCCATTGTTAGTGGATGCTTTCGGAATAATTTATAAATGGGTTGTTTTATGACACTGTCTCTTCCAGTTGTTGCATGGCATGTGTTTATGTCTCCTTAAGATCTATTCAACCACTTGGTTGATAAGGATTTAATATTTTTACCCTTTCAAGATTAAACTTCTAGGTCTTTTGAAAGAAGAAAACTGCCCAGTGCTGGCACTAAAACATTCAGTCTCAAGAAGACCCAGAATATGCAGAGGGTGCATGGTGCAGTTCTGTAAAGGAAAACAGGGCTGGGTAATGGTGTGCAAACTGTATAAATGCATCAGATATTTGCAGAGGAGTTTGCACAGTGATATTTTTCATTATTTGGGATAGTTTTTTCATTTATGGAATCTATTCCTCTTCCTACTAGTTAGGCTTCAAATTTACTCATGAAAAGCATTTTAAAAAGCCCAAACAAAAAAAAAAAAATCCATGGCAAAGTTGTCTAAGGTGCAACATCACTAAGAGCACAACAATTTAAAGATTGGGATAGAATGTGTTTTCCTTTCCAATATTTCCTAGACCCTTAAAGCAGTTTCTGAATCATCCGTATTGAATCTACAGAGCAAATGAAAGTAGATCTTTACTGCAATCTGGGAGTTTCCAGAGTAAAGTAGGAACATTTATGTGATGTGTCCCAGTGTTAATGCCTGAGCTTCTCATCGAGGAAAATGTATTTGTCTATACACTGTGCTGGCTTTGGAGAAAACTGTCCTCATCGAATGAAAACCAAACATGCTTGCAGGGCACTTGCCTAACATGAGACAGGAGCAGAGTGACCAACTGGGATTCCTCTGCCCCAGCTTTAGCCCTTCTCCAGTGCTGTGCTCAGACCAAACCACGGGTCGAGAAGGGTGGGAGGAGAGCTACTGGCGGAGATGCCTACCTGGTGTGTCTCAGGTGGTTTCCTTAAGGTGGGATTAACTGCCTGTGGGTGATGCTCTGCTTTCTGCTTTTGTTATGGAGGCAATGCTGATGGAACAGGAGGGCAGAGGCTTCTGGAATTGCACTTGCAGCTCCAGCTACACGTCACTTGCAAGCTGGATCCTTCAGTGTCATAGATATCTAGATCAATAGTATCTCAGTGATGGCAATGAACATTTCTTGTGCTGTTGTCATATGTGAATCCTTCACGATAATCATGTGTCCATGTTCTAGCTCTCTCCTCCTTTCCCAAGGCATGCCAATGCTGTGCTATCATCCAGATTTGACTAGTGGGGACCTAAGTGATCTCACTGTCATCACCTGACTGAAGGCTGGACTTTGATCCCTACTGTATAAAGCTGGAACTGAATTAATATGAAACCATAATAGAGCAGCTTATGGGGTCCTTATCCATGCCTTGTGGAGACAACTATGAGCAGGATCCAGGCACACTTTAAATATAAAGCCAGCTGTTTCTATCCCGATCTTATGCTTTTGCTGTCTATTTTTTATCAGAGTTAGGTTGCATGTACATATGAGGAAAGGAAGTAATATAAAGCCTTTATTATTCAAAATATGAATTTAAATTTTGTGTCACTTGTCTTGAATGATATGATTGAGACCCTTGTGTGGTTTGTCTGAATCATTTAGTGGTCCCTAGTATTTGTCTAACTATGCTGTGATGAGAATACCAAAACAGTCTGGATATCTGACTTCCCACCCCTGGGCACTTCTGGCCTTGTTCTCCTTTGAAGTTGTTTAAGATAGTGGCATCACTACAGTAGAACTAAGACCAATGCTTACTTGGGTACCAAAAAAGAATAGTAAAATGAAGAGAAGAGTTTGACACGTTTTCCATATTGGTATTTAAGATTTTTTTTGAAGAATCTATTCCATAACTGATATGCTTGTGTAGAGCGTCTCCTTGATTTAAAACAAACAACCAACATCAGCAACAAAGCCCTTAACCTGGGCTTTCTAAAATAATGGTACAGTGCAGATCTTCTGGTCATTTTGACTGGCCGGTACTATTGCTTTTTTACTGTGTTTAAAAGAAAGCAAGTAACCAACCTTATAAAACCAGTTTGGAAGGTTAAGGGTATCAGGATCTAAATTGTTTGATCCTCCATTGTGACATAACTGGAGTTAAGTTTTTCTTTCTTGTTTCCATTCTTTCATTTTAACAAATGTTATCACTCCTCTAAAATGAGCGATTTTCCTGTGACAGCCTCGACTGTTCTTGGAAGGCAGCCTGCTGATGGCAGCAGTTTAAGCTGCAATGTCTTCAGCCGGAGGACTTGCATTAGTCTCAAGTGGGTTTGGGGTGCCAGGTGATTAATGGTTTCTGGTAGTTGGCTTTGGATGTGCTAGTCACTAATGTTTACATCAGTAGACAGAATAAAAATGACTCGGTTTTGTTTCGTGGGGCCTGTGTGATGACAGAGCTGGTCAAATTTTGAATTTGTTTAAAAAACAAACTATTTCTATTCTTCCTCCTGTGACCTTCTTAAAAAAAAAAGAAAAAATAAATGGTGGTGATTCCTCTTTAGCTCTGCTTTTCTTATCTGGGGGAGATAACCGATAGCTGAAAGGTGGTATTCGTTGGGACTGGGTATGGAAATGCCGTGTTTCACTGAGGATGGATTACAGAGCTGTGTTCACTGCTCCCATGAAGAGCCGAACAACTGGCATGGAGCACAGCAACAGCTGGGAAGCCTGAGGAAGGCTTTGCTGTGATATATAGGTGTTCTTACTATAGCTTCTGTTCATAAGCCAGCCCCCTATCCCACAAGCTGGAGAACAGCCTAAAAATGCTGTCTGTGGATGTCCCCAGAACATGTTGGGTGGTTTCTGTGAATCCTCTGCTGAGGAGCTCCTGTTCTGTGAGTGGAGAGGAGGCAGAGTTCAGGGGCAGAGCTCTGCGTGCAAGACAAACCAGTTTGCTGTCAGGCAACACAGAAGTCATGTAACTCTATGAGGAAACCAGAGATAAGCAAGGAAGAAGCCTTCCAGATTCCCGACATAGGGAATGGAGTAAAATCCGTTTAGAGGCTTGTGTGGAAAAAGGTTTGCCAGTAGTAAAGTGAAGTGTCTGGCAGGGTTCAGAGGAGATGAATAGTTTTACTGTTATGGTGCAGCTTTTGGACTTAATGTTTGAGTAAAATGCATAATTGCAGTCAAAAAGTATTTGTCTTGAGGTTTTTTTTTTGGTGTTGTGCTGAGCATAAGAGGTGTTCAAATTCATAACCATTGACTGAGATGCCAACATTTATAACAACAATAATTACATATAAACTTCTATTGAATACATACTTGGATTGTTCTGCAGTTTGAAAATGTGTCAAGTTGCTTTCAGCTAGAAAAGCAAAAAAAGTGGAACATAAAATATTTGAAGCAAAAATAGCAGAAGATACATATGGAATGCTATGGCCCTTTATTAGCACAGGCAACGGAGGGATGGTCAGTGGAAATGCTGATGTGATTAGACTGCTGGCACTTGCAGGGTCACAGACAAACAAAAAAGCACCACAAGGATAAATCTCATTATGTTTTGCCACTGTGTTATTACAGTTCACCTCTTTGGCTAACAATAAAGTTATGGTTTTCCTCTTATTCCTGCATATCCTTTTTCTTAAATAAGCATAGATCAAAACTGTCCATATGCTTCTGACATTCTCGCATGAAGGGAGACATGAAGGCTCACAAATAACTGAGAGCTGATTCTGGGACTGGAATGTGTTTGCTTACTGTCTGTGTGGGTGGCAAAGTGTCCGTAAATGTTTTAGCACAGTCTAGCTTGCTCTTGGTTTCAGTACAAGATTTACCACTGATCTGTCAGTCCAGCAATGGCATGCGGGATTTAACATTTAAAAGTGAAAAACGCTTTTGAAAGTGCTCACTACTTGACAATCCAAGGGCAAGCTGCTGTTAAATATGACTTGAGTTCTGGACAAGTTTAAACGGAGATCAACACCAGAAAAGGTGCTGGATGGGCATCCTGGCAATGCAATGTGGCTTTTCTCTTTTTGGAAGCTTTACTGTAGCAAGTGGTGCAAGTACCTTCTGTTGTGACCAACTACGTTTGTCTTCCAAAGATTACCATTACAAATTTTGTCTTCGCATGGTGTATTTCCAAGGCTACTGGGCGTTTTGTTTGGTTCAGTGTTCTGTGGCTGTGTTTGCCTGTAAAAACACCCTGACACTTGGGCACTGCCACCTGCTGTTCCTTGTGTACCTGCCTGACAGGGGGATGCAGCTGTTTCAGCCTGCTGTCTGGTGCTGTTGGCATCCCTGCCTTCAGTTACAATGACACGTGTGAACATCGGTAGATACTGTGTGTGATGTCTGTGGCATGTAAAATAGTGAGAAGTGAAGGTTTTGGGGAAGGGATGTGGCTGTGTCCATAACTGACAGGAGAGCAAAATGTGGGTAGCCACTGGAAAGGTTGTTGACACCTTTTGGCCCCTGTTTAACTTGTGTGGTTCACATGAGTGATTACAGAAAAAAAACACCACCTTTCTGTTTCTAATGTATTAGAGAACTTGAATGATTCTTATGCGAAGTGTGTGTGTGCCTGCAAGAGGTGGTGAGGTCACCTCAAGTCTTCTGTGTAGCAAACCCAGACCGTACTATTAATTCATCTGTAAAAGATTCTGATGACCTACAATAGCTTTCCTGTAAATAATGCTATATTTCAACTTTATTCCATAACTCTGTGTCTGCTGGGACTTGTAGAGTTTCCAGATATCTTCCTTCTCAAATCCTAGCGAACTTTTTCTTCAAGCATTACAACAATGAGAAAAACGCAAATATAAACTTTGAGCTCTTTGTTTGTAAAAAGGGCCATTTGCAGGACAGGAGCAAATCTTTCCCACCCTGGGTTTCAGGCAGCAGTAGTTTGAACAGGAAGTGCTGTATTTAAGTGAAACATCTAATGATAAATGCGTTTTTTTAATGTCAATTTGATGCTGGTCAGAGATCTAGAACAGTGGGTAGAAAGAGCAAAAAGCAAAGGGCACAAAAGATAATCAAAAGTGCAAGCTAAATATAATAATATTGCTCTTCATTAGTGAAAATGAGTCTGCCTGGATCCACAAATTAATGTCAGTGGAGGATTTGGTCAAAACACTCGTTTTTTCTGAAATTTCTAAGGCATTTGAGACCATAAGGAAAGGTTACAATGAGAAATGCCGTTTCTATTTGTTAATCATAGGCCTAACATCTGTTAAGAGTTGATGAGACTTCCCCACGACTGCCAAGTTTCAACTTCACCCAGATCATGGATGCCGTTGTTCTACCTTTTCCTTGGAAACAAACACTTAACATGTAATGGCTTGCAAATACTCATGATTTATTTGTTTGTTTTCTTCACAGGCTGGAATGGTGTTAAGATGTGGATACTTCTGGTTCGGCTTGTTTCTTGTGCCCACTGCATGCCTTGTTAAAGATGTGGCATGGACAGCGTAAGTCCCGAACCGGTCCTCTCGGGGTTACAGAAATTATTCTGTGTGCACAGATTGTCCAGTCCAGTATTGTTCTGTAAAGAATTATGGAGCCTTTCAGTGAATGCAAAATGGTGATACTTCTTTGAAAAACCTCTGATCAAAGTCAAGCGAGAGTCATTTCTCCCTTGCCAATGCAACCAGCAATGTGAGGGAATGAATAGTCCTGAATTTGCAAGAGGCAACCTTGTCTGAGTAATGAAGGTGTGTCATTTTATGAGTATTTGTGTTGTCTAACTTTTAGTTAAAGGCAAATAGGAAATCTCTGATGTCCAATTTCTGTTTCTAAAAAGGAGGAGATAATTTGCTTGATTTGGCTAAGGTTACTTAGAAAGTAAAAATATGGCATTCTAATCCATACTCGTGAGCTCCCAGTTCTTTATCAGCTGCTCTCCAGGTTCTCCTTCAGCAGTGGGTCTTCCAGGCCGTAACTGAGAGAAGAGCAATACTCTGCACTCTATGGCTGCAGTGAAGTCTTAACGATTCCTTCACTGCCCGGAGAAGAGGAACAACCCTTGGGAAATACAAGCCTGTGTAATCTCCCTCTCTCAAAAATCCATGGTTTCAATGCATTGCAGAAGGCAAGCAATTTCAAGAACTTGGATTTAAGGAGAAGCAACTTACCTTCTCTACCATTGCAACCTGGAATCCAGAAGTAGAGTTTTCATTTAGAATTTCTGGTGTCTTGTTCAGTTTGGCTTTAAGTGTCTCAAGCACCAAAGGCTGGTCCTTTTGACCATTCCAACCTGGGCAAAAAGGCAGATCCTAGCTGGAGTGGAGAGGAAACATAGATTAGTTTGACACATGTCACAAAGGCTCAAAGTGGAAGGCTTGTATTGTGTAACACTTTGCTCCAGGAATGAGTAGCTGGTCAGCCAAGGGAGATTCTTAGAATCATGGAATCATTTAGTTTGGAAAAGACCTTTAAGATCATAAACTGACCAAAAACCTAACACTGCCAAGTCCACCAATCTTCTTTACCGTGAAATGCGAAAAATATTGAAAAAAGCAGAAAGTTGCCCAAACACAGGTACGTTTCAAAAACTGGCGTAAAAGGATAAATGAGGTCACATGCGTATTTTTTTAAAATCTTTTTTCTTCCTATGGAGTTGATAGCACAGCTAAATTAAAACAAGTACTATGCAAATATACCAATCAGTGGTACTACTTAAATGTTTTCCTGTTTCCTTCCTCACTTGAACTTTCATGAGCTACACTGCTAAAATTAAAACTAGGTGTCATAATGTAAAATTTCTGTTCAGGCCAAACTGTGATTTTTTTTAATAGTCTAACACACTGGAGGGTTTTTTTTGTTACACTAATGAAACTCTCCAATTGAAAATTATTTTAAAATTCTGAAGCCGAGGCCAAAATGTTTAAATTTAGATATTTAGCTGTCTCTTTGACCTGCTTTTTAAAGCTCTGAAAAAAATCTTAGAATTCTTCTAGCATAACAGGCCCTGCTGCTGTGTCAGGCATTATTTAAAATTACTTGCTTAGAAGTCAGTGGGACTACTTTTCTGGTTAAAGCTGAATAGGAGCCAAACGGTTTGCAGCATCAGGGATCAAATATATATTTAGGTGTTCAAGATTACGCTTTAGTTTTTGAAATGTTTTCATGATAGTTGAATGTCCTGAAGTTGTCCTCTGTTCTTGTCAGTTCTTGGCAAAAATGACTCAAGAATTCTAAAATAGACCAGACCGAGGCAGGCTCATCCTCAGCTATTAATCATTTAAAACTCTGTTACTGACTCAGCCAGTTCTTTAATATTTCTTAGAGAAATCTCAGCAACATAATCCTTTCAGTGCTTCAGACCGAGAATGTACAGAGATTGTGAAGCTCTCAAGACAAACGTTTATGATTGATAGAGTAAATATTTTGCCAGCAGATTTTAAACAGGAGGCTCCTATCAACATTAAGCAAAAAATCTGTTCTCTGAGCAGGACTTTTTTTGTTTTAGCCCATCACTGAAAAATTAACACCATTAACATTTTAACTAGGATAAATGAAATGACACAGCTATCAGCACTGCCATATGGAAGGAGTAAAAGTCTGTTTCCTTTCCAAGAGGCTTGCCATTCAAAACTTGAGCCCAAGGCCTCTGGAAATCAGCCGGCACGTTTCCACAGCAGTGGTTACACCACGTTGCTGTCTGTAAATCAGCAGAATCTGGTTTTGGCCATGAAATTCCAGCAGCTCTGACTTCTCTTGGTCGTGGAATTTATCCCTTTCAGTTTCTTTTGGACATGGAGCATATGTCTGCAGAAAGAGCATCCATCTGACCCAGAAGGTACATGCCTAATTTCAGTACAAAATACTGCTAGAAATAAATGCAGTACAGAGGTTTTGTCTGGAAGAAGGTTAAAATGGATAGGAAAGTGTGTTTTGAACCAATACAAATCTTAGTTTCTAAACTGCTGTGCTGCATCCACTATTAAAACTTGTAATGCCAGAAACAAGCGCTAGTTTTATGTATTCCCTTTGTTACATAGGCTGCAGTTGTCAACATACTTCTTATCTCCCATGTTCTCTGCTGCTCTAGGCTTTAATATTTACTTTTTTTAAGTGAATCAAGGAAATGTGGAAAATTCTCTTTAAAAAAAGAAGGAAGCTTATTATTAATGCTTGGCTGCAATACCACATTGTTAACTTTGGTCCACTACCCTGAATTCAGTGGCTTGGTTTGGATTTAGTTTTTGCCTTATAAAAGTCCCAGTTGTGCTACCGTTTAAATGAACAGAGCTTTATAAGGTGAGTGCTTCCTCACAGTTGGCACATGTCACTTGGATACATGTCGCTGGTGCTAGGAAGTCTCAAAATAGCTGAGCCACAAAGCTATGTGGGAATCATAAAAGTACAGAGTGTATTCCAGCAAAGTTAGGCAAGAAGGCAAGAATTTATTAATAATTGGTGTCTCAGTATTTAGTGTTACAGTGAAAAATATCCTGATGCTTCCAGTCGTTACCAAAATCTTCATGTAGCTTTTTTACCGTGGGGGAAGAGGCATGTTGCACTTGGCAGCTCTGCAGTGCAAATAAGAGAGAATGTATGAGGAGCTTTTCCCATTCTTGTACATGTTTGCACTCTCTGGAGCACAAGACTCCTAAAATGATATTGAGGATAATGAGCCAGAGTAGGTGTGTCATCGGGTTTGGGAAAAGTTTATGAATGTAACCACACTTCTCCCTGGCGGATTCTGGCTTCCTGAACACCCCCTAAATATCCTCCTAGGGCAGCAAAGTGAAGCTGTGCACTTCACTGGCTTGGAAGGGGAAGGACCACCCAAAAATAGAAAGATAACACTTTGCTTATTCTTATGGTCCATGGTGGGAGGGAAAGGTGAGTTTCCCTTCATGTAACACATCAAATTTTAGCTGAACAGTAACATTGAACACAAGATTACATAATTTATTGAGGACTGATCATGCATCTAGGGTCACTTGTAAAGTACAAGATAAAAGTTAAGACTTCTACCTGTATTTTCGTGTATCAAAATTTAATAATGTGCTATTGTGAAAAAGTCATTATGTATCCAGTTCCATTGCCAGTGGTCCATGGAACGTTTGTACTTGACTTTGATGGGAGCAAGCTCAGACTCTGAGGCAATTGTAATACCATATCTTAGTATTTGTTTTCGGAGAAGCATGTGGATAGGTTAGCTCAGACCCTTTTTATAAATACTTAATTACGAACTCTTCCATGGCTGCTCTTTCTTCCAAGTGAAGGAGTGACTCAATGCATAACAATTACCTGTGGGTTTATTGTTGCTTTATAGGTACCCACCCACAGCAGAGCCCATATATTTCATCATTTCACAATACTTACAAAATACTTCAGTACCCCCAACTTCAAGACAACATTATTTTTTCCATATAGTGAAATATCACTGCAATGCCTTCTTGTGCTGTGCTGCGCTAACTGGACTTCGTTGCTCAGGCTCTGTTCTGTTAAATTTTGAATTCAGTATTTACTTTAAGGGGAAGAATAAAACACTTGTCTCATCTCTTACGGTGTATGGCAAGATAAGTATGGAACCTTGGCAGAGATTGAATAACTTGTAGATTTCTGTTCTCTTGTCTGTGGAAAAACTGGTTATAAAGGACGTGAAAGTTCCAAACTTATTCAGCCTTCAAGTTTGCAATAGTGTGTACAGCTTATTTAGAAGGTAAGAGAAAATGTCAGTGTATTTACTCAAATAGTGTGATAGTGAAGTCAGCTGTAAAGATACTAAGAATTAATAGCTCAAAGCTTTCTCACTTGCTATAGTTTCCCCTCCTCAAAGAGGAGACCGGACTAATCATTAGCCTAACTAGTTATAGGAACTTGGATCTAATTAATTTCTATGCAGACTTAGGTCATCTCACATTCTTGAGACATTATATGTCTTAAAAATATCCTTGCCACTGACTTCTGTCACAGTCCATTGGTGTTGCCTTGCAAATAATACATTTTTGCTGGTTTAATAGGGTGCTCTTCTAAGTGCATCATGATATCCTTTACCTCCAGATTTTGCTGTGTTTCATCTTTTATTGTTCTCCTTTATTTCCTCTTAAATGCAGATGTGTTTTGAAAAGTAGTTTTCATTTTAGCTTCTAATTTTGAGACATTTGGGGCCTAATTCAGCAACACAAAGACCAGAGGACTTGGGTACCTTAGCATTAATGTGAAGGCACTGTCATCTAATCACTGTCAGCTGAGATTTTGTGGGGTTTTTTTTATTCCTCATGGAAGGACTAATAAGAATTATACTTTTTAAAAACAAAGGCATCTTCATTATACTCTTTGTTACATATACACTGTTGTTATTATTATTCTGCTAGAGGGAGTTTGACATCGTTTTACATCATTGGTCAAAGACTGTCATCTATGCACTAAAGATTTTTGTAAAACTTGTAAGAAATTTTTGCCGTCTCCACAGTTGAAGAATATTATTTTAATGCTCTGAAGCAAGTGGTGCCTCAGCTGACTTGGCTCCACCTTGGTTTTAGGCTTATTGTGCCGTCACATGCAAGTCAGTATTATCTCACGGGACACTCGTCCTTCTTTAGATGACACAAAAGAGGAAGCTGATCAAAACCTGCCAACTGGAGAAAGATCCCTGCATTTTGTATTGTTGCTTTGTACATATCAAGACAGAGGGGGACTAGATTCTCTTCTTTTGTCAGTGTAATATTTAGGTATAATAGCACTGGAACAGTAGGTGAAACTGGATGGGGGGTGGTCTCTTCATGGGGACATTGCTTTCCAAATTTTGCTTGCACGTGTAGTACATGGATTGCTCTTGGAAAAGAAAATAGGACACAGCCAATCTTGTTACTGTCACTTTGAAAGCTCAATGGAGAGAGGAGTGCCTTTCCAAGTCGTGAGCTGATAAATGAAAATAGAAGGACTTGAATGGCAATTATTATCTGAGACTCTTCTCAGGTTTTCAGAGCGGTGCCACACATAACTCAAAAGACAGAGTAGAATCATGTTTTACTGCCATGAATATTCAATGAATCCCAGCTCTTTTGTCTGAATGCCCGGGTCCTGAGCAGTCCCATGATAGTGGTGTCAGGTCTCCACAGTCATGTAGCTTTGCTGCTTGGTTAGATTTTGAGTGTTATTTTGAAGCAGCCGAGTTCTGCTGAATTTGAAGTCCTTCTGATTTCTCAGTTCTTATGTAATATTGCCCAGATACTGTGAACCTGAACTGACATGCATACAAAAATGCAAATCCCAAATTCTTCAAAGGCAGGCCCTGCACCTCTCATCTGAGAAGTAAAATTGCGGTTTGGTAGCAAAACAAATGTTCACATGCTTTTTTTGTTTTTCTTTTTGTCTTTGTGGTACAGGGCCAAGCATACCTACCATAAAACTTTGCTGGAACAAGTTCAAGAGTTGGAGACGAAAACGAGGGAGCTGGGAAAAGCCATGCTTCGTGATAGCAATGGAAAGAGGTAGGGAAGGTTTATGCTCATGTTTGAAACAGACCCTTCTTGTCCTTTCTCCTCCCTATTTTGTATTCACCATTCAAATCTGATTCCAGACAGGGTAAGAAGGATTCTCTCCTGTGTTATTCATTTATTGTTGTTCGTTTTCTTATGTGTCTTTTGCTCCCACTGGAATCAGCCCTTCCAGTTTCATTTCTCCTACGTTATTGCTGTGAGGCTGTATTGGAAACTGCTGCTCAGTCCCCTGCTTGGCTGTTACCTGACCAGACTGGTCTTGAAAGGATTTTGTTGCATATCGTCAAAAAAAAAAAAATCTGATAATCATGTCAGGGGAGGAAGCTGTCTGTGACTCAGGATATGAAGACTGTAGCTAACAGGAAAACTGGCTAATTCAGTGTGCCCTACAACTTCATTCAGTCTCACCTTAAGGTTTTTTTTTTTTTTAAATGCTTTTGCTGTTTTTTCTGCTGCAGGTTACAGGCCCCTGCTTTCAGGGTTCTCAGTTTCTCATTGTGCCTTTCTCTTATATCCACACCATATGGACTTGAACATATTGCTATTACTGAATCTTTCATTGTAAGGGGAGAGTACGTGTTGTGTGAGAAGTTTTGTCTCTTCTGAAAGAAGCTAAAGAAAATCATAGTGAGGCTTTTGCATCCAACAGTTTCATTTACCATCTCAGAATGTGGTTCTGCATCAGCTGGTCGGAAAAGCTCCCCAAGTTCAAAAAGGTTTTAGAACTAACTCTTCTATTCCTTACACAATATGGCACCACATGACTTGCTAAGAAACTACATGATCATTAAACTGGATTTTAGCAAACCTTATAAACTAGCAAACTGAGTGGAACGGGGCTTTTAAAAGATTTTGTTCTTCTAGGGCAGGGTCATCCTTTGAGCCTTTGATGTCTATTCTAAGGTAAACTAATTGCCATATTGTAGCCGCTGCTAAGACAAGCGGATAGTAGGGTTTTCTTCAGCTGAACTTCTGAGTTAATAAGCACTATTTTTAGGGAGAATTATGAGGGAGTGAGTTTACCAAGATTATAGTAAACTGAAAAGCTTTAAAAAATGCTTCTGTTAACTTTAATGTGTTTACAAGATGTCCTTAGTGACCAGAGTTCGCTTCTCAGAGGCCAAGACAAAGTAAACACAGTGTTATTGATTAAGGTCACTTCAAAATACTTGGCATGTTCAGTTTTTATTTTGAGTCATTTTTCTGCTGTGAGTTTTGGACCCTACAAAACAAGGTTCATAAATTGTGCTCACTTGCAAAAGTTGCAAACTGCATGTCAGATAATTTAAAAGGAAAAAGCAAATTTTGCTGCACTGGTGAACAAAGGCAACCTTCTTATGCCACAAATAAAACCAACAAAGAAGCCTGAAATCAGATGTTTAATTAAAAATGGCCCTTGTTTTTAGAGGGCTGAGCAGTCACCTTGAAGTCAGTTGCAGCCGAAGTACTTGGTACCAAAATTGGGTCAGCTTCCCAGGCAGGAAAGGTGTCACTTGGTGTTGTGAGTTGATGATTGACAGACGGTTTGGTGCCAGGTGAATCCAGGCCAGCAGGAAACACCGTTCCATCACACAGCTCTGGCTGTTGCTGTGGTTCCTACCCATGCATAGGATGTGAAGTTGCATTGGTGGTGTTGGTGTGTAGCATTTGTGTTTTCCTGCCAGTGTTTAGTGCCAGTTTTTGACTGCAGAGAGGAGTGAGTCAGCTTTTTGCTTGATGAATCTGTGGGTTGTAGGGTGGGTTGACACACTGTTAATAGCAAGAGAGACAGTTGGCATTCGATCTGTTTATATATGTGCATGTATGTTTCTCCAAGAACTTGCTGGGTTTCTTCTCTGTTTACACATTGTCCTGACTTTCTGTAAATTTAATGGCCATGTTGTAATTCATTCATATGCTACATGTTTTCATAGCCTTTATTTTGCTGCGTTCTCACTGCAAACTCTTTCATCTGCGTTCCTCCTCCATATAGCTTCACTTCATTCTCGAAACACTTGCGTGGAGATGATGTAAGGAATCCCTTCTGGCCTTCCTTCCCATTCTCCCTCCCCCTGCCTTTCCAAGCGTTTGTTTGTTCTCCTTCCTAATTGCTCCCAGATTTTCTGGGTGGTCCATCTGTGAACTAGATAATGGTAGAGTGCCTCTGCCTGCTAGGAGCTGGTGTGCTGTGCTTGTGATGTGGCCTCCTGAGCGCGCTTCAGAGTTGTTCTGTCTTTTATCGCTTTTGTTTGTCTCCTGGCTCTTTCACACCTGCTAGAAATTGTGTGCTTGTCCAAAGGGAATGATGATGGTGGGAAAGAGATAGAGTGGGAGCTTTTTTGCAGTTACAGCCTCTCTGGTTCACGTTCTCTATTTTTTTTAAACGTCCTTGAAGCTGGTGGAACGAGTGCTGAGACGCGTGCGCCGCTCTCCCCTCCTGCCCACAGCCCCATTGCCCTTGGGATATTTCTGGCAATGTGACATGATGCAGGAAGGGAAAGTAGCTGGAGTCTCTTCGTTTCTAATGGAACGTGGAGAGCTGTGTTAGAACTACACGGGTCCGTCCATCACCTCCAAGTAACAGTGTTAGCTCGTGTTTGGAAGTGTTCCTGAAGACATATGCGTTAGGTGTTGGTTTGTTCAGGCAGCTGTGGAAGATAAGCTGGCTGTCATCAGGGTCTATTTTCCTGGCCCACAAAGTGGACACTGTTTTTCTTCAGTGTTTTTCACAAACAAAAAACAAAAAATCACACCCAATTATAGATAAGGGAATGATTTAGGGAGCCTAATTGCTTTTATCATTGCCTAGACCTTAGACAAAAAATGAGGTGTGATATCAGAATGTTTAGGATTAATCTGCTCAACAAAAAGCAGTTCACAAAGCCTGGAAAGCAGTGAATGCATCCAGGCTTGCACAACAGGATGCCAGCAGTTTACTGTTTACTGTTACTCAGTGGCTCAGCTGAACTTCTAGAATGTGTGCCCAGGATGGCACCTGGGTCCTCACTGCACTTGGGGAAGGAGTGCTGGAGATCTGCATGTGCCACTTGATACCTAAATACTGATGTCCTGTCCTAGAGGGTCTTCACCGTGTCAGCTCTTCTTGCTAGACAAATTTTTTCCAGGTTAACAAAAGAAAGTCTTCACTAGTACTCATTGCATCCTTCTGAATCTTATTCCTTTTGAACAGTTTCTGGAATTGAATTCGCTTGTATTGATCTAAAAAAGCAGGTGAAAATTTTTGCCTTGCCAATGGGAGGGAGCCAACAGCAAAACAAGTGGTAGATCAGGGAGTGTCTGGTCTATGCAGGAGAGTGTGTCAGCACCCAGAGCTCTACAGCTGGATCCCCAAAACCTTGCAAAATATTGTAACATTAGAGTGATGCTTGGAGATTGTACCAAGTGTATTGTTTTGAGCTGCAAAGAGTCATGTTCTTGTTTCTCTGGATATCTCATCTGAACAGCCAAAAACTTAGTTTTTATGCAAGCTGGGATGATCACAAAATCAGATGATTCAAGGAGCAGAGGATTTCATCAGGGGAAACAAGTATATGGAAAACTGACAACTCCAAAAATACCATGAGAAGCAGAAGGAGGAGTGTTGGGATAAGGGGCTGGTGATGGATCCCATGCCGTGCTAACCCTGCCTGTTTGTGGCAGATGAGTCTCTGCACGTGCCCTCCCCAGCCTGGCACCCGCTGGTGCTGGGCTGGGCTCCAGCCCAGCTGTGACATGAGTGAGCCTTGGTGCGGGAAGGGAGAGGGGCTCGCTGGCACTCTCATATAACAAAAGGCAGGATTTAACACTAAATTTACATGAATTTGGAGAGGTGAGAGGGGCAGCTCCTGTGCCAAAGCAAACAGGGACATGTGGAGACACCTGCCCAGCAGACCTAATCATGTTAACATGCAAGATTTACACAAAGAAAACAAACAGTTTTTCTAGAGGTTTGTGTTCAAAAGTAGCATTGAGTTCAGCTGCGAAGATTTTTGTGTCTTTAAATAAGTTCACAACTAAATCTTGGCTTGTAAAGGGCCAAATCTTCGAGTCCTTCTTCGCTTTCCAGTCCATCTAACCTCTCATTGAAGTGAGCAGAGCTCAGGTGGAGTAAAGCCTGATTAGGGACCAAAGCAAACTTTACTTTGGAAACCTGTGTCACTTTATTGCTCCACTGGCCAACTAATGGAGAGCAAGCAAAGCTGTGGAGCACTCTGTGACACTAGATTTCCTGTTTCAGAGGGTTTCTCTGTCCTGGTTGCCAGAGAACTTGCTTTGAAAGTAGCTTTCTGCTTGTTTTTCTGTTCTATTTTTAATCAGTTGGTGGCTGAGATCAGGAGATTGTTTAATACTCAAGAACAATGTAACTTTCACAGTTTACCTACTTTACAAGGAGCTGAATGGCCTGTCTGGGGTGTTGCAGAGAAGTGCCTGCATCACTGAAATATTGGAAGAGTTCCTTCAAATTATTCAGAAATCTGGGAGGCAGTGCCTTGTCTTCAATAAACGTGAAGGGAAGTGACTACAGAACTAGTGAGCTATAGCTGTGAACAACAAGGAAGCACTGCGGTGGGCTTTTGTGCAGCATTTTTCAGTAAGCCTTTTTACCCTTGCTGCCTTCAGACACCCACTGATGATAGCTAGCCATCTCCTTCATCTCTGTTTCAAAAAACAGATTTTTTTTTTTCAGTGTACTTAAAACAGCAGTTCCCAACAGTCTCTCCACTGCCTGCCTTCAACAAGGAGACACACTGGTGGAGATTCTCTTTCATTTAAGTGCTTCTCACCAAATCTAACTCTGTTGCTTTAGTGACACGCGTACAACCAGCTCTCACCCTGAGAATGAGCCATCTTACTTATCTTAGCCTTGGTTGTGTTTGGAGGGTGACACAGATGCCTGTCTCATTTCAATAGCCGCATGACCCGGTGGGTAATCGGTGAGGTGACACAGGTACCTCGGAGACTTGCCCACTCCACAGGGACCTGAGGAGGAGCAAGAGGAGAACGTGGGAAACTGGACTTGGGCTTGTGGCTGTGCATGGAGCTGAGGGCCACAGAGCCTTCAGCCTTGCGCCGGCAGAAGAAGTGGTAAAACAGACTTAACTTTTCTCTCAACAAGCCCATGAATGAGCTGAGGACCTGATTGCGTGGCACCCGAGGAAGGGGTGAGCTTTTCCATTAAGATCAAGAGAAACAAGGCTTGGACTCATCATATTTGAAAGCACTCTGTCTCATTATTGATGCTTTTCAAATTACATCCACTTGAATAGGGAGAAGACCATGCCAGTAAGGCCCCTTCACATCAGCAGGTACAATGAATCTTACCTGAAACAAACTGTCTTGTATTTTCAACTTGTTAAATGGCATTGGATGTATGGAGCCAAATTCTTGTTTGATTAATATGTTGACTTCAGTGTGTTTTCTCAGGATACGCATGAGTGTGATCTGAATCCGGCCCATCCAGTGCAGCTGAGCGTAAAACGAGGTTGAAGAGGGGAAAGGTGTATTTTGGTTTTCAGGTTTTGGAATCTTTTTATCAATTTTCCAGATGTTCTTCACACCATTTCTGGGAAGGAAAGGCGAGATTTCTCCACCAGTGTACACAACAAAGTGACTGGCATATTTATGATTTTTCCTTGCAGCTTTTCTAGTAAAAAGATATTAGACTCCTTTTACTAGCAAAAAGCACATAAAATAATATCAGGTTGGTTTTTTTTAATTCTTTGATTCCATATGGTAAACATTCGTGTATGGTAGGTGGAAAATGCATGATTTTGTTTTATTTTACACTTGTCCCTTTCTGTTTCCCTCTTGTCCCATATCGGTAAGGAACCATCAGATTATTTCCTCATTTTAGTATGTACTGTTGTTTTCTGGCATTTCTAACCCCAGTGTGTGAGGCACTTGAAATTACTGGGTTTGATTCTGCTCCGAGTTGAGCAGCGGGAAGGCTGTAGGGCAGGGGTGGGAAGGAGCAGAGGGCAGAGAGGGTTTCAGAAGCTGGCCTGGGGGATGGAGGGGGAGTTATCATACTCCCACTGGCACTGGGGACCCAAGTTCCCAGCTGCTAGTGCAAGCCAGTTGGACCTGACATGCCCCTTCTCCAGTGCAGTTAATTATTTCACATCCTGATAGTGCCTATCGTGTAACCTTGAGGGAGATCCAGTGCACAAATAGGGTTAAAACGTGGTGACCTGGAGAAGGATTTGGAGCTGTGATCAAACCTGCTGGCAAAGTCACAGTTGACGGAGGTACAGTATCAGCACAAAGGGCAAAATGAAGCTGTAAATTGAAAGAAGAGAAAAAAGAGAACATAACAAGATGAGAGTTAAAACTGATTAAGGGGGCCAATCTCTCTGATGCCTAATCCTGAATTACTGGATTGGGCACCGAGGATCTCCACAGGGGAGAGAAGAAGAAATCTTCCCTCCGGGCTGCACAGCAGGAGAACTGCTCCATAACAACTATTCCAGCCTAATGGCTTCAGCAGCCACGCTCGGCCTCAGCTCCTCCGCTGGCTGACCCCTCGGAGCGGAGCAGGACAGCCTGCCCTCAGCCTCTCATTCGTGGCAAAGAATTAAGTACTGAGTTACGTGTCACAAGGACAAGAAAACAGAGGTTGTACTAGATATTAAATATTTAGTGGTCAGTTACAAAGTGCTAAAGCTTAAAGAAAAGAAATTTTGGTTTTTTGCAGATCAGCCAAATGTCCTAAGCTTTGCTTTAAGTTGTATCCAGACACTTTCAGTGTTCATCAGTTTTTGTTGTTGCCCTGAGCTGTTCTGTAGGTTTTTTCTTCTAAAGAAAAGAAAGAAAAAAACGGATAGGAGTTTAGAGTTTTTGAACACAGAAGTCATTCTAATTTTAATCAAAGTATGTTAAGTGGACTTTTTTCAAACCAGAAAGTTTGGATTGAAAAAAAAACACCTTTACATAGAGACAAAGCATGGAAAACTTCAACCTCTGAGGTGATTGCTTCTGAAAAAATTAGTGAGCTGAGTCAGAAAAGAATGTTATAATTGCAACTCTATTGCCACCTTATCTGTAGAGGATACAACCAAGCACCCACTAGAGAAAGTGCAAAGTGAAGCACTTACGGACAAGAAGTAAACAGCACTGATACCAAATGGAGGATAGCTGGAAAGCAGCAACCCACACTTAGCCTTTTCTGCTTCGTAGACATTCAAATTGAGTCAATGCCCATATTTTTGAAAGACTGAAGGCAAAACTGGGCAGCTTCAAGTTTGTGTTAAGTTAGTTGGCTGAGTTGAGTTAGCTGGGTGCCCCCTGCAAGGAAATGCGTAAACACATGATTAACGTTTGCAGTGCTTAGAAATGGAAGGCACTCTAGGCAGAGAGAGATCTCATTTGTTAGTTTCTTAAAGTTGTTGCTTTTCAGGGAGGCATATGATGTTTAGTGTCTGCTTTTTTTAGATGACATTTTTTGAAAGGTGCTTGGTAATACTGTCATCCTGGGGGTGGGGGCTGACCTGGCTGGACGCCGTGTGCCCACCAAAGCCACTGTTATCACTCTCCCTCCATCTTGGAGCCGCTCGCAGTGGATCTGTTTGACGTGGGGGAAGCTTCTAGTAGTTTCTCACAGAAGCCACCCCTGTAGCCCGCCTGCTACCAAAACCTTTCTACATAAATCCAATACACCTCTGTTCAAAGAAGAGCCTTGGAAAAACATTTAGGAATAACAACCTTGAAAATGAAGGCCAGAATGGATTTTCTGAGTGATTTTAGGAGTCAGAGGAGGGATCTCTTTCGCTTTTCTAACTTGTTAACGACAAAATGTAAATCATCCTTGCTTGTCATCAGAAGGAAAAGCTTTGTCCTACTTCTAGCTATACAACTTGAAGAGGATTTTGTGGGCTTCGAGTGGAGAATTTGATTCCGGAACTCTACGTGCAGTCTGGATACTGCACACGGGCTGGCTGAAGCTTGTGAGATGTCTTGGCCTCTGCTGTTGCAGGGTGATGTGGCAACATGGGTGGACTCACCTGACGTGGGGCCTGCTGCTGCACGCTGGCTGCAGGCTGCCTTTCACACTGGGTCTGGCATTCAGACCTCTGAGACGTAACGGGAAAGGAAAGCTGCTGTTTTGGTCAAGTAGTACACTGCCAGGCCAAAGCACAAGCTGTAACAACAGTGTTTCTCCAGGGCATTGACAAGGGTCATGGGTCCGTGGGTTTTTGTTGATGTGGCTGCAGAGACAGTTTAGGAGTTTCCCAGGCCATTCCTTACCAGCTGTAGTTGTACGGGCCCATATTTGCCCTGTTTCCATGGTTGGATCAGCTCAACTGCTTGTGGGTCTATGTGATAAATGAGCTGAAGGAAGTGGGATGGTGTGGGAAGCACTACCAGGTTCTCTGACCAACTGGTAAGGGCAGGAGCCGCTTTAGCCATCAGTGACCACGAAGGACATCCATGGAGCTGCTCAAGTTGTGTGACAACCTTTTCACATCCAGGTGGGGTGGACAACGTGCAGCCATCTGTCAGCTGAGCTCAGTAAGGCATGTTACAGGCCTGGAGAGCTTGGCACTACACAGCTGCTTTAAGTGTACTCCAAGTCGGTCTTGCAGGGCCACACATCCAGGTACATTTAATGCTGAATAGGCAAACATTTGGATAGATAATGTCAAATACAACTCATTAAGAGCAAAGTTCCTTTAATAGTTGCCTCCTATCTAGGGAAAGGGATTTTTCTCCTCTATGGCTGTGACATGTACTTGGGAAGCAGCTGGAGGGAAGCTGCTGCATTAGCAGTGCCTGGAGATGTTACACCATGGCAGGGCAAGAGGCCTCCAGCTTTCCTGGGCGCTGTCGCTGAACCCTCAGCAAGGACTCTGTACTCCCTCAAACCTGCTTGTCTTGGTGCAGGAGTCACTGCTCATAGGTGATTCTCGCACCTCTCAATCTGCAAGTGGCTCAGGCCACGCTTCTGTCTTCATTTCTCTGTGGTTTGTGCCTGATGATCCTTTGGTCTTCTAGCCATGGTCTGGGGTTTTTGTTGATGACTTGCTGACTATTTACAGAAAAATGCAAAAGGAGCATGGAGTTGGATGTATCTCTATTTCAGCTGGACCCTGGGTGATTAAGGAGCAGTGTGTGTAGACGCTGACTCTGCAGAGAAAATGCTGATTTTTGTTTTACTGTTAATATGCCTCAGATGCTTTCTCGTGAAATGCTCTGGAGATTTCCTTTGGTTACGCTGCACCTTCATTATCAGTAGTGCCTGTTTGCCTTTTAAATTAGAAAGACCTCCTACTCTGATTGACCTCATAGTAAAACATTCCTGCAATCCAATGCTAGATAACCAAAAATAACATCTCCCCTTTGTGTACTGAAAGAGACAAACCAGCAGAAAGCCTTTAGTTGCTGCTTTTGCTCTTCTGTAGGAGGGCTATTCCTCTCTGTGATGTCTCTGAAGCCCAGAGGATGGAGGTGTATTTGCTCACTCAGCCAGTCAGGCTTCTCTCCCACAGCCCTGGGTTGTTCTAGGTATTTGAGTATACAGAGTTTTGCTGAACCCGCATTAGCGTGACTTGCGTTTGAGATTATTTGCATGCTTTAATTTTGAATTCCTGGTCTGTAAGAATGTTGGTTTTATGTTCTCCTTATGCCAAGTGTATGTTGTCGTGTTTCTGCCCACTGCATATCTCTAACTACTCCCTTGTGTGAATTCAAGTAACGCACTTGCGTCTAAAGTAAAAGAAAACAAGTTAAACCGAGGCCTGTGTCTGTGCTGGGGGGTGCGATCAGCCAACAGGGAGTATCTGAGGAAGAAAAAATCTGTCTCCTCTGGCCAGTTACAACTTTGCGACTGCAGACTCTGCCTGGATTATGGTACTTGCTCTTTGTCCACCACGACCATGACTGATGCTGTAAGCCATTAAGCAGGGTTATGCTGTGCAGAAGGTGAGAGATGGAACTTGTGAATAAACACTTCGTGTGTCCCAGCAGCTGGAGATCTGTGAGTCCCCTCTGCCAGGGCATACTTGAGGAGAAACCATAGTGCTCAAACCTCTGGTTCTTCTTTGGAAGAAACTTAATGGAGTTTGAGAACCGAGAGACTGAAATGAAAACCAACAATCTGTGTGTAAATGGTTTGGTGATTAGGATTGATCAAAGCTGGAGAAGTCTGTTTGTTTCAGACCTGTTTTCTTGCTCTTCATATTTTATGTTGGTGTAACTTTTAGTGATAGAAACATATCAACAAAGAAACACCAAAGGTTTGTGTGAGTTACTGTTTGGAAGAAATCAACTATTATGTTTTAGTATCCTCTTCTCCCCTCAAAATCTAATCCACAGCTAAATATGACAGGGTCAGAAACTTCCTGATCCTTGTGTTTAGCCACATTGGATGTTTTGCAAAAACTTATTCTCCCCTCCTACCCTCTTCAGCTGTCACAGTGCAAGGACAACCTGTTGTGAGACCTTTCTTCCAGCAGAGAGGAATGCCAGCCAGCCAAGGCTTCTCAGGCAGTGTTAAGTTTAACAGAGTGTGTGACAGTGGAAGTAAAGAGGCTGAATGAGGGTTTGTCTGCTGCTCCATTTGAAAATGCAGATGGGTAGGAGGGAGGCTGTGGAATTAAGTGCAGAATTTCAGCCTAAGCTTTGGAAGATTTTCTGTTTTAAATAAAGCTCTACAATGATTTACCTGTTGTTAAATACTTCGGCAGCACCGTAGGATAAAGAAGCAGTGACACTGCAGTAGGGCCAGAGGGTTCAGAAGTTATTCAGATGACAGAAAAACAGCCACATGCTTCCTTGTCCACAGGCTTACCCACCGAAGCAGGTATCTTGCTTCTACTCTGGGCTTCCCTGTGGGTGCTGGGTATCTTGCACTGAAGAGCCATGCCCCTATCAGGGGTTCCTGGTATGCTTTTAAGGCACAGGGATAGCAGCTGGACACTGCTTCTGTGTTTCATTTGTGTCATCTTTAGCAGCCCTGCTAAGGCTTCACTAGTTGCTCAGTTCTTCCTTCTAGAAAGTGGAAAAGCAGAAACAAAATTAAATCATTTTACATGTGTGTGTCTGACTGAATATTCCAGAAGAGCAGCAAGTTAAAACCAATGGCAGCCTAGTGTCTTTGTCTATTTGGTGTGTCTGTGCTCTCCATCGCCTCTAGTAAATCATAACAAAACACAAACTCATTTCTTAAGAGTTAAATTCTTGTGAGAGAAGGAGGCAGCCTGAATTATTTTTTTTTTAACTGAGCTATGTGTGTGTTTTCTCAGGGAAGATCCAATTTTAAGAGACACCTGCATCCACTTTAACCTTCCCTTCTTTGTGAGCCCTGCTTTGCTACCAGCCAATTAGTGGACTCAGGAGGACATTCTGGGTCAAGCTGTACCAAGTACCGCAAATCCTCATTAACGCTAATTAGTGCTCAGTAGGTTAATTGGTGGTGAAGCTCATCTTTTTTTAATTACTTGAGCAAATGAGCCAGTGGGACCTTGTGGTCAGCTTTGAATTATTCTGTTTGTTTTGATGCACCTCATTTGAATGTGTAAAGCCAGATGTTTGTTGCCTAGATTTAAAGGCTGGTTGCTTTTGTGAGGGATGAGAAGAAGGGAACACAGAAAAATAAAATGAAGGTCTCTGACACCTTAGAGCAATTCAGATACTAAAATGGAAGAGTCATGTTATTCACAGAATGGAAAATACTGTTATGAAATGACATGTTGCCTTTAGTTTACCTTTTGATTTGTCATTCACTTCATTAATTCGTGTAATGCTGTTAGCACAGACTTCCAGCCAGCCAGAAATCATTTTTACCCTCTAAGGAAGCCATTGCAACAGTATTCCTGGCACAAAGTATTCTTTATTATTGATAGCAACTGAATCTAGTTCAGATGACTCAAGTAATTACTTGATTTAACCCGTTTTTTCATAGTAACTCTCCAAATTGGGACACTTTTAATAGTTTGTTTTGGTTTTTTTCTAAGCTACTATGTGTTTTGTTTAGTTCAAAGTGTTTTGTCTGTGTCCTTTGCCCTTTGTGTAATTACAGATAGATGATGTGTCTCCCTTACCCCTTCTGAGGTCACCAACAAACCAAGTTAAGCATATTTCACTGTCACTTTTCAGGTCACTGACTCCCATAAGGATGTCTGGGTTTGTGCTTTCTTTCATTCAGACACCATTTTTGAGGTCCTGAGTATGAACACAACTGTATGCAGTATTCAGAGGATGATCTCATGATCTCGTATCCCTTTGCCTTGATGCATCTTAAGATGCCCTCCTTAGACCCTGTGGGAGGGATTAGGCACTGGCTCTGAGTCACTGGAAAGCACAGTTAACACTTAAAATCATGGCAATATTTCTGGGAGCAAGGCCTAAACCAGTGCCTGCAAGGCCAAAGTCATCATTAGTTTTGTATCAAAGTATGAGGGAGTCTGAGATGTCTTATCTTTATCTCTTTGTGGCAGACAAACCTTTCCTGAAAGCAGGGACTTGGTTGGTATCAGTGCAAACACTTCAGTTAAGAAACCCACTTAACATTTCTTTTCTTTCAAGGCTTGTATTGGGAGATCTAAGATCTGTTAATAAAGCAAATACTTACCCATTTCAGAATAGCTGTGTTGCATTTACCTCTCTGTATTAAGAGCTCCTTTTATAATACTTGGCTGGTCTTGATTTGCAGTCTGTTTCATTATCCCTTGTACTTACACCATAAATGCTCTAATTCTTCCATGAGTGTTTCTTTCTCTGCATAGATACAGTCCGCTATAATTTCCCAAACTGGAAAATCAGATGTGACTTCAGTTTTGAAATTGTTGATTAGCAATATCAAAGATAGTCAAGCTTTGGCTTCCTTAGGGCTGCAATGTGTCACTCATTTTCAGAGTCCCTTGACAGCACACTTAGCTCCACACATTGCATGTAGAAGCCTGAGGAGCTATAACCATTATTGGCCTGTAGCAGATACCATCCTGTACTTCATCTGTAGCTGTGTGGTAGGCGGATAGATTGTTCTTCATGCCTTTTGCTGTGGTGGTTAATTCTATTCTCAGTGTAAGGATTTTGTGGCAGATGTTGCTTATTTGTCCCTTTGAACAAATATTTTTGATTGGTTTAAGATTCCTTTTTAAAGCCTTCTATCCCAATCCACCTTCTGGTTCTCTTACCCAGATGTTCTTCTGTACCTGCAGAATATGAACAAGTATTCCACTTGTCATTCCCAGGACAGCAGTAGATTCAGACAGTGTTCCACTACACTTACCAGTCAGCAGACTCACAGGTACCAGCAGTCCTCTGCAGTCAGGAGGAGGCTGCACAACAATACAGCATCACTAGTTTGCATGTGCACTGGTCAGTATTGATTCTGCAGGCTGACAACTTCATTTCTCATTAGAGAAATCTCATGTCTCGCTTCATGTCTACCATCCCCTCACCTGGTGATCCTTTGTAATACATGCTTTCTGTTATGCTTTGAGCAGTTGGAGATTTCTTTGTGTTGTACTTGATTTTCCTACAGCCAGCTGGTCTTTGCATTTTTAACCAGCTGAATCTTCCAAGATATCTAGAATCTTCCTTGCTATAACCTTGGTTTTAGTGGAAACCTGTGTTACTTTCTTCTTTGCACACAGGCACATCTCATGATCCAAGAGCTCTTAAAGATTCTTTGGCAGTCTCCGTTGGTATCTATAGTTTTGCTTCCAAATCTAGTATCAACTTCTATTTTAAAATGAGGGATACTACTGATTGCAAACAGGGAAAGCAACCTGGTGTATCTGTTGCGGGTGTGATTCTGTGGTGCCAAGGGAATGAGGGGAAGAGACCAAGTGTCTGAAAGTGCTTGCAGTTGGTCCACATTTGAAGGAGGGGTCCATGGTTCAGGTGCCTGAGCCCAGGGACCACAGGAAAAAAAGGATTTCCTCCCTTTCTTTTGTGGACATCTCATTATGCACTGAACAGAGGACTATGAGCCTGGATATTACCCTAATGGACTATTAAGTGGAATATAAGCCTGCATGGCTGGATTACATATTATAGGCATCTCAGAGATTCTTTGGTTACTCTTTTGTTTGAAGCTAGAAAACTGCTTCAATGAAAGGGAGTTGTTTGGTTAAAGCTGTTGTAAGTTTGTTGACAGCAGCAGCTGTGCTTGCTGGGATTTCCACTCCCTGTACCAAATGTATGTGAATTTGTAATCTAATCCAAGAAAGATATCAACGTTGGCATTCAGATGTGTATCCATGTTTGTGGCATAACCAGTGGAATTACTGCTTGTGATTAAAGACATGAAAGAACAAGCAGACTGTGAAAATGGAAGCACGGTGTAAATGTGGTGCAAATGGGATAAAAACACTGCAAGGAGCTGCACTAGCAGACAGATCCCATCTATGCACTGGCTCAGTCTCAGTGTTAGTAACACAGGAAAGATGGAAAAAAACAACCCAGTCGCACAGGAACTTTCAACTAAAACAGACTGTAATATCTTTTTCAAAATAATCTGACATTTAGCAGTTATTTAAGACTCCAGTACAAAACAATTCTATGATCCTATGAGATTTGGACACCTACGTTATTTTCAAACTGCATTGAACTTGGTGGGATTCGTATACGTAATAGGATGCTTTGAAAGGTCAAGACCTTAACCATCACTTGTTTATTCTGGCCATGAAGTTCTTGATTAAATGAGTCGTGTTTTTAATAAAAATCAGAGTGGAGAGTGTCTCTAATGATTTGCATGCATCTGTTAAACCTGTTGTACGCGTACTTCATTTTTCACCATAAGTTTGTATTTTCACTTCCTGTAAATTCAGAATCAATTTTACAGGCCTTTGACAGGAACTGTGTAAACGAAAGGGTTTTTTAATCAACTGAATAGGAAGTTGTTGTGGGTTTTTTTGGTTTTGTGTGTGTGTTTGTTTGTTTGTTTGTTTGTTTTTCCAGTATGAGAGGTAGAAATGAGAGTGTTCTTTAGAAAAGAGAATTAACTATGGGTCCCATCTTCAGTTGCTTCAGGCTGTTTTGCAGGTGTGATAGAAGCCTTTTAGCAAGTGGTAAGCTGCAAGGCTTTGCTTCTCCTCTCTAAGGCAGTTTGTGAGTGCCATGATTCTTGTACATAATACTAAAGAGAAATCTTTTTAATGTGATAATATATAGGCATTGGGCATGCAGAAATCACAATGATGGTAATATTATGGATGGATTTACTAAATGTGAACTTACACAAAATGACCTTAGAAAGGAGGAGTTTCTGTTATTAGAGAGTTCTGTTGATAATGTGCAGTTTAAAGAAAGAGAAAATATTTTTTCATGCTACAACCATCTTAAATACTGGCAAAGCTGAAGCTGCCAAGTACTTCAAATACAGTTGACTTTTATGTTGAAATTTTCTGGTTACTCACTGGTATATTTTTTTTTTCTCTCCCTCAGCGTGAACGAACGTGATCATTTGTTAAAAAGGCTCGGCAGGAAAACTCCTCCGAGCCTTTTCCGTGCTCATTCTGTCCAGCAAAGTGTATCGCGTAAGTAGCAGATCATGTATGCATGTGTGTTTCACAGCAGTCGGTCCCAGATGAGTGAAGTGAAGGGTGATTATTTTTTAATTAAATTGTAGGTAGAGATAATCTAGTGCAGAGGCTGAACTGCCAAGCAAGACACATACATTTGGAAGTGGAATTAGTGTATTTGGCCCTAGGCGAGTGGAGCTCAAATGTGGATAATTCCCTAGGATCCAATCCACAGGCCCAAATCACAAAATCCCAATACACAGGTTCTCTAAATATAAAATCCTGATAGTCTTTAGCTTACTGTAAAATCAAGAAATCTGCAGGATAAAATAAATGTTGTGATAGTGCCTAGCTTAAATAGAAATGGTTTCTTTATGAAAAGTCGTATTAGCTGTGGTTAGCTGAGAATACAGCTGTGTTTCAGGAATGCCACTTAGGGGTTCTGTGTGTTTCTGATGAAGAAAGCCATGGTGTGTGGAACTGCCTCTCCTCTCCCTCTTTGTCCTCTGCTGGGAGAAGAGAAGCAGGGTCACACCTTGCTAGTGGTGCTATTTGCAATAAATTGCATTTCTTGTTGGTGTGGAGGGCATCCAATTATTCGTTTTCCTAGAGGAATACGCGACAGGCCTTGATCTGCTGGACCTGGCAGTTTTTTGTCAGTGTTAGAAAAACTTCCATGGCATTAAAAATAATCTAGCAGCTCTGTAGGCCAGATACACACTGAAAGAACACACTGTCTCAAGGGACCAGAGTCCAGTCAACCTCTTCTAGTGGTAAAATGCAGTCTCTCTTGTGATTAAACTGGTGGTCAAAATATGCTTATATTACTGAAGAAAATAGCCCTGCAGCATGCAGTACTGCTGCACACAGTGCAAGCGGCAGGCACTCAAGATTTGGGGTTTGTATTGCTGTTGCAGTGAAAAGTGACACCCGTGCCTATTTAAGAATTCCAGGGAAGTCAGATCTCGTTGCTGGATGTGTCACCTTGTGTAGCAGAACTGTTGTGGTTTAGGTCATTGAGGCAGGGCTGGGATTTGAGAACCCAAATGCTTGAGGTATTTAAATTTTTCACAGGGAATTTGACTGTAAGTGATGGGACAGTGACAGATCTGATAGTCTTTGTCCCTTATAGAGCCATTACAAGGCCGTCACTGTCCAGGGATGTAGGGTCTCTAGAGATCAGTCCTGTTGCTCCTGGGAAGAGAGGCTGGTGCACAGAGCAACCCTATGAACTGTGTACTCCTGCCAGCATTTAATCCTTAGTGTCAAAGCAGCATGGCTTTGGGCATGCAAACACACTCTCTGAGGAGACTCCAAAGGTGATGATTGGCAGAAGAAATCCATAAAATGCATCAATAAATTGCTGTCAAAGTAGTCTGCTGTAGAGACCACAGTGCAGAAGGGAGATGCACCAGCAGTGACTGGTCAGACTTGATACACGCTTTTAGTCTGCTACAACACATCAGCAGGTGGTTAATAGGTGAATAGCTATTGGGAAAGAAAAATGAGATAGCAAAATAAACCCTAGTTTGGATAACCAGCTTCCCTACAAATGCAAATGATTACATGGTAAATGACTCGGGCCAGGCAAGTCAGGTTACAATCAGCCGTCTGTTTTTCACATGAATGTAAATTTTGCTTGTGAAGCTGTTAGTACTGAAAGATACTTTGAATGGCATATCCATGACTCTTTAAAATTTCTGTCATCTCTTGTCAAATGTAATTTTCCGATGTCGTGTAGCTGCTATGTGTGCAAGGCCATGTGAAATCCAAGGAACATATGTGCTGTTTTCGCAACCCTAAATTGTACAACTGTTTACTAAATGCTAGAAATCTTCAAAGCAAATAGTTGATGAATAGGGCAGTAGCCTTGACATGCTGGGCCAATATTTTAAATCACACTACAAGCGCTCTGTTTGAAGTCTTGAACTGTTCATATGTTTCCACCAGGATCCAAGTTCCCAGCCTGAAAAAGCCACTTCTTCCAAAAATTGCTTGTGTGACTCCAACTCTGAATCTGACACTTGCTTATAAAGCAAGAAAATGGTTTGTTTAGTTAGAGCTGACAAAGGCTTAAGCAAATCAATTGCCTTGGTCCTAGCAAGGGAAGAAAATGGGATTAAATTTCTTAGCACAGAACATAAAGATGCAGTACCGGTTTTAGAGACACTTTATTTTTGACAACAACTGTTTCCAAATTTTTGGAGAGGAAGCAAAGCTTTGTTTCTAATCATATGGAAAGGAGAAAAATTTCATGGGGAGTTTCAGAGCTACTACCAGTGCTCTATGATGAGAGCAAAAAGATGACTAAGTCTGCAGAACCCTGTATCGAAAGGCATCAGCTCACTTTGTGTTTCCCTGACTGTCTGTTGGTGAGCCAGCCCCTCTCCAAAAGCATGAGCACAACACAAGGCCTGCAGGCAGGATGGTGCCTGGGGTGCTCCTATACAGCACCAGGCTCTGGGAGATCCAGCCCCCAAAGTGGGGGCAGAGCCACACAATTAATCTCTTAAATGCCTCCTGCCGGTAGAGAACCTGGCTCAGTTTGGCTACCTTGGAGAATAGCCCCCGTCCATCTGGAAAGGTATGCCCTGAGAGTGTGTAAGACCTTTATGGCTGTTTCTCTTGCTCTGGCTTTGGTTTTGTGTTCCTACAGCACATAGAGCTGTCAGAAGCATGAAAGAAAACTATCTACTAACAGTACTGCCAAAGATCATCTGGTTCCTTCCTACTGGTGTAACTTCATTATGAAAACTTTAAAAAAAGGTTTGTTGGATGACATTGTCATGAGACTTTATTGGAAGATTTTGATGTGGTTCTCAAGCCAATGTGCTAACATAAAACTATCTTGGTGGAATCTTGGAAGGAGCAGTTACTGTGCTGGCCTGCAAGCTTGGTGCAGCTCCTGGTGAAGGTGCCTAGTGAAACTGGAGATTGCCTGTTGCCATTTGCTTTCTAAAGCCTCTTAAGAGTGAGCAAGAAATGCCAGCAGGCTCCTCTCAGACAAGTCTTTAGTGTGCTGTGGGGCTTGCACTCCAGGGAAGAAGCTGGAATGATTTCCAGAAGCTCTCCCTCTCAGAGGGTTTGCTGGCAATGAGGTTTTCTCCAGGTGAGCTTTTTCCAAGTCTCCATCCAAGTTCAGGTCTTTTTTTTTTTGCTGTGACTTTGTGAAAATAGCATCTCCTTTAGACAGTCTCTGTAGGTACAAAAGATGGTCTTGACCTCCCGTTTCTTACCACATGACTGACATCTGTCACGTGTGCCCCAGACCCTTACCAGCAGGATGGGAAGGGTGATGCTCACCACTTGCTCAGGTACCCTCAGACCAGTCCATCTTTAAGGGAAGTTCCTGTAGTGCCATTCCTGTAGTGCCATTTCCCTCCTGTAATTCTGAATACCCCCTGCCAATGTTTAGCTGCCATTTGTCTCAGCGTGCTCTTAAAAACAGCTGAATCTCGCTCTTGTTAAGCACTATTCCAGCAGAACTCCCCCTGAAATGCAGAGAGCCATGCCTGAATGAGGATTACTGCACTTGGCCCAGATTTCCTATGCTAGGAAAGAAAATCCCTCTTCCTTTGACAGAATATGGAGATTGCGTAGAGTAAATCTGAACGCAGAGTGTGTGGTTTTCACCTTATTAATCAATGGAGAAAAAGCACCTGTCATCTGAGGTTCATTTCACAGTGTGGGGGCTGGCGAATAATAAATAATAATAATGTGTTCATGCTGAGGGCTCTAATCCCACCATTCTCCACTAGCAGACACCTTCTTCCTCTCACTTTTCTGATGGTGTATTTTGACTTGAAAAACAACAGGGTAGACACTCGAGATGCTTTTTAAACTCCATTTCATCTTGTCTTGCATGTGTTTGAAGTATCATATACATTTTGTATTTTTTCCAAGCTACATCTTTGTTGACCGTCAAGTGGAATTGCAATCTTTTAAGATCAACTTCTGAACTAATTATTCCTATTTCTTTTTCTTAATTGATGCTGTGGCATCTTGCCCTGTTTTCTACATGCAAATACTGGTAGGTTAGTATCTGGGATGAGAGATGGGACTGTTTGTCAGCAATTCCTCTTGGGTCCTTTTGAAAACACAGGCATAGTTGATCAGCAGAGAAATTAATTTCTGTAAGCAGTAATCAAAATGTTCAAGATTTGAGCAGCTCTTGCTTTCCCAGGGTAAGTGGAAGCTGGTTGCCAGAGAAGTCAAAGCTGAGTTAGCATTTACTGTTTAATTAGTAAGTGTGAACTGCAATATCCTAGCAAATCTCCTTAAAAACTATGCAGAACCAGACATTTGGCCTGAGAAAGAATTTGGCTGGCCAAGTGATACCCTAACATTGATTTTTATTATGTCAGAGAGATTTTTTATACCTAAGAAGCAGTGTTTTTTGAAGGAAATTTTATTTTTTTTAAAAAAGCCATTCCCATCCCCAACCCTAAAACTTAATTAATTTCAATTTGAGAATTTTTCTCCAAAGGCAAACAACATGATGGTAAATGTGTTTTATACTTTGGAATATACTAAACCCTAAGAGCACCCCGTGTATGAACCGGGGCAGTGCTGCAGGAGACAAGGTTTCTGACAGGCTTCCAGTGAGAGCTGCCCTCCTGCTGGCTGGGCTAAACAAACCCCAGACAGACAGTTCAGGTGTATCAGAGAAGAATGCATGGAGGAGGAGGCCTCTAAAATAAATCCCTGAAGTGACTAAAACTCTGTGCAGTCCTTCCATGAGCAGATTTTTTGGAATAAAAAGAGCACCTTGGGCAATTCTGGTGCTGGTCTTGGAAGCTGTTTGATGTGTGAGGGCTGTTGGGTGTGCACAGGGTTATGATCTGTGTTCAAGACACATGTGTGGAGATGGTTTCTCTAATCCAGCACTGCACAGACCAGAATGGCCATTGCAGTGAACAGAAGAAGAGTGTGTTAAGTTAGAAACCTAATGGGAGACTAGATTCCAATCTACTAATAGAATATCAAAGCTTTAAAAAAACCCAACAGGATGCTTTTAAAATTCAGTAGGTTGCCTGATAATATCTAGTGAGAGTGAAACCTTAGATTTGATGAGAATGTGAATCTCCTCTTAACAAATGAGCCCCACTGACATATATTCAAAAGTGTTCCTTCCCTCAATTAATAGAAGTTCTCTGAGTACAAAGGTCCTTCCTCTGTGACAGCCATGAGTGAGTTGTGACCAGAAAGCCCCAAAGAAACACGCTCCTTCCTTGGGCTGCTGCAGGACAGACAGACAATGAGGGCCTTGTTCCCAGGGCAGGCTCATAGGTGTGGTTTTAAAACCAGCGTTAGGGGAAAAGTTCAGACTTCCGAAAAGTTCCCTGGTAACTGGCAGATGGAAACTTTCATTGTTTTTGAATGAGGTCTGAAAATAGTGGAAATGTAGAGCTGCCTGGGGAGTGTGGATGGGACTCAAGCATTCGCAGCGTTCTGACTCCGCAAATCACAGTCAGCTGCCTGAACAGCTTGAAGCTTGATTTTAATTGTAATGTGAATTTTAAAAAAAATGTAATATGAACTCATCTTCCTGTACAGAGATCAACAGGAAGAGTTTTGAATAAACTGCCAAATGTTGAGCTTCAACTAAGTAGAGAGGTGTGCAAGTATGGGGGTCACAGCCTTTCCTGTGATGTACATGCAAATCCCTCATTGCTGATATTCCAGAATGGATCAAGAACATGAGGATGTAAGGATACCACTGGTATTCTTAACCATTGATCATCTTTGCTCGAGATTTGTCTTGTTAAGGTGTTTTCTGCTGCTTTAAGAGTAGTGAACATTTTGCATTAGATTTGCAGAGTGCTTGGGTCACCTGACTCTTTATAGGCCTGTGCTAGCACTGGAAATAAGCAGGTCATGAGAAGATACCTGGAGGTTGCTGGGCCCCACATACTCCTGTGATCAGTGCGGGATTTGCAGTAGTTATGGCAGATGAAGGATCTACTGCACTGAATGATCTCACTGGATAAGTAAATATGGTAAAGCCAGCTTGATGCAGACCAGGTTATGGGGCATGGACTTCAGTCTTATAGGGCTTTAGCTTATGGTGTTTGACCAAATTTACTTTCCCTTGAGAATTTAGCCAAAAAAGTGAACTGTGTGCTGGCCCTTACCATGGAACAAACCCACTGGAGGTGTTTGTTTAACTATGAATTCACCTTTTTATAAATGAAGGCTTGTTGTGTAATTCGTATTTCCTTTGCAATTATCCAGCATACACATACTTTTTCCAAAAGAGAATTCACATTTTGTGAATATATTCTCTGAACCTCCAGCTAGAGGCAGGAAAACCCAACCTGTATCTCTGTAGCTGTGTATGTATTGACATGGAATTGCTCAGGGAAAATAAAATGGGATCCTGGGATGATCAGTCACGTAATCCAGTCAAAGTTCTTCCAGGTCTGCAGTCACTCCAAGAGGGAGATGTGAGTGGAGTTAGTTCTGGATGATGTATTTCTGTTTGAATCCCCTCCATTTACCGTCAAAGGTTTCCTACTGTGCTTGTAGCTCCCGTCAGCTAACCTGCTGACAGTGCACTCTCCTGCGAAGGGAATGTGTGTTCTGCCTTAAGAGCTCAAACCTACAGCAAAATCCCTGTGGCTTCAGAGGTGACATTTACCTGCATTCTGTGAGAGAGGAGATAATCCTCCCCATTAACTGAACAGTAATCGTCCCTCATGTTGTAGGACTCTCCTTTCAGCATCCTACATCTGTACAGGACTTACTCACCACCCTACCTGTGTGCAAGTGTCAGCCAGAGAAAAAGATCCAGGAGTCCTTAGAGCATCTGTGGTCAGCTCATCTGGTCTCAACTTAGTTGTCAAGGTGAAGCTTCAACAAGCCTCACTTGGGGGATACAAATAATTTTTGGCTGCCTGGGTTTCTCCTGCTTACCAGTATCAGTCATCTGCTTCAAAGGAGGCTGCAGCACCCAGCTGCTTGGGGGGCCTCACACCCCTCCTGCGTTGTGAGGGTGCTCAGCCCCATGTGCCATTCTCCCACAGGGTCCCTCCACATGCCATACTCCAACCTTATCTCACCTTGGTAACTGCCCTAGAGCAAACCTTGAGCCTGTTAAGGAAGGACTCAAATGTTCGCTAGATCTCTGGGTAGTACTTGGGACATCTGTCCTTATTTGATTCTGTGCCTTTCACCCTGGGGTAGATCTGCGTCAGGATTCAGAATTCACAAGCTCCTGCTTCAAGAGCTGTTTGGGCGAAATGGAGAGTTGTGCATGGAGAGTTAGGCATGGTACTGTGCTCAGGTTCTCCTAGGCAGGGTTCGCACCTCCTGACTCTTGACAGCTTTCCTCCTGCAGAGCATTGTCTGGTTCTTTGTAGCCTGTGACTTTTCCATTTCTCTGTTTTTCTAACTATGCCCTTCTTTTCCTTTCTGGTTACCCATTTTCACCCCAAAATCACATTTCCTTGGTGCTGTAGAGTCTACTGTTCTTTGCTCTAGTTTTCTTTTCAGTTTTCTGTAGGGTCATGTCTGCTTTAAATACTGTTTGGTATTTCACCATGTTGGTCCATTAACTGTTGTGACTGTTTTGCCAGGAGTGTGGTGTTTTGCAGATTGTTAGAAATGTCACTTGCCTTGTCCACAATACCTCAAAAGAAACCAGAAACATGGTTATTTTCATCTGAGTGGTTTCTGGGGAGACCAGAGGATTGTGCTAGCTAACAGGATTAACTCTTGCAAAATAGAGACCTCCAGAAGATCTTCGTTTACTCTATTCAAGATATGGGTGACAGGCCAAGAGAATCGAGAGTTTGTCAGTGTGATTTGTCGGATGCCACCTGGAAACTTGTACCAAAAAATTCCTGAATGGAGTTAAGAAGAAGGTGTGACTCAGATCCAGTTGTGATCTAGACATTTCCATGTTCCTCTAGGAAAACTGCTGATATCAAGCAGACTATAGAGGAGTCCAGCCAAAATGCAGATTTCTGTTAAGTGCTTAAAGAAGCTCTGCACTATGGGAGTAAACGTGGCTTCCAAATCCATCTGTATTTTCTTAGTCAGGTTAACTCGGAGGGGAATGTTGACCTGGTACACTAAGCTGGCCTGGGGAAGGGAGCAGTAGGACAGAGCTGGCAGCAGATGTCCTCTCTGTGCCACACGGAAATGAAGATGGTTGCAGTCTAATTCATGTAACTTCAGTGATACCTAAAACCGTTCCTGAAAACAGGCTGTGCCCTTGAGCCAAACTCCACTGATTGATTTTTTTCTTCCTTTGCTTTTTCAGATGGGTATGCATTTTCCCAAGAAGAACATGGTGTTGTTTCCCAGTCTGAAGTTGTACGATCCTATGATACAACCAAAAGAAGAGCAGAAATAGAATAATTGGTTCTTTACTTGATGGGTGGTGGGAACAATGGGATTTGGATCAATGCATCCACTGTTGTTAACGTATTCTTGACTAGGGTTGGCAGCAGCAGCCAAAACACCAGAGAACTCATTTCTGTGGCCTTAGCCAACAAGTTTCTGTATTCTCCCTGCAAACCTGGAGTACCTATTGTGGGGGAGAATCATTGTTTGAATTCAGTCACAAAGCTCTGCCTAACGTTTTGTTTATGTTGTTATGAAGCATTTGACTGTGTTATGTGAGGTGTGAAATTAAAAACAATGTTTTACCACTATTTAAAACATCAGCATAAGGTTGTTCTGGGAGAAAAGTAGAAAATTTATGTTCCATGAGAAATCAGCCTTCGCTTAATTGGAACGGGGTGCTGAGATTTCCTGTTTCATTACACACAGACCAAGCGCACATGGCTGCATGCAGACCTTGCTCCCTCTAATATTTGCTGTTTACTAATTTGGCTGAAATTTTTAACAGACTATTTGGCATAAAATTTTTGATGGCAACACAGTCTGTAGCTAAAAATGCTTATTTGCTGCCTTATAATGGAATAACACAAGATAGCAATGAATAACTTAGAATATTTCTTGCCCTCTTACAGGATTAGGGCTCTGTCTTAGCTTTCTAGAACCCAGTGAATAGCTTGCTCTCAAAGCCAGGATGTGGAAGTCAGAGAGCGTGGCAGGGCAGCTGGCTTGAGTGCGTGGCATTGTGCACAAAGAGGAACTCGAGTAAGTGCCATCTGGTAACTCAGCACATTGTATTTGGATGTGCACTTCAAGTGTAGCCTGGGATTTCCCTCCATGATCCCATTCCCACTTTAATAGTAGAACAAAACAATGAGAACTTCTGAAAAGGTATGAGCTTGTCAGGTCCTGAGAAAGACTATGTGCGTCTGCACAGGAGGCTGTTAACTGTAACTCTAAAGATTTCCCTGGTCAGATAGGACAGGCTTGCAAAGGAGAGTTAGGAAGGTTTTACACTCATGCGTGCACACACATGTATGTATGCAGAGCTGCTTATGGTGAAGAGGAGATCTGCTGTTTGTTCAGCCAGACCAGCCGCTCTTCTAGTTCTGATCTATCAACAGGCTTCCCAGCACACTTGGAGCTGTGAGCCCTGGAAGGAACGCTGGCTCCACGGCCTCGCTGTGCCAGCGGGACAGGCGTGCTGCTGCATAGATTGGAATTTTGAAAAAACGGCAAAAACTAGGGCGTAAGTTAAAGCTGAAAGAGCTCTTAGAAAGCTTATGCTGTCCTCCAGACAAGTTCTATTAATTTTAGTCGCCAAGCCATGCTTCTGAATAGCATAAAGTAAATACTGCTGTGTTTTAGCCAGGTTTCGTGGTTAATGCATATACTACATCTGTACATTTAAGAAGCTGGCACTGTTTTTGCCCTATTGACCATCATCCAGAACTTTTTATTGATTTAAATATACCCAAAAGCAATTTGAATATTTATGTTTAGTGAGGAAAAGGAAAATGCCAGCCTGGCCCAGTGGCTTAATCTTCCTCAAGGGTTGTGAGTAAATGCTGGCACTCAAGTGTCTGAGTTCAGTTCCCAGTGCCACCTCCGGGGCTCGGAGTCGCCTTCCACATTAAAAAGCCACTTTTGCTCCTGCATCACCAGGCGGGATCTGCTCTTGAATTAGGCTGATGGCACAGAGGGAAAAGTCATCACCTTCTTTCTGCAGTGCTAATGAGACAATTATGCAATAAGGGATACGTGCAAATATTTTTTCCATAGGCGTGAATGTCAGGGGGCCAAGTGTGGGTGTATATATTTTCTGGGAGGTGAGTTTTGTTTAAAGGCGCAAATGCTAGTTGAGAGGATAAATAAAGGGAGGCTAAACCTGATGCCAGGAGCTTTTAAATCTTAATGCTGATCTAACCTGTTAAACACTTTCTTTTAGTTGGAAACAAAATCTATTTAGGAAATATGTGGTGTAAGCCTGTCCTCAAAACTGCTAATTGTTTCTTCCTTTTGTAGCAACACAAGGAAAATTAACTTCCCACTGAGGCGAAGCGTGAGATCAACTTAGTCTTTGTACTTTAAGCCCCACACTAAACATTGGTATGTAAACAATTTGGAGGCTTTTCATGAGAATACAAAAAAAAAAAAAAAAACACCACTTTTAAAAGCCTCTGAATAATGAAGAAGGGCAAGTAAATGTACTGAGCAGAGAGTGGAAAGGATCCTAGAGTTTCTTCTGTTCTTAAGTTAGTGCAACAAAGTTTTATAGAACATAATGAGATATGCTGGGGAGGAGCAGCTGCCATCTAACGTGATTTATTTTATTAGTGCAGACTATGGGCTGTATAATTTTGACCTCTCTGTAAATTGAGGTCAGTGTGCGTCACAAACACAAACCCTCCCTAGAGTGAATAGTGGCTTAGGCTGAGGTGTGTGTGTTGGATGTCATCTCAATGGGAATTACACATGGGGTTTGTCACGGGGCGATACAGTATGTGGCGCTGGGGCGAGCAGGTCAGACTTTATCATCACTGTAAGGCCTTAATCTCTAGCTGAGTTAATCCTGTAGAGCCCACCCAGGTCAAGACCTGGCATTCTTCTTGTTCTTTGGAGTCATTACAAGAATTAATATATTGTAATATGCTGTAGCCTGGCTGTTGGAGTTGCCTGTCTTGGTGAACAATGATGAGGTGTGTTCCAGTGGTGTGTTAGCAAAAGGAGAAGGGCAGCTGCTCTGCATCAACAGAATTCCTCGTTCATTAATGCAAATGCATGTAGCAGTAATAGCAGCTTTTGAAAGTGTTATCAACTAGACAGGGTATCAGAGCAGAAGGAATGGGAGATTTCTGCTTGACTGTCCAGATTTGACTACCTAGGGCTGATCAGAAAAGGGTTTCTTGGGCAGCTCTCTGTGCTGACCAAAGTGATGGGGGACAAGGGGGGCACTGAATATTCAGGAGGGAGTGGTGATTTTCCTGAATTAAACCTGGATGCTCCTTTTTGTAACACCATAACTGTCGCCTGCATGGAAGCTGCTGCTCCTTTAATGATTGCCTAGTAGCAAATTAAAGCTGGAGAGCGGAAGCCTGAGCTGAGCACTGCTGAGAAGTCTTTTGACATTTACTTTTCCCTGACAGGGCTTCAGGTCTTGCTGTAGGGAGCTAGCATGGGAAGTCAGTAATAACTTGTCAAGGAGAAATGGCAAATAACCAATAAAAGTATTTGAGTCAAACTAAGCTGCTAATGTATCTAAAAATGTGTGGAGTTAGCATGAACTATATGGGCTGTAAATTAAGATAACAGTCAAGCCTCGCTAATCTGTACTTCATTAGGCCACATGCCTCTCAGTGCATGCCAAAAATGCACAGTCTCTTCTCCTGCCTCAGCCAGCAGCTACCAGCAGATGCTGCAGGAAAGTCTCCTGTTACCAAGATTACATTATTTTTACAGCATGTACTGAAGTGTGTTTGCTGGGAGACAGTCAATGCTCATAAATAAAGAAGAGAAAATTCAGGTGGATCAGAATAAGTGAAATGCAAGGACTGCTGCATGCTCAGTGGCCACACTGGGTGCAACTTGGCCCTCTGTGGACAACCCCAAGAGCTTGTGAGGTGTATATTCCCTATGCTGTCCCTTTCCTGTAGACTCATTTTGCCCTTTGGGGCTAGCTCATCAAATCTACTGTTTTGCATTGCCTCCAGTCACCAGTGAAGACTAGTAATGCCCTATTTACATTTTCCAGTTTTATAAATAATGACTTAATTTCATTTTTAAATGCTCTGAGGACTGTACTTTTGCTGTTATGCCTCACAGCTCAAGTTTGAAGTAGAGCAGCCCATGAGTGGGTGTTCACTCCTGAGAAGCACTTTGGATTTGTCAGAATTCTTCTGAGTTTTAAAGCACTGAGGATATTTTACATTAGTTTTGGATCATCCCACAGTATGAATGCCTTAAACATCGGTCAGAGGGAACTCTTTGTGTCTTGTTGAGTCTAACAATAAGTGGTGATGATGTGAAATATCTGATGGAGGAGAATTTGGCCATGTCTGTGCTATACCCGATGCATCTGGGTAACAGTTTGATTCTGGAACATGGCATGGACCATGCGTGATCCTCAGTCTCCAGACAGCTGGGCTGCTTCTGTCCTATAAGGAAGGGCCTTTGTACTTATCTCTTCCAGAGCCTGTGCTGCAGCTCCAAGCTGCCTTGAGGATGGTGAGCACTGAGCAGATCCAGACCGTCAGTGCCCCGTACCTGCAGGGTCCCCTGGGCACAACCCTGGGGCTCTTCTGCAAGTGGCTGCTAGAGGCACAGCCGAAGTGCCTTTGAATTCAAATCCAGGTGTTGTCCCTAGCCATAACTCATAATCATCACTGTGGACAGTGCGAAGAGGTATCCAAGAGATGAAGACTCAGCCAGTTATGAATCTGACAACTGGACTTGTACGTGGCCTGTTCCTATCCTGCCTGTCAGGCCCTTTGTGAGCAACTGTGTCACTTGGGGAGTGAACAAGTGATGATGCTTCTCTTTAGTGTGTTGCTTACTTGCAGCCACGTCACTGTTGTTCAGAAGCTCCTGCGCAGGAGCTGTGTCCCAGCCCCCTCTGAAGGGCAGCTCTCCAGCCAGGCTAAGAGGGGCAGCCCCAAGGAGCTGCCTGTTCTGTAATGTGATGGCACAGTTGTCTTTGTACCACAGGTGGTGGCCAGTGGGACTCTCCCAGCAGCAGCAGGGGTAAAACAAGCTGCTCTAGGAGCACAGCCCCTGCTTCTTTGGAAATGACCTGCTAGTGCTGATGAGGTCAGGCCTTTGACATGACCTGAGCTTTCAGATGGATGGTTTCTAGAGCTTATTCTTCCTGGTGCTGAGCCTTCTGGGTTGACTGCAAACAATTCCTGTTAGAATAGATTGAAATGTGCTTTTACCCGTTTTCTATACCATACATGAAAGGCTCAGTGCTTTGTTTGGTGAAACCAGACGTTGATTATTTTCTTACAGCTTTCTTCTCCTGTGTGGCATTGGAGCAAGTCTCCTTGGTTTGATTACACAGTTAACAGAGCTCTGTTGCCATGTTACTTTCACTAGTCTTATGATATTGCTTACACTGACTTCTCAGAACTGAGCAGCTCCAGGAGAGAGAGAATGCACATCCTCTTACCTGAAAACTTCATTGTCCTCCAGACACCCAAGAGAGCCTCCACAGCCCTTCAGTGCTTCTGACCAAAGCGGTGTGTCTGGAGGAGACTACAAGACGGGTCAGTACAATAGATGACAACAGAAGAAATCCACATGGGTGCAGAGAATAACTCCCTACCTTTTTGTACCTAGCAGCAAGATTAACGGAGGTTTTGAGCTGTGTTTGCAAATGAAAACCAGAAAGTGCCCTGTGCTGCGTCGCCACACAGGCAAATCCCACAGGTGATGACTTCTCGGTGACGTGCGGCCTGGCCGGGTTTATCTGGTTGGGAATGTGCTCTCGGATGGGCTGTCCGGAGGAGTGAAGGGACTGGGAAACCAAATAGCTTGGCTGAGCTCACTGCTGCTGTTAGAGGCAAGAGGGGAGGGATTCTTCGGTCTTCCCTGAAGAGCTGTGATAGACCTGCTCTGGTTCCTTTCTTCAACTCTGGGAAGGGAGGCGGAGAGCTGAGTTGTGAGCTTGTAAAGCTCCGTTATCTCCTGAAGCTGAGCTTTCTCTGGCACCAGGCTGAGTCTGGGCTTGGAGAAAGGGAACATGTCCCTCGGCTCTAGCAGGTTGTTTTCTGGGTGTGACAGATGGCTAAATTGTTTACTGGCTGCTGTTTGCCTCACGGATCCACAGGAATTGAGCACTGGAATTATTTCAGTCCTGATAGGGAGTGGTTTTCACAGAGGGTTAATGGGACTTCTCCTTGGGTGTTGCTCCTGGGCAGGTTCCTGTACCCCAGGCCAGTGGAAGGGACTTGTTATTCTGGGGATCTGGGTCTAATTGTGATGGAGTGTGAAGCTGAGGGGTTGTTTTGTTTGGATTCATGGCTTCTTCATTTGTGGTGTGGACAGAAAGTAAAATAGCTGAGTGCTGGTGTTTCTCCAAAGACTCCCTTTATATATGAGGAAGGTAAGACACGTTCTCCTGAAGTATGCCACGAGGGGATCATTCTCCCTCAGCATCTCTATAGCTACTAAAGAGAAATAGAAATGGGTAAATGACACATTCTGTGTGGTCAAACCCCAGCTCTGGGCAGTCACACGGAAGTCTAATGATGCAGAAGAGACTAATGTATTGCCAGACTGTCACTTTGTGTAGCTGGGAGGTCAGTACCCTTGTAATTATGGAGTGATGAAGCCAAGGGAAAAAGCCAACATTAACAGAAAGACTTGATTGTTTTAAATTCTGACCACCTTACTGGGTGGCTTCTCTGCGAAGATGTTCCAGATGTTGTCTTGGCATAAATTAATCAATTTCAAAACATCTGCAGGGTTCCTTAGAAAACACGGAGTTTAACAGACAGTGCATATGCTCTCCTTCACCCTTCTGGTTGATATTTTGATTGAGGAAGGGAATGCTGGCACTTGCTTTTTTCCTGTCAAGGGCTCTTAGCCTGGAAAGTTGCTCAAAATTGTTAAAAAAAGGGCTCCAGATAATGTAAAGCAATGAGGCAGCCAAGTCCTCTGGGACTGTGTGTGCATGCGTGTGTTGGAAGAGTCGTCAGACTTGAAAACCTCCCCCCGTCCCTCCTCCTGCCCCCGAAGTGCAGGCCGTTGCGCCAAGAGGTCAAATATTCAGCGGCTTGAGTGACAGGATCTTTAACAGCATCTTTTTCATCAGTGAGCCAAGTCCTGTGCCCGCTTGTCTGTCATATCTGTACTCGAATTGCTTAAATATTGTTTCAGATGGGGAGTTTTTAATCTGGATATGCAGAGAGGAGCAGTGCTGTGGGGGGATGTTTAATTGGCTCCCAGCAGAGCAGCGGTGGTGTGTGGGTTTTTTCCTCTAGAAGTGTTACCATTTTCACGTCCTATTAATGTCCTCTGGTAGTTTAAATACAGCATCGCATTACAGTGGAGTTTGTTTCCCTCCCAGACTGAATACAAATGAAGGTCATTTACTTGTATTTTTAGAAGGTTCAGAAAACTTAGAAAATTTGTAGCTTTGAACAGCATTGTTGACTGTTGTATGTCTGCACAAAAATATTTCCAATAAACCTTTTGTTAAAGCAATCCACTGGACCGAGGCTTGTTTGTTATAGACCACCGCAAGTTTTGCAGCATGAGTTCAATGTTAAATGCATTTGAGATTTAGCCCGCAAAGCTGGTGAGTGGATTATTTTTATTTTTTCATGACCTTTTGGGTGTGTTTTAGGGGCCTGTTTCTGTTAGTGCCGAGGACAAGGCCTGGGCTCATTTAGTGTATCTCAAATCAGGCCCTGAACACAAGACTAGTATGGCAAAATAAGAATGGTATGGGTGAGCTTACAGCAGGTACCTGATATTCGAATCATGTTTCCAGTGGGGAAAAAACATCTTTTTATATAAACTAGATGGCAGATATTCTCCTACAAATGATACATTTGATTTCACCAAGGCTTCACCAAAATAAACCTTGGAAATCTTTTGCCCTAGGTAAGTCACATAGACACAGCAGGGGAGAATTAAGCCCTAAAATCTCCTTTGCTTCCTTCTTGCAGCTATCTTTGCAAGAGGCATTTTTAGCCCCGGGCCTACAGCCTCCCATGTTTGCAGGGGGAGAGGGTCTGATGGCGCATTGAGATGTGATGCAAGAACATGAGACATGCCTTTCTCCAAACCATCCTGAGCGCAGGAGCAGGGTCTCCTCTGCTTCTGCCTCATCAGAAGCATCACGTCCACTCTCCACTGATGGTGCTTGGGTGACGCTGCCGAGCTCACGTTGCCTTGCCTGGAGAAGAACCTCTCGAGCTCACTCGCCTCAAGCAAGACTGAAGCATGAAGCACCACACAAAGGCTCTCATGTTGCCAGTGGCTCTGCATCCACACGCTCCAGGGGACAGGTGCTGTGATCCTCTCTGCTGCAGTTTGTTCTTTCCGTTTAACTAATAATGTTTCCTAGTCACTGTGAACCACCTTGTCCCTCATGTGGGGCCTGCTGGGGGCTGGTGCACCAGGGAGCTGCAGCAGCCGGGCTGGGGGACATCTCAGGGCACAGCCAGCTGGGGGCAACAGCACCGTCCTTCCTCAGCAAAGCACCAAGTCATGGGTGATACTCATCCACAGCTGAAGTTAAATCTGCAGTAAAGATGTGCTTTACTTGATTTTTGGTGACAACAGGGAATGCGCATTATAAGATCTGTATAGAAAGTAAAAGTGTTTGAGCTTTAACAAAGAGGTCTTTTTGTCCAAATATTATTAGATACTGAAATTGAACAGATTTTATCAAGAACAAAATGCATATTTATATATAGTCTGGCTAAAACTTTTCCTCCTTAGGGTGCTATAACTTGATGAATGTGGGTTTTTTTTCCCTTACAGGTCGCCAACAGAACCACTTTTAAGAGCATAGAGAGACTTTTTAAAAATAACAAATTACTTCTGGATTTTTTTTAAATTAGGAAACAAAAAGGACTCGTAAGCCAAATTTCCCCTCTTCCCTTAACAAGTCATTGCTTGAGCACATTTCAGAACACTTTCATCCCAGCAGCCAGACCCAGTGCCTGCTTTTACTTTGCAGAGAAATAAAAAGCCAGCGATGAACTCCTGGTGTATCCCTGTTGTGCTGTGGTGAACACAGTCTCCTTCCCGGGGCCTCCGTAGCAGCGTCCAGCCCGCAGACGTATACAGCAGAACTTCTTTGTGCGGATCGGCTTCTTGCACATCTGGGCAATCCATTACACAGAAGTAAAATTGATGATAAACTTGAGAAAGCTTTATTCTGCTGGTGGTGGGAGAACTCGATGCTGAGCTGAGTGCTCCCTGCACTGTCGTCTCGTACAGCGCACTAAAAGTGAAATGATTCTCAGAATGGTTAAATATAATGGATTGCTGCTTAAACCCCTTATTAGATATATGAGTTGACTAATCACCTCAGAGACTTTCCTTCTCACGGTTAAACAGGCAAGGCTGTCAGAGCGTCTAGTGCTCAGGTCCCACAGCCAAATATTTGTCGGAGCAGCTGTTAAGTCCGTTGCCATCAGTCTTTGGTGCCTCAAACCAGACCAAAAGAGAATGAAAGTCCCTAAACCCATAGATTAATGCTCAAGCCTAAAATGGGAGCATTAAAAAATAAAAGTGTAACTGAGAAAGGTCCAGTTGAGGAATGTTAAGCAAGAAGATTTCAGAAACACAATCCCTCTCTGTGAGTGCTCCTGGGCAGTACGCAGACACCTGGCACCGGCACAGCCCCACGCCTTCTCCAGCTCCCCCAGCGCTTGGAGCACAGTGAGTCCTCAGAAACTTGGATGGAGACACAGGTTTTCTCCTGGGGCTATGGAGAAAGGAGGCTTGGGAACATCACTGAAACCACTGCAACTTCTCAGCTGTTCATGCTGAGGAGGGGCCTCTTGGGCAGACATCATGTGAGCTGTGTCCAGGGTGGGGAAAGGTTTGTTGGTCTTGATGGATGCTGTGGAGCTGGTGGTTCTTGCTGGTAACGAGTACAGACAGCAGGAGCACCTACTGGTCCCTCAGGAGAAAGAAGACTGGAAGAAAGGGACCCTTGGGTTGGGTTTGTATAACACACACTAGATTTATAACTGTGCTGATCCATTTCCCTCCTCCTTTTCTCTGTGGTGCTGGTTGTGGAAGGAGCTGCCTCCCAGCGCATTAATACATTATTTTGTCTGGATAAAAATGTAGTGTGGTCCTAGTGTCAGTTAACTTGGATGTGCCTGGTATCAGAACTGTGTGCCTGTATCACATGTGCTAATTAAATCCTTTATAACAAATACATGTATATACCCATACATAGTGAAGGTGGCATTTTAGCTTTAAAAGTGAGAGCCTGATTCTCACTGCACAGTAGGTCTACAGCAGTTGCTTTTGGTTTGCACTGATGTAAACTGAGGATCACTTTTTTTCTCCATAACGAGACATTTACAGTCATGTGCGGACTGTCTGCTGTGTGAAGCCAATGGGATTCTTTCTCTCAAAAGCAAATACTGAGGGAATTAGCAGCTGCATAAGCTAATATTTACCACTTGGGTAATAAATCATAGCAGAGACTGCACAACATGGTGGTGTCCTTGTCTCAGAGGAGATGTCCTGTCACAGGTCAGCCTTGCCCTGGTGCTGGTGGCCGCAGCCCCATCAAGCACCGGGAGGTTTGTGGCTCAGCTCAGCTCTGCCCAGCAGCATCAAAGGCTCTGCCAGCCTGTGTGCTTTCAAAGTACTGTCCACACCAGATTGAAGTTGCTCAGTATCTTGGAAGGGAAATAGATAAGTCATTTTATTTTATTACTGCTGTCTGACATGATGTTCACTTGCCCTGGTTTGAGAGCATTGATAAGATCCAAAGTGGTGCCGTCTTTTTGTTTTCAGGCTAACCTGCAAATACAAACCAGTTTGGGCCATGCCCTGAGCCACTTCAGTGCTAAACATGTGTAAGACTTGCTGGAAAGCGACTCATCTTTTGAATTAAACAATTTTTCAGCTTGATGTATTATTGTTTGCCTTGATTTTGCTGGAGGTTTCCTGAAGGACTGATGGATAACAGCAAATAAGGGATTTCTTACCTGAAAGAGGAGGATTGTTGTGTTTAGGAGAAAAGATGTTATTTCTACTCTTTCTTGAATACCTGAATTCTACTTTTGCTGTTAGAAGCCTACTAAGTGGGTGAAAAGAGCCTGTGATGGCAGACAAGATTCTGTTTTCAGAGTTTAAGGTAAATTGTCCTTCAGCTTTCCTGACATGCTGTCTACAATGCAAACAAGGAAACTGTGTCTCTCCTTAGCAAGCTGCAGGTACCCACCAGCCTTGCCCAGTAGAGAGGGTGACTCTTTGAGTTGTTACCTGCGTGCTTTCATCTCATCAGAAATAACCACCAAAACTGATGAATATTAAGGAAATGTAAATTAAGTTAACCTTCTTCTGCCAGAGCCAGCAGCCAGAGCAATGCTGGAGGCACTTGCAATCGGAGAGCTTTGATTCATGTCAAAGCTGGCTTTATCTATTACAAATAGGCAAGGGGTGAAAGGATGGCACAGGCTTAAGTGACTTGTTCAGTCCATTTGCAAGTGATCCTGTGCAGGAAAATGTTGCATACCCCACTGAGGACAGAGAAATAATACAAAGGGACCTACAGAGAAGCAAGAAATATGAGCAGGAAGCAATAAAATGAGATTCAGCTTGGAAAAATGCAAGGGAATACATGTGGGGAATAATATTTAGTAACAACTTCAGTGGGAGGAAAAGAACGGGAAAGCAGGGAATCTGGAGGGGAAAGAAGAGCTCTGGCAATACCAAAAGTGAACAGCAAATTAGATATTTTGAAAGAAAGGTGCTGCGGTTAATGTGCTGAGCTGGGACCAAAACCCGTGCTGGCTCTGCTGTGGGCATTATGGGCTACATTAAAGAATGGCCTCTAATTGCACCACGCTCCGCTGTCCCCTAATAAACATGGCGATGGCTGGTAAGAGCTGTGTGGGGCACACAAACCCCTCCTGCTGATGGGGAGGAACAGGCTCTGTCCTCTGCCCGGACCTGGCTAACAGGTGAGACATTTCCAAGTGGTTCTCCACGCGTCTGTTGTGAGGGGGTAATGTGGCCGGTGATGGTTTTGTGCTGTTCCTGTGCATGGCTCAATGGTTTGGGCAAAGTGGGTCAGTGCTGGCCAAGCCTGGAGGGTTGGGTACAGCTGCCGTGGGGCACCAGTGCAACCACTGTTCCCCCTTTAAGGACACCAGCAGCACCTTGGTCTGTGCTATGGGTAAGCCAGTGCCAGCCCAGCCTGTGTGTGTTCTGCTGGCTTCCCCGCATCATCACTGCTTCTCATGAACATGGTCTCTGGCACGGTCAGTACAGAATACTTCAGTGCCTGAAACACACGGCAATGTATTCAGAACCAGGCACTGAAAAAGCGCACTGTGCACTTTAAGCTGCAAGTGAGAGAGAACATAAATTTAAGAGGTGTAAACAGCAGGAAAAAAGAGGAATTGTTTAGGGCAGTCTGGGAGGGAGGGACTGACTAATGGGATGAAATTGAGCAAGCAAGAAGGCAGGTGGGGTGCATGGCCAGGCAGGGCAGGTTTCCTGAGCTGTGTGCCATCCTGCACCGGGCTGCATGACCCGCAGCAGAGAGCCCCACGGGGAGCACGCAGCCAGGGCTGCAGGAGCATTTCCAGTGCTTCTTACAGCCATATAAGGCTAAAAATGTATTTATGGGCCACGTAGTAGGTTTAGAAGTGTGACTGTGATAATTTTTTTTATTTTATTTTTTTTTTAAATTCTCAGGTTTCAGGCTCTTGCATTACAAAGACAAGGAACAGATGCACAGTCATTGGTGGGACCCGAGAGCCAGTGTGCTCGTCCTGGTCCCTGGTCTGGGCCTGTCCCTGTGCTGCTGTGGCCCAGCACTCGCCAGCAGCACTGCACTGGGGTTTTCCAGTTATCCTATTACACGTGGGACTGTTCCTTTTGAGTTGCAACCAACTGGATCCTGGGTCTCAGCTAGCACTGTAGCCCATTAAAAGTAAATAAAGGCACTTTTGCTTTAACAGAGTTTATCAGCAACTGTTTCCATGCACTGCTTCCCCATGTCATCCTTAGTTACCATGTGCAGCAGGAAAAAGCCCCTACCTCTCTTGACCAAGGTAAAAAACCACAAAACAGAACAAACCACACTCCATAAAACTACAGGAAAAAGCTTTGCAACAAACACTTAGCAGCAGAAGAGGCCAAGTGCTCAGCACATCTGCTCAAAGCTGTGGCTGAACCCCCCCCACTTCCAGGTTTCTGCCCTGCTCCTTTTCCCCCCCAGACACCAGGAAGCGGTAGCATTTTGAGACACACTATGTACGGACTGACCAAGGCTACATTTTTTCCTAGCCTGCTATTTCCTATTTATTTGAGCTGCAAACATGCATGTCTGAGGAGTCCTCATTTCCTGTCCATGCCCTTTCTGCCCGCACCCACGTGCTGGACTCCACAGGGCAGCGTCAGTGCCACCAGCAGCAGGAGGGAGCAAACACTGGGACAGCAAAGTGGCCTTGTCCTGGGCTGAGTTACACCCCCCCGGCACAACAGTTATTCCTCTCACTTATAAGGACAAGGTTTGTGCAAGTGAGAAGGTTTCCTGTGCACAGGAAGGTGGAAACAGCACAGCCACTTACTGAGAGTTACAAGGTCAAAGTGCATGGCTGGGAACCACAGTGCCAACTGAATCCAAAATCCTCTGAAAAATGCCGTTTGCTGCAGAGAATTTGGTGTCATTTGGAAAGGGGGAGCCTGATAGAGACATGGGCTCTGCTCATCCTGCTCCCTATCCATCCCCATGAGCACTGTGATGGGAGGGGTCCTCAGCTCACCTGATGCTCAAACAGCCCCTCTCTGCTCTCCACCCACACCAGCCCCCTCAGACATGCCCCACTGGGGAACGGCACTCAGCCTCCTGAGTTGTTTTTACTGTTATTCTTTAAATACACAGCTAAAACCCACCACTTCGCTTTCTGCCAGGGTCTGGGGAGCTAGGCTGGTCAGACACATGCTTGTGGACTTGGGAAAACAAAGCATCAACTGATGAAAAAAAACCTGTAACACAGCAAACAAAAAAAAAAATCACACCATAAAGTGTTTATTAAGAAACAAAGGGGGCTTTTTTTTCTTCATTTGTATTAAACACTTTAAAGCAAGTGCCTTTTCAGAGATGTAAAAGCTATAGCAAATAGTAATATTGGTCTTACATTACTGTACATGACAAAAAAAAAAAATACGCAAAAACCCACCACATCTCACAAACATCCTTTTATTACAACTCAGGTTTCTCTGCTTTCAGTTGTAAATTAATTTCTACAGACTTAAATTTAACAAGTAAACAATGTACAAAGAGGTTCACCTGAATTTCAAAGGTCAGAGGAGGTGTCCTGGCCGGGCAGGTGCAAGGCAGGCAGGGCCCTGACGGTGGGAGGCAAGTGCTGATGGGGTTCACAGTTGGGAACAATACTGAAGGTGGGATGGGCTCGTCTTCTGGCCACCGGCTGGGTCTCACCAGGGCCCAAGCAACTCCAGCTCCTGCCAAAGCCACCAGCAGCCAAAGGCACGCGAGCCCCCGCACCAGATGCAAACTCGGCTTTGCAAGGTCAGAGTGCCTGAGCTGCTTTGCTTCCTCAGACAGAACTTGGGAAGGTAGGAACCTAATTCTCCATGAGACCCGAGTGTACGTTGGGTCCTTCAAAAGCCCGGGAGCACCCAGCTGCCCTGAGGGGCAGAGCAGGCCAGGGCCGAGCAGCACCTGGTGCTGCCCGCAGGTGGTCCCTGCCTTGCCAAAGCTGCCCAGCCTGGTCTCATCAGCCAATCTGTCTGTCCAGGTCCTAGGCGCTAGATGGGGTGACGGCAGCCACAACAGCAGAGCTGGCGTAAAGTCCTGTTCATTTTCATGTGTGAGTGGCCAAAGCATTTCTGCCCACTGCTTGTGTGTGTCATGTTTACAAGCAAACCTTTGCATTTGGCAATGCTCCTGCATGTATGTGTAAAGTAAAAACAGACATACAAAAAAATAGTAGTATCACAGTTATTGCTACATACTGATACAGTATCAGACAATAAGAAACCTTTTATGTGTTCTGGTTACTGCAACTGCCCTGTTTTGGCACGCACACCCCCCCATCCTCTGTTGCGGTTTTTTTTGGCTGAAGAGTAACTGGATGGAAATGTAGAGACCACCTTTTTTAAGACAAAACCAGCCTTAAACAGTTCAGTTTGTTGCATCCAGGGTGATACATCACAGTAGGCACAGTCTGATTACTCCTGGTGTGCTGTTGTGGTATTTTTCCCCAGACGAAGCCAAGCTGGACGGAGCCAGCAGCTCCAGTGCAAAGTGTGTCCCCTCCAGTATCACACTCCTCCCTGACCCCCGCGCATCACTGGGAGCCACAAGCACCTTCATCCTTTGTTCGGGCCTTTTACCTTGTTTTAAAATACAGCTGTGCCTTCCTACTCCTCTGTCCCATGAGTAAAGAAGAAATGGGAATGGGTTTCGAACCTCCACCAGTCTCAGGGTGGGCTGGTGGGGCAACAAAGCCCGTTTTCCTACGGTCAGACTCAATCACAAGCAGGGTTTGGGTCTGAGTTTACTGTTTCATGGGAAGTGAGGTTCAATCAGGCGTATTTGGAGTCACAGTCCGACCTTTCTCTGCAAAGGCGGTTTCAGCTCAGATGCTGCCAGCTGTACCAAACGCTTTGCTGAGCGTCAGGAAGAGCAAACACCTCATACCCTGTTTTTAGTAAAAAGTTCACAAAGATAAACAAAGTCTGTGCAAAGCACTACTGGGTCCTGATCTTGAGGCAAAACCAAATCAAGAAGGGTTTCAAGTGCACTGGAAGGAAGAGCTGAATAATTCACACTCTTCTAATTCCTACATAAATATCTGAGACAAAGAAAACTGGTCTTTGCAAGACTAAGCCTTTTGTGGCATTGCACCCCAAACCGGGGGCACGTAAGAAAACACGGGGGCCGGTACCAGCACCCAGCAGGCAGGAATTGCACCGTTCGGCTCTCAGTCGTGATTGTCTGGAAAGCAACGGGAAATGTCACTAAGCAGCTGGGAGAGGAGGAAAGAGGTTTCCTAAGTAAGTACGGCGGTCTTGTACAGTGTAACAAAACTCTTTCTGTGAATTAATTAGGCAAATACTTCTGACCATGTCATACCTGAAGGGCACTTAATGGTTCCGGCATTTATCTCGCAAGTACAGTGATCTGAAATGCATATGCATTTTCAGCATAATCCTTCGCCGCTGTAAATCATGCGCTGGAATGAGAGCGTATCTGGCAACGTTAATTCAAAGATATCATCCTACAGTTTCTGGCAATGGACCCCGAAGAAAATAAATGGTTTATAAACACTGTCTGACATGCATGAGCCTTGCAAAATTATTTACAAGTGATGTTCTGGGAGCTTCATTCCGAGGAAGTATTTCTCCTCCGTTCAGTTTAGATATTAAAACCTGTCAGGTGGGAGGGGGAGGAAGGCGTCAGCGCTACACAGTCACAGCTGGGTACATCTTCTGCTCGCTGTTGGTGTGCGGGTAGGGAGACTGGATCTGCCGGTAGCCGCTCTGCAGACCGTCGAGGAACGGGGGCACCGGGGTCAGCGGCATCGAGTCGTGCTGCACAGCGTAGCCCACGTACGGGGGGTGCAGGTACTGCCCCTGGTGCGGCACAATCTGGGTCGCCTGCTGGCAGTTCAGCACCGAGAAGTTCGTTGGCATGTTGACATAGACGTTATTCATGGTCCCTTCCGGCAAACAGCAGTTGGTCTGGGACCTGGTCGGGGGTGCTCTGGCTCCCGAGTTGGCGCTGGAGCTGGAGCTGGCAGCTGTGCTCGACTGGCGGGAGGAGGAGCCCCGGGATGTGCTGGCACTTGGGATCATGGGGATCGTCTCCATTAGGCGGGTGCCCCCGGGGGCTCGGCTCTGCTGGGGCTCCTGCTTGGGCCGCAGGCACCTGCAGCAGCAAGCGGCCACCAGTGACCCCAAGATGATGAAGGCGACAAATACAGATCCAACAATAAGGAACGGCACGTAGATGGGCACTGCAACAGTAAGGAAAACTTCGTCACTGGGAGACACAGACAAACCTCAGCCGCTCTGGCAGAAGGTCCCACCCGCCCCAGGCTGAGCCCACCTCCCCACAGCGTGGGTCAGTGCAGGGTGAGAACCAAAAGCTGTGTGTGCAACTAAGCATTTTCCACAGGGAAGACAAAAAGACCTGCTAAAATAATGGCTGGAGTTACCAAAACATCTTTGAAGTTATTAGCAAGGGGAAAGCCCACAGCTCACACCTCAAGGGAGAACAGCTCATTCATGCTGATGGTGGCCCAGTCCACATCAACTAGCGCACCACACCTCAGCAGATCTTGTCTCCAATACACCCCACCAGAAAAATCAGGCAAGAGAGCACTGGGTTTGAACAGCATTGTAGGGAGATACTATGGGGGCAGGATACCTGCTCAGGGCTTGGGAGCACAAGGTGGTCAAACCACGGCACTGCGTAACATCCCTCCCCATCGCCAGTCCCCCCTGGCTGCTGCCACCCCTCAGGGCAGGGGGACAGCCGGGCAGCCCTCAGGGGGTTCTGCCACCCCCCTGCCACACAGATGAACGTCTGGCTGCTCTGAGCTTCAGCCCTGAGTTTGGGGAGAAACCAGGGGCAGGCAGTGGGGCAACGGCACCATGCTCCAAAGCTTCACAGAATGGTTAGTGTTGGAAGGGACCTCTGGAGATTGACTAGTGCAACCCACAGCCCTCCTTGCAAGGCTTAAAGAAGGGATGTCAGGGCAGGAGTGCGGGTGGGCAAGGGGCATGAGCAAAAGGTACAGGTGATGCCTCAGGGGTGGGGTTGGGAGCCCTACAGGCGGATGGTGATCCCCACCCTTGGAAGGACCTGGGCTCCAGTTGCTCTGCACTCCCAGGGGAAAAAAAAAGCTGTTTGCTACAGTAAGAAATCTGCACGGATATATCCAGGAGTAACACGGGGAAGGTGCTCCCTTCAGTGCTTGTGAACACAGCCAGTAACACACCTGAGCTTCATCACCTCCACTGAAACCTGTCAGCCCTGAGACTCGGGCAGGGCTGCGGAGCCCCTGCCTGGCCCTGGCTAATGCCACCGAGGACGTGCCCTGCGCACAGGGGATGCAGCTGCCCCCCCAGCAAGTTAAACCAGTGCTGGTGCAGGGCAACGGCTCCCAAACCTGCTGAGCAGTAAATATCAATTACTAAGAAAATTAATTGTTAAGAAAAATGTTTTGTTCTCAGAACTGCAAAAAGGGTTTATCTGTCCACTCAAGTCAGAACACCTCCTCACACAGCTGATTATGTGGGGTGAGTTATTAACCAAAGGGCCAGATTTCTCCCATTTCTTCTGCAATTTCTGCACTTTTTAAACAAAAGGCTTGCAAAAAATTATCTCCACTTCTGTGCTTGGCACTACAGTAGCTCTTGAGCAGGTGCATGCACTTGCTACAGACTATAACACACAAGTTTTCCAAGTAAATCTGTCCTAATTATAACATCACTTCAGGCTACTTCTGGTGTGCTCAGCACATGGGGATGGCAGCAAGGTGCTGGGAAGCCACTGAGGCTCTTTTGAAACAGCAGCAGAAAGACTTGAGATTAGCCTTGAAATTCAATGTTGTAAAAAAACAGTCATAAGTAGAGGTATCTGAGCTGGAACAACATATACCATCAGAGCAGGGACCAGCCAAAAGTCATTTTGAAATGTCACGTTACTTTTTCTTTGTGTCTTGTTCATATAGAGTCTCATTTTTTCCTTTCCTTTTTAATCGTCAGCACAAACGGGGCTGAGAAACCAACTCGGAGCAGTGGCAGAGCCGCACACGACAAGGCTGTGGGCCAGTGGTGTCACCTACTTTTAAGGACGACAGGGCTGGACTTTCAAATCGGAGGAAGACAAAAAGCAGTATATCTAAGCGCGGGTACTTTTTCCCGTTTAACGGCTGCAGAAGGGCTTGGCTGGCCCCACCTCCATCCTTTTTGCCCCACGACCCATCGGTGGAAGGAACCAGCAACAAGGGGAAGGAGCGGGACGATAACTTTGCCGCAAAAGCGGCGGCTCCCCCGGAGCCACCGAGGCACAGGGAACCGCCGGGGCCGGGCCGGGGCCGCCTCACCTGCCGCGCCGTCGGGGCCGTCCTTGCCGGGCCGGCCCGGCTCGCCGCCGCCCTGCCGCCGGTCGTTGTCGCAGGCTCCCTGGTCCAGGCGCGCCTCGGCGCTGGAGCAGCAGTAGCGGAGGGCGCAGCTGCCGCAGCAGATGGTGGCGTCGCCGCCGTCGAAGCGCTCGGGGCACTGGAAGCCGTCCCGCCAGCCGCCCTGCCCGTCCAGCCAGCCGTGGCAGTACTCGCCGCTGGCCGCGGTCCCCGCCGGCAGCAGCCAGCCCAGCGCCGCCAGCAGCAGCCAGCAGCGCCCGCCCCGCATGGTCAGAGCCCCCCCGCGCCGGGGCAGCGCCGCCCGGCCCCGCGGGGCAGGCAGCCGCCGCGCTGCGGGGAGTCTCGCCGCGGGTCCTGCCGCCGCATGCCCGGGACCGGCCCGCGGGGTTGCGGAGCCGCCGCCGGGAAGGACCGGCCGGGCAGCGCGGGGGGGCGGGCGGCGCCGCTACTCGCTGCTCCCTATTCGCCGCCGCACCGCGACGGCCCGGCCTGCGCCCTGCGCCGCGCCCATGGGCGAGGGGAGGCGGGTGCGATGTGACCCTCTGCCCGCCCGCGGGACACCGACCCGCCGCGCCCGCCCCGTCCGGCACCGCTGCTCCGGCGGGGGCACCCGCGCCGCACCCTTATAGGCAGCGGCGGCGGCCGAGTGCGCATGCGCCCGCCCCGCCCCCGCCCGACGGGGCGTCCCCGCGGCCCCTGCCCGCCGAGGGCACGGGCTGCAGCACCGAGGTGTCGCTGCCGCCGGGAGCCGCTCCGCTGCCCGCCCCCACCTCCCAAACCAGCCCCCGCGCCCCGCCGGGCAGGGACACGCGCCGCCGCGGGAATCCACGCGTGTTTTTGCCGCGGAACATCTCCACAGCCAGCGGCGGCTCCAGGAAAGGGGCTGCCAAACCTGCCCGAGCTGCTGAGGTGGCGAGAGAGTTAGACAGCTGTGGAGAGATTAAAAACAACTCGGATATTACCAAGCGGAACTTCTGCATGCAAGACATTGGATCGATTTAAAAAGGCAGAAAAGTGGTAGCTCTGATAACTTGCCGTTTTTAAATCCTGCTGCGAAACCATTTCCCTGCAGTGACAGCAAAATTATGTTTGTTTCTCTTTCAAGCTTTTCTACTTCAATTAAATGATTGTCTTTCACTAATAACACACCAGTCCTTCCCCCTCTATTTTCATCTCCCTTTTGTTCTCACTCTTTTCAGACGCTCCTCAGCAGCTGCAGGCTTTCACAGAGGTATTTGTCTGGGGCAGCAGATTCTGGTCAAATTACAGCACAGGTAATTGCATTTTGCCCCCTCAGCTTCGCTGCTGCTCCCAGCACGTTCTTTCCCAGCTCAGCCCACAGCCAGAGCACAGGCGGGGCAGCCTCTGCCTCACCCCAGAGAGGACGAGTAACCCAGAGCAGCCAACCTTTAGAAAAGCTGGTAGTTACCAAGATGAAAAGCGGGATTGCAGCAGGACAGGTTCTGCTTTGCCCATATCAACCCAGCTGGATGAATGAGAAGAAACTTGCAGTGATTCAAACAATGGAGTTCGGGCTGCTCCATCTCAGAACCCGCTCAGCTCCAGCACGCTGGGTTTGAGGTGAGGAGCGCACCGCAGGCAGGCAGGTTTCATGCCACCAGCCTGCGTGGCCCAGAGCACCCATCGCCCCAGACACCCCGTGCTGTGGGTCCGCCTCGACACATGGCCAGGGAAAGGCATCGTCTGGGGAAGAAGTTATAAACCACAAGCTCCCATTGGTGACCCACCGGGGTGTCTGGCAGCCCCCAGGACTGGCCCAGCAGCTGTTGAACACCTTTGCTCACACAGAGCTTCCTGCAAGATCATTTTCTTTAAATCTGGGTGGGACTGACATTCTCACAGTTAGGAAAGCAGCTTCTTGATTCTTTTATACATGGCAAGCAAAATACTTTCCACTGATACTCATTAAATTGGATCTTTCAGTAGCAATAACAGTGTATTAGAAGATAGATGCTAGGTAGTTAAAAAGGGGACTATTTATTCCCATTCAGGAGCCCTGATCGTAACAAAATACCAGCACCAGACCCCTTGCAGAGATTATCTGTAACAGGTACTTTTTATATTCAAGCTCAGAATTTGTCTTGTCTGGGTAAAACCAGAGATAACAGCACATCTCACTATGCTTTCGTAAAACTTAAGACACTTGGCACTTTGCAAAGTGCTCTAGAATGTAGTCAGCGATACAGTAATTAGCAAAGATTTTTTTTTCTAGCTGTCTTTACAAGCTGGTCAGGTAATATTATTATTTAAAATGTAAAGCACAATAAAAAAAATCCAGCAAACCCAAAAGCAGCCACTCTGCATCTTGAAAAAGTTATTGTCCTGTGCCTATCAATTTGATAACATTAACTCAATCCTTTTTCAGTGTAAACTTAACTCATCACTAAGGCTGCCACATTCCATTTGCCATCAAACTGAGCATCTTGTGGCTTTTAACCACATTGAGCTGACAAAGATTTTTAAAGCCGAGAGACAGTCAATAATGATCACATAGTCTATAAATCTCTATTATCTGCTTTGATTTTTTTTTTTCTAAAAGTATCCAAGCTTCTACTACTAGTAGTTGTAGTTTTCTGAGGTCTTTGGCTCAGTAGAAATGTTCTTTGCCCTTCACAAGCAGGAAAGCAAACGTCCCACCTTGAGTGTGAGCTGCTGAACCGGCCACAGCGAGGAACTGCAAATATTTGTGGGGACCGGCTGTGCCAGCGTGCAGGGGACAGGAAGGAGGGAAGAGAAAGGACAGATCGGAGGAAGCTGTAACAATAAGGGAGAAACAACAGGCCCTCCCCTTTACGTCTTACAAATTCTCCAAGATGAAGTAGGAACACAGACCTGTCACCTTGTTCTGTATCTTTGTCTATTTTGGTTGGAATCTCTTTAGAGCCAGGAAGAGGAAAACTCTGCAACACGACTCCCTGAGCTGCTGTGAGCTTCTGTGGCTCTGTACATGGCTCTTGCTGTTCAGGATGTTTTGCTTTCCCTGTCGTATTTTCAACCCATGCTCTGCAACTTGCCCCATTCCCTTGATGGTAAAAGAGACACAGAACTGGGAGCAGCTCCTGTCCCCTCTTCCTTTCAACCCATTGGAGATAGATAAACTTTAGATGGCGGATGGATTATTTTTTTCTCTTCCCCTTTGGGATATTTAGTACTGATTCTTGGTACCCCAGTCACTTGGGTCTATGTGAGATTACCTGTTTTTCATTGCCCAGCCTTGCATGCCAAAGAGGCATTTATGTACCTTTCTCGTTATATTTAGCTAGTGTATCTACTATATCTACCATCAAACAATTTTGCAGCCTCATTAGAAACCTTGAAAATCTGCATTTGGGAATTACTTTGTCTCTGCAGTTGTGTCCACAACGTTGCAAATCTGGATTGTAAATTAAAATTTATAACCTGAAGTCTTGTTCCTCCCTTCTCCCAGAGAAAATCTACAAGCCGCCATCATGGTACTGTCATTTAGATCTCTTGGCATGTAAAAGCCAGGCCATGCTTACTGCAAGAGCTGGATTTTATTGCAGTTTGTACACTTACATATTGCAGCTCAACACTTCATCAGAAGAAGATTCTTCTTCCTGGTAATACAAAATAACGCAATCAATTCCCTTCTGAAAGCCAAGCTGAGTACAGAGGTGTTTAGTTATATAAAAACTAATTCGTTTGGTTTTTGTTTAATTTTGTTTTTTGATTTATAAACGTGTCCCCGTGGAGGCAGAAATCCCAGCATCTTCTACTTTTGTCCTGGCAAAGTTGCTTCTCAGGTAAAACTGTATTTCCTGCTGATAAAGCAATGCCTTGCTGCCCCCGTGTGAGGTTAGTGGGAAGAGTACCGTTATTAGAACACCATCGCTATGGGGTTTGTACAGAGAGCTGCTGTAATCAAGACTGCAGCCCATACTGACACGTTCCACTAACATAATTTCCCAGGTGAGGATAGTTACCAGAATAAAAGAGCTTAATTTGTCTCCTCCTGCTCTGGCTATTAGCTACCTTTTACACTAATGTAGATATACCTGTGGTGTTATTTAAACACCATCAGTATATTTAAAGGCCCAAACAGCTTCTCCAATTGTGGTATTACTTGCCTAAGCCAGCCTGGTTTTTATTTCTGCTTAGGGAACATATTTAATAACTGTATTTTAAAATACACGTGTATTCATGGCAGAAAGGCTTTCTTTTATTTGCTCTCATTTCCTGGAGAATAATTAGAACAAGATGACCCAAGGAAAAACAAAAAAATCTCACAGAAAGAATCAAAAGGCTGTAAAAATAACCTCAAATGAAATGATATGAAGTTTGCACACTCAAGGGCCGGTCAGTGAATCTGCAGTGGCTGCACCGGCACCAAGCACATCAACACGCAGAGATTCGGGTTCTGCTATCAGCGCTCACTGTCTCGGCGCACGCAGAGGTGACATCGGACATCAGCGCTGGCACCATGTTATCACAGCCAACACAGACACCTCCACTATCGCTGGGCCGGCTCCAAAATGCACTGCTCTTTCGATAGCGGGGTGAAGGGATGGGGGCAGAGAGGAGCGAGCTGACCAGGTAACAGTGCTGGGGGACATCTCCCTCCAAATTCATGAGGGGAGTATTGCAACAAGGTAAGGAGGAGGCCGTTTCTCAGAAAGCATCCTCCTGTTTCAACGCTGAGCCCTGTCAGACGGGGGCTTTAGGAAGTTTGTTAGCATTGCCCGGCTACTCAGCTGTGATCAATACAATTGTCATGCTCTTCTCCCTGGAGTCTTACTTAGTACATTGATTTCTGAAGCTCCCGCTTACTGCAGACACAAGACATTGGCATTAGATTATAAAAGACACAAAGCTGATGTGCACATCTTCAGATTGAAAGGGGTGCCATTTCCTAATGAAATTGTATTTCTGCTGTAGCCAACTACCTGAACCACTAGCAAAAAAGAAAGAATTTTAGCTTTTTTCCCCTCCTAAGACAAGAAGGGAGGATGAATTATTATTAGGGACTAAATCCATCTTTCCACAGCCTGCCCTCCCAGTGACACTGGTCAGTTTGACAAGGCATCATTACTATAAAGTTATTTGAATTGAAAAAAGAAAAACCCTAAAGTACTGGAGTTTTCCACATTCAGAGTCCAATTTACGCTGCATAGAGCATAAAGCATGAGCATTTTATCAAATGCAGGAAGAGAAACGGAATTGTACTGTTGCTCTCCTAATGTCAGAGTGCAAGACAAAGGATTTAGGCACAATAGAGTGAAAGCAGCATCACTACGCAGCTGTAGCACAGGGTGCTGCCTGGGCAGTGAGGTTAACAAGCTCCAGACAGGAAAAATGTGCTTTTCCTCTGGGTATGGTTCACCGGGACTTAAGCTACAACTTAATCTGCAGATTTTGATCTTACATAGTGATTATTAGCACAGATGAGCAAGAAGCAGCAACTTGGTGCAGAAAATTAACAACATTTATGAGAATATTTTCTAGATAATGATTTTTTTTTTTTTACACTGCTTACAAAAGCAGTAAAATGGACTGTGCCTGCTTGCATCATTGCTATTTCACTTAACATCAATAGTATAGCACAAATATGACTTACCTTCAAGATGCCACAACCTAGCAATGACAACCTAGCAACGAGGCGCTGCATGTCACACCCCCCTCCCTTCTCAGGGCTAACTTTCGATGACACATCCACCACTCTGCAACAGCGCTTGGTTTTTAATGTTACTATTTCTGTCGCTGCAGGAATGCTATCACCACCCATCTCCCTGAGCCCAAGTATCCCTTTTGCCCTGGTACTTCTCAGCAGCTCTGCAGCCCCGTTACCACCACAGCGTGGGCGTCACCGTGACAGAGCAACGCTCAACAGCTGTGCTAGAAATAAGGCACGTGGAGAGGTGGTGAGGAAGGTGACACTTCGCAAGTGTGAAGTGAAAAATTATTCAGAAACACATTTCTAGGTAAATACTTTTACTAGTAAGGTATAAATTTAAGCTAATAGGCATTTGCATTAGACATGCATCTTCAGTACAGCAATTCTTGCCCTGCACAGGGCAATCTGGATGAGCTGCCACAGCCTCCCTGCGATTCCAGCCACTTCTGCACATCCCAGACACATCTCCGAGGTTGCTAATGGCACTGACAGAGCATTACCAAGCCAACATAAACAATGTTAAAAGTCTTCCCTCTTTACTCTTAGAGCAGAGCTCAGCATCAACTTCACTTCACTACCACAGGCTCAAGTAGGAGCTTTAACCTTGTGGGCCTTCTGATCAGCTTAGCTAACAGCCAGCATGGGTCTCGCCCTCCCTGGGGATCAGGTTTGCTCTGGTTTGGCTGCCAGAGGTAGCCAGGCAAATACCTGTCTGCTCACTGGAAGCTGCTCTTGTAGTTTAAACATTACACAGCTACCGTGGGGTGAGCAATGGCAACGTTAGCTGCAGCTGGTTCCTTCCAACCACCACCAGTTCCCTTAACCAGCAGCCAAAATGAAAGGTAAAAGAAAAAAGGACCATTGCTATTTTAAACTGATATAATGTGCACTCTAAGGCTGATTTCCATGGCATTAAGGTGAGCATGTTCCTTTTGCCATCACTTCTGTCAACTCACTTTGTCTGACCTGACGTTAAACCAGAACCACTGTAGCTGCCTTTGGCATGGCTGCTAACGATGAAGGAGGCATCAGACTGGATTGCTGCACTGAGCACAGCTGCACGGAACCACAAAAGCGACATCCTGGTGAGACACAGGTGTGCTGCCCAGCACTCCTTCACTCATCCCCAGCAGAGCTGGAAAGGTGTCCCCACTCCATTAAGGACTAGGGGAGCGCTGGCCTAACTGCTCCCTGCCAGTGCACCCATTCAGCGTTTGGGTACACCCATTCCAAGCCTTTTGTTGAAAGATGGATGTTTTTTCAGTAAGGACTCCTTTAGCAGATGTACCTTACCTTATCCCTGGAGAGAACAGCAGCAGAAGTGTTTAAGCTCAAAGGTTCAATTCCTTTACGTTTATACTGATAAAGAAATAAAGGTAGTCCCAACAGCCAAGAAATGCTAACACTGCTAAGAGGACAAGAGGTTTTTGGTGTTTTTTTCCATTTAGAATAGCTTCTATTTATGTACTTAAACACGGAGTTAATAGACTAGCTCTAGCTACCCAGCTGTACATAGCTTGTGCATATTTCCCCCCCCTCCAAGGTTTCACCCAACTGTAAATCTGCTCAAGCTGCCTGTCACCCTTTTTTTTCCCCATGAAAACTTACCTTCTTCTTCTCTTACTAGGGTACATGGTATTTTTCAGAATTTCAAGTTTCATGCAAGAGTTTGATTTTGAATATTTGTCAAGTCTGTGTTTCTTTCCCTTTTTACCACACTGTAGTGTCTGATCAAAGCCTCATCCTAGCTTGCTTTTGTGACTGGGATCATCCCCACTGAAGCATTCCCTGTTACCAGAATGTGCCACATTAAACACACAGAGCCAGCAAGGGATTTCTTGCCCAGTTGATATACACCAGCCTCTAATCAAAACTGGATTTTGGAAGCGATTACACGACGGCCTAGAAAGCTGCCCTCCTGCTGCTGCCCAAACACATGCCGCAGAGTGACACCTGCATTGAAGAGAAAAGAAAGAGGGAAATCCATCAATCTGTGAAACGTTAGTTGAACGAACAAGCAAAATATCTTTCCCCTGCTCAGGTATTGACCTGTTCAGGGCAGCAGTAGGCATGCCAAGGTTTCCATGCAAGTGTTCAACAGAATTGACCCAATAACCTGGTGAAGGCAGATCTATATTCAAACAAAAGTAAAATCAACCTAGATGATTTTTCTAGTTTGTAGAAGCTTCTGAATCTAATCATAACTTGTTCATAAGAAGCTAGAACTACCTTACTTCTAAAAGGTGAGAAAATAGAAAGCAAACCATTATTTGGAAAAGTTTTCAAAGCTGAAGTAACATGCGGCCTACTCACCTCCTCACTGTGGCACCTCAGCTGTAGCGATGGGCTATAAAGACTAAATTCCTGAGGTTGAGTAAAAGAGCATTAAGTAATAAACCTCATAACAGGAGTCAAATGGGTTAGAAGAATCATTCAAATATTGAAGTTCAACAAAATCCTACTACTTAAAAAGAAAGAGTGTAAAGAAAAGTGAATGACCTGGAAATAAAAGGTGGCAGTATGTATTATAACTGGCAGCCTTCTGCCACCTGGGGGAAGCTGCACTCTTGAACAGGGTGACTGGAATCCTGATAGGACTCTCTTAATTTTACATTTACTTTAATTCCTTTGGTTAGAGAGTTAATTCATAAATTTCCCCCACCCACCAAGTAAAGAAGTGTCACCTATGTAGAAAATGAAACTGCTACGATCATCTACTTCTACCTACTACATGCAACATTCAACTAATGTAAAATATATATATATTACAAACTCAGTTGATTTTAGACTACAGAAATACCAGCATATAAATGTCCAACACTGAGTTCAGAAGAAATGATTCCAAACTGAACTAAAACATGTCGTCCCATTCACAGTCAGAAGCCTTGTGCTCTACATCCTCTCGTTTCTCCCCACACATCTCCCCCCTCATCACTTCCATGCTCCTCCTCTTCAGCAACCTACCTGTCTGGTGGGGTGGAGATGGCACCTTACAGTGGGATGAAGCTCCACTAGCACCATGCCAGCAGGTACCTGCTGCCTTCCAGAGCTGCTGTGGGTGTCAGCTCTGCATCACTCCCCTCCCCAAGCCCAACTCCTGATTTTCATGAGAAGTTGTACAAATCTACTGCTGTGGTACTTTAAGCGACCATTGGCGTCTGGAGATACCAGCCATGGCACTGGAAGGTACTTAAAGGGAGGGAGGAGGGAAACGGTCCGACAGCACAATTCCAGTGATCAGTCCAAAACCTGCATAATTTATTGATGGAAATCTTTTGTGCATAGCCAGTTCTTCGTTCTTATAAACTTGAACAAGAATTTTACAGAAGGAAACTTTTATGGAGCATAAGGCATTTACATTCTAAAGCACAGATGGATTTTTCACTAAGAACCTACAAGGTGCTTCTTTCTTATCTCCTGTTTAGACATGCCAGGTATTAGAACCAATAACATGCAAGAGCTAACACAACTAACTCTGGATTATTTTTACTATTAACATGAGTAGCAGACTGGAAAAAAAAATTACCACTGATGTCAAAGAAGGAAAAAAGTCCACTAAGCCTGTATTCCTTAACTATATTTTTCATTTTAAAAGTGATGCTCAAAAGTAATGGAGGTTCAAAGTGCAGTTATATTATGAATGTGTAGATGCAGGGGGTATAGCTGGATTTGGATTTCCTGTGGTGAGGAAGGTGCATAAACTCTATCCAACTCCACCTTAGTCCAACCTCCTCCCTCCCAAACTGCAAGAAGGCAGTAAATACGTGTGGTAGTACCAAGCTGGCCAGCTTGTCAGGAACAGGGACAATTGTGAGTGTAAAGAAAGTTTGGAGGTGTTGAACCAGGAAGAGGTTCATGAAGCAAGCAGTCTAAGGCACAGCACTACCCTACCTCCTGCTGCGTTCATTGCAAGGAGAACAGCAAAGAAAAGAACAAGTTACTTCTGGTAAAAGACAGAGGTCACATAAGTAAGTTTACACCATAGCTGTACAACAACGTACAAACCAGTGGAGAACTGCATCCTACATATGTGACTTCAGCCTTCCTCTGGTACATATTTTTCTTTCCTGACAAAATAATCCAGACGTGATTTCATTCCATGGTGTTTCAGTAAAGGACAGCTTCTTAGTCTGTCTTGAAGGAAACCAAGCCACACCTTCAAGGTATTGTATTTTGTACTCTAATTATATTACATTTCTTTACATTTGGGAAAAAAAAAAGTATACAATGCTGATCCTTGAAAATCATGGCCAAATTCAATCACCCAAGTAATATTCTGGCAATATAATCCCATTTTGACTTTAGTTTTGTACTTCAGCATGTGATTATGTTATTACACAGTCACTTTTTCACTTAGGGTAAATTAAAACATAACTGTTGCCTTAATGTGAAAAGAAACAGAACACAGATACCCAGGAGGCTCAGGCTGCTTTTGAATTTACTAAGCCATCCCTAGTGCTGTCATGTCTCAGCACGACCCAGGTTTGTACAGCACACTATAAAGAGATTCCAGACAAATCCATAACACAAAACCTCCCTTCACCAACACTGCAATCCAGAGATCAGGGCCCTAACTTCACAAAGAATAATTTTGCATTATCTAAATTCTAGGAAAAACAATTCTACATAGTAGACAATGATGCTTTTGCTTCTCCTAAAACACAGGAGAACAACAGGAAATGATCTTTCAAATAGGCAAATATGTATTCCAAGGATCACAGCATTATTGTTTTATTGTCTGCACAATGAGAAGTTGCACATATGGACAAAGAGTACACATTTAGAATTAGTTTCACAAATTAATACATTACAAGAGAGTCCAGTGGTTTAACATATTAACTATTAAAAAAAGCAATAACAAAGGAATATAAACATTACTGTTTTGACTGCAGCCCAAGGAAAGTTTAAAAGAAAGGTTGAAATAAAAATAAAATGTAAGCTTTATTTTTCCAGGACATAAAAAAACCACATTTTATCCCTTCCTAAGAGACTGCTCACAAAGATGCAATAACATACAAGTACAAAAGTGAAGAATTCTGTGCTCAGTTTCCCTTAATTATGTCAGATCAAGTGACAAACTGAACATTTGTCAAAGAGCAAATCACAGCTGAATGCAGACATTTCCAAAACATACAAAATAATAACACTTTAACAATAGAAAGCAAATGACCTCGTACTAGAAAAACCTTATGCACTCTAACTGTTTTAGAAAAAAGGTGCTTTTGTGAAAATGATTGTGAATATTCATTTGATGCATGTTATATACAAAACATCTACATCAAAAGCAACTCGGCTCCAAAGTTTCATGTTCACATTTCAACCTGTATCTTTATTTGCAAAGATTCAACCAATCTATTCTTTATCTCGCATAAGGCAGTAGTACCTCCTTAAGCTGTTCTCTCAGCTATTTCTACTGCACTCTGACTTGGAGATGCAGCACAAGCAGCTGTGATGTAATACGCAAGATTGAAAAACTACTGTTGCAATACCTTTAACCTTCAAATGATGTAATTCTCCTCCTCCATTCTTTAGCAGCAACTTATCATACTATACCTCATGTTGAAAGCAGATACACAACTGCTTTTAAGTCAATGCTAGTAGCTTCGATGAGAAGCCAGTGAACCGGCTCCATTTAGTAACAGCTACCTTGGGTTTTCATTAGAGCAGCATATCCCATCTCCTCCAAATGCAGGGAAAAGCTCAATCAATGCCCCACTGTTCAGCTCGAGAGAAAAACAAAACCAAACTGTCTGGGAACATTACATGTCTGTGTCAAAATCTCAGATTCTTCTTTAGAGTTGGCTGCTAAATGGGTCATGAAAAAGGTTAAAAAAATGCAGCTACTAGCCACTATTTACCAAACTTTATGAAATAGTAAACATTGTATTTCAACTGGTCTTAAACAATAAAACAGAAGAAGCAATGATGACATAGCCTGGGACCCACTATTTGAAACTCCTAGGAACATCAAGATAAGGGATCACAGGGCAACACGGAGGAACAGCACACACAAAGGAAAGGAGACCTGTCTATGAGGCAAGGTTTGCACATCTGTATTTTATACATATATATATATACACATACATACACACAGATGTGTGCACTGTACTGTATATATTTACATCCATATACACAAAAACACCCTGAAGTAGATTTAAAGGCCATATCCAGGAACAGAAGATATGAACTCTAGTATTTGTACTAGAATATATTTTATCTGTACAAAAAACAAATATGCATATATTCATATGGTATAAAGCTTATTAACAAAAAAATATTCTGCTACTAACATTAGGTTAAATAGATGGGTTTACAAGATTCTTTAATAATAATGCAGTATAGAACATTTCTAAAACTAGGGCCAAAAATAAAAATACATAAACGGGTTTCTATTCACAAGAAAATAGCTGTTCAATATGATTCTGTTTTGTATTTCAGACTAGGGAAAAGTAGCAAAATTTTTATAAATCTCTTGGGATGCAATTTAATTAATGCATCAATCTAGAAAAATAAACTTTTCAGATGAACAAAGTCGATTCACTTCCCCTTCCCTAAGGGTTGCCTATCTTTTCCCCCGCTTGTTTCCAGCTGGAGGTTTCTTCAGCTGAAGAAGTTGCCCTCCTGTCCCAAAGCCTGCAGATGCAGGATTAGACACCCCGAACGTCAGGCCAGCTGATGCTGTGATGCCAGGATTGCTGAAGTTAAACCCAGATGTAGTCGAGCTGCCAAAGCCTTATGAGGGAGGGAAAAACATTTTAAAACAGAAGTTACATCAGGATTGCAAGTTTGTTCTCCTTGGAGTTATGAACACCAACCACTTTATTACCAGTATTTCTAGTACTTTATACTAACATCTATCTACAACAGTATGCCACACTGCTAACGTGTCTGGACTGGCTATGGCAACTTGGATATTACAGCCCTAACACAGTCTACCTCAGTGATTGTAAACAATTATATCCTAAATCACAAGTCTATTAAACCATTATCCATACAACAGTAGTACCCAAAAGTCTCACTGAAATTGCACAACAGAAGGACCATAACTTCTCAAGTTCTCAGTGTAAATATGTAATGAGTGCACAGGGTGCGAGGAAGGCAGAGGTACAAGTGAAGCACGGCTCACCGCAGGTGAACAGCACAGCTGGAGTGGGAGCCCCCAGCCTTGTGCCCTCCTGACGAGGCCACCTTTGCTTGTCTTTATAGCATCTGTGGCACAGACCATGCCTTAAATGAGAGGCAGAAAAGGCTCAAATCACTGCTCAATTATTGGTATTTAAAAATATGCTTTCTGAGCTAAACAAAAAAGCAGCACTGAAAACAAAGCTCTGGAAAAACTGAATGACTAGGTGAGCAAATTGTGTTATTTTAACTCCTCCATCTGCTTCTATAAAGGTAAACAAATTGAACATTTGGTTCGGCTATAAAACAAGAACCTTTGAAGAAAACCTGCCTATAGTTTTCAGCAACACCAATTCATTTTACTTTCTTCTGTGAATTTATATCAGTTATGCACAAACAACTTGGATAATAATTGAAACTTAGAGAATGCTAGAAATCTCTCAAATATTAGTTAATAAGAAGCAGAACTTCAGTCTGCTTTTTCTTCTCTCAAGAAACCAAATAAGGTAACCATTCATGCAAATTAAGTATAACATGAGCAAGATCTTAATAAATAGTTTCATCCAAGTTGCACATGGAAACCTGTAAACAATTAAAATATTAAGAAAAAAAATTGGACCAATTCACAAGCAAAAAGGGTATATTCTGAATGCAGAGTACTTCAAGTTTTGTTAGTTCTCAAGCTGATAATTAAAGCAATTCTTTGGTTATGTCAGTATCTCCAACTCAGTGCCTAAATATCTTTAAAGCGCAGAAATAACAAGCCAACTGGTTGCCTCAGCAGAAGCCCAAAGTGGCTCTCAAGCCTGATGTCTTCTGTTCTCTCACTTGTTACTGATGCTTTGGATCAAGAACTAGTTCAAAACATAACATGAAACTCTTTCCCCTGTAATGTCTGGACCTGGGTTATACAGCACATCACCTGGTCAGGAAAACCCCCCATTATCTACATTCCAGTAACTGCAGTCCTTCAGGTTTTATGGACTAATTTGTCTGTCATCCTAGGATGTAAGGGGTGGAGTAGATGCAACTATTTCTCCACTTCCCTGCTAACTCTGAACCCCAAGTAAGGCTTTTAGAAGAATAAGCTTGATCTTCATCAGGGAGTCTCATGAATGGAAAAAAAATAATACTAACCAAAACTGTTCTTGCTAAGCTACCTTTTGATTTCAAGTATGTATCAGAGATAACAGGTAAGCACTGTCTCCTACAGAAAACATCATGAGTGCCGTTCATGGTAAAGCTGTATGTGATCTATAGCGTCAGGAGTTCATTAGGCAAGAGGACAGTGTTCGTGAACTGCCTCTACCTGGCTGCCTCTAGATGCACGGATTATTTTGAAGCATGCAGGGAAGGCAGTGTGAGCTTTACTTGAGTAACGTTAGAATAAGAAAAATGCATAAACTGTGTGATAAGAAGATTGAGAACATGCCTGTTAATTTAGATATAGCCTGGAATATAATAGCTATTATGTTAGAAGTGTCATTTAGAGCAGGCACAAAAGCATAGAAGGGCAGAAGTGAAACTCATCTAAATGGTTTTGTGATGTCATGGCAGCATAACAAAGCCATGGTATGAAGTTCTTTTCTTAAAAGTAAAGCAAACTCTAAAGTAGAATACTCAAATAAAAACACTTCAGGAAAAATCCTTGAACAAAGTACACATTCAGTCTTATTCCCCTTGCAAAGAAAGAGATCAGTACCGGAATAGCTCAGTTCTAGAGGGAGCAGTCACAAAGTCTTGAATCATAGCTACAGTGTGATCGATGATTTCTTTGCTGAAATTAGTATTACTTAGGTATAAACAATTATTTTCAGGAAGTAAATGACAATCTGCCTTTCAAGGGCATAGATTTAGCACACTTCCAAAGGACCTCAGAGTACAGTTTATTCATTGGGCTTTTGCATCTCTGCTTCAGTCAGCCCTGCAGCGAGGTGAGCCAAACATGAGATACACAGCTCCCCTACCAGCACTTATTTTAACGCTACAGGGATATGCAGCAGCTCAGCAGATATCAAAGGCAACCTGTTCCCTTCCTCAACCCTCATACCACAGTAGTGCTCTAAATCAAAGAGGATTTCCAGCATAACTTAGATACAGAGGCTATAGCATGTCAGTCAAAAAGCTGCACATAGTTACACATGGATTATATTCAGGTCTATTTTTCAGCCATATTAGTATGTCCACCCATGATCCTACTTGATTGTCTCTTAACCCATGTATTGAGGCTGCTATTCTTCAATTAAAATAAGTCTTCAAAACAAATTCTGAACTCAGCTCTTCAAAGCATATGTAGCATCTCAGTTTTCACAAAAATAGTGTGTGTGTACAGCACCCCTTAACTTCATAAATTCAGTGCTAATTTTTTTCCTTTTCTCATCACTTTGGGAGTGATGCTTTTTAAAACATTCCACCCAATTCAGCCTTTTCAGTTGCCATCAAATGATTAAGAATAGGACTTAATTGTAACTTGATTTAGAGTCAGCTTTCCACAGTGTCTGTCTGTGTTTCAGAGGGAAGCCCGGGCCACTTGTTCCATCTTGCAACTGCGTCCATGAAAGAAATGGAGAGCAGTCTGCAGTTGCTCTGCTTCTCATCTACTGGCACAGTGGACACAACAAACTGCTCCTGGACTAAGCCAAATTTACTATTAGAAGATGCTAAAGTACTTTCAGAAGACTCAGGATTTTCTCTTCAAACACACAAACTTAAGTTGAGAAGAGCAGTAATACTACTAGAAACATTTTCAAGTCTTTTAAAGCAATTAAATCTAGCTCATAACTTATAAACACCTCACAAGCAATTTAGGGATCTATAATTTTCATTCTAAAATAAGAAAAAACTGATGGAATACATGTGGAAAAGACCTGAGGCACTATCTAAGCAGCCTAGAAGGACAGGGTGATGGAATACTTACTAGACATTAGTTTGGGAAAATATTTAAGTGCTTACATCTGGACATAAGCAGTAAGGACGGTATATCCCATATTCAGCCCATTTTCCCAGCTTTTCCAAAATAAAACTATTTAGAAACAAGATACAACTATCACACAGTATTATAAACCAGAATATTGTTTCAGAATCCTGTAAACGTTATCTAAGAAACAAGACACATAGGAATTTAAAAAACCCTATAACCTGTCTGGCCTCAGGCATACCTCAAGCCCACAACACCTCATACACCCACAACAAAATTAAACTAAACGTCATAAACAACCCAGAAGCTATTATGGCATGGGATTTTGAATATAAAAGTTCATATGCTTCTGGGCTACCAAATTTTTATGGAGGTTTCTATTCCATAATCCTAGGCTAGATCAGGATTTTCATGACCACTTTATAAGCACAAAATGACAAGAACTACATTTCATCTTTTATATTCCTAGTTACCACTTTTTATAGCTAAGACTTTGAGATAACTGAAAACAATCTTCATTTTATTGGGTTCAACTCCCTCACTGCTAAAGGGATTGGGGGCACTGCCACCATGACACAGCTTGGTTTGAAGAATACAGCAAAATTGTCTCTGCACACCATCACCATAGCTAAGACAGACTTGCTATTTACTTTGGTTTGATACTTCATTAATATTGGACGACTGATCCATATAACTAGTTTTCTAACTAAATTTTTAAATATACTAAAACCTAAATTAAGTACTTTGTAACTTAGCAGTTTGAAATGCTGCAATACTATTTTCAGTCCATAAATGACTGGCTACGAGACTGGTGCTACAGGCAGGGCTTTGGATTCTTTGATAACAGCTGGTTTTATAAGACACCAGTCCAGATGGTGATACGTTGGAAAGGTATGTATTGAGTACTGTCCAGGGGCGGACAAGGAGCGAGCTGAGAGTCTGTGGGTGAGAATTAAGGGGCAGGCTGGCAGGGGTGACACTGTTGTGGGTGCCTAGTACAGGCCACCAGATCAGGGTGAGGAAGTTGATGAGGCCTCCTACAGGCAGCTGAGAGCAGCCTCAGAGTCACAGGCCCTGGTTGTTGTGGGGGATTTTAACCTCCCTGATGTGTGTTGGAAGGACTGCTCAGCCAGCCAGCCACAGTCCAGGAGGTTCCTCCAGTGCATTGGCGATAACTTTCTGATGCAAATGGTGGAGGAGCTGACTGGGAGATGTGCACTGCTGGACCTCATCCTCACTAACAAGGAGGGTCTGGTTGAAGCAGTAAAGGTTGAGGGCTGCCTTGGTTGCAGCGACCATGAGATGGCGGAGTTCAGGATCTCATGTGGGAGGAACAGAACAGCAAGCAGAATTGCCACCCTGGACTTCAGCAGGGCAAACTTTGGCCTTTTCAAACAATTGCTAGGGGAGATCCCGTGGGCAAGGATACTTGAAAGTAAAGGGGCCCAAGATGGCTAGCATTCAGAGACTGCTTCTATCAAGCTCAAGATCAGAGCATCCCGACATGTAGGAAGTCAAGGAAGGGAGCCAGGAGACCTGCGTGGCTAAACAGGGAACTGCTGGGTATGTTCAAATGGAAGAAGAGAGTTTGTAGATCATGGAAGGAGGGGCTGGCCACTTGGGAAAAATATAAGGCTGCTGTCAGAGGGTGTAGGGAGGCCTCCTTAGAATTAAACCTGGCGAGAGGGGTCAAGGACAACAGAAAGAGCTTTTTCCAATACGTGGCAGATAAAACTAACACCAGAGGCAATGTAGGCCCACTGATGACGGGGGTGGGTGCCATGGTGACAGAAGATACAGAGAAGGCAGAGTTACTGAATGCATTCTTTCTCTCTATTTACTCTGCCGGAAGCCGTCCTGAGGAGCCCCGTACTGCTGAGGCCCCAGAGGGAGTCAGGACAATAGAGGAGTCTGCCTTGGTTGATGAGGACTGGGTTAGGGAACAATTAAGCAATCTGGGCATCCATAAATCCACGGGTCCAGATGGGATGCACATATGGGTGCTGAGGGAGCTGGCTAAAGTTATTGCTAGGCGACTCTCCATCATCTTTGCTAAGTCATGGGGAATGGAGAGGTGCCTGAGCACTGGAAGAAAGCAAATGTCACTCCAGTCTTCAAAAAGGGGAAGGAGAAGGACCGAGATAACTACAGACCAGTCAGCCTCACCTCCATCCCTGGAAAGGTGATGGAACAACTTATCCTTGATGCCATCTCAAGGCATATCAGGGATAAGAGGGTAACTAGGGGCAGTCAACATGGCTTCACCAAGGAAAAGTTGTGCTTCACCAACTTCATAGCCTTTTATGTGGACATAACAAGGTGGATAGATGATGGCAAAGTGGTGGATGTGGTCTACCCTTGAGACTTCAGTAAAGCATTTGACACGGTCTCCCACAGCATCCTTACAGCTAAACTGAGGAAGTGTGGTCTGGATAAACGGGTAGTGAGGTGGACTGCAAACTGGCTGAAGGAAAGAAGCCAGAGAGTTGTGGCCAATGGGGCAGAGTCTAGCTGGAGGCCTGTATCCAGTGGAGTGCCTGAAGGGTCAGTACTGGGGCCAGTATTATTCAATATATTCATCAATAACTTGGATGAGGGAAGAGAACATACTATCAGCAAGTCTGCTGATGACACCAAGCTAGGAGGAGTGGCTGACACACCAGAAGGCTGTGCTGCCATCCAGCAAGACCTAGACAGGCTGGAGAGTTGGGCGGGGAAAAATCTAATTAAATATAACAAGGGAGTCTTACATCTGGGCAGGAACAACCCCAGGTTCTGGGATAAGCTGGAGAATGACCTGTTAGAGAGAAGTGTGGGGGAAAGGGACCTGGGGGTCCTGGTGGACAGCAGGATGACCACGAGCCAGCACTGTGCCCTTGTGGCCAGGAAGGCCAATGGCATCCTGGGGTATATTAGAAGAGGGGTGGTTAGTAGGTCCAGAGAGGTTCTCCTTCCCCTCTGCTCTGCCCTGGTGAGACCACACCTGGAATATTGTGTCCAGTTCTGGGCCCCTCAGGTCAAGGACAGGGAACTGCTGGAGAGAGTCCAGCGCACGGCAACAAAGATGATGAAGGGAGTGGAGCATCTCCCTTATGAGGAAAGGCTGAGGGAGCTGGGTCTCTTTAGCCTGGAGGAGATTGAGGGGTGACCTCATTAACGTTTATAAATAAGTAAAGGGTAAGTGTCACCAGGATGGAGCCAGGTTCTTCTCAGTGACAACCAATGATAGGACAAGGGGCAATGTGTACAAACTGGAACACAGGAGGTTCCACTTAAATATGAGAAGAAACTTCTTCACGGTGAGGGTGACAGAGCACTGGAACAGGCTGCCCAGGGGGGTTGTGGAGTCTCCTCCGCTGGACACATTCAAAACCCGCCTGGACGCATTCCTGTGTAACCCCATCTAGGAGTTCCTGCTCCAGCAGGGGGATTGGACTAGATGATCTTTCGAGGTCCATTCCAATCCCTAACATTCTGTGATTCTGTGATTTATATAAAGATTAATCATCAGTAATGTAATACACACTCAGGAAAAATAATCTACAAGATAAATATGTAAACAGTGTAAGCTTTCACATGTTTCTGATATTAAAAACTAACAGCAAAAGAAGGTTGATGCTTAAACACTGCATATTGCAAAATCAGCGATGTTCTATCAAGAATTTACTAGAGTGTCACACATTCATGAATGTTTCACAGCCAGTTTAGTGAGCTATTTCCACCTTATAATATAATTCAAAGCTTAAGGTATTTTACAGGCCTAATTTGACAGCATTATCCAACACTAACCAAGGAAAAAAAGCGAAACAAAATGCATGGCAACTAACACAAGGCTGGTTCAAGCTAATGTACTGGGCACTTACCAGTCACTTGCTATGTTTGTAATAACAGCAGTTAGAAAACAAATCAAAACATTTTGCTTTTAAAAAATAAATATGCTATCAGAAGTCAATCCGAGGAGACATTATATGCTTTCAATCTGTCATTGAGGAAAGACTGTAACACAGACTATAGTAAGCTATTTGCCTCAAAAATAAACTCCTATTTAAAAAGTAAATGGAGATACAACCAATAGAAGTGACTTGAGATTTCAGACATCTAAGTTAAAGAGCAATTACATTCGTATTTTCATTTCCTCGTCACCAACAAAACTGAAACAACAAAGTGAAACGAGTACTAAGTAGTTTAATCGCCACGTTTTCAAAGTAGTTAGCACAATGAATTATGGATATATACAGAGAAACAATACCTACAACTTACTATTCAAATAGAAAGAATATTCTATTCAATAGAAAGAATCAGCAGATAAACATTTTCTTCTGGTCTTTGAAAAATAATTTAACTTTACTTGTAAATACAGGAAGTCAAATTACTGGTATATTTGTCAGAAATTTATACACTAATTTCAATAGCTTGGTAACTGTATAGCCTGTGCATTCAAGTAGTAACTGCATTTCTGTGCCTCAGACTGCATCTTATCCAATCTGATGCGTCTGATCTGATTCCATCAAATGGAATACATTAATGCTCACTCAATACTACTCTGAAAATGTGTATTTAGCAAGTACATAGTAACTTTATGGTTATATACACATGCAACTTTAAGTACATTTGTTTCAGTAACTTACTTAGACTGAGTGTAGCAGTTTGATTATAACACTTTTGCTTTAACAAACCTGAATTTAAGAGAAACAAACCAACCTGCACTTAGACTTCCTGATGGTTTACTTGTGGTTCCAAACCCAAATGATGATGCTCCTGTGGCACTGCTTCCAAAGGCAGAGCTACTTCCAAATCCTAGAAGAATAATAGTAAAGACATACAACAACAACAAAAAAAAAAATTACAGACACAGCAATTAAAGACACATAGGTTTTGGGCAAATATTCTAAAACTAAACATAATTCTAAGCATTATTTGGTAAACAAATATTCTGAAGATTACTGCCTCAAGACTATTTTATTCTCAATGCAGTATTGTGTTAAGAAAATTGCAAACAGGAAAGGATTGGAGAAAAGTACTTCCTTCAAAATACAAAATTGAGTAAAGGCAGGTGAAGTAAACTATCAGCTTACAAATTTGATATTGAATTGCTGTTAAATTGACAAGAAAACTGTAACAAAATGGGCCAAAACTAAGAAAACAAGTGATACGAATTTTCTAACAGAAAGCTGCAATCTTCATCCACAACTCTGAAAGAAAAATTTTCTATGCTTAAAATAGTAAAATTTTTTTTGAATTTACATTTGGCTTATTTTAGAGTTGCGTCCCAGCCTGCTTATTTGGGATCGGCTTTATCTAGGAAACCACAAAATGGCTTAAACTTAATTTCACAATATTTAACAGGAAAAATTATCATATAAAGGGCAGGCATAAGCATGTAGCTGTAATAAAAAATAATTCTGTTAATTTTGTAGTTGGTATTCATAATTTGATAATATAAATACTTTAAGATTTCAAATTGGGTTAATATGAGATTACTTCAAAGGAAAAGCTGATAGTTGCAGTTTAATACAAAGGTCAGACAACAGGAACAGTAAGAAAAATACATTCTCTGATTTTTGCTGTCTCAAGAGGGTTTAAAAAAAAAAAAAACAAAAACCCACACTATTTACACTTGGGGTAATTATGCCCCCACCTTCAGTTTCAAGTATCAGGAAAAATACTTGTATTTTACTGCAAATTGAGCCTTTAGAGAAATAATTTTTAGATTTTAAAACTAGTAATGACTGAAGACACTATCTGAAGCAGCATTCTCTAGTCTTCTGCAATTTCGAAATCAAATAAGAGTTTTAAGGGTAAATAATGCAAGTATCATTTGAATGTAGGATAGTTTATTTTGTCCTAGTTTGAAATCAATTACCAATGGTCAGGCAAGGTGTCTCCAAATATTTAATCAAGCATAGGATCTATATGCTACATATGTTAAACACTTATACGCAAATGTTTATCACCAGCAAAATTCATCGAATATTTATCACAGAGCGCAAATTTCCCCAATTAAAATGATGTTTCAAGAGTATACATTAAAAATTGTCCTGTTCAAAACAGCCCCAAACCAACACACACCAAAAAAACCCAAATCCCCAAATAAACCCAACCACCACCAAAACCACAACAAAAAACAAACCCCAGCAACCCTAAGATTAAAAAAAAAAAGTCTTAAATATTCATTCTGTTAATTTGTTTCCAAAAGCACACCTGCAGGATATATTGCACACATTCCTTCATTCCTCTACACTTGCTTCTATCAGATACTGTTCTTGATTTGTCAAAAGATGAACATTTTGCAAGTTAATACAGAACAGATGAAACACAAGCAAATGTCTTCCCTAAGCAGAGAACCAGGAAAAAAAAAAAAATACAAGGCCTCTAAGTCAAAACTAAAAGCAGTTGTCCATCAATTTAAAAGAAAATGTTCTCTAATTTGCATCGGCAAGATTGGTGAACATACGTAAAAAATCTTTAGTCTACAACCTCTTCGGTTGAAAAGGAATAATTTTATTGTGGTTTTTGTTTTTATCCCCCATCACCCCCCAAGGCATTTAAAACATTGTGGGAGAGCTCACTATTCTCAGGTTATTTCTCCTGTTTAGAGGTACAGACTTTCTTTTATCTAAACACCTTAAAAACTGATGAGAAGGGACACTGGTAGATTTAAAGATCATTTCAATATGATAATTTAAGGTAAACTGATGTAAGATCCAAGTACATCTTTCCAATTCCGAGTGATGTTTTATTATTTTAAATACATTACAAAACTGATTCCCATGTGTGGCTCATAGAGAGGCAAAATGTAGGGATGCAGACTGAGGCTGTAGAGAGGAAAGGATGTAACAAGAAAAACCACAACACATCATGTTTATTCTCAGTAGATGTAACAATTTTCTTTGCAGATTTTGTACAAAAGCTGCAGAGAACACCAGTGTCCTTTGACTTGCACTGTAGGAACCCCTGACCTATACAGACAGGAAATGTACACACAGATTACTTTCTACTAATCACTTAGATTCTACTTGTAGTTCTACTACTGAGAAATCATTACATTTAAATGAAAAGGCCTACATGAATTTCATGGGGTTATTTTACTACCACTTACTGTTTCAGAGTTATGTGTCCTTTTGGAATATATTCCCCACCAGCACTATTAACATTTTCCTTTTCAAATGTTGATTTTTCAGCTTGAGGAAGGATTTTTTCCCACCTCAGCACTGAGGGACAGAGTGATAGCTAAAGCAAATACGTTTCAGCAAGCAGGATCCCAGAACTCTAGTAATTTTTCAGCATTTACTCTTATCTTAAGCCAAGCAGAAATGGATCTCTACGGTTAACAGTTGTACATCCAGGTGAAAAAATTCAGCTACAGCATGATCCAATCTCTCAGGTGTCTAACTTTCATAGATGTAAAGTTAAGTTGTAGTTACAAGAGGATGTACTTGATGTGCTTCCCTAGCTTTAAGAACAGAACTTATATGAGATTACTTCATCTTGGGTTTATGCTACAATGGCTTCTTAGCCTTAGCAACTCCTTCTGCAAGGCATGAAGAAGTTTGGAAAGTGCAGACTGACAAATTTTAAGGTCTCTCCCTGAAACAGATCATCCTCTTAGTGGAGTTAAAGGTTTGCAAGAGATTCAGATGTGCGGTATAATAATTCAATGAAAGATTAGAAAAGTTAAAGTGTACCTCCAAGGCTTGAAGAACCTAAGCCACTTGATTGCAAGCCAGTGCCAATACCTGAGCCGAATGGCGTTCCAAAACTAACTCCCAGAGATGGCTGTGGCCCTGGTATAAAAAAAATGAGAACAAACTTGCCTTACTCTTTCATAGTAAAGAAGTCCTTTATTTATTTATTTATTCAAATATTTGATAACGTGAACATCATTGCTTTCAACAAATCCCATTAAGATCCCAAACTTCACCTCATCAGAATTCCTCACTTAACTGTATCACTGTCTGCCTCTACATCCGCCTGGTAAAAGTCTAAGAAAGCACCAATTGTGATAAGGTGAAACCAGCCAAAGCTAAAACACCCATGATAATAACATCATTCAGTATTTTTAAAAGATAGCCAGTCTCACCTTAAACTTCAAAACATTAATTAAGACCTTGAGAGAACTCACAGGTAACATTTTGCCACCTGTATTAATAGATCAGAATAAGGGAAAACCTTCAAATTAAAAATATAAGAACAGACATTAATGTAACAAACTATATTACTAAAAGTTAACTTAATAAATAAGAACCTTCAAAACTACTTGAGTATTCCATCCAAATTTAAACAGAACACTAAGATAAAAAACAAGACAATGACTTTATTTTATTAAATTTATTGTTCATTTTTAAGCAAGTCAATTTACACAGTAACATGACAATTCAATTATTTTCCACACAAGTGATAACTGAGTTCTGTTAAGATCTGCTACATAACACCATTCAATCAAGTAAACTAGTCAAAACACCTGTTTAAAACATTTACAAAAGGCACAGTTCATGTACCTTAATGAAGTAGATACATTCAAAATTTCAGAGTCAGTTTGTCCCATAATTTAAAAAAATTGACAGTACTTTCCCTGCGTATTCACAGTAAGGTGCAGGACTGTCAAAAAACATTTTCAGTCTGCCAAGATGAAATTTACAGCCTCGGTTCCTTTTTTTTGTTTGTTTGTTTGTTTTAAGCACTGGGGAATAAAGAGTCAACTTCCTAGCCCATTACTAACACATTTTAAAGTAATTAATTCTGATAAATAATCAATAATATTTTGACAGTTTTCACAGTACAATCTTATATTCCTGTCTTTTTCAAACAGTTTTCAGTGCACTACTTAAAAAGTTTATCTATTGAAAATACAGTGCCAAACTCTTAATCCACAGACATTCACACCTTTCTTCAAGATAGCCTTTTCCTCCTTTGTACATACTTTATGTAAGATATCTGTCAAAGTGATGATTTATTCAAATATTACTATAAAGCTCAGATTATTTTAGTCTTTTTCCTAAACCACTATCACATTCAGGTTTAGTTTCATTCAAAATTTCTTCCTTGATACTACAAAGTTTCCTGTTACTAATATTTATCTAGGGTTTCAAAATGTCAATATTTCAAGCTTTTAAAATCATTTCAGTATTTGAAGATTTCAATGGGAAATCATTCTGAATCAAGTGAAAGGCACTGTATATTGAAAAGTAACATTTTTGCTAGGAACACAAAACCTTACGTGATCCAAGCTGAATGACATCTGTATACTGAAAATAGTGTTAAACTAAATTTTAAGGGCAACGAAAGTTGTTAGCTTTCAGTCTCTGCTTAGCAGGGAATAGTTTTGAAACTCAAGCTATTTTTTCAACTAAAAAAAGTATATCAGATTTTGTAATTACAAATTTTCACATAGATTTCAGACTTCTTTACATCCAGTTTAAATACTGATACACCTACCTAGCAGCTCTTGAAAAATATGAAAAAAATGTTATCATTAGAAACAAAAAACCTTACACAAGTGACGTAGTCATCTAATAAACTAAAAGAAGAACGCCAAAACACATATCCAGTTCCTTCTCAAGTGCACAGGTTCTATCTCAGTAGGAGGCACTGTTAGTGGAAGAAATTAAAACAAAACCCTACAGTCCTCCAGGCCAAGCTTTTTTCCCAATGCAACATGCTTTTTAGAGCCAGTAAAAACATTATTCTAAAACACCTTCCATTATATAAACAGGATCTTATGCCTTAGGCTAGCAAGCTTTTCATTGAGCAACAGCATACGATATTTGTTGATTTTGTACCATAACATTCTGAAGGCATCATTGCTATTTATAGTTCTTGTAAGTAAACGTAATTATAGTTTTGTAAGTAAACATAATTTTCCATAGCAAAAAACTAGTAATAAAGATTCTTCAGTGCCAAAAGTACTAGCAAAAAACTGGCACTTCTGGCTATTATAGGTACATGACAAATTCACTATAACAAATATTTTAACATTTTAAAACTCGACACATTTGCCCCATAGAGCATTTCAGTTTAATGAATGGGACCCACTACAGAGTCCAGGCAGGTCAGCCAGATTCCCTGAAGTGACATACTGCAATTTTTAAAATTGCAGTTGGTCCTAACAGTGAAAAAATTTAGTGTCACAGCTTCGATCTGATTCTGACAAAGTGATACACTGACTAATTTTAACCAAGTTTAATATCAAATTATACAATATTAAGTGCTACAAAGATTTTAGTATCCTTTTCTATGAGCACTTTAATCTCATACAGAGCCAAGTCAAAATATAACAGTGTGCTAATAGCTTGATAATGATTTGACTGACTCTGCACTTCACCAGTTAAGGAAAGAGTAACTAAGTTGTTAGGAGGGGTACTTCATTTATTTTTAGAGGAGGAAAGGTAAGTTTGAAGAAAAGCATTTTGTTAAGATAACTTAGTCTTACCAGAAAAACATCAGTTTCAGCCTGGTGCATTTACAGCTCTTAGTTCACTGGGCTTTAATTTAGTTTAAAATCTTTTACTTCAATCCCACCAGTAACAGTAGGTAGACTAGCCACCATCGTTTTAACTTCCATGCCATTCAAGATTGCTCAGGGAAGGTGCAGGCAAGGCAGCAGCTAAACCTCTAGCTGCTACTGCACAAAAGCACAACCAGCCTCGCTGTGACCAGCGAAGCTGTGCTCAGAGCAAAAGTGCTGAACTAGGGAGAAAGATGGTGTGCAGACAAGACTTAAGCATAACTTTAATAACTCTTGCTTCAAAAAAATGCACAAAAATTGCGCTTCAGCGTGCATGCCATGTTCCTGGTGTCCTGATTATCTGTCCCAGGAAACCAGTGAAGCACGTCTTTGCTCCCTTTCTTCCATATGGTCAGGATCCCCTGGCTTTATTTGTTTCAAGAGAAGCCAGACGCATCTTGGCATACAGAGAGAACATAAATAGGGTGCGTATCTACACCCAGGAACTGGGGAAACACTCCCTGATCCCACAGCTTAGATGTAGCTACTAAACCTCTGACTTCTGAACACAAATTAAAAATAAATTATCTTTTTCAAAGAAAGTACAGTAACTAATCTTATGAAATAGACTTAACCATGTAAACATTTTTTTTTTTTTTTTTAAAAAAGAAGCTAACCATCCTGATCCCTCAATACTAGAGTACCATATATTAGATTTCACTCAATAACTTTAAAGCCCAGATTAATTTTCTTGTTTTATTTTTATCTTCAAGAACAACAACATCACATCAGGTATTACAAAGACACTCCCCTCTTCCTACTTCATATACACCTCATTTCATAGTCTTTTCTTTTGTAACCTTCTACCATCCCTCATCTATCGCACTCTTCATGATCTACATCTTGCAAAGAAATGTGTGGTTTTAACTTCTAGCAGATAGTTTATCCAATTTATAGTAATCTAACATAAAGTTAAAACATGCAAACATTTGCAGTTTTACTGCAGCAAATGATCATCTGAAAACTCAAACAAGGAAAAGGAAATTAAGAGACAGAAGTCTTTAAACATCTGAAGATTCCACAAAAATCCAAATAGAGTCCCCTCCTTTTTCACTCCAAGACAAAAAGTGGCAGCCCTATTTTGAAGCTAAGAAATCTCAGAAAAGTTGTTGGAAAAAAGTCAAGCACTGAAATCAGTAATTTAGGAAAGGTGTGACATTTTCCTCTCCAGCAAAAAGTGTTTTAAGATTACAAAATCTCTGTGGAATAGTTCAGGCCCAACTAATCCTGGTTTTGAGCTAGAAAAGACAATAACTTCAAGTTCCATTTAACTGTGTTTTCTAGAGTTTTAAGTATTCTTGAAGTGCCACTCAAAACATCAATCCATATCTATTTATCCAAGTCCTCAAGCGAGTTGCATGGAGGGTAACAGTATTACAACCGAATAAGTTGTAAACAAATTGTTGTCTACTTTTGCTGGCATGTTTGACATAAGTTAATGGCTTCCATCTGCATCACTCTTATAGTTGGCACATTTTTGGCTTCTGAAATACTCTGCCAAAACAACCAACTAAAACAACGCCCACCCCAAACCAATCTACACACACTTTCCTTCGCTCTTTTCACTACAAAATACCTGAAGGTACAACGGCACCTTACCTCAGGTGTGTTGATACAGGTCAATTCTGCCTCTCCCCCCCACTTCACTCCCACTCCTAAGAGAATATTCACAAAGTCATGCCATAAGTGGCATCAATTTACTGAAGTCATTCAAATCTGGACTACGAAGAGAAAGTTCAAATCCCTGAACCCAATTTATGAAAATGCAGGTATAACTTTAAATGTGACATCTCAAGTATATGAGTTTCATATACAAGTAATCCTGTAATGACCATGGAGACTATTTAGAAAAACATGAGACAAGGAGAAAGATGGAAAGAGAACTACTTTGGCAACATTAGGCGGCACAACCCCCACTTGTATTTGTCTTAAAAATCCCAAAGTGTGACTTTATCTCATGTTTTCTGTTTAAAACTAGACTCTCTTTCAGATGTCACTTCAACAGAATTTTCATGGATTAACAAAGCAGCAACAGGAAGATTGTGGTCTGCGATGGAAATTTAGAATATAAATATTTCATACAGACTTCATTTTTCGTTGTGTTAAAAATATTTTCAAATATTTGTCTTTTAAACTCATCTCCTTGCTGTTTACAAGGGCCAGGACTGGAAGTTCATTATATTTTCCATCTATGGAGAAGGCAAGGACAGCCTAATAATTTGCCAAATCTAGAGTGGTTGCTGCATGGGTTTCTAATCAAAACCATTCAAAATATGACTGCTGCTGTAAGACAAGAGAAGGGAAAGATGTCAATACGACTTTCAGTACACCTATGATAAATAACATTTTAGAAAATAAATGGTAGAACTATGCGTTTCATAATTTGTCGACAAAGACACATAGCCATATTGAAGTTAAATTGAATTTATCTCATTTCTGTTAAATGATTAAATATTAATTCAGTCCTCTACATTCAGGAATCCCTCTCCGAGAAGTGTTGGTTAGCATAACAATGTCAACTAAGATGCCTTAAATTATTTCCTTTGCCATATGTATCCATTCTTCATTAGCAATGGATCATGCATTTCTGTTTTGGCTTTCCTCTTACACACGTGCACACACAGAACCCCTGATCCACTACCTCCAATATTTATTCAGAACAGCAGAGTTGCTAGCTAAAACTGCTCCAACATCACTCTGACAAAGGAGTTGGCTATAAAATAATAAGCCAGGCATCCATCTTCCTATTCTACTGAAGTTTGCTCCACTATCCTTCCTGTTCTACAGCATTTTTTCATTTTACAGTTCCAAAGTGCTATATAAAAATGCATTATTAATTTAGCATAAGAAAAAGGTAATATGCATTTAGATATTGTCTCCTCACTGATTTGAGATAATTTACTATAACCATACAATTCTGGAAAGAGGCTATACTGTGTATATTCAGAGATGTAGAGTGAAGACTCACATTCCAAGGGGTAAATTAGAACAATACAGTAAATGTCACTAATACAAGTAAATTCACAAGATTAAGTATCTTTTGTATAATTATTGCTAAGTCTACCCTGCGTTTTTCTATTGGCTATGTATCAGTAACTTTGCTCATCACAATGTTCAGATTTAGTCTAACACAAAGGAAGACTTCATAGAAAATTTTACACAAATTGACTATTGTCGTAACACTAATAATCTATAACTTGAATGCACTCAGACCTGTAGCAGGCTGTTGCTGCTGAGTAAGTGTTGCAGCCATCGCAACGGCTGCTGCATTTGGTATGTTGCTGAAAGGGGTTGGTCCAGTGGTAACACGTGGCGCACTCTGCCACTTCTTCGCTTCTGCTCGTCTCGCCTCAAACACATCCATGGCATCCCCCAGAAAGGTTTTCCTGTAGCCAAGGTATTGGTCTTTGAGCATCTGCAGGGAGTGGGGAAAAGCCACTTCAGTTCAGTGTATTTGACATAAAACCTTAACTTAGTAAGGGAAGAGACAGTTACATATAACAATTCCATAAAAAAACCCAAGAAACAAAAACCAAAAATAAACAAACACCACCACCCTGCTCAAAAGAAAACCCAAACAAACAACAGTAACACAACAAAAAAAAGCCCCCAGTCTGAAAGGATGTAGTCAGACTATGAACTGGAGGGGACTGTTCTGCATCAGCTACAGCCAGAACAGGTTCCTTAATTAAATTCTGCAAAGCAGTCAAGTGTAACAGACTAACATACTGAATGGTATCAAAATCTTTTGAACTTAGTGTAAATCAGCACAATTCTGGTACTATCACTGTACTAGTTCACCTAAGAGGCAAAATACAGCCACATCACTAGCTTGTAACATAAAATAACATACTGTTTGGTGTTACCCTTTCTGCATGGAGTCTGCTTTTGCTCCCCTATCACCTTCACCTGTATTTCTCTCCTTCCTTTCACTCTTACATTTCTTTCTTAGTACAAAGTTAAAGAAGATACCAGAATTTTAGAATTCACTCTTGTTTCTGATGCATTTCACCAAGAAGGTAATGCAGTACAAACACAATAGATAATTCCGCTAACAAGCGGCCCTAGACTGTTGTGTTGTGTCCCCCCTCCTTTCCCTATGCTCCATCCCTCCTGAAAAGCTCACGTTCTGTGCCAACCCCTGGCTGGGCCTGTTCATCCTGAGCCATTTCTATCTGTCACAGATGAGGGAACTATGGATGTCTTAGGTAACATAAAAAGAATAAATGGCTTCAATAAAGAACTGATGGAATTATTTCTATCCTCTAACAGAGATTCTTTAAACATAATAGATTTATTAAAACCACAGAACAGTACATTCAATTGAGTTTTATTGAAGACAGACCATGTCTTGTGTTCCTGGTTAAGGATACACTTGTTTCTGAGAAGAGGAGCTAACAGTCCAAAAATTCTGACTCAGGATTTGAACAGCTGCGATCCTATACCAATCAGCAAAAGCAGGAAACATAGAAAGAACAACCTCATTATTACATCAGGAGTGCTGTCCTTGGATAGACAAGACATTCGTCAAACTCTGTTGAAATTTAATATCGCATCATAATGACTGCCACAGGAGCTAACAGAAATGTAAAGACACTGTAGAGCTGATCTGAATGGTTTAACAACATTCTCCACCTGAACTGTGCATAAGCACATCTCACTCTTCACTCATCTTGGATACAAAACGTACCTATCCATATGTTCATACATGATACAAATACATTTAGCAAGTGCAAAGATGTTTCAGGTCACATTTCTCTGCAACTTCAGACCTTTGAATCAAAGCGAATGTACAAACCAGAAAGCCAGCTTTTGACAAAGGAATGTATTGTGGTCACAGTTCTGCCTTCACAAACCATATCACAACCAAGTACAGCAGAGGCAGCACTTCAACTGCTCTCCTCTCCCAGCATCTCCTGGCTGATAAACTAAACCAGATGGTCAGAAGGATAAATCCACTTAAGCAGTACATGCATTTTTCTGATTTTTGAAGCTTTAGTTAAAATTGTCTTCCAAAAATATAAGCCTTCATGTCTATCTACTTGATTAAATCTCAAAAAAAATCCCCCAAAGAAACAATCCTCAAACCAACTTCTTAGTTTCAAGCAGTAGAATACTTCTTAAGCTGAAGTAAAGTCTTTCCTGTGCAGTCACACTGACAAGGCACTGAAGGTACTATTGCTTATACTTGGCATGTGAATCCAGCTCTTCATAGTGAAGAACAACAAAAACATACCATCACAAAGACCACTGCATGACTTGAGGCTACACTCAGATCTCAGAAGAGCCCAAGACACATCTGAGATCCTTTTTTGTGTAATTCTGCCAAAATTATGGAGGAGCTGATATATTCTACATCTGGTACCAAAATTGAGTTAGCTAAGAGCAGCACAAATATCTGATTGTAGGTAGGTGTAAACCAGTGAATTACCATGCTGACAGAAGCAATGCAATGCAAGGAATGTACTTCACACAAGATCCTTGGTATTCCTGAACTTTATCCAGGAAAAGTAAAAAACTTTCAGATGTTTATAGAACTAGCAATACTGTGCAGAAGCAGCTTTGAGAAGGAAACAACAAGAATATTTATCAGAGCTATTCCCATTAAGGAAGTCACTTAGCAGAAACAATCCCAAACATTTGTACTCTTCTCTAAGGTGTTTTTTTCTGTTTGTTTTGTAACCAAGGGTTCTGATGATCAAGAAAAATCACGGATTGTAGAACACTGACATTTTATCAATATGTCCAGAACCATGAATGGGAAACTCAAGCCAGAGTCCATGATGGAGAAAACAAGCCTAACTAGGATCTTTGGTACATAAGCTTTTTTTTTTTTTTTCACAGTAGGTTTTCTTTCACTATTTGACTTTCCATGAAAACCAGGTTGAAAAAAATTAAGCTGGAACACAATTTTGCCTAAAATTCTTTGGCATGTTGAAAAAGTTTGTTACGAATATTGACTTTTTTCTGTTACCTATTTGAGTAAGATGAGGTTTAGATCCTCTTTCCTTGAGATCAAGAGGTCATTGGGCAAAACACAAAAGACACAAACATGAACTCAAAGACAGACATTGCAAAAATCGATCAAAAATTATAAAGCGAAAAGAGTTTAATGGAAAACATTTTGTAACCTACATGATTACGGTCAGTTGCTATCATCAATTTAATTAAATAATTCAGATTACACTTCAGATGAGAAAAAGTTACTTTTTTAATCAAAGCACCTCTCCAGGACAGTTTAAAAATTTTTAAAAGCAGTTAGTTTAACAGGGAAAAAAAACCCAAAACTAAACACCCTGCAGATGTGTTTTCAAAAAGCAACTCTTTGTAGTTCTTTCACTAAGCACACAGGAACGTATCAAAACAACATACCTTTACATTTTCATGTATTGATTGAAGTTGTGCAGCTAAAGCTACAAATGTTTGATAGATTTTCTGCATAGCCATTGACAAATCTGTAAGAGGCACATAAAATATTGGTGAGTGACAATCTTACTACCAGAAGAGATTTAGTGTCTATACCACAGCAAGAAGCCCAGTCAAAACCCATACAGCACAAAGCACAAGAACAATTGCGTGAGAACAAGTTAATGTCTGTAAGAAACACAGAATTTGAGAGCAATTGGGTGAGAAGATTATTGAGAGTACACTTTTTTCTTTTTTTTTTAATATGGCAATTCGATTCCTATGATTCTATCATTTAGCAAAGCTAAAAAAGATTATTTAAGCTAACTTCATCTAATTACACAGGAGCATTTAACCTCATTTTTTAAAAACTAATTGTTAAAACGGATTTTCTTGCATTCGTATTTATCTTCTGGTCTTTCTGACTTTAAGCTCAGTTAAGCATTGAGTTGATTTTGTCAAAGAAAGAGTAGTAGAATGGAAGCTTTACTTACTTTTCAAAGACAATTAACCACCATCACAGGATCTCTTATTCTAGCTCTACTCACAAGCATATAATAAACAGAAGCACAATGGGGAGCTTCTTGACTACATAGAAGTCCTAAATCTAGGTTATCCTACTGCCCACACCGATATGAAGGTGTTTTCAGTGCACTGATCCAACTAACATAAAACTTTAGGATTAAATGGAAATCTCAAAGGCTTTGGCAAAACAAGGCATCTGCTGACAAAAAACGCTTTTCAGAAAAGTGGTGAATTGGTCTTTCACTGTGAAAACATCAGCTTCTGCATTTCCTCTGAAGGACCCATGTATAACCTACTGACATGTACATAGTAGCTACCAAGTTCTTAAAGATGTGTAGGTGTAGCAATGATTCTTGAACTGAAAAGTTCTGTCTCTTCCATAAAGGAATTTCTCCATTACAACTTGCATTTCTTTCTGCAAAAGAAAAGCTGGTGAATAAATCTCATGCCAACCTACAGGGTTTTGGAGGCTGCAGTATCTAGGAGGACTGGCCACAAGTTTCCTAAGAGTCTGGAGACAATTTAGTGATACTGAACACTAGACATTTCAAAATTTTCAATACATTCTGGGTCATGGTTTCCTGCATGGTAAAAGAAGTTTTTCCAACATGGTAAAGACTACATAAATAATTGCACTGACTAGGTCACTAGATCATGTGCTGACAGTCTGAGCATGCTGGCACAACAGATTGAGCTTTACCCATACAAACAAGGAACCTTTAGAAAAAGAAACTACCTTCAGAATCTGCTGAAAAACCTGAGGAAAATCTGGAATGCATTCCTCTCATACTCTGGACAGACAAGAAGATCACACAGAAAGACAGAGGATCCTCAGGATTCAGCATATCTTCCATTCTAGAAGCTAGGTCTAGACAGCTCTCCTGTTTTTGATGTAGTAGGTCTAGAATTTATGTACCATCCTGAGATGGCAAGTATAATTTGGCACAAAATGACATGCACTTGAAATCACTGGTTATTGCAGCACCTGTACCTAAAATGGCCCCCAAAATAAAAATGTCTGATCACAGGAAAGGTAATCAACCAGAAGACTACTACCCAGTACTGACCAGAGAGATTATCCCAAGATTGAATGATGTGGCATCAAACAAGGCTAAATTTAAGTCAGTCAGAGATCAAGGCAATACCAACAGGCTTGAAACTGAGGTAAAGTTCCCATTTTGATCTGGAGCTGGCAGAGCAGACTTCCATATTTGTCTGGTCAGACAGCCCTGTGCAAGACAGAAGGTGCCAGACATCAGCCTTTAACATCTAGATGCTGAAGGGAAGGAGATGGATATAGTGGACGTCAATGCTCCCACTTCCATGTCTTGTCAGGATTGTCCATCCAGCTCAGAGATTTACAGATAAAAGGCTACAGAGCACCTTTTCCAGAAAAAACATTTTTGTCCCCATGTCTCCTTTTTTGACAACATGGTAGTCTTCTGAAAGGAACCTTACATCCCAAACAACTGCATAATTTCTCAGACTTCACAAGAAGAAAAAAATCTCCCGTCTACAAGGGGTTTTGTTATGTTCTATAAAGACCTCATCTTAAAATGTCAGGTGGACAGAGAAGTCATATTAGTAGAAAGGGATAGAAGAACGAAGACAGAAACTAAAGTGAAAGGAAAACAGATTTTCTCACTGTTATGTTAACCACAAGAACAACAGTCAAAGGCAATAAAAGCTGTTTGGAAGCAGAACGGCATCAATAGATCAGGCAAGATTGAGCTGACCCAGTGAGAAGAGGTGGGAGTTTTCTCTGACATTTATGAGTTCACTAGGAATTGTACAAAACCAAAATACAGACAGATTGAACAGACACTGTCAGAAAAGGCAGCACAAAACTGAAGTCCAGGTGTTTGCAAGATAACACCTCAGATGTGCCCTGGCCCCAACAAGAGTCACAAACTTCCACTTTCAGCTCCTGTGCAAGTGCGATAGTTAAATCTAGAGAAGACTCCAGTTCTTTTACAAGAACGGTGCCAAAGCCAGATAGAACAAGAGTGCAAAACATATTGGGCTTCTTTATTTCCTATTTTTCAGAAGCTGAGAAGTTGTGATTTCTACTCCTGTGTACCTCAGTACCAAAATCTCTATGCAAAACAAACCACATCTACAAATTACACTTCAGGAACTAGATCTGTCTTAAAAAGCTCAAGATCCTTTATTAATTTAACCTTTAATTCCAAATCTTTGCACTGGACAACTTCAGAATCTACCTGAACACTTATTTCTGTACATTAAATAAGAAAATGCAACCATAACAGGAAATTATTTACTAAGTTTTTCTTATAGGTACAAGATTTCTCCATTTTAATGTATGAAATATTAAAATTGAAACATTTACCTTGTGGAGTTATGTGTGAATTATTTGCTTGAGTAGTAAGATGATTTTCCAGTTCTTCTATTTGTTGCCTGTATTGTTGCAGCTGTACTTCAAACTGCTCAACCAAGATTCTGAAGTAGCTAGATGAGTACAACAAAAAAACCTTATGATTAAACTTCACTGGTTTGCCAATATTTTTTTAATCTGATCTACATCAGCTGGCAATTTTCATTTGATTAATTTCAACAGTTATTTTCTATAACGTTCTTGACATTCTTCCATCAGTGGAAAGAGAGTAAAGACTATTTCTCATCTCTGTGAGAAAGATTAACTTAAGTGTAGGAATAAAACACTGATTCTATGAAGCATTCGGTACAAATCTTACAAAAAAAAATCCCATTATCAAGTTTACAGAATCATAAAATGGTTTCAGCTGGAAGGGACCTTTAAAAGTCACCTAGTCCATCACGCCTGCAATGAGCAGGGACATCTTCCACTAGATCAGGTTGCTCAGAGCCCCATCCAGCCCGGCCTTGAATGTCTTCAGGGATGGGGCATCTACCACCTTTCTGGGCAACCTCTGCCAGTGCTTCACCACCCTCATCATAAAGAATTTTTTCCTTATATTGAGTTTGAATCTCCCCTCTTTCAGTTTAAAGCCATTACCTCTAGTCCTATCATTACAGGCCCTACTAAAAAGTCTGTCCCCATCTTTCTTATGATCCACTTTTAAGTATTGCAAGGCTGCAATAAGGTCTCCCCAGAGTCTTCTCTTCTCCAAGTTATACTATTGACCATTTTTTTTTTGAATAACAGTAACTCACTCTGCTGGGGCTGTATTTTCATGCTGCAGACCAGGAGGAGTTTTCTGTGTTCGTAATGCTATTTCTGCGTTCTTTAGCTCCTAAGTAAATATGGAAAATTAATAAAAGATATGGTTCTCTATCAAACGCTCAAAAGAAAAATAGCTGCAACTCTACTGTTCATTCACATAAAATATTTTCTTCATATAGTTAAGGTAACACCATGATATAATCCAACCAGAAATTCTTCAAATAGACTACCAGAAAGCTGGAGAACTGCAAATACCAACAGAAGTTTGGGGAAGGAACAAGCAAGAGCATATACCGAAAGCACATTGAGCTCTCTGAAGTTGAGAAAATACTGCACTAAACTGTCAGAGATAAGACCTAATTTCTGTTGCACTTCAGAAATCCTGTTATAATTATTGAGGATTAGGGGGAAAAAAATGTAACAGTCAAATGCAAGGAAGTGAAATGCCTAAAAGAGAAGAAATAAAACAAACAGCATTATTTTGCCTTTTAAAAAAAATACTAACTAATTAAAAAAAAAAAGTCTTTTTCTTTGGAAGTGATCTTTTTATGCATGAGAATTACAGCACACACTTCTGTTTAATACCTTCTGATAACTCCGCCATTAGAATTACTCAGTGCCTGCTTCTGCAATTATTTTCAACTGCACCACTTACAGAAATAAGAGAAAGTCAGTAACAAGTTTTTGTTTTCACAGAAAATTGTTGGCTAGGCACTGCTATAAAGTATTTCCTTTTGTTATCACAAGATATAGACAAAAAAAAAAAATCACCACTTTTACTTCAGAATAAAATACATTTATGTAGCAAGCAGCCTTGACACGCCAAATAAAAGAAAAAGTCGTACAGAACTTATAAAACACTTGCATCTAAACTTGAGCTCAAACTGGCTGCATAGTTAAAGATGCAGAATGGTGGGTAGAGTTATGACTCAAGTTCATTAAATGCATATTAATGCTAGTTAAGATATTTTGGTCCCTGAAATGTTATGGGGTGGTGGTGGTTTTTGTTTTGCCTTTTTTTTCCTCTCTCAGTTATCAGAACATACTTGCATTTCTGCTGCTCCAGTCCAGCATGTTGTTACAAATATGTCTTCACTACCATTTGAATGCATAACTGAAACTGAACTAAAGCAGGCTCATATTCTCTTCTGCTGCCTTTGCTATGGAAAAGTGCTTTCCTGAATAAAAGTAATTTTATTGCTGTTGTACTTATCTGAAAATACTGACATCATGTATTTCAGTCTCCCCAGAAACTTCAAATAGAATGGATTCAATTTTTCACTTTTTTTTTTTTTTGGACACGTGTTAAATTGACTGACAAAGATGGTTAGTTATCCCATATGAAATAATCAACATTAAAACGCTACATAATAAAATTTATATTCAATTATACCTGTGCAGTTTCCACTTTCAGCTTGTCAATATTAAGAGTGTTTCTCTGTAATCCACTGGCAACTACAGACAGAAGTTGTTTCAAAGCTTTAATGTCTTCTTGTACTTTAAGCATTGCTTTAGAGGACATTCTACTAATTTCTTCCTGAACTTGTTTTTGTTCTTTGACAAATTTCCTGGGGAAATGAAAAAGAACAGGGTGAAGAGGAATAAAAACCAAAGTATTCAAGCTGAAATACTGAAGTATTTACTTTTGGGGTACATTATTTTAATAGTTATTTTAATAATTTTTCCAAAATCAAGTACTGACCAGTGAAGTTACAGCATAGCATAGTATTATCTTAACTCCTAGCATGCCAGTACTGTAAAAACCAAAAAGCAAAACAACAACAAAAAACATGCCAAAAAACCACAAACAAAACAAGACAGAAAATCCCAAAACAAAACACCAAAAACCCACAACCCAAACCAACACCAAAACTCCTAAACTTCAATAGCAAGTGTTTAAACATGTTATGCTGAACCCTGACAAGCTAAGCTACATATCAATTATTTTATATATACGTATTATAATATATAGTATCTGTGTAAATGTGATGTGTACTTCACACTCACAAAGACAGTGACATACAGCCTCCTTGACTTGTCTACAACCCGGCTCCTTCCTGTTTGAGGAAAGGCTCTTTTGCAGTTCTATTCCATATGAGATCCACATTGCACATGCAATTCAGACATAACCTTCAATACTTACTATGCATGTGCAACAGGCTTAACACTCCCAGAGAGAGACAGATCAGATTGTAAGAGCATATTTGGTGGGCACACCCATTTGTGTAAATGCATGGAAAAGCGAGGCTGAAAAAAATAAAACAGCCCAAGACTTCAGCTATCTGCCTACTCTGTTCCCAGGGTTAACCTGCAGAAAGGCCTCGGGCTAGTAAGTTATCCTGCATGCAGCCTGCAGCAGGGTGTTTTGGCACAGAGCATTGACAGCATACAATACTTTAGCTATTAAACTATTATAAGTAAAAACCACTACTTACTGTAGATTTTCTACATCTTGACATATTACAGGAGGTAGATTTTCATCCTTTAGTGCTTTGCTATCTCTAAAAGAGACAATGCACGTTTAGATGGTGCTTTAATACTGCCAAACATTTTTGCATAACTTCTAAATATCATTAAAGCATTCAAGTGACTGATTAAACAGTTTTGCACCTGTTCCATATATGCCACAACTAGGAACAGTCAGTCTCTAGCAGATGCCAGATAAGCTGTAGGTATTGCATTTGATGGGAAAATTGCAATATATAAAATGATGAACCATAACTACTAAATGGTCCATACTGCAAAAGTTGGTTATTTACATTTTTGCCTTTTTCAAGATCGAAGTTGTACAAAAGCCAACATATTTAGTTCAGCTGTTTTCTAATAAGACATGGAATCCAAAGAAAATCTGAATACTTACTCTGGTCTTGTTCCTGTTTTGTCACCTAGAAAATAAAAACTGCAGGTCAGAAATGAAACTTTGGAGAACAAACAAAACAACCTTAGTGAGATTTTAAGAAAGAGCTCATGATTACAATATGTTCCATTTCTCTTGATAAGAGAAACAGACAAAGCTAGCCATAAAAGAAAGGTGATTTTAATTTAATCCCACTTCACAGATAAGTATCTTTCCAGGAACAATAGTTCAACAGTGGTGCTGACTTCTAGGCACACAAAGTAATGCAAAACATCTTGTGTCACTCGACAAGTCACTGTGAATGCATAAACAACTACAGTTGCATAAGAAATCTGTTCCTCTTATGCAACCACAACTCACTCAGACTTGCACTTACAAAACGCTCAAGTGTTTAAATTCAGTAATAGCAGTCTTCTCTCAAGTAGGAAGGTAATGAAGGTTTGCCCATTAGACTTCCCTAAGAATTCTGCTATTGCATTAAGTTCAGTAATGAATGAGGTTTTACAGAACTGAAGTTGGTACTGCTAACCTACCACCTACACACTCCAAACTACGCCTCTGAGTAACAGAATGGAGCTGAAAACAATATGATGCATAACACATCCCATACTACAGCAGTCTGCTAAGGAGAATACTCACTCAGCCTAAGTGAGCCTCATCTTCTTCACCTGGACGGAATTAACATCCTCACCTTCCTCTCAGTGCCATCAGGACACAAAGCAGCAATGTAGCTAAAGCTAGTGCCACAAACATTTTAAGCTGCACAAGCCAGTGCTCATGCCAGAAGAAGCTACTTCTTTTAGAAGCGACATCTACTTAAATTGTCTGCAGACTGTCACCCAGTACCAGGACACTTCAGAAACCTGGAGTCTCAAACCATTCCCTATGCCTTTTGCTAAGGGAAAAAAAAAAAAAAAAAAAAATCTACAGAAAATCAGGGTGAGGGGAGAAAAAAGGCAAGCATACACCCCAGAATTCAGGACTCCTTTCTCTGCTAATAACACAAAAATTAGACAGAAAACTAAGTATACCTTTGCTTTCTCTCTCTAGTCACTTTTGTAAGTATTGTTCTGGGGCACAAAAAAAGTAAAGGATAAATATTTAAAATCAGATTTTGCTATTTTGTGGACAAATGCTTCTGTTTTTACATTCTTTTTAGTAATACACGAGAAAAATAAGTATAAGAACCGTTTATTTTCCTGCAGACATATTTCAAAGAAATACTAGACAGACAGTCTTCAGTAGGAAAAGCTTTTTATAACCAATTCCAGAAGGGAGAACAAAGGTGATAGTTCCTGTCCTGAGATTCCTAGTGCACTTTTCCTTGGTAGCCACACCTCCTCCTTCCTTAAGGAAAGAAACAAAACAGAAACCTCAAAACAATAAAGCCACCACTCTTTACCTTAACACAGTTCCTCATACAGTAGTACAAACAATTGTACTGACAAAACTGAGTAGCAGCACACAGGTAGGGATATTTGTCAGGACTGCTTAAGCTAGCACCACCCCTTATGGGAGACACTCCCAAAGTAAAACTTAAATTTAAAAAAAGAAAAAAGAAAACTCAAAAGACAGTCTACTTCAACATTCCGCACTGCTTAACTAAGGGACCTCTGCTTATTATCTTGACAGCAACAGACCCATGCACCCAGTTCCACTATGCAACATATGGGGAATTCAGGTACGCATTCAAGTTTCCACCCTAAGAGCTGGGCAAAACAATGCTGGGAGATGTTAGACTTAAATAGATTGATTCTGTGGTACTCTTTTTAAGATATTTGTATATTATGGAAACATTCTGATATTCTAGTATTATAGTAACAGAAATCCCATAAGAACCTAGGAATCAGAGCTTTTTCATCACTCCCAGTTTCAATAATAAGCTCCAAAAACAATCAACATCATGCAGAGCACTCCAGTTCGGACAATTAATATGTCATCTCTTCTACAAGTACAAAAAACTATGTCTCCACAATGTATGTTACTCTGTAAAGATGGTTTCATGGAGTTTCTGTATTTTTTTTCTCTTCTAGCTACTGGTACACCTAATTTAAAATGTAGCTGCTGAAAGGAATCAAGAGATTAAATTAACAGTATTGATTCCCCAGAGAAAATGCACATTTTATAATCAACTTTAGTTAAGCTTACTCTGAAAGTACAAAGGCAAGACCACACAATAGATGTCCATGTGTCAACGCTCAATATTCTGCTACTTAAGTACTTTAAAGCTACCACAGAGGTAAAATTTTACAACTGGTTTTAACAACCTGATAGAATGTATCAGATAAAACCACACACCACAGGAAAACACAGCTTTGAAGAATAACAGCTAAAAATATGACATTTTACTATGCAGGTTTTCCAGAAAAAAAACCCAAACCAAACAAAGTTTAAGATCTTTTACAGTTAGAGAAAGATGACTTCAAATGAGTACTTTTTGTATTTGCAATGCCTTACATAGCTCTGCTCCCCCCTCCTCTAGTGGTTATTTGACATATAGCTGTTCAGAAATTTGTAATGGCCTTTAGCAAACAGGAGGATTTAGATCCTGGTTCACAAGTATGATATTGGCTTATACTTATTTTAAATAAACAAATTTAAATTGCATTGCATTTGCAAACAAAATAATAATCTTCTATACAAGCACAATATCTAAGAATGAAGTTAACCAAAATGCCCTGGCAGGGGGAATTAGAGTTGTTAGCTTTAATTCTACACTCCTAACACAAGGGAACAGTGTCATTGCTGTAGTGCTCTGATAATTTTCTCAAAAAAAAAAAAATTACAAATGTTTTAAAAACAAACTTACTCTTTTTGTCTGAAGAGCTACTGAAATCAATGCCACCAAGACCTTCATTTGCAGTAGTTGAAGGAGTTGCAGTTGTCCCCAGAGTCAAACTCAAAGCATTCTGCCCAAGTCCTACAAGAAATCCAAACAGAATTTCTGCACTTAAAACATTGAAAATTACAACTTGTTTGCAATTTCAGGGTCCTTTTACTACATTTGGATTTTTAAAAATATACAAAATAAACAGAACAACACAGATTGCATTAAGTTTTATACAACTGTATGCAAGTCTTTTCATGTAATTTCTTCAGATTATGAGGTAGCTAATTAGATCGCTAACATCTTCAGCATCTTAAGTATCTTTCTGTTTCTTTTATAGTTTAAGAGCAGTGTTACCAAGACTACACCACAGCGTAACAAATTTTTCCTCTAGAGCTGAAAGACAGTAGGCTGTAAAAAAACAAAACTAATGGTTAAGGATTTTATTCAGACGGAAAGCTGCCCAAATAAGATTTCAACTTCTCCGCAACTGAAGGAGATAAGTGTTCTCTCCCATTTATGATGAATGTGCTTGCGTCAATTATTGCAAAGTTTCCAGATTTCATTTTTATTGTCCATGGATTTCAACACTATTCTTAACAGTAACACTTAAAAATTACACTTTCACAGCATGAAATTTTATATAAACTAAATATTACATTATGAATGTATAAAATCACACATTAAATTTCAACATTTTAAGCCACAAGGGGGGGAAATACTAAAATAACCTTTACCTGTTGCTGCTGTGCTTGTATTCTGGAATAGTGAACCTCCTAAACCTGCTAAGGCTCCTCCTAAGGAAAGGCCTGTGGAGGCAGTTGTAGTTGCAGCAGTTGTACCACCGAGATTTAAGGTAAAGCCAGTAGTTCCTGCAGAAAAAGAAAACCAGCTTCATGCAGCACTCCATCCAAATATATCCATAGACCATCTGAAATAACAGAAAGGTCTGAACAGCATCTTCATCAGAATCAGATAATAAATTAAATTGTTCTTATTTCCTGCAGATCTTCCAATGCCATAGAGACTTTTGACTCATACATTATTTTGTTCTACAATATCATAATCTTGATCAGTCCATATTTACCTGCAACTAAAGAAAATCTGAGTCTCACAGAATACTAGAGAATCTATGACTTTGCACAGAATTTATTTTACAGCATAATGAATCTAACAAGTGCTAGTGACTTTTTATATTAAAAAGTTCAAAAGTTAATGTTTTATGTGAAACAAATTATTTTACACAAGACACATGATACAAGAAAATTTCATGGGTAGTTTGAGCTGCCTTCTGGAATCAAGCATCCCACGTTTTGGTAGGGTAGGGAAGAACTGAGCACAGGAAGACCACAGGAATAAAGAGACAGTGCAGAGAGCAGAGATAGCTGTGCTCAAGCACAGATTCCTATGAAAAATGAACTGCAGTTTTAGTTATCATCATGCACAACATAGTTTAGGTGAGTTAAATATGATGGCAGGTGTGTGCCACTATGAGAACTACACTGGAAAAATCTTGTTTCCACTACTAGTTATCCATTTCAGGTCATATACAAATGGCAGACATTTTCCAAACTTTTCAGCTGCTCAAGTAGGAAGCTTTCAACCTTCAGTGGGGTTAACAATAACAAAAATAATGACTTTACATGATGGATCAGTTCTTGCTACACTCCTGCTGACTTAGGTTATATGCTGCCTGTATCACGTGGTATACTGCCCTCTATATAAACATAAATCTATCTGTATTAGGGTACCCACATTTAGAACTAGTGAAGTCCAATCAACCTTCTTAATAAAGGATCAGAAAATTACACAAATACAAGAAAATTAGGGCATAGAACTGTTTTACCATAAAGTTTTTTTTCAAAATAAACCAACACAAACTCCAAATCACCTGAACATTTTCCTACCTGCTGCAGGAGTCGATGTAAGAGCAGATGATAACGACAGGCCACTGGCCGAGGTAGAAGTAACAGGCAAAGCAAATGGTGTGGCTGAACCTGCAGGTTTGTTGAAACCCAAACTAAAGCCTGTGGTAGCTGCTGATGTGGTGGCAGGCGTGCCTGAAAGAAACCCAAAACCGATTCTCTCTCTTAGAACATTCTCTTTGAGAATAAATGCTCAGTTCACCTTATCTTCTGAACTATTCCAAATTAACCATCACGAGCACCAAGGCATGCAAGATCATTTGCACTAAGTAAAATATCCCCATAGCACCCTTCAGCTAAATTTCAAAGGTTTACATTAATTGCACAGGCATTTTTGCTCCAGAATTCCTAATGATCCAAAGGGCTTTAATCATGGACTGGTGATTACATCTCATGGTAATCTAAAAAAAAAAACCTGTAAAAATAAGAGCTGCCACCAAGAGCATCTAACAGAAGCAAAAAAGTATTGATAGATGGAGCTGTAAACAGTATCAGCCAAAATACAGACTAAAAATTCTCAATCGCGTGTGCATACCAAAATGAATCCGCATATCCTTTAGATTTCTAAACATGAAAACCATGCTGAGATGTTATTCCCTCAAACTTCGCTGTTGAACGCTTTTGAAGTAAACCAAATAAAGCTTCTACTTCTTGCTGTTTTCATGGTAAGAATACATTTTACATTCTAGAATCCATATCCTAAAGTAAAGGAGGAGTGTGCACGTACATACACAAACCACAACAGCAAGTATAAGAAACACATACTTAGTGTCCTCAGTAATTGCTGTGTGTGTTTTGGATGACATTATTTCATTCAGTTACTGAAAAGAACTAATGTCCATCTGCAAAGTACAAACTGCCACGTATGATTATGCATTACAGTCTGTTATCTGCTGTTCCTCCCTTCTGACCAGTTCATTTACTTCTTTATCCAACACCATTTTCCCCTTATTCATTCACAGCATGGCTTCCTAAGTTCTTGGACTGCAGGTCTGAGCACTACCCTCACCCCTAACATTTGTGTTACTTGAGCTCAGTTTCTCCGCAGACGGGTGTTTAAAATGAAAACTCACCACATATTCCCATATATTCCTGAAAAATATTCACTAGGGGTGCATCAGATAAACAAAAGCAAAATATTCCTAATGTCCTTCCCCAGTTCAACCTTCTTTATTCTTCTAAGAGAGGTAATTATGCCTTTATAACATTACAATCCAAATTAGGTCCTTACCTAGTGTTAGTCCTGTAGCAATAGTTGTTGCTGTTCCTGCTTTAAGAATACAAACAGAATCAGAATAGTGATTTAAGACCACAAAACACTGATAATACTACTACATTATGAAACTACTATGCAAGTTTTTTCTTTGGTATGTTTAAAGTAAAACATCAGAGAAAACAGTATTTGTAAGCACCAGCAGCACAAATCAAAGCATAACTGACTTAAAAAGAATAAATTTTCAATAAGAAACTGCTAATAGTGAAGCTGATGTTAACATAGCAGTTTAGCAAATTGTTTGAAATTTCAAATAAAAGGGCAAACAAAAATATGGAAACTAGTAATTCCATCAAGCATTTTTTCAGCCATATGGCAGTACATCATATTAGCATGTAAAACAGCAGATTTACAGTATAACTAAGAGGACTGTAAGGTCCAAAATATTTGCGAAATCCTTTGTCTTGGTTTACAGTTTCTGCCCCACTGGTAATGTAAAGAGATTATTTTCAACACAATGCTAGGTCATTTCACATTTTAAAAAAGCATCTGTTAAGATCAAAAGAATCATTGAGAGCTCAAAGAAAATTACCCAAATGTAGCTGAACACAGTAATGTGGGCTTTCAAGTCTACTGTCAAATTTATTTCTAGTAGATTGGTTCTCAGAACTTCGCCTACCTACTCATAGAAGTGTACAAGAAAAAAAAAAAAAGACCTTTTTGCCTAACAATAATGGAGTAATTAAAAACCATTAGGTTATGTCCACATGATAGCTGAAGAAAAAAAATACCTCCAGTCAGAAAAGTTTTATTCTTTTGCTCTCCAATACTTCTATAAGAATCTGAATTAGACACCTGAAAATACAAATTTCCTCATTGTCCTGGTTTTGTTAAAAAACAAGTTTCTCTATTAGTGAATTTGCCTGTCAGCTGAAGCCTTCGTATTAGCTGCATTTTCCTGGAGAACCAGACACATGTTTTGGTAAACCTAGCAATGGAATGCAAACTTATTGATAAGCACGGATGGACATCTCGCGAGAGGGGCAACGAGAAACTGGTGACCAAGGAACTGACCAACTGTCTATAACGTTCCATTCACATGAATACTTCATATAAAAGTGGGAGATCACGAGGATCTCATGCCTTTTCCTTTTTCCTCATGGCTGACATTAGGAGAGGACCTTGCTGGTTGTCCCTGCGCACTGAGGCCTAGTGAGAGACTGAATCCAGCTCCGGTTGGCTACAGAGTCTAATCCAGGACTTTGGGTGCTGGCTCTGCGGTTGCTGGGACTTACAAGATTGGTTTTGTATATTTTGTATTATTTTCTCTATTCTTATTAGTAGCATTAGTAAAACATCTTTAATTTTTTCCAACTCTCTTCTCTCTGTCCTTCTTTACCTCCCAATCGCCTGCCCTTAGTGGGAAGGGGGGAGAGGGAGGGGCAAAAGGGGGAAGTCAGGGGGAGAGGAGGTTAACAATACATCTGCCAGGGTTTGATTGTCTCCCCACAATCTTTACCCTTGACAGATAATTGGCACCCAACATGGGGCACAAGAAGAAGGGGTAAATTTGAAGACTGGAAAAAATTAAAGATGTTTTACTAATGCTACTAATAAGAACAGAGAAAATAATACAAAATATACAAAACCAATCTTGTAAGTCCCAGCAACCGCAGAGCCAGCACCCAAAGTCCTGGATTAGACTCTGTAGCCAGCCGGAGCTGGATTCAGTCTCTCACTAGGCCTCAGTGCGCAGGGACAACCAGCAAGGTCCTCTCCTAATGTCAGCCATGAGGAAAAAGGAAAAGGCATGAGATCCTCGTGATCTCCCACTTTTATATGAAGTATTCATGTGAATGGAACGTTATAGACAGTTGGTCAGTTCCTTGGTCACCAGTTTCTCGTTGCCCCTCTCGCGAGATGTCCATCCGTGCTTATCAATAAGTTTGCATTCCATTGCTAGGTTTACCAAAACATGTGTCTGGTTCTCCAGGAAAATGCAGCTAATACGAAGGCTTTAGCTGACAGGCAAAATTCACTAAAAGAGAAACTTGTTTTTTAACAAAACCAGGACACTCGTATATATTGCTGACATTAGAAAACCTTAAACAACGAAACCAGAAATTATTACTATAGCAGGATTACAAATATCACATTACAAGTACTAATGATCTCCCAATGTTTTAAAATATTTCTCAGATCAAAATACATCACAATCTTAAATCATAACTTTGAGCATACTGAAGAGCTAGATTTCTAGAAAACTTCAGGATTCAAATTACATAAATATTTACATATAGGCCCAGATAGCCTATATGTGTTTCTGCAGCACTGATACTGCATAATTCTCAGTGAACGACCTTTTAAACTGTTCAATGAAGCCTTTTTACAATACTTAAGTAATATTCTGAGCTACAGAACAACTGCAAAAAAAGTAAGCACATTATGACTGTTTTTGTGTACAGATGACATTTCTTCACTGTTGATTCAAATTTATGCTGTACAAGATTTTTTTCTACCTGTACTGGTGCCTCCTAGTGTAAAGCCAGTTGTTGATTTTGATCCAAAAAGTCCACTCCCAAAGCCCACTGAAGGAGCTGATGTAGTTGCTGTAGCAGTAGAAGAGCCCAGAGTTCCAAAATTAAGTCCGCCTGTTGAGCTATTACAAAATAAGATTATTAGCAATAATAATTTTTCAAAGTAATCCACACCACCCATTATTTCAGTTTCTTTCCCACTCCACTGTTCATCTTCCTAAACCACACACAACGCAGCTGGACAAGAGAGAGTCCAAGCTCACTGCCATCAAAGAGCAAGCCTGTCTCCCCCTTTCCTTCCACAGCTCCATAACTCCTGCTGCTTCCCTCACACGAGCTCCAGCATTTCTTCATCTTGGTCAGCTGATACATCTTATTAGACCAGTGAGAAATCTGAACTTCTTGCCATTAAATCACCTCATTAATTCTGCCTAACTATTCTCCCTAACCTACTGAAATGGGAGAACAAGTACTAGAGGCAGCACAAAGATGACAACAAACCCACAAGAATACCTTTCCAAAGCAGGCTGCAAGCCCAGTTGGACACCTCTGACCAGAAACCTCCACCGATGTTACTTTATTTCATTCTAAAGTGATAAGCACAGACACACATGCATTCACATCAACAGTGCAACTTTGCCCTATCTTACCACTGAAAGACACTGATGAAGGAATTCATTTTCTAACCACAATGCTTTCATTCCTCACAGGTATAAATGATAGAGCACCCATGCCCACCAGACCCTCTCTTCTGACTGTATACTTGGCAGAAAGTTACACAAATAAACTTCCAGAGCTATTTTCACAGATTAAGGGGAGAGAGAGGAAGGAGAGAATCGGAGATCAGTCATCACCAGGAAAATTACGCCTTTTTATTTTTTTGGGGTAACTACAAATTTTAGGAGTTTCATGGCAAACTTCACATTTAGCAAAGAACACACTAACTTACTGTACAAAATCCGGGACAATAATCATTATCTCTAACAAAAAAAACCTACACGCACTAGCCGCTGGGTCAGTCTATGATTTTACAATCTTTGTTCTTAAACTGACAAAAGATGAGCAGAATCATTTATTTGTAGTAACTTCTGACTTCCATTTGTGAGCCTTTTCAAAAACTAGGTAAGTTTTCTCTAACTTACACAACATTTTGCATATGTACAACAGCAGCACTGAAACAAAATGCAATTTGGACTTCAGGGTACCAACTGTCAAGAAATATTTTATGTTTCAGGTGTTCAGTATTTTCTTTCTCTTTTTGTATGACAACAGTTCCTAAGCATTAACAAGTTAAACACAAAAATAAATCCTAAGGAAAAAAAAAAAAAAAAAGGCTGTACTTGGTTCTACGTTAAAAGTTTTCAAAATCTCTACAAACTGATCGTGGTAAGCCCAACAAAAGTTGGTTGCAAGTTCACAAGCTAGGTATGAGTTGTTCTTAAAATAGTAGTTCAGGAAGCAAACTGGCCAAGAAATTTAAATGGACACAGACCTGCTAGTTGTCCCAATTCACAGGAGCCAAAGCATTTCGGCTTTCCTCACTCACAATATTTCAAATATACCAAACTACATCACCATGATCTAACTGCCTGTAAAGTTCAACATACAATATGCTGTTTCTCTCACTTGTCAAGGGCTTACATTTCTCATCTTTTCCCAGTACAAAGATAATTACTCTGTAAAAATTCTTGTTTCAGCATTCCAGTAGAGGAAAGCTACGCTACCAAATATGTAATTCACCACTACAGGACAAAAACCCCCAAATAAAATGAAGGGGCATTTTATTTGTTTTTTTAACAGCAATAAACCAAAATGCAGAAATAAAGCAATGGCAGTGTCCTCACCAGCAGGAAAAAGCATGTCCTGGATAAAACAGGGAAAAAAAAAACACAAAACAAAACACAAACACAAAAACCACAACCAAAAAGCCAACACACTATAAAAACATTTAAATTCAACAGGAAGTTTTTACCAAGTACAGATCAACAAGACAAAAGAGCTTCCTTGTTTCAGTCAGTACATTTAGAAAAATGTATTAGAATAAGTAAGTATTTTTCTAAGTTTCACATTTTAACCGTAGGAAACCTGCATTAAACAGGCACGAAGCAAAATAAAGTTAAGTTCTTTACCAACTCCATATAAGCTTCACTATGAGGGAAAAGAAAAAACAGCCAAGCACACGTAACATAAGAACATCACCAATCTGTCGCGACCACAAAATTAAGAGTATTAGAAGAGACTCACAAAACTTGTCCCCTCTCCTGTGAGCTTCCAAAAAGCAATACTGTCATTTCATCCAGATATATTCTTTCAGATCCAGATGTTCCATTGCCTTCCCCTCACACTGCTAATTTCAGACAATTCTAACAGATAAGTATTTTCAAATATATCTGCTTCAGGTCAAATTCCCCTGAGTGGCTTGCCCTATCCACCTAGTTTACATTACAGTGATCATCAATTCTGCCTGAACAGATTTTGGAAAAACTCTGATACAAAGCACTGATACTCAATGGAGACATAATTGCAAGCAAGTCAGAAAAAACAACCTGTTAGTACCGTTGTGTGCAAAGGAAGAAAAAGGAGGGAACAACCAGCAACAAAACTTACCTATTATTCTGAGAAACCTAAATACTAACAATGCCTTTAGCACAGAGCCTGCTGTGTGTTGCATGCACAGCAAAGCACAGTGAAGTTCTCCTTTTACTCCAAGACACTATGAACCAAATGCAAGGTTATCTGTGTCAGAAAGGATAAAGCTGCTCCTAACTTCCCAAAAAACATTAAACATTTGGGCTCTGATGTCAATGAGCAGCATGCCACACACACAAGCTCAGTTTGACTACTGAAGTCTAGATATGCATGATTCACATTCTGCATTCAGAACATTAGAGATAACCGAAAGACACTCTGCTCCGACAAGGCCAAACTAAAGCAGAATTACAAAAGCACCTCTCTTCATTTTCAGCTGCTAAGCAGACTGATCCCTACGTCTATACCTACGAAACCGGTCGTGAAGCAGATGAGGCCAGGAGGGCACCGCCACGTCCCGCGCGCCGAGGCAGACGCGGTGCCGCCGGTTCATCCGCGCACCAAGGGCCTTTTCGGCCTAGAATGCCGGAGCTCCGGACCCGCCCGGGGCAGCAGGAGGCGCAGAAACGCGCAACCCCGGGGCTGCGCTTCCCCCACCGGGCCCTCACCTCCACACACGCGCGTGCCGCCCGGCCCTGCCCGCCCCGGCCAGGCCCGCGGAGCAACGGCGGTCTCGGCGGTGGGCCGGGCCGCGGGGCTCAGCCACCCCAGGTCGCGGGAGTCTGGGGGCGGGGGCCTGCAGTAGGACCGAGCAGGGATGGGGGGTACCGCGTTACCTCGGCGTGGCGGCTCCGAAGGAAAATCCCCCGCCCCCGCCTCCTCCTGCTCCGGCGGCGGCGGCCGCCGCAGAGCCCAGGGTCCCCGTGCCGAAGGAAAAGCCCGCAGACATCGCGGCAGCGGCGGGAACGGCCGGAGAGCGGGGCTGGAAGGCGGCAGCGGGGGCCGGGGAAGAGCGGCGGTCTCCTCAGGATCGGCGGGGGCGGCGGCCTCAGCGCCGCATCCCGCCCGGCAACAACTTCGAACCGAACGGCAGCAGCAAGCGCGCGAGCACCAGCCACGCTCCCTACGCGCGCCCGCCGCAGTGCACGACGGGATGGCGCCACAGCTACGTCACGCGCCGGACCTTAAAGCGACAGTAGCGCGCGAGGTGCGGCCTCATCCGGCCGGGGCTGCTGGTGCAAACGGCCGAGAGCGTCCGGAGCGGGGGTGGGGGGGCGGTCCCAGAGTTTAAAACGCGGAAGCACCCGCGCCTGAACCCGAGAGGAGGTCACGGGCACACAACGCGCGGGGGCTGTTCGGTGGCGCCCTTGCTGGCTTCTCGGCCGGGGCACAGCTGTGCAGGCAGAGCGGAGATAAGGGACAGGGTTTCCCAGCAGGGCGCCCGGGAGGGAAGCAGCCTCCCTCGAGCCGTGCGCCTGGCCGAGCGCTGGCCCGGCAGCCTTTCTGAAGGCTCTGCGGTGCCAAGCCGGCTGGTTCCAGTGCCCTCCTCGCTGCCTGCAGGGGCAGGACAGGTGGTGGTAGCGCAAAGGTCACCTCCAGGTGACAGGCAAGGAAGCAGGAAACCAGCTCAATATCCAACTCAGATTCCATGGAGACCCCAAAACTCAGTTTCAGGCTGAACCTGGGCTCTCAGCCAGCACAATGGCACATGGCTCGTGTCTGCCTCTCCAATGACCCATTGGTTCCTAGCGCTGTTGTACAAACCTGAATGTCACACACTCAATTATGAATTGCTGAGCATGTTTACCACACAAATTACTGCTCCTGTTTTCCCTACCGGGTGCTACTTCACATACACACACCACAGGGCACACATGAAGCTGTGGAAGTGGTTCCACTCCCTGCCCTCACTGGTCACTAGACCACGTCTCTCATTTAAAACCGGGAAACTTCAAGAAGCCACTGCTGAAATGCAGGATAGTTTCTCAGAGTATCCTACACACCACAATTGCTCAGGAGAAGGCATTACTAGACTTTTAAATCTACCTCATAGTCTAGATGACTCATAGTGCTATGAAAGGTTTTATACGATTACCTCTGGAGTTTCTCAAAACACTCCAAACAATGCAAAATCCTCTGCGTTCTGCTGCTCAGTGCTGTGACTGCTGAAGAGTACGGATGGTTGACAGATATTATCCGCTGAAAAGATAACATCTTTGAGATTAGTGATCTGTGACTGGATTGCTCTCCTTTATACAAGGCAGAGCTCCAGGCATATAGTTATATGTAATTTTTGATGTTTAGTCCATATTTACTTACATATTGCACACCCATGCCTATCTTTGAACATCTTAAAGACATGAAAGCCACAAAAGTGTGAAATGTTAAATGGAGTGACTTCCACAGTCATTTGTCAATTAATTATTCTGATCTGACAGGCCATGAAGTGACAAGATACATTGGCATAACAGGAAAATGGGACCTGTCAAGTAAAGGGTGATGCCTTTGTAGTATGATTTTAACAACTGGTGACAGTCTATTAATGTCACTGCTCAAAAACTTCAAGTTCAAGAGCATTAAATCTGTAGATTAGTACAAGAGGTAAATTAGTACAAGAGGTTTATTTTGTAAAAAAAAACCTGGCCTACTTGTTTCTAATTTAGATAATAATGAAAACAAGAAGACATACAGCCCATTCTGCAACCTTTAAGCTAAATTTTATGATGTCTCTTAACTACCATACAGCACACGCAAGATTTTTATGCACTGGCACCCACACAACTATGACACAGATGAGTCATTGCACTGTGCAGCTGTTACTTCATTCTTGTACAGCATAAAACTCTAAACTGCCCAAACACACTTTACCAGTTCTTACTTCAATAAGGCCTTTGACATAGTCTCCCAGAAGTTCCCCACGGAGATGCTGTTGATGTATAGGTTGGATGAGAGCAGTGATGTGGATTGAAGCCTGTCTGAATAGCCCACAGGGAGGTGATCCGTGGCACAAAGCCTAGCTGGAGGCCAGTAGGGAACCAGGGGTCAGTAGTGGGTCCAGTCCTGTTTAACATCTTCATTAATGACCTGGATGATGGGGCAGAGTGCACCCTCAGCACATTTGCTGAAGACACCCAACTGGGAGGAGTGGCTGGTATGCCAGAGGGTTGTGCTGCCATCTAGAAGGACCTCAACAAGCTGGAGGAATGGGCTGTCAGGAACCTCATGAAGTTCAACAAGGAAAAGTGCAAAGTCCTGCACCGGTGCAGAAACAACCCCAGGCACAGATATATGTTCAGGATCACCCAACAAGAAAGCAGCTTGTCCAAAAAGGACCTGGGGGTCCTGATAGATGCCAAGTTGAGCATCAGCCAGCAATGGACCCTTGATGCAAAGAAGGTGAATGGCATCCTGGGCTGCATCAGGCAGTATTGCCAGCAGGTCAAGGGAGGGGACCCTTCCCCCCTATTCAGCACTGATGAGGCCACACCTTTGCGTACTTGACTGGAGCACCTCTCCTCTGAAGAAAGGCTGAGAGAGCTGGGATTGTTCAGCCTAGAGAAGAAAAGGCTCAGGGGGAACTTGTCAATATATATAAATACCTGAGGGGAGAATGCAAAGAGGATGCAGCCAAAGTCTTTCCAGTAGTGCCCAGTGGCAGGACCAGAGGCCATCGGCACAAACTGAAACACAGGAAGCTCCACCTGAACATTGGGAAACTCCTACTGTAAGAGTAACCGAGCACTTAACAAGTTACCCAGAGAGGTGGTGGAGTCCCCATCCTTGGTGATATCAAAAAGCTGCCTGGACATGGTCCTAGGCAACTGGCTCTGGGTGGCCTGCTTAAACAGGGAACGGGACCAGATACCTCTGATAAGAGGAACAAAAATCTTTTAGAAACCCCTAGGCATAATGTAGCAAGACCAGGCAAAATGTAACAGAAACCTAACGGAGAAACAATAGCTCTTTAGAGACTGGACATGAGGCAAAGCAGGATGTCCTTGGCTTGCAAGCTGGGAAAGCAGAATGTTCCACTAATTGAAAAAAGAGCTACATAGTTTTTGTTGAGTAGCAGCACAAAATGACAATATGCATGCTCAAGAAATTAGGTCAAGAACCTGACACCGGAGGGCACCAGGCTGTGAGGACCAGCGGGGACTGCCAGAGACCCCGATGAAGACTCTCGAACACCAAAGGTGGCCTTCCAGTAAAAAGCGGGGTTATGTAAGTAATTTATGTTTAATGCATTTTAACTAAGTGGTAGAAATAAATGAATATGTAATAGGTATATGTCATAAATACCAAGAAGTGCGAATCACGATTAGAGGAACAATCCTCCAGGCATCTGGTGTGGTGTAATGAAAGTGCCTGTTTTTTAACACATTCAAAACAGTGTTTTTCCCGAATTTTCGGTATCACCTCCAGAGGCTCCTTCCCACCTCAGCCCCTCTGTGATTTTGTGATACTACAACAAAAAGGACACTCTTCCAGGAGTCTCCCCGTTTGCGAGACTCGAGAAGACTCTTCTCTCACGGAGAATCTGTAGAGCACTGCGGGACACAGCGTGGCCGGGGGCCTCCCCCCCAGCCCGTCCCCACGGCCACAGCCTGACACGCGTCCCACCGGCCGCCCCTCTTCCGCCCCCGAACACGTCACCGCCTCCCTGTGCCCTTGTTCTCGCCATCGCGCATGCGCTCTGCCCGTAATACGGCGGAGACCTAGTGTCGCCCACCTGTCTCTAGGGGGCGCTGTAGGGCGGCAGCGCGTGCTTCGCCCCGCCCCGGAAGCGTTTCCAGGTGACGGCCGGCCCGGCAACATCAGGGCGGGCGGTGGCCGCCGGGTGCTGTGGCTGAGAGGTCCCGCTATGGAGCACATCCGCACCACCAAGGTATCCTGCTTTGGCTTCCCTCTGCTGGGCGGGGCGGCCAGCAGAGGAGCGGCAGCATTGCCGGTGCTGCGCCGGGAGTTGCGGGGCGTGGAGGGCCTGTTTGGCTCGCCAGTCCCTGCCACGCCGCTGTCAGCTGAGGGCCGGGGTGATGTTGTCGTCCTTTTCTTCCTCTTTCCATTTTGTAGTTGGTGCTTTCAGCTCGGGGCTCTGGGGCGGTCCGTGTCGCTCGGTGTGGCCACGGGCGCCGGAGGGGCGGCCGATGGGGCTGCCTGGCTCGGGCGGTTCCCGGCTCAGGCTGTTCCCGGCGGGCAGGGCCGGCCTGGGGCGCTTCTCGGCTGAGCCCCCTCCGAGCTGAGGGCCTGGAAGGGGTAAAACTCCCGTGGGGACCCCCGTGCGTGCCGCCCCACGGGAGTGAACCGTCAGCTGAGAAAGGGGAGGCGGGAAGGGCTGTGCGGGTGTGGCCGGGGTTGTGGGGCGGGAGCAGGAACAGCCGGCTGGGAGCGGGTTGTAGCCAGGTTTTGTACTTGGGGTGCGGTTCCCTGCAGCTTTTTTTAGCTTTGGAGACAAATCACTTGTAAAAAACAACACTGTTTTATGGGGGTTTTTTTGTTGTTTTTTTTCTTCCTTTTAAGGATTCTGGTGTGTGTTGTTAGGAATGCAAACATATCAGTATATGTGCAAATGTGTTAGGGTACTCAAACTAGCTAGGCTGCAGTTGACATTTTAGACTTTTCTGATTTTTTTTTTCTTTAATTTGTTAGTTTGTTTGTTCTCTATAATGAAGATGTAAAAAAGAGATTTATTTAAGTCTGTATTCTTTTTGAAAATAATTTCAAAGTTTTTAAAGTTACAACTTTTATAGGATGACATTTCTAACAGCATTTTTCTCACCTTGCTCATCAGCCCTGACTGCAAGGTCTGCTGAAAAAGCTACCTCTCTCTGTTGTGTCCTGGAAATTGTCAAATCATTAGTTCCCTGGCAGTCTGACTTTAACCTGGTTTTATAGATCTGTGGAGTAAAAGAGTGGTCATGTTTTGGCTCCAAACAGTAGATTTATAACCAATAATTATATAAAGGAACAAGCTTTTAATTTGGGGGTGCAACATCTTTTATATATTTTATGTAATTTTATATAAAATGTGTATGACTAGTTCTATTTTTCATATATGTTTGTGTGTGTATATATGAAATGGGAGGAAGGTCTCTGTTGAAGCTACTGTTAGTGACACTTTAGTTTACTGGATGGAATAGTCTTGCACCAAGCTGACAGGTTGGAGATGAGGTTTCTTTATCAGCTTGTTCACTTACAAAACTACTATTCTGGGAACTTAATGTTTTATTGTTTACAGTCAATAGCTAATTTCAAAATAAAAACTAGACTAAAACCGAAGTGTCTTGGTGATCTCAGTAGCTGTTTAAGTTTCAAACCTGAAATTGAGACCAGAAAGGCTACAGGTTGCTGACTCCTTGGCATTTGCAAGTGATTGTGTTTTTGCATGTTTTTGGGTACCTGCTAGGAAAAAAATACTTCATGTACTAATATGACTGAGGAGAGAAACAAGCTCTGAACATAACTTGTAAGATACAAGACTTACTACTTGAAGCAATTGTTTTCATAATTCATACAAAAAAATCCATTTAAAAATAACAGTTTAGTGGCTAGAAGTAGCATAAGGTTTTGACTATAATTGTGATGTTTGCTTAGCTTTTTGTGAGCTATTGGCTTATTGAATATGGGTGGATTAAAATGCGTATATGCTAGATGGTAATATTTATGAGTATTACAGTTATATAAAGCAAGAAAACTAAAGTATAGCTTGCCTTACAAGTTCAGTGCCTGTGTAGGTTCAAGTTGGATCTCATTCCAGCTGTTCTGAAACATATCTGCTTCTTCCAAACTAACAGCATTTTGTTTGTTTTTCAATTTGTTTTATTAAAGCAATAGTGAAATAAGCTCAAAATAACAATGCAGTCTTGTGCAAATTAATTGCTGTTCAGGAAGCTGTCAGCCCTAGGAGAAGGCGATGAAATAAGGTTTATTCCCTCTCAAACTTCAGTTTGCTGGAAATATTGAGGTTAAAATTGTCTTGGAAGGGTCAGCACTACTACCTGCAATCAAATTTAGCTTTTTGTGATGTTAAACTGTTCAGCAGATTTACATTGAATGAAGAAGTGAAGTAAATGTAAAAAAAAAAAAAAAATCACTTCTGTCTGCAAATATATACTTAAATAACAACAAATGATGAAAACCACTTTACAATATATCATAAGTGGTGGTGGGGTGGAAGTTACATATAAGAATATTATGGTTTTGCAGTGAAGCTTTAGAACTAAGATGTTCTTAAAATATTTTAAAGCAAAGCTTGGTAGAAAATATTGGAGCTTCTTCAGTCAAGTCTATTTGTGTGTATTAAGTCAAATCTGTTTCAGTGAAGATTTCAATCTCTACTGGAGATGGAAAGTCTTGGTTAGCTCGACTGCTGAATCCTAAGCTTATGTTTGCAGCCATAGACATAAATGAGGAAGAGAAAACTCCTTTTGATTTCAGTGAATGCCATACAAAGTTGTAATAAAAGGGTCTTTGAATGATATACTGTAATTGTTTTTGTCTTGGTTTAATTATTCTTCAGCTTTTTTTAATGCAAGACTTCAGAGCTGTAGTTTCAGCCTTCCTTTCTGTTCCAAATTGTCAACTATATTGAAACACTTATTTGTGTGGTTGGTTTTTTTGTTGTTGTTTGGGGTTTTTTGTTTTATTTTTTAAAATCTCCTTTAATCTGCAACTCCTAGTTCTCATAAGCTGTCTGGTGATGCTTTTGCTGTAAATAGTCTATTGAGGTAGCTGTTGAAATTCTTACTGGTTTAAAATCTCCCTGATTTGTTAGTGCTAGCTACTGTCAGAATATCATTGTTGACTACTTAAATGATCTCTTTTTTACAGATATACTAAAACTCAATAGCAGTCTTCAGTCTCTTAATCTGTGAATATGTTCTCTTTAAAACTGCTAATTGACCTGTTTTTCGTAACTAAGTATTTGCCAAACTTTGAAATGAAAAAGCAAAGAAAAAAGTGTCTGTTTTGCTGAGACCAAATTAGAGCTGGTTGGGTCAAGTTTAAATGAACATGCCATCTCTGGAGGCTGTATCTAAATTATATTTCAGTTGTCTTTAAGAAAAGTACATAAAGCATTTAGCTTTCAGTATTGTTGAAGGCCACCTATGTAAGAGGAAGCTGGAGCACTAATATCTGTCTTCATCTAAGGTAGAAATACAGCTTTGAGAACAGCTCTTTTGTGATGTGGAGGGGCATGTAACTTTGCATGCAGGATACTGTTAGTTACTGTAACAAAACTGGAACAGTTTCTGTGTCCTTCTCCCTTTGCTGGGGAGGTACAGTGGCAGATACCTGAGCAGTTGCTGCTGCAGAACTGCCTAAAATGAATTATCTGTTTTGACTGTACTATATTGATTTATGCAACTCAGTATCTGAGCACTGATACTGTGCTGATCACATCTTAATGTTTTTTGAGGTACCAATGCATGTAGGTTCCTTTTTTCTTTCTAAACTGAAATCTAGAATTTTGTATGTATTAAATTGCTTTTCTAACTTTCAAATGCAAAATTGGGGCTTCATAGATTGTAAGAAATACCTGAATTGAAAAGGCAAGCTTTAGTGCTTTATATGTGGTTTTAGTAGATGACTAAGTTTGTACATACGAAGTAAGCAGCTGAACATCGATATGGTAGATGTGGGCTCTCCTAGTCACCCCTTCTAGGTGTTGGTGTTGCTGGTGTGGAAGACTTTGGAGTTCTGCCATGCATTCAGTGGCAGTAGCATCAAGCTGCAAGTATAGGAGCCTTAACTTGGTGCTAATGAGGCAGTGCCGCCAAGAAAAAGGAGATAAGGCATTCACAGTTTTCCTTTCCTGTTGCTGCACACAAAGAATCATGTAATGTTTGCTTTAAATACAGCAAACTGTGGAGCTCATGAAGTTATGAGCAGTAGAGAAAATTCAGGGTATCTAGAAATCGCTGTATTTGAAATGTTTTTCCATAGGATTGAGACAAGTGTTAATCTTATTCAGGAGGAGGAAGCTGCCCTTGCAAGACTCAAGATTGAAATATCTGATCCAAATGCCAGTACAATCCTTCAATTCCTAGGAGATTGTTATAATTATTACTATAACACTTGCATTTAATTAGAATTTATTTTGACTCTGAGGCAAAGTTACGATGATCTAAATTTTTAAAGTTGGGGATGATATAAAAGACAATAGATACCTAAAAGCGAAGTCAGGAGGACATAATCTTTATAGCTTTGAGTCTGCAGACAGCTGATGAAGCATGCTGCTGAGATCAGCTTTTAATTCAGTGCTGACATCTCAATAACAGGAAATTGTTAGTGTGTGTGTTTGCTCTACTTTCGGGAAGCAGTCTAAAAGCTTAGTAATTCATTGTTTGTTTGGGTTTTTTTTTTTTTTTAAGAGAAATCAGGGTATCAAGTTTACTAATAAATAACCATAGTAGCTATGTATATGGAGTAAGTATTCTGATGAGCCTAACCTTGTACCTTCATTATGCACTTTTGTATTGAAACAGCATATTTTAACTAGTCAGTCTTCTCAAAGCTTATGTGACCACTAGTGTATTCTTAATAGTTTGGCCTGAATGGCCTTGTGTGCTCTTTATGTTGTCTACCACTTTCAAAATTATTGCACAAACTGACAAAGCTTTTGAGGTTAGGATTCCAAGTTCTGCAAAAAAAACATGAATTTTTTTTCTCTTCACCTCTTTTTTTTACAGGTGGAACAAGTGAAATTGCTAGATAGGTTCAGCATAAGCAATAAGTCAGTGACGGGAACACTGTACCTCACAGCAACTCATCTGTTATTCATAGATTCAAGCCAGAGAGAAACTTGGGTAAGGATAACAAATACTTGTGACTCAAAAGCATAGGTTCTTCAGATGCATTTGTTCTTCCTGGTCTAAGGTTGAATTTGTTTACTAAAATGTTAATCCAAGGTATAAGCTATTCCCCATGTTCTCCTTGTTCATGGTACCATAATAAGTTAATGATTTGCAGATTGTATTCTTGCATGACACTGCTGCAGTTGAAATCAGGTAGCGTTGAAAATGTTCACTTGTTTTCAAGCTGTTGTAATTTCTTCTATAACCTTCACTTATATTCCTTAGTGAATGTGGTTGTTTTCTTTAAACAACTGACTTGCACTGCAGTTCAGATGCAGGAGCAGGAGACTGCTAAATAGTTTAAGCATAAGGTTTGGAATTTCTGTATTAACTTACCTTGTATTTAGATCCTGCATAGGTTAAATGAGAAAGCAAAATCCAAAGATCTAGGGTTTGGTGACATATTGGAGACCCCATGCCCTTTTTCAGAGTGGTAAGCAGCTGTTTCTTCCCAGGTGTTCATGTCCAGAATAAAATAGTTGAGAAGGGGCTACAGCTTCTTGGTGACCAATGTTGTACAATCAAAGTTGACTAGTGCAGTAATTGCTGTTAGTTTTTCTGCTCAGTGCCCTGGTGGCACTCATGTGAACATGGAGTTCTGGCTTCTACTCTAGCCCAGCTACCTCAGTTCAGTGCCTTAAGTCTGTCAACCTCCAGGGTGAAGTCTCACTTCCCTGGGTGTGGTTAACTTATTTTCCTCTAAGTACATTTTTTTGGGATTACACTTAATCCTGTATCCTCATTATCTTCCTAGATGCCTCATGGTGCTTTCAGTAAAAGTTATTTTCCGGTGATTTGTTCTTGGATACACTGTGCAATTTTGTACAAACCAAACTGGTGTCCTTTCATACAAAATGGGTTACTGTGGAGAACATGATTTGGAAGCATTACTTGTGCACTATCATAAAAGGTTCAATTTCCCCCCAAATTAAACCTATGCTACTGCATTTTTGTGATAATGCAAATGCCAAGTATAGTTATGATAATGTCTCCAAGATAGTCTTTGTAAATGCATATTTGGCAGGATAGTTTTCAGATGTCTGATTCTGATCAATAAAAGGAGATGATTGCTTCAGGGAGGTAATTGAAGTGCTATCAAGAACATCTTGTTCAGTTGAGGTAATGCATCTGTGGCTTTCTTCCCATGGTTGAACAACTGTTACCTTCCCATGTATTCTCCATTTTGTGTAGATTTGCCACGCAGATGCATCTATGGAGAGCTGTTGTATATTCATTACTGTGACAGTCTGCTGTTAAAGTGGTTGAAAGGCATTTAGTTAGACTGTCATGTCTACGTAACCCAGTGGGTAACACAGGAGATGTTTTTCCTGTTCATCTGTAGATGTTAAATACTGGAATTCTAAAGTCTTCAACATCTTCTGTATCTTTCATGCATTGAGTTGCTTTCCCTGACTTGCTTTATTTTACCTGAAAATTCTTAAGTATGTTCCTGTAGATCCTTAACAGTTAGATGTATGCTTGTTGATTAGCAAAGTTCTAGGAGTGAACAACTGCAGTGGGGTTTAACTTCTCACTTTTGCATTTAGGATATTTACTGTTCCGTACAAACATTAGGTAACACTTCAAAATATGAGGGAAGAGAATAAGTGTTGACAAATTATGGTATCCTGACCAAAATGCCTGTCCTGGATTTCTTGTTCGAAATGTATTTATTTTTATAACTGATTGACCAAATTAGTAAAAATACATATTCAGCATCACTTAATGTCCTGTATGTGCTCTTGTAAATAGTATGCTGTCCTCATTTTTCATCAGCCTACTTACGATGTGAGTTATTGTGTGCCACAGATATTACATCATCACATCGCTGTGGTGGAGAAGCTTCCTTTGACTACTTTTGGCTGCCCCCTTGTCATCCAGTGCAAGAACTTCAGGATAGTTCACTTTGTCATTCCCAGGGAGAGAGATTGTCATGACATTTATAACTCTTTGCTTCAGCTGTCAAGAACAGGTAATACTTCTAACTGTAAAAGACTTTGCAGTACATGCCTGGATTGCAAGTTGGTAGGGGGTGTGTGTGGGGGAAAAAATCTATGACTTTTCTATTTTGTTAAAACATGCATTATGTGGAAGTCTTTTAAATGGATTTGATATATGAAAGAATTTTAATGATTAAGTATTAACCTGCATACAAATTCAGATGATGTGTCATCTGGCTTTTGTAGGTCACTGATATTTGCTATCAGAATGTAGATTCCTGGGGTTATTTTTTTTGTGTGTGTTTTTAATTTTATCCCTGAAATTGTGAATATAAATGTGTTTAGTCTTTCTTAACTGGTGTGTTCCACAGATAAATTGCTACTAAGCAAATACTACCTTATTGCTGATTTCATTCAGTTTCAAAAATAGAGTGAAGTTTTGATGCTAAAATAGCAATACTAATTCAGCTTTACAAGATACCCTTGTCACATAGTGTGTATGATCGTTTCTATTTTCTGCTTTGTGTTTATAACAATGTAAAATGTTGTCATATGTTATGTGAATAGTGTATTATGAAAAACAAAATATTTTGAAAGTGCTTTTGCTTTACAGAAAGCTTTAAAGTGTATTGCTTTTAAAGGTCAGTAGATGTAAAATTCTGTTCTTACCTCCAAAAATCGTTTGTTCTTTGAGCTCTTGTGAAGTCTTCTAACAATTCTGCCTTTTGTCATGGTTAGTTTTGTCAGTCTTCACATTCTGACTTCTACTTCGCCCTTGTGGCTTTAGAAACGTCCCTACTGAGATAGGTCAAGGACACTCAAGAAAGCTCTCATAACCTACCTTTAACTAAATATCTAATTGTATCAGTTAACTGTGTGATAGTTGCAGAATAAATATTGCAAGACTGTCAAGTATGTATTTAGTCTTGCTTCTGAGAATTTTGAAGCCTGAAACTTTCTCTGCAGTTTGGGCAATTTCATGACTTGTCAATTGTGCTACCTTTCTTCACTTAGGCATTTTTGGGGACAACTCATTACTTAGTCTTTTTCTTTACCTTTCAGCAAAATATGAAGAACTATATGCCTTCTCCTACAATCCAAAACAAAAAGAAACTGAGCGAGTCAAAGGTTGGGAACTCATTGATCTGTCAAAAGAATATAAGAGAATGGGAGTGCCAAATGCTAACTGGCAGTTGTCCGATGCAAATCGTGATTATAAGGTAAGCGTGATAATTGAAACATGTTTTGTTTCGCATTTGTTTCTGCTTTATCATCTGACTCTAGTCCTATAGGAAACAGTCTAATACTATAAACTCACTACAAGAAGGACATTGAGGTGCTGGAGTCTGTCCAAAGAAGGGTAATGAAACTGCTGAAGGGTCTGGAGCACAAGTCTTCTGAAGAGGGGCTGAGGGGAGTGGGTTTGTTTAGCCTGGAGAAAAGGAGGCTAAAGGGAGACCTTATCGCTATCTACAGCTACCTCAAAGGAGGTTGTAGCATGGGGCATCTGTCTCTTTTTTCCGTGTAACAAGCAATAGGAAAAGAGGAAGTGGCTTCAAGTTGCACCAGAAGGAGGAGTAGATTGGATATGAAGAAAAACTTCTTCACTGAAAGGGTTGTCAGGCTTTGGAACAGGCTGCCCGGGGAAGTGGTTGAGTTACCACTCCTGGAGGTGTTTAAAGGATGTGTAGATGAGGTTCTTGGGGACATGGTTTAGAGGTGGAGTTGGCAGTGCCAGGGTGACAGTTGGAATCTATGATCTTAAAGATCTCTTCCAACCAAAATGATTCTATGAAGTCACTTGGCTTACAGCATAAGCAAAAACTTGCAGGTGGAGAGTGTTAACTCTTTCATCAGTGTGCAATCTCATAACTTTGTAATTGAAGATTTTTTCCAAGGCTTCATTGAGAGAGTATATGGGCATGGATGCATGTCTTTGGGATTGTTTCTAGAGTATACTTGCCTGTTTGAAGCCCAGCCCCAGCAACTGTAGTGTTCTGCAGCTTTTTTTCCCTCTTAACTGAGAAGGATTCTACTTTACTATTTGCAGTGCTGGCTGTAGTGATGCAGCTGATTCGCAGATTAGATTTTATCTTACTTTGTAGTCTGCAAAAACAAAAAATGAGGGGAATAATTTCATTATTTTATTGGAACACATTCTTAGCATTTGTACTGAAGAGCTGCATTCTGGAGAGGTAAATGCTAGTATAGCAGTGCTTGCTTATATAACTTGGGTACCAACCTGTACTTATTTATCCATGGCTTGCCTCCTCTTCTGGGCTATTTACATGTATATAGAGAAACACATTAGCAATTATCCTTTCTCTTATTTCACCTAACATCTCTTAAATTGGATGCAATAGAACTTGTATAGGATCTGTGCCTTGTACATAAAATTCTTCTTGTTTATCTTTGTCTTGCAGATTTGTGAAACCTATCCTAGAGAACTTTATGTTCCCGTAACTGCAAGCAAACCTATAATTGTTGGTAGCTCCAAGTTCAGAAGCAAAGGAAGATTCCCAGTTTTGTCGTATTATCATAAAAACAAAGAGGTATAGTGTGTCTTCCTCTTAATGCAAATACACTGAAAACTATTTCTCAACACTTGGTAGTAGTTTAGGGTGGGTAAGGAAGTAAGTACAGTGGCTTGTATGAATGATGTAACTCATGATAACCTTATATACAGCTGACACTAGTGGTGTCTAACAGGATGCTGAACTAAGCTAGTTTAAAAGAAATCCTTAAGTAATCAGTTGAATCTCTTAAAGCTTTCAGAAACTCACCTTAAGATAATTGAAGGTAGTTTTTTGCCAGCTGATCTGTCTTCCTTGATGTATCAAGAATAAAAATCTGTCAGGTCAAAATGGGGGTTTTAAAAAAAACCCAAATCAAAACCAAAAACCCCAACCAAAACACAAACCAACAAAACACTGAAAGAATAGAGCTGGTTCTTTAAGGAGAAATTTGCAAGGTAAATAGAACTTGAGAAAGAAATAAGATTTTTGCAGGGTTTGGTAGGGAGTGGTATGAAGCAGCATCTGCCTGTCTTGGCTCAGGGGTTCTTTGAAGGGAGACGAGGATTGTCACCTTGCTGAGTTGATAAATTTATGAAGAATGAATGTTAAGCTATTACATGCATTTGAAGATAATTACTATTTGGAAGATGCGCTTGATGGCTTCTGAAATACAACATATCATTGAAAATGATATGATGAAAATTACACCAGACAATAGCAGTACTTGCAATAATAAAATCATACTTTCAGTAGTAAAGCCAACTATAATTCATTTTATACCAGGACAGTAACTTGCTTTCCTAAGGTGTATTTTCTCCAGCCTATACTTTTGTGACATTTTTATACTTGAGCGAAGTCCGTTATGTAAACTGGTATCTTGCCCGTGTAGATAAACCTGAAAAAAAAAAAAAAAATGGTTAAACCTTTAGATTTAACTTTTAGGTATCATGTTTGAAGATCTCGGGTGATGTGCTTAACGTTGGAACACCTGAGCTTTTTTTCAGCTTAGTGCTGTTATCTGCCAAATGAAACAACTTGTTTCAGTGTCTTTTTAGAATTATGCAAAGCATTTCAACTGCAACGATTAAACTGATGGTAACTTGTTTTTTGTTCTTTATGGTAGGCTGCAATCTGCAGATGCAGTCAACCTCTCTCAGGTTTCAGTGCCAGGTGCCTGGAAGATGAACACATGTTGCAAGCCATCAGTAAAGCAAATCCTTCAAACCGCTACATGTATGTCATGGACACCAGGCCAAAGGTGTGTACTTCAGACTCTACAGATAAGCCTTTCTTCCTGAACTTTAGAGTACACAGATACAGTGTAATTCTGAAAAAAAAGGAGTTAAATATTACTCCATCATGAGCAAAAATATCCTTCAAAGGTAAGGTGAGACCTCTCTATTCAGGCATTTAATTTCTTGCTTTCTTAAAGAAGCTGAACCCCTCTCACAATTCAGCTAGAACTCACCAAATATGCTAGTGAACTTTGGAGGAGGTGTATTTTAAAAATATACTTAAAACAAGTTGAGAAGTGAATAGTTCAGTGCTATCCAAGTCATTGTAACTGTTTGAAATTAAATTAATGAAATAGTGAGCTGTTTTGGAGTTTCTTTTAGAATGGGAGTGCTGTGTTCTGTGTAGATGTTCTGTGAAAACTGCTATTGTTGTCTGTCTTAGCCAGGAAACAGCAGGGGAAGTTCTATTGTGGCCTTCTGAGATTGTACTTCATCACTGTCTAATTAAATTGAATTATAGTGGGTTTTTGACCTGCGTTGGAATGTGTGGAGTAACTTCCACTGTTTAGACTTTCTGCGTTTAAGTTAGTATTCATTTCACCCAGTCTCTGAACATAGAAGCTGGAAAATAAGGATGTAAAATGAAAAACCTACACTGTAGGATTTGTACTTACTTTGAGCAGGGTTCAACAGTAGGTTGGTCTGATAGACTGGAACTGAACCAATTGTGGGTTTTTTATAATTGTAATTTTTATAGCTGCAACAATTATTAGCTTCTTGCCCCCAGAACTGACATTTTTAGGATGCCTGGAAAGTGCTTAGGTCTGGGTCTTATTCTTTCCTTTTTAGGTTAATTGCTTTGTAGTGTCTTTGATCAGAAATGTTTGAAAACAAGTAAAGGTTTGCTGGTGGGAAGATGGAGAAGACAATAGGAAATCATTAAATTATTAAATGTGTCATTCAGATATGTCAACTCTAAATATGTTGCTTTTTATGTACCATACCTTTCTTACACTTAAATGCTTTCAAGTTGATTTGCCACAAACTGTTAATTTATTAGAATCTGTATCTAGTATGTGCTCTTGTGTGGTTTTTTTCCCCAGTGTATTCCACTGAAATTGTATTACTTTTGTTTCTTAATTTGAGATTTTTATTTCAAGTACTGTTTTTCAGTATTTTTATTTTGCCTTTTTAAGCTTAATGCAATTGCAAACAGAGCTGCTGGGAAGGGCTATGAGAATGAAGACAACTACTCTAACATTAGATTCCAGTTTGTTGGCATTGAGAATATTCATGTAATGAGATCCAGCTTGCAAAAACTTCTGGAAGGTATGTTCTAAATGTACCTTAACAGCATATATGAAAATAGGATAAATCTTTCAATGAAGTCCTTAATAATAGCTTATAGAAATATCAATAGAGTTTGTGTATTTTATACCAGCTCTGTTTATGACCACAGAGCACAAGCAGCTGGTAATGAATTACCTTAAACCTTTACCTTTGAACTGTAAACCAAATGAATGGAGTCGTTTTGAAGAAAACTGAGTGGCACATATGTCTTGGGTGAACTTGATTAGTATGTCAGTGGCTTGCGGGAAAGACTTGTGTTTTAAGTACACATGCATGTATACACATGTGTAATATAAATGCACAAAATAGTGTGTGTCTGTACATACAGTTTCATAAATAGAATACAGTTTCTTCAAGCAGCACTTAGTTCCACAGAATTCTCAATAAGCACGTGGTCTGTACCAAACTCTACCTCTTTGGCCTGGTGAGCTGCTTCTGTGCTTGTAGTTACATCTTAGTGTTTGTAGAGAGGGGGACAGGGGGAAAAGCAAACCACTTCACCATTAAAATGGAGAGGCAGAAGTCTGTTAAATATTTCTGTTAATGTTTTGTTTAGGTAAACATCTGAAAACAGATTTAAGATACTTTGTGGAGTATTAATACAGATTAGAGAACAGTGGCAGAAGTCAGGCTTCCACACCCAACAAACAATACATATGAGTGCTTGCCTTGTAGAAATACACAAATATTTCCAGTCATGGAGAAGGCTTATACTTGTATGGAAGACTATTTTGATAAAGGCGTTCTGGCTACATTGGTCAAGAAATCTTGTACTGGTGATAGCATCTTCCTTCACTCTCATTAAGTCAATATCTGCTGCTAGCCTGTCTTCAGGCACATTGTGTGGAATGCTGCTGAGCTTTGATAATATGTATTTTTGTGGTTATTCTTGCATATGCTTTATTGAAGGGAAAGAACAGCAGCATAAGCCTTTTTTAACAAAAGAAACAATTATCCTAAACTTTAATATTTTCTTCAGTTCCAGAAAACTAGCCAATAAATCTTTTTTTTTTTAAGAGGCCTCCTCTTGCAGAAGTGTGTGCATCACACTTCAACTTCACAGACTTCCTTTCATTTGACTCAGCATTCTACCAACAGTAGGATTATTACCATGTTAGCAAATATGTTTCTGCAGCTTTCATTAAGGATGGAATATGTTTTAGTTTTTCCTTGTATGGAGGACTGGTTTATTTCAACTCTATTGAAACAAAATCATATGTAATATCTATACTTTTTCTCTGGATCAGGTTTTGGGGTAAATGAACACAGTTGTTTTACCTCTGTTCAGTCTGTATAATTCAATAGAGTTTTGTTGAATGCCAGTCTAGAAGCAGAAGCATCTCTAGGGATAGGAAGGACTATTAACATTTCAAGAGGTATGCAATAATATACTCTTCAGACCCCTGTAGAAATGTTCCATCAGTGGGGTGATCAGGAAGGAAGTGCTATGGAAATGGTTTATAGCTTAAAATGAGGAAAATGCCATTGAACTTCTGTGTACCAGCTTCCCCTCTGTGTGCTGAACTGAGTGTTCTTCAATCAGGGATGTGATACCCATGACCCTGTTCTTTCAAAAACTGTTGTAACTGGGACTGTCCTTAGTTTTATTTATAGCAAACAACTGTTATTCCTTCTTCAGCATGTATCCTACTTCTGGGCTCTTTGTCCATCTTCCTAATTTTCTTCAGAATCAAACAATTCCATTTGCAAGCAGAATGTGAGACATAAACCTTCCCAACATCCTTTTGTAATGGGACTACGCCATGGAGCATACCAGGGTGATTTACAGTCTATTTTTCATCTCTGATTCAGCTGGTTTTTAAATATCTTGCTTGCAGTGAAACTGAACTTTACTAAAATGGTTTTCTTCAGTGTGGACATGATGACTCTGCTCCCCTGATGGACAGACTGCCCATCTATGTAACACTAATGGAAGAATCTTCACATAGACTAAATCTGTAGCTGTGGTATTTAAGTCCAGGGTTTATATATTAAAAAATATGGTATTATATGTTAAAAAAAGGTTGAACTCTGATAAGCAAAAGGGTTTTGCCAATGTCAAGAAACAACATTTCTGCAGGAAATACTTGAGGAAAAGGCTCAATATCTGCTATAGTTGGTGCATATATTTTGATGATGGAAGTGTGTTAAAGGGTGTTTTGTGGCTTTTGGTGAGTGTGTATATGGGGGATGGGAGGTTGTTTATTTGTTATTAAAAACAACCTCTGCCTCTAGCCTACTGTGTTTCAATCTGAAGATTTTAGTCACCTCTTGAGCTGCCTGAGGCATTGCTAGTGATGTCTATAAGGACAATCAAGCAATGCAACATTGAGGTTTAGGGGCTTATATGCATGTGGGGCATGCATTTATGATGGGATGCATATAGCCAAAGCTATCCTGAATGATTGTGAAGTAGCTAAACATCTTGATGGTAAAATAAATCATCTTTGACTCCTTCTGGGTCCATAAGAGACTGGAAATTATTTTTTCAGTGCATTAGTGTCAAAACAGTGTCAGTGCAATTTCTTTATTTTGTCACTAAGTAGTATAAAATGTCTTAATTCTTTGGGTTCAACATATGTGTTCTTATCTCTGCTTTAGTTTATTTAAAAAAAATAGTTAGAAGGAGCAAATAGCAGTGATGAAATATTTCTACCAAGCTGAAAATTCTGATCAAAAGCAGATTTTGACAGCAGTATCTGGGTGAAAACCAGCTGAGGGCTGGAAGCCTGTTTTTTTCTAGCTGCAAGTTTGTGCTTTAAACCATAAGCTAGAGAATACAGGAGTGAGTGGTCACAAGTAGTGCCTCTAGACATTGTCTTGTCTGTCTAGTCCCTTCCCTGCTGATGATTTACTTTCCAGATATTTCAATATTTTTTCTTTACTACAGAGCAGTGGACCTGTTTGTGTACTGTTGTGGTTGAGTAAGTGTGTGGAACCACTGGTGTAGAGGGAGTGTGAGCTGGCTGAAAGGATCAAGGTCTCAGCTGATTTCCTCCATGTGGCACACCTTCTAGAAGCAGAACTCTTGCCTAACAATGCTATCTCCTTCAAAGACCAGGGAAAGACTAGCTTAACCTTTACTGCTTTTACTAATGCTTAGACTGACCTTTACAGTTAGGTCTGGGATCCAGGGATTTCTTGATAACTTGTTGCCTCATGGTGCTATGGCTTGCAAACTCTTTTTTCTAGATGACAAAGACATATAAGCTTTAGAAAAGGTACTGCAATACTTATTTGGAAGTCTGAATTATCTCTGCCAGTTCAGCAGCAGCTGCCATCATGACTCTTCCTGAGCAGTGAACAGTATATCAAAATTTGTGTGGCTGACAGCTGGGAATTGTGCAGTGCAGGTAAAGAAAAGCTCCATGAGGCAGTGCTTTAGGAGTTTGTAGCCTTTGTTACATCAAGGTACTTGACTGAACATGAAACTACTTCACAAAATGACTTGGTGAATTTTGTTCTCTGCCTTTCCTGCCGACTCGCTTCCTCCCATACTTGAAGATAAAGATTATTTTGCAGTTGCTGTATGAATATCCCCACTGATAGCTTTCAGCTGCAGAGCCTTTTTATTTTCATTTGGAGTGCACTAGCTTAATAGACAGGCTTCTGCTGTGGCAGGAGGAGGTACTTCTGTAGATGGCAAATTTGGGTGTCTTCTCTTGGAATCACGCATAGCTGAAGTTATGTCAGCCAGCAACTATTTCTTTTTTATTACCAGAAGTTTGTCACGTTTGGACAGCAATGTAACTGTGTGAGTTGCTACTCAAAATCATACATGACCCAGGTTATCTGTCTTATTTGTGAACTGGTGTCTGTGTGAGAAACTTTCAGTCTACCTCTATACCCCTTGCTGTTACACTGCAAGGCAGCTTTCCTTTAACTTGGGTTCTTCCCTGCCCTCTCAATTGGCATTATTGTTGCAGGATCAAAGTATACCAGGGAAAAATGGTAGAGATCAGAGTTGGAATTGCAGTATGTCACTTCTGGAGGCAGAAAAAATCTCAATGGTTTTCAGTTTATCACTGTGTCCGTGTACTGCACTCGCTTTATTCTTCTAAGCAGAGTGGAGAAGGTGATGAAACTCTGGCAGTCTGACTTCTCTGAACTGCTTGTATTGTCTGGATGCAGCCACATCCTACTAGTAGTTGTAACTTTTAAGTATTTCTGGTAAGCTTTTGGCATTTGCATTGCCTTCCTTGGTAAGGCGAGGGTAAGGCTCCCTGTTGGGGATAACCAGTGTATTTACTTTGAATGTTATTTTGTCAAAAAGACAAAGATCTTACAGTAACCATGAATGACAAGAGTAGTTCTATGGAGTTGAACTTTGGAAAGCACTTTGTAGTACCCCTCTTGACTATTTTAGTGGTGGCTTTTGAAAGATTTCGAATAAGCTCGCAGCATAGGGCATTAGAAACAATATACAATTATTCTTTTTTTCTCTGTTGCAGGGTATAGGTAGCTGCAAATGCTTAAGGCTTTCTAACTCTTGGTTTCTTTCAGTCTGTGGCACAAAGGATTTGTCTGTCAATGACTTTTTGTCTGGTTTGGAGAGTTCTGGATGGTTGCGTCATATCAAAGCTGTGTTGGATGCTGCTGTCTTCCTAGTTAAGGTAACTTGAATGCTGCTTTGTTTGATGGCAAGTTGGCTTGCTACCAGGCAAAATCATACTTTAATATTATGTCATGTGTAAAACTCTGACCTTTTTAGAAGTAGATACTTAGTATAAACCGATAAAACAGCATATCGGATGTAAGTATTGCATATTTCTTTATGACTGGAGATGTTAAATATGCCAGCTAATGTTTTGGGATTGTTTTAAATGCTGTTGGGACATGAAGGGATTCTTATGCTCCCTGGTTCTTTTAAGTATTTATGAAAGGTATAACCAGTTTAGAGGTGGATGAAGTGAATCATTGTTTAGTGTATCCCAAAAAACTGAACTCCTGGGGTGCTAATTGCAGAGAAATGTAGTTGGCTGTGCTGACTTCATCTGGCAAGGAAATGGGGCTCTTCATGAGGACTTCAGAGGAACAATTGCCTTTGCCTGGCACCTGTGAAGCCAAGGGCTTGACTTGAGGGAGGCTGGGTGAAGAGAAAAACCTGGATCCTTTGTTTTTACTAGGTGAAATAATGGAGTTAATTTTAAAGTGTCTGATTTTCCTGAAGCTGACTCTCAAAAATACTTGGACTAACAGGATGTTAATTCTTAGCTGAAGCTAATAAGTGTTCCCTAGTCCTTAACTTTTGTGTAGTATAATGATAAACAAGTGGGTATCTTTAGTCATGCGTCTGAATTGGTTTGTTTTAGCATGTTTGGTCTGTAGTGTATAGTCTACTTCTTTCTTATTATGCATTTTGAAAGGGTTTTTTATAAGTTTAGTTTTACAAGGGGTAGAAAGAGAACTGGTAACCACTCTAGATGTTCTTGTTACCTTGTGCAAAGGTGGTAGTGGAATTTATTTTCTTTTTAAGAAATTTTCTATATTTCCATGGAGAGAAATTCCTAGTTTTCTGATAGTATCAAATCCTTTCGTTGTAATAAACATTTTTCTGGCTTTGTTAAAATAAAATCACCTGTGCTATGAGTTTAGGAAAAACATAGCTTTTGTATTTATTTACCAAATTTTGATTTCTGTCTAGAGCAGAACATTCACTAAGGAACAACTGTTTTGCAGGCAATAGCAGTTGAAAGTGCAAGCGTCTTGGTGCACTGCTCAGATGGCTGGGATAGGACTTCCCAAGTGTGTTCTCTTGGAGCTCTCTTACTAGATTCCTACTACAGAACAATCAAAGGATTCATGGTAAGTGAGCTCTTGCATTGCTGTGTTGTTCCTTGGGAAACAAAGGATGTAAAGTGTTTGTGTGAAAGTGAGCAGTGTATACATACTGATACTTGCTTTTTGTAGTTACAAATATAAGATTTGCAGTCTACTGATACATCACTCTTTTAGAAATACTTTGCTCCTGGGAAGAACCATTTATATAAAATCTAAAAAACTGAAATGCAAATAGCAGATTGCTTTAGGCACCCTGCAGAAATGTTGCAATGATTGCCTTTTGCATCAAAAAACACCCCTTACCTATGAAATGTAAGGATTCCAAAGTGCTTATGTGAGATAATAGATGTACAAAATCATAGCAACTCTGTTTATCAGTTGTCCCAAAATCAACATTATCAAAATCTAACAATGACAACAGCCCCAGTGACAGAGGCCTGAAGCTATTTAAGCAATCCAAATTTCTTTGTCTTTCTATAGAGAGGAGTTTTGGTATTATTACTCCAAATTTTAGAGCTGGAAAATAAATAGTGTTTTGCAGTGACTGTACAGGGTACTATGGGAACTCCCAAAAGATAGTACATAAAATTAATTTTATGTATTGGTTATAACCAACTACCACAAATATTACAAGCAGTGAAAATGAAGCTGAGAAGGAATTAGAAGAGGATTTGTTTCTGGTGAATAGGGAGAATGTGTAATCTTTAGGGAAGTAATTTCATCTTTGTTTTTTTTAGTCCTCACTGCTTTGGGAATGAAAGACTTCCGAGAAAATAAAGGAACTACCAAGTCACAAGTAGTTGCTCCTACTGTAGTTTGACTCATTTAAAATACAAAATGTCAATAACCTGTGGGGTTAATGCTATAGATGTAAGACTGAATAACATTTTACATGAGATTTTTGTTTGGTTTTACCTTCTAGGTCTTGATAGAGAAAGACTGGATCTCTTTTGGGCACAAGTTCTCTGACAGGTAGTTCACTCTTCCAATACAGTAAAACGTGTACAGTGAACTGAACTAAGGGTTCTTAAAAACAAGGACAACTTGTAGATGTTCGACTGCTGCAGTGTTGCTAGAAATTTTGCAATGAGTAAGCTATTTTCAGTAGACAATGCATTTTGTGTATTGCTATTTATTCACATACCTATTGAATAATTTATGTTATAGGCACAGATCTCTGTTGCTATTGGTGCCCAACTCTCAGACATCAGTAGCTGCATCTCATTCTGCATGTATGCATAGACGATGCAAAACCAATGTAAAGCTACATCCCAGCTATGTAGTGAATATAAAACAGTTTTGGAATCTTTAAAAAATGAGTTTGCGTTTGTGTTTACTGTTAATGAAGTCAGGCCTACATTTAGAAGAACTGTACGTTAAGAGTTCTGTTTTTCCCTTGATCTGCCTATTGCCAGCTATGACAATAGCCTTGCTGCTATTTACTGCTTATTAAATTGCTCTTAGCTCCTGTACTCCAAATGTTGACTATGGATGTAATAGACACAAAGGAATTTAACTGTCTTATGTTGCTTTTCTGTACTGAATACAGATGTGATTACTTACAAGTCAGAAAGATAGGTTAAATATAGACTTCCTTCTATTCAAAAATTGTCCCAGTTCTCAAAGTTAGGTGCTTAATCTCCAGACCAAAGCTAGTGTGAAGTTAATATGCTGTGGTTTAAAAACAAGTACAACTAAGACTTGATTTTATTTTTTTTAAACTTAGACTAGTTTCAGTCTGTTTATGGAATCTTTTTCAGGTGTTGTCAGTTGGATGGTGATCCAAAAGAGATCTCACCAGTGTTCACCCAGTTTTTAGAAAGTGTGTGGAATTTGACTGAACAGTTTCCACAAGCCTTTGAGTACAATGAAGCTTTCCTCCTTCAGATCCATGAACACGTCCATTCATGCCAGTTTGGTAACTTCCTTGGAAACTGCCAAAAAGAGCGAGAAGAACTAAAGTAAGCAGATGTATTGTAACGTGTCTTTTATTTATTCTAACAGACTAAGAACTCCTGTCAGTCTTCTTTATTTTAGGCTCTGACTAGAAACAGAGACAAAACTGGTAGTACTGAAAATGATATCTGAACTGCATCAGGGAACAGCAGTGCTTGTCATGCTTTTGCACACTGAAGACAGTCTTTCTAATTCTGGGAGAAAACCCCATGCTTGTTTTTCATAGGGAAAGATAAGACTTGTTTCTACCTCCTTTTCTGTTTGGTGGTGTGGTTTTGGTTTGTGGTGTGGTGTGTGCTTTTTTTGTTGTGTTGGTTGTTGTGTTGTTTTGTTGTATGGGGGGGTTTTTTCCCCCTTCTAAAAATGCGTAGGCTTAAGTTTGGAAGCATCACCTCATTCTGTCCCCCAGTCTGTTTTTAGGTAACTTTAAAATTCTTGCCTGCTCAAGACTGATTACATAATTATTATTAGTTCAGACTGACAGTCAAGTTTTCATCAGTTCATCTCTGTCTCAAACTGTATTTTAAAAGCATTTATTGCAACTATGCAAAACTTGCACAGCATAAACACTAGTATTTCTAAAACTGATAGTTCTGTTCAACATTAGCATATGCCAGGAAGAAGCTATTACTAAAAGCTTTTAATTTAAGAGTTATAACTATGTCTGGTAGCTTATTTGCCAAAAGTTAGGATGGATTTATGTTGAGTTGAACAGTTTCTGTTTTTTTCTGGTGCTCAGTGTCTTGACTGTTATCTCTTTTTGCCTTAAGAGTGAAAGAGAAGACTTATTCCTTATGGCCGTTCCTTCTGAATGAACAAAAGAAATACCGTAATCCTCTGTATAATCCAGATTTTTCTCCAGAACTAACTCTTTTGGAGCCTAATACTGCATCATTCAATTTTAAGTAAGTTTGAATTACATACAGTACCTTTTCTTTGGTTCTTTATCATGCATAGTTAAGTGTCTCCTACCTGCAGGTTCTGGAGAAATATGTACCATCAGTTCGATCGAAGTATGCATCCCAGGCAATCTGTACTCAATCTTATAATGAACATGCATGAGCAAAATAAACAGCTGGAGGAAGACATTAAAGAACTGGAAGCTGTAAGTATTGCAAAATAAATGTACTTATTTGTGACTCGTTCAAACTTACAAAAGCAGCACTATTAGACTATAAATGTATGAACATCACTATTGTATGGCATAACACTCGTTCTGTGTAATGTTGACTTTGACTTTCACTGTGTGCTTCTGTGCTAAATGCCAGCCTATGCAGCCAGTGTTCTGCTCTTAAACACAACTTATTGTGCCTTACTGATGGACTGTATCATGTAAAAGTGCTTCTATTACTAAAGCATTGCTGAAGCTGGCTTAATATAGGTTAAATTTATGTGAAACTTGCCTTAGATGACAAGGTACCCATTGTAGCTACAGCTGTGTTGCTAAACCAAGGAAACTGAAAATGTTTTATTTCCATTATAGCTACTAAAATGGAAGCAGTAAGTATTGTCCTTCTCTTCATATGCAGATGCATGCTATCGTAAGTCACTGTAATTATGGGGTATACAGAGTGTATTGCTCATGTGAAGATGGGTAAATCCAGGGATTGTTTTTCTATAAATGACTTCTGATAGGTTGCTGCAGTAAACAGCCAGGAAAGACAGAACACTGTATCTCACTTTATTCTAGTGTGACTTATTCTTGTCAGTTAAGATGCTGAAACTTCAGAACAATACCTTTGAAGAAATGAAAAAGTTCTCTAATTATCAGTTTTACTTTTTTGTGTGGCTAGAAATGGTAACACTTAACTCATGTTATTCTGGGGTGTGGGAGAAGGAAGTACAGCTTTTCCAAGAGGAAAGATTTTATTTAACTGATCTTACTGGTACATAATGAATTCCAGTCACTTAATCTTAAACTGTTTCAAATCTTAATTGTGTATCTAAAAGTTTTTGTGCAACTGAAGAAGCAAGATGAAAACTCAAGATAAAGCAAGCAGAAGACTAAGCAAGATGAAAATTCAAAACTGAGACTTGACTTTACTAGAACCTTATTCCAAGGTGTTAAGTGAGAGATGTGGGCTTAGGTGCAGTTGAATGATGGAGAGATTGAGGTGTTTGAAATCTTGATGTAGACTTTGCTACTGCTGTTTCCATCTTCAAAAGTTGGTGTCAGGAGACACAGATGTCTTCTGGGCTCAGTATAGGTTTTTGTAGAGCACAAACACATCAACAAACAAAAACAAAACAAAACCCCCAAACCAACCATTGAACAAAACCAGTTCAGTTAATTAGTTCAAGCTCCCAGATACTGGATGAGATTTTTTTTTAAATTAAAAAACAAAACCCCGAACAACCAACCAACCAAACAAAAAAAACAACAGCCACACACACACACACACAAAAAAAAAAAAAAAAACACAAAACCCAAAAACACACAAACCAAAATTAAAACAAACACAAGCAAATAAACAAAAACAAACAAACAAAAATACCACCAAAACACTTTTATTCTTCTTTTGCTCATTCTAGGACAGGTCCTTTCTTCCAGTTCTGCTTTCTAGTTGACATCTTTTGGTATATTCCTTCATTGGAACAAACTGTATTGGCATTTTTCCAGATATAAAGGAAAGTCTTTTAGAAAGCTTTTAGGAAGGACGAAAGGGCTTAGGTATGAAGTTATGCTTTGCCTTTAAGAGCCTCATGGTCTACTACAAGCTCCTTGGTTGCTAATAGTACCAAAGTCTGTCTTCCTTTGCCTGTACCTCAGAAAGTATTCCCATCTTGATAGCAACCAAACAAGGGGCAAGCCTGGAAGACCCTCTCCTTCTCTACAGACATTGACAGGCAACCTTTCTACCTTCTGTTCAGCTGCAAACTTTAATCATACAGTGCTTGTAGCATCTGCTGTAAATTCTGTGGAGAAAAATATTGTCCAATGGCCTGAATATATTGGACGCTTTTAAGATTCAGCTGGAACAGGTGCTGGGCCATCTTGTCTAGATTGTGCTTTTGCCAAAAAAGGTTGGACCAGATGATCCTTGTGGTCCCTTCCAACCTGGTATTCTGTGATTCTATATGTGTAACCCAAGAATTGGCCAGCACTTCTTTCAAAGCAGAATATTATCAGTAAAGCAGTGATGCTCACTGCTAGTAACCATTTTCTGTATTTCAGAAAATAAAGCAGAGAAATGGACAGTTGGATGCAGTCCCTGTGAAAGAATGTCTGCAGTCTGTTCCTCCTGCACTGAAAACCCCTCCCTGCTTCAAAAAGCAGCAGCCACTGATCTCTGTGAACGATGCTGTAAGAACTATAGAGGGCAGCAACACAGCAGACAATCGCTACAGCGAATTCGTGGAAGAGTTCTCTAAAGCTGAGCCTGCTGTTGTCAGCTTGGAGTATGGAGTTGCCAGGATGACCTGCTAATTAAAATCCAGTACTGTGCACCTCGTCGAGACTGATTGAACTGATAGATTATTTTGAGGATGGGTCTGTGCTGCATGACCAAAACATGATTTGTATATCGGCAAGTTTTGTTAATGTAGGCTAGAACAGCATGCTAGTTGTCAAGTGTTTGCTGTTCTTTTAAGGAGAAAAAACCTACCATTGTAGTTGTCTTTTAAATGAAATGGGGGCATTTGGTAAGTAGTGACTAAAAATTAAGGAATATCTTTTGGAACTTAAGTCAGTTTGCACTAAATTGATTGAAATAGTAATATTACCTTATTCAGTATAGGAAAACACAGGTGGTCTTTCACAAATTGATTTTATTTGGGCAAGAAAACTCGAACTTTCTATTTTAGGAACTGAAGCTACATGCATATATTACGTATGATATGATTATGTATACCCTTGTTTAATGTCACCCAGTACTAACTTTCAGTGTATTAAGTGCCATGGAAAAGTACAATATACTTCAAGTGATGAATAGTTGGCCTTAAACCTGTCAGATCAATGATATTGTTGTCCCTCACTGCTGCAGTCTACCTTGCTCTGTTTACATTGTATTTGCTCGAATTTTTATTTCCTTAGGACTGAATATGAGGAATGAAGTAGGCCTGAGCTGGCACAGCCTTTCAGCCAGTAGCTCTATGAATGTTAATTTATCACTGAAGACTGTTCTTCCATTTCCGCTGTTTAAAATGTGATAGATTGACCTGAATTTCCTCTCTGGCAGCTCAGTAAATTGAGCATCATTGAAGCTGCAGGTTGTCTGACCTTAAATGTTTAGATTTGTGGCAAAATAATTAAGTGTAGAGTAAAAAGAGTAAAACATGTCATGTAAGAAAACAGAACTTGGCCAATAACTGAATAGTTGGGTTAATTCAGATTGTTTACTATGTGCTGTACAGTTGTTCAAGTTGCAAGGATGGAAGCAGGAGGTTTTGAAAATGTAGGCTGCTGATTTGTTCCCAAGTGAAAAAAGTTTTAATGTATCTGAAGCTCTTGAGAAACTGAGTGCCTCCTAAATCTTTCATTAGAAGAAAATTTCAGTTATTGGTGAAAACCCCTTCTCATCTTGTATAAACTTGTCCAATGTATGCATATTTTAAGTAATTTCAGTACAATCTGGAAACTTCCATGTAATGGGAGAGGGGACAAAAACTTCTAGGAGGATGCAGTAGAGATTATGGGACATAACAAAAAAGGGAGAAACTTACAGTTTCTGTAACCTTCTAGTAAGGGAGAAGATTTTTGCTGAAGTTTGTCTTATGGTGGATTTTCTGAGTAGATAACAGAACAGGAAAGAAATGCCAGTGCAGAGTTCTTAAATAAAGGTATAAATTAGAAATTTGGGTATTAGGATCCCTAATTATGCCACTGATCTTTTATCTCTGGATTTAAGTAATTTTTGGTTACAAGTGAAGATGAGTTTATCCTCATCCTAATCCCGTAAGTCTGGTTTGTTGAAATTGAGTGTGCCACACACAATTTGACATAATTGGCAGCATTTCCCCCTGTACCACGTTGGATCCAGGACTCCATTAACAAGGCCAGTATAGGTCATGATCAAGTTGCACTTGTGAAGCTGTCTCGGAGAAATTACTCAGATACATGAGTCACAATTATTAATTCACCCGTTTCACCGATCTGCTTTTTGAAAGCCTATAAGTGTAAATAAAGATGGTTAAGTATTTTTATTCCCAAAGATATGAGCATAGTGTCATCTTTAAAGTACATTATCCAGTCATTTAAACACATTTAGAATTTCTCCACTGCAGGTTTTGATAGTATCACGTTTGCACAGTGGTGCCTTACAGGGTTGCTGCAAGAGAGGTTTTCGTGCCTTGTTATTTGTCTCCCCGTCATCTTCTGTATCAACTTGGTTCTGTGGTTTTCCTTTGGAAAAACATCTTACATATAAACCTTGTATTGTATCACAGCAGTGAAACAAATTTATTGCTGACAATATAGGTGTTATCAATTTGTACTTGTTTTAACACTTAGCTGCTCTGATGTGCCATGTACACTCTTCATATTTATTGTTTAGACTTTACAGACTCAAGTGATTATACTATGCTTTTTTGCAAATATTGTTGTATGTTGTTTTTACTTTAACAAACATCTGGGTGTCCCTGTATGTAAGGCTTTTGAAGAGAAGATATGTTCCCTTTATTGTTGGCTTATTTCAGTCTTCAGCCCCTTTTTGTTGGCGGAGTTTAGTTCTTTGCAAAATGAATCAGGTTGCCTTTTTATTTTAAATTAAGGTAGGCTCGTTAGGTGAGCTTTAAAATGCTAAAAATCTCTCAGCTCAGGCACAGAACCTATTTCTTCATCAAAAAATACAATACTTTCTCATCTGAAGTAAATATTTTATTCCAGTTAATATGTGAAAAGAATTTTATAAGGCTGTTTTGTAGAGCAGCCTTCTTATAAAGTCCAGATAGCTCTGCCAGCTCAGCCCCCAGGGTCACCAGTGAGAGAAGTTCCTGCAGAGAAGCAGCTGTCTCTTCTCGTTTGCTCTTCAGGCTTAAGCCAAAACTATCCAAAGCACATGGGACCTGCGGTGAAGTAAATAGCTGGTCGTGAAGTGAGCTCCAGCAGAAAGCTTGGCAGGATGGCCAGGACTCAGCACAGTGGGGCTGTTCTGTGTCCTTCAAGAAGGGTTTGAAAACAATCAAGCAAGCTGACTAAAAAACTGGCAGAAGCCTTCTGGGAGCACAGAGAACTTTAATTCTTATTTCAGTAGATGACCTTTTCTTCATCATGAATGTGTTGCTCAAAGATGCTGAAAGGTGTCCAGTATAGATCAAAATAATGCGCAGAACTTTCTCTTTCGTGCTGTGGTATTAATGTGTAGTTGGTATATTTGCCATTGCTCGGGAATATAATGTCCCAGATAAAAAGTTGCTGTAGTTGATTCTCCTCCATTGGCTGCAAGACTTTGGCACCTGTCAGTTCTATGCTTCATCTTGAGAAGTCTTGGTCAAGTCCCTGGATTTCTGTGGTCTGTGCTGTGCTTGATCTTTTTTCCAGTCTGAATGCTATAGAAGAAAAATAATTCCTTTTAATTAACCAAGCTTATAGTCTCACCTGAGCAACTACAACTGATTTCACTTTGTACTCCAGGCAATTTAAAATATTTATTTCACTAGTACGAAAAGACTTGGGCTTATTTTGGGGAGGCTTGCTATTGTCATAGTGTATCCTTCAATATAAGTTTAAATATCCAGCTATTCTGTTTTGTAGGATGACTGCCAGCTCAACAGACTAAGAAATTAATTAAGCAACACTGAACTGAGCCTGTGCATTTTCCACACATGTCCAATTACTAGTGACCTAGATCTAGGGCAAAAGCCTGAAGTCTGGAGAGTCCATGTAAAGAACTGGAACAGCAGTCCTTCGGTAAAACTGCACATCCCCATGTGGAACAAATGCCCTGATATCATGTTGGTTTTGAGGCAAAGCTACCACAAACCAAGCTGTGACAGTTGGATGTGTCTCTTCCTCAGGATAAGCACACTGAATGTGCCTTGCTGGGAAAGGTGGTGTGTTCTTCCTCCTTAGCTGCTGTTTTCCAAAGGCCTTTTGATAAAGTAACACATCAGCAAGTACCTGAGAATTTGCTGCTCCCGTTCTGCTAAACTAAGCACATATACTGGATGCACAGTTGGGCTGAAGTGGGGCTGGGGTAGCTTGGCTTAACTACTGCCCTCTTAAGGAAGTGACATAAATAATACAAAAACATTTGATGTTGAAATAGCACAGAGCACATGCTACTGACATTTGTTCTTTAGAGTCCTGCCCTGCTCTTGAGTGTGAGGGCTTTGCGTAAGCATGGTGATTGCTTTCTGGTGAGTTTAAAGATAACCTGATTTCAAACTAGGTCATCCCTTCACAATGGTAATTTATAGATCTTTAGGTGAGAACATAAAGGTTGCTCTTAGCAACTAAACACAAGTTTTGATAATTCTAAACCTGCAGCTGATTATAGGCTAAGTATACTAGTTGCAAAACCTATATTAACCTTTAGAATTAGATCTTTAGACTGAAGTCTGCTCTGACTTGCTTTTGTGATTTATGCCACACTTTCCTCTTAGTGTTGCCTATTGCCATGCTTGATATCTGTCTCACGTAACAGGCTTTGGATGTTTCAAAAACCTGGAAGTACTGCAACTTTCTTGTGCTATGCTGAAGGCTTGGGTCAGCCTTAGGGAGCAGTATGGGTGAGCTCATGTTTGATCCAACTAGCTTGGCCTGCCTGCAGCACAATATAATCCAGTGGTGCAACTTCTGTATGCACAATAGGCTTAAAGAAAAGGATGTAGTCAGGGCCCCTTGTCACAGCATGTAGCAAGGAGCAGGGCCCTGCTGGGACTTGTGAAAAGTAGCAGCACTAAAGCTGTTTTGATGTCCAGCAGCAGCAGCTCAGGGACTTGAGGTGGCAGGTCAAAGATGTGCTGCTTCTGAGATGAGTTTCCAGGTCCCAAAGAACTCAATGATGTGATCTATTAAATACTTGTAGCTAAACAATTCTGCGCTGGCATCAAGCAACAGAAAATACATATGGATCTGGGTTTCTTAATCTACTGGCTTCAAGTAATGAATGTCCTGGTGGTGACTTTGAAATCGGTGTGCAGAATTTTGTTTATTCTTGTTTATAGTTTAGCTATTGAGGTTGATTGTATACTGTTTATAATTAAATGGGATTAGAGTTTTTGACACATACTAGAAAATTGTTTCCCATCTTAGTGCCAAGGTTGGCATATACATATCATGCTTTGTATCTCTGTGTATGTTCCTGCTGAAAACTTTTCTTGCAAGTAGGCAGCCTTGGTGGCGTCCCACGCTGCCCCTCAAAGGCATTCCTCGTTACCTGGCATTACAGATCGCTTTCCTTTTTCTGCCTTACTGTTGCTCTTCCATCTTATAGTTTATGGCTGTCTGTCAGCAGTGTCTCTTGACAAACAGCTTTCCATCAGAGGAAACGGGTTTGTTTTTCTGTCTCTCAGGGATTTTTACCCCTGAACTAGTGAACTTAAAAATACTGCTTATTCTCCTTTTCAGGGCTTCTGAGTGCCTGTTGACTTCCACAGTCAGTTTACTTACACATTTTAGCTTCAGACCTGGCTGTTTAAAAAAAATAAAATAAAATCAAATGTTGGATGTGGCAAAGGGAAAGAAAACTCCTTTCATTGTAAAGTATCTGGAAAGACTGGCGCTGTTTCACTAGCATTTATTGCTCTATGTAATGCTCTCTGTAAACGTAGTTTTTCTGTGTGCTGGGATCATGCTTGATGTATATTGCTGAAGAAAATTTAGCAAATGGTATTTTGTAACAAGTATTTTATTTGTAAGTGTTTTGAAAATCCATAAAGCTAAAAATAAAGTCTTAATATTGCCAGTCTAACTGGGGATTAAATAGTCCATTTATAATAGCAGTGTATGAACACTAATTTTATTGAATAAAGTTTTCACTTTTATGGATTAATAGTATCTGATACAGACTATAGAATGCAGAAATGACTTGGCCTATTTGTTAGTTTCTTGAATGATTCTGAAGATTTTAGACATGGGAGACTGGCTCGGCTTTGTGTTATTGACTGTAGACCACTAGTCTATGAATTAACACTACTCTATGTTTAATTTAAGAGTTAACTGTCAGGACAAGAGAGCTCTGTGTTTACTTAGCATTACCATTACTCCATAGTTAGTAATCCAGATTAGTGTTTTCAACAGCTCCAACAAATCTGGTTAGGAAATTGGAATAATTTTCTGGAAACACCAACTTGTCTGTCACTTTTCCATTAACTATTAAGAATGGTTTTCTTTAATTCTTAGTTCTGAGGCTTCTTAGGACTATACAGCTATAGTCTTTCAGTAAAGATAGCAATCATTTTTTGTAACAGTAATAAAACTCTCCCTAACTGCTACTTGCTACACAATGCTTGAGCTTCTTCCAGAAGCATTTTACCCATATTTACTTCACCAACATCCAGCTCCATCTTGAGCTGCACCGAGAATATGATTTCTGTTCACAGTACAGATGGAAGCTAATGTACTGGACCACTGGACTATGCAATGTATAGTCAATGTGGTGATATTTATTACAGAATGGGACCCTCCCGTTGTAGGTAGATGCAGCTCAAAGGGCTCTCTTTAATCCATTGAAGGTTTTTGAGTGGCCTTCCAGGTGGTCAGGCTGTGTGCTGGAATACACTGTGGGAGAATCTGGTTAGTACTGTCAGGGGAAAAGGTCAAAACTCCAAAGTCAAGGCAGTATGTTTTAGCCATGTGCCACAACAATCATAACATCAGTCGGCTGGCTTCTGTATGCAGTGGTCGTAGCTGCGACCTGAAGTGCACAAACATGTTCATCCACCTGTTCTTCTAGTGTGTGGATGCTACTGGATGTAGTAAAAGTGCAGAGCTTCATATGTGCACACATAAGTGGAGGGAAAACCCAAAGTTTAACTTCAGCTCTTTTTTTACTGACAGTCCAGGTAGCATTTGTTACCTCACTTGTCTGTAACTACAATTTGCTTAATTTTAGGCATTACTCAGTGTCCATATTTAGACTGAGAATAGATGGCATGTGTGAGAATTAGCTGGCTACTGCACAGAACGGTTAAGGAGAAGCAAGTGGGACATAAAAGCTATATAAAAGGCAAAAATGGAGCTAGATACGTTGCTCTTGACTTTTGTAGTGGCCATACTAGGCTGTGGGATCAAAGGCTGATATTGCAGTGGCTTGAGGGTTTTGATGCTGGCTGAGGTAGTTCCAGACTTTGGTGCAAGACTGAGTGATCCCAAACATGTTGCTGTCTGCTTTGTTTATTTTTGCATCCCCTGAAGTTGCCCTGTGTAAAACTCTAAAAATGACTGTGTTCTTGCAAGAACGTGGCTTGGCAGAGGACAGGGCTGTTCTCTGGATATTCAGGAGTGTGGATGACGCTCACATATGTTCCTCAACTCTGGTATGAGCTGCTCAGGCTGAGTCCCTCTCGGAAAGCACGAGGCTACTGCAGCTTAGTGCTTGTTTTGAGATTCATGTGAGAACACTTTAGTGGGGGAAATGCTTGCAGTGATTGGATCCTTCTTTAATTTGTAATCCTACTTTTAAGCTTTTAGTAAACTTCTTTTCAGTAGTATGCTGGTAGAAAAAATTAATAAACTGAATGTTTAATTTTCTGCTTGGTTGCTGGACTTTGCCTGTGCACTGTCCTTCCAGGTTATCTGGTGATGTTAAGTGTCCCATTAGTCCACAATATATTTGAGAGGTTAAAGTGTGACTACTATGATAGAATAATAACTTTGATTACTTTTTTCTCTCAAATGTGATAAGGGCTGTACATGAGCAGGAAAAATGTTCCAGTTGCTATTGTATCATTTATTTGAATGGCTTTTAAATGCTTATTATGGGTGCAGGAAATGTCAAAGGAGACTGCTGACAGCTATTATGAAGCATACTGAAAATAAATTATTTGTGGGAGAAAATGATGAATGTTTATGCATATGTTAAATCTACATTTAAGGAAGATTTTGTAACTCTGCTTCATAGGTGATTTAAATTCCAGTGCAAATGCAGCAGGAATGATAGATGTGTGCAGTTAGTAGTGTTTCAAAAGAGAAGCGTGAGCACTCTTAGTGCCTGGTGCTTTATTGAAACAAAGCTTTGTAAATATTAATCTAGTGGTTCTTTTCAACAATTTATGGTGAGTTGACTTTGGATGGTGAATGCATTTTGGGGCAGGAAAACGTGAAGCGGGAACATGGAGCACAACTGAATGTAACCATCACTGCAAATTTTGTGAAATATGGTGTGAAGGAGAGTGCTGAGGTTTGGGTAGCTGTAAAAAACCAAAACAAACCAGAAAAACCTGAGGCTGAATGGTGCTCTAATTCCTTTGCTGCTGCTGCTGCTTATATCCCATAGCAGACAGGTCCATCCGCAGTGCCAAAGGACAGCCTGGGAGAAGGGAGATAACTGGTATCTGTCTATTTACTGATGTGAACCAAGAAAAGGAAAGGAGAGCTGCTTCCCAAGCAAAGATCGTGTGGAGGAGATTGCATACCAAGAGTGCGTCACAAGGGTGTAAGACAATGAATTTCCACTTAGGGCGTTGCAGGAAAAACGCTGGTCAGCTGGAGTTCAGCAGTGTGGAAAAGATAAGGGTTAGCAATGAGAGCTATTATACTTATTTGTGTTTGAGGTATTGTGTTGTATGGAGCAACTGAGCTATTTATATAACCCTGTAACTGAGTTATAAATAGCCCTAAAAATTCAAATTCCTGGGTCTCAGTTTGGCTTGTTCTATTTCAAGATGAAAATCCATATGTAAAATTCTGCTTGGCTGTCCTAAATTCTTGCTGAAAGGTTATTTAAAGAGCACAACTTGGCAGAGACTGCTCTCTTTCCTGCAGATTTGCACTGAGTCCTATATGCTCTGTTGTGGTTAGTGCCCTTGTGGCTGTTCAGTTTCTCGCCACTTCTGCTGTTTCTTTGCTTTTTCTCTTATCTGCCTATATTCAGTCGGACTCCAAGGCAACTGAGGCTGAGAAGAGCTGCTCATACGTAGCCACAGAGGTCAGCCAAGGGACGGTAGTTTACTACTGAGCTGCTTGTTGTGTTAACAGCTATCCAAGTTAGCAAGGTAAAAAACCACTACAGGGATTTCTAGCAACAGTGCACCATGTTTGTTCTGAGCTGCAGAACAATGCAGTAATTTGGAAACTGGTATTAGGGCAGGTCTGTACAAGAGCTAATGACCTGACCCTGTTCTGGAAAGGACCGTAGGCAAGTGCTGGAAGAGCAGCACTTCTGAGCAACACTTGAGGATGAAAAGAGCGTGGGGCTCTGTCACTGAGAGAGTTGTGGGGGAGCTGCTCTGATTTACTGTAATTCAAAGGTGTTCTGAAATCGGGCTGCTCATGCTCACTCCGTTGCTTTGTAGGCTTATTAGTGTAGCAGATAATGGGGGTGCCTTTAGTGCTAGTTAAACAGGCAGCATGTGTATTGAGGACATGCTCTGTCCCTGGGGAGGTTTTTAGAAATCTGTGATCACAGCCTAGGAAGAGCTAAGGCATCTCAGGTCTCACAATGTCAAGGGAACTTGGTTTTCTAGCAGTGCTGGGGCTATTAAACAGAACTACAGCTGCACTACTGACTGAGTCTCTGCCAGCTCCAGAGAGACTTTGGGGCTCATTATTAAATCATGTTTACCTCTCCCATAACTTTGCATGTTAATTCCAATTTCTGAGTTAAGGAAAAGCTCCCCTTCCAGCTCTTTGGTAGAGGTTGGGCTAAACTGAATTTTCGACTTTGGAAAAAAAAATATTCTGTATTCAGCTCAAAATTACATTGTACTTTATAGGAGAGAAAAAAAAAAAAACAAACACACCAAACAAAAACCAAACAAGATGTTTCTCTCTTTCATGGTTTTTTGAATTAAATTTAAAACTGGTAGCACTTTGTATAAAACATCTTTTTAATCCTATAGGTTCAGGAAAGAAAAAGGATATATTTTCGACTAATTCTGAAAATAGTACTGGGTATGCAGTGGAATTTTTTAAATACTTTTCTTTGTAGTGGATACGCACTCCCTGAAGTGGGCAAGTAATGCTTCTCTGAGAACAATGTAATGAACACTGTGACATCAACATTTGCCACTTTGTTGGGAATGGGATGGTTTGCTGTATGCAGGGATTGTTTCAAAACGATCCATTGTCTTGAAGATGTTACTATTGAGATGCTTTTCAGAAGTAGTGACTCATTTTTGGTGACGGGAGTGGTATATTCACAATCTCTTGCTTTTTTCCAATTATTTTTATTTTGTTGTGAAATATTTTTATTAATTCCATCAAATAATGTAATCTATGATAGTGACATGTATTCCACAATGTTTTAATTTCCCATTGTACTCAGCACTGGTGAGGCTGCACCTTGAACCCTGTGTTCAGTTTTGGGCCCCTCACTACAAGCAAGACATTGAGGTGCTGGAGAGAGTTCAGAGAAGGGCAACAAAGCTGGTGAGGGGTCTGGAGCACAAGTCTGATGAGGAGCGGCTGAGGGAACTGGGGCTGTTCAGCCTGAAGAAAAGGAGGCTGAGGGGAGACCTTATCGCTGTCTACAACTACCTGAAAGGAGGTTGTAGCATGGAGGGTTTTGGTCTCTCAAGTAATAAGTGATAGGCAAGAGGAAATGACCTCACATTGTGCCAGGGGAGGTTTAGATTGGATATTAGGAAAAAATTATTCATGAAAAGGGTTGTCGGACATTGGAACAGGCTGCCCACGGAAGTGGTGGAGTCACCATCCCTGCAGGGGTTTAAAAGGTGTTTAGATGAGGTTCTTAAGGACATGGTTTAGTGCTAGAATAAGGTTAGGTTATGATTCAACTCAGTGATCCTGAGTGTTTCTTCCAACCAAAATGATTCTATGATTCCATTCTATGATTATTTGCCCATTCTGGAGTGTAAGTCTTCAAATATACCGAAGTTTAGGAGAAGGAGCTGTGAAACCTTTATACACTGGTTCATATTAACAAATTAAATGCAACCTTATTTCACTTTTAGTCCTTCATCCTCATTGAAGACTTCAGCGTAGAAATGCATTAATGACATATTCATCCAGCTGCTTACTCTTCTTTAGGGACCCTAGCTCTCTGGACATAAAGCAAGATGGGGGTGTGTGGGGGAGAAGAGAGCTTCTACAGAAAAACTCTGTCAAAGCTAAGTATATTTTGTTACTAGAATATAAATTACTTGGAACTGGTCTTTATGGTGACTTGAAAATTGAAATATCAACTACTGTTAATCTGAGATTGAGAAGCAGCTCTCAACACTGTTTATTTTCTTGTTTTTACTGCCATTCAAGCTACACTGTAATTGGAGACATGTGCCCACTGTTGTCATTGTTGGATGAGCTTTTATCTGCCATCCAGACTGAGTTGGAACTATGGAAGGAGCCTGAGGCTACTTACATAATGCAGTTATGCTGCTGTTGCATTATAATTTTCAGCTGTAATACTTAAAGTACCAATAAATTACTTTTTTCCTTTCTGTAGTACAAAGATAATAAGAACTGCCCTCTTACCTTCATTTTGTAGACTTTAATATGCAGTTGGTTATGTTTTGTCAGACTTTATTTAGTTGGACAAGTTGATTTCTGAAAAAGATTTTATTTAAAATTGAAAGCCACAAGTATGGCAGGGAAAGCCATCTGTATAACTTCTTAAGGAAAATGCTCACTGATTTGTTTGTTTTTCTTAAATCCTGGAAGACTACAAATAGAACTGAAAACCTGCAGAATTTATGATGAGGTTACTGAACAATCCATCAATCCTGAAATTCTCAGGAATTAATATAGGAGACTTAATATAATAGACTTATACTGGCCAGAGGAGACGTGGAATACAAGTGAATTTCATATGAGAACTTGAGCAAGCAAGTAATGTTAGCTTAGTTGTACAAAGTATTTTAAAGTTGCCTCCAGCACTGATGTCATAAAACAGAGGCAATGCAGAAATACATGTCAAAGCTGTAAGTCACAGAAAAGTGAAGGAAAAAGAGATTAAATTACTCTGGCCACTTGAGCCAGTATCCATGTATGTTGCTAAACCCCTTGAGCACTCTTTCCAGCAAACCTGAAGGAGGGATCACAAGCTGCTGGCATGTACCCAGGTTGCAGTGGCACCTGCTGGGACTCATCTCCAGCTTTATGTGCCCACTTCTGTGCAGACGTCCACCTCTGAGCTGCTCACCTTTGGCTCCTTGCACAGATCAACAGCTGCTTCTGGTGCACAGCTGCCCTCAGGTGAAGATGTGCCTCAGGGGCACATCTGAAATAGCTCATGTGAATCACATGGTGAAAATGCCTGTTTCTGTTATATGACTGAGCAGGAGCCTTGGGTGACCCACTCAGTCAAGTGAGAAGTCAGGCACTGCGAGTCATGTCCCTGCTGCTTTTACAGGTTAAAAGTCTACAAATTGGAGTAGCTCACAAACATGCCTAGGAAAGCAAAGGCTGATGAAGGAGCAAGGTGCCTAGATGTTCAACATTGCGGTGGTTATTTGATGGAGCATTTCCTGGCAGTGGCCTCCAGAGCAGCACTGGGGAGCATTGCAAGGCACCTGGTCACCCTGTGCAGTTCATGGGGAGTTGGGGGACTCACACAGGACACTGTTAAGAGACACTAGAGACTGATGTCTCATCCTACTGGTAGCAGAGCTTTGGCTGAAACCCAGTGATGGGTTTGCCTGGCTGGCAAGAGAAACTGAAGAACATGATTCAGAAAACTGGTGTGCTGAGCAGGGAGCTGGTGAAAGGCTGCCAGCAAGATCTGCTGATGCTTGGTGAAAGATGCAAGGAGGTTGGATGCCAAATCCTGCTTCTTCTCTCCTGCCTTTTAGCTATTAACGTACTGACTAAGGGTTCCCTGTGAGAGAGGAGGCCTCAGTTCACTTTCCTGATGGACCTGCTGGGTTCAGGCAGACACTGCTGGCAGGGCTGTCCTGGTGCTCAGGCTGCATGCTGGGCTCAGCAGGGTTGCGAAGCAGCAGAAAGCATGAGGGAGCAGCCCCCTCTCATCTTCAGTCTCTCCTTGGGCATCTCTGTGATGACTAAAGTTTGCCATGGAGCATCATGGTAATTCCCGACCCCTCAGGGAAGCAAAGCTGGCCTCCAGATAACTAATCAAGATGCACGAAGTAAAGAGATGGAAAGGGGCATAAGAGGGAGCACCACTCTGAGGGTACATGGGCTAAGATCACTGTAAAACCCCAGTCCTCATCTTCCTGGCCATGTGCTTTGGGACTCCTTGGGGTTCTGGGGATGTAATGAGACCACCTTGGATGAGAGCAAGGCTTTAAACCATGGTTCCTACCCTAGGTAGGGAGACTTGAGTTTAATTGGCCAGAACAGACTATTCTAAACAGGTGAGTTTGCTCTGAAAAGGGAAGTGTTTCTGAAGTGATCTATGCTATAAGTATGTTACTAGGAAAGCCAAGCTAGAATCAAAACCAGATTTTTGCAGAACTTTGCAATGCTAAAAGGAGATGCACTTTGTGTGCTAATCTGTGGTGTCCTCAAGGATATTGATCCGCCATACACCTGTGTTTCCCAAAGGGCTCAGTGATACTGGTGTTGGATCCTCACCATTTTCAAGGCATGTTCCAGATGTGCCACAATACCATAGGTATGAGGGCAAGAAGTGATGCTGATAGTTGAATACACTGAACAAGGAAGTGGAAGAACAGGATCTGTAGCACTGCCTACATCGAGGTGGTCCTCACTGGTGACAAAGCCTCCATGTTGTGTGGAGATGAGGATTTTACTCCTTTGGGCATGTAGGAAATCTACCTCTCCCTTCTTCCTCAAAATGCAGAGTTTGAAACTCACAAGTTGCCATCTCTGCGATGGCCAGTAATTGTGCTATACACTGAAGATATTAATATTAGGTTTGGTTTCTCTGAAGGAGATTCACTTCAAGGTAAATGTGAAATAATGTAGCAATTGGTATAGAAAGCAATATTTCATTTTTATGTGGCAAATCTAACAAAGCACATGATGTGAATTATGTAACTTGCTTTCATCAAAGCATCTTGTGTAGTTTGTAAATATTCCTATATGCCAGCAAGCAAATAAATTATTATACCTTAGCTCTATGGAGAAACTCTTACCTTACTAGCAGATACATGATTCAGAGAAAGATACTTGGGTTCTCTTGGAGATGTAATAATTTCCAGACTGTAATAAGCTGAGGGTTAATTCTTTAGCCTTTTAAATTATCTCTTATGGTTGTGTGGGAATAAGAAAATGGCTTCGTAGTTAAATGTGGAACTTTGGGAGACATGAGCTGGATGGCAGGGTTTGCTGCAGGCTCTCTCTGGCCTCAGATAAGTCTTTTAATCTCTGTGTTGCTCCTGTTTGCCTGTGGAAAACTGAGATAATATCCTCTTTTCATCAGTTCTCCCTTTGGTTTGCTTAGATTGCAATCTATTCAGGTCAAAGATTGTCTAATTTTATACGGCATTCATATGGACCAATTTCACCAAGGGCCCTGAAGCTCAATCTATAGATAATTCTATTTTCTAATAGTATTATCTGGAAAATATCTACAATTAATCCATGAAGAGGTACTAGTATTGCAATGAATAACAATTCCTTCCAAACTGCTTCAAATTTCTATCAAATTGCAGAATGGCAATATTATATCTATATTATTAGAGCAACAGCATACAGCTGGCAGATGAAGGTCCCCGATATTGGTGCAGTCTGAATATTTTATGCTAAGGTGCTGTTTTTACTCTAAGATGGCTAGTTATTTGTTATGCCTTAACTTTGTATCTTTAAAAGTTTGTAATGGAGAAGAAGTAAGTTCTGCAGAAGCTAGACAGTAGCATGCTCACTTATTAGTTGTCCCAGTAGATCTATCCGGTAAGAAAAAATGCTAAAGATAAGTACCAGTGAAGATCAAGATATTAAATCTTTCTCTTCCATTAGCTTGAGAGACAAAAATGAGGAGGAATAAGAACTTCCCATGAAACCAATCAATAGACAGTCAATACATAGTTTCAACGTATTAGCTTTCCTTTGTAAACAGAAGAATCAAAATTGTTGAATGTAGAGACCTTGGAGGAACTGGGAAGTACAAAATTAAGCAGTACTTAATGAAGATACGAATAACAAAATAATTTCCACAAAGCTGTTCAGAATCAGATAAATACCATCAAGGAGACAGATTTCTCTGCCTTTGGTGAAGCAGGTACCAAAACTCTGAGGTCTGATTATCCTCCTAATGGGACCTGCCAGCTCCTCCTGGTGGCTTGTAAGTCCTGAGGCTTGGCCACCTGCCACAACACCTTCCCTCAGGTTACCTAACCCACCAGCTGGCATGGCTTTGGTCATCTCTCATCTCACAGGGTAGCTGGGACAAGAGTCTGGAGTATTTATCTAAGTGCTTATGTCCAGATGTTGGATGAGAGTATTCAAAAGTCCTCTGTATTCACTTGTAGACAATGAAAAGAGATGCTTCTAGGTAGCCATCCATGTAACCTGTTTGAGACCTCTACCTCACTTCAAATTACTCTTGACGGGAGGGATGAATCATGTCTGAAATAACTTCATTTCTGTAGGACAAGTGTGAAACTAGTGGTACCCCAGAGGCTAAACCAGCTCCAGGCTCTGCTGCTGTGACATAGAGGGGCAGCATGAAGCCCATGTCCAGGATGAGTCTTGGGTTGGTGCCTGCCTTTGCTGGCTCCCTCTGTAAAGCTCTGTGTGTGTTATTCTGCCTCTACTCTTCCTGCAGCTGCCCATGTGGACGCAGGGGCACCCCCAACTCTGCCCCTACTGCCGTGTCCCAGGGTTCCCTGCGTGACTGTGGAAAGGGGCAGGGGAGCCTCAGCTTTGGGAAGCTGGGCCTGGATCCTCACTGCTGTGTAGAGAATGTGAAAGCCCTGGTTTGGGTTTACATGGCAAATTAATCTTTATCTGTAGTGGGAGGGTTTAGGCAGAAATGTGCACAGAGATGCAGGCTGACACTGCAGTGCTACCTGCTTCCCAGGACCTCTTCCTCAAATAGTGAAAGAAAGTGGATTTAGAAATGAAAAAAAACTGAAATAATGACTTATGGATAGATCTTCCCAGTCTCTGTCCTCACTTCCTATGGGGCATTGTCTGTTTCCAAGGTATTACACATTTTAATAATGTTGAATCTTAAAATCCTTTCTCACAAGTGGAAATGAGTGTGGTGGTCTTGCAGCCTTCTGACCACTTGCAAAAACTTTGGTTCCTCTTTGACAAGCTTGCTCAGGAGGGGTCCCAATATTGAAATGCAGATGGGGTGTCTTCTGAACACCTTCACTGTTTTTAACAAGTGACATTGCGTCCTTGGTTGTGTGAGGACAAGTCTGTGTGGACATAGTCGCAAGAGAGGAGTCTAAGGGAGAGAGAACTTCAAAGTTTTAAATTATACACTTTGCTGAAATGTATAATTCATACTTATGAGAATTGTGTACAAATTCTTGTTGCGTTGTATAATTTGTGCAGATGATCTCCTGTAGTTCCTCAGTGACTGTCTTTGTTATTTTTTCTCACTAAAAAATAGAAAAGGTTTTTCTGTTCTCCCATTTTCCTAGAATTTACCAAGTGTTTGCGATTGGACTCGTCTTAGATATAATGTTCCCTGTTTCTTGCTGGATGGGACATGCCTGAGTGGGGACTGTGAACAATCATCATCTCAGTGTGTGAAGATTTAATGGAAAAAACACCTGAGCCCTTTGTTTGGTGTGCCTAATGGCTATGGATTTATAGCTGTGGTCCTACAGATGATGTCCTGCTGCTCACCACAATACTTCAGTCATCTTAAGTGCTGTTGGCTACCCACCGCTCCCACCACCTTGAAGAGGCTTTGTAGATGTGCAGTGCTTAAAGAAAATAAACAAGGACTTGATTAGCACCCTTCAACCTATATGATAGTGCATCTTTTTCTACTTTGTCTCCTGTTGTTTTTTTTTTCAAGAGCCAGAAACCTTACATCTTTGCTTTAATAGCCTCTAATTAATGCATGTTTTCTCTATTATTAGCACACCTGACATCCCTTCTTCATGCAGTATCTAAACACATTTTCTGTTTTTCACATCAGCAACTGAGATTCTCGTTCATGTCATATATAAACCCATGCAGGTTGGATCTCTAGTGTTTTCATCAGCAGCTTACACCATACTGTGCCCTTTCCTAATATCCTTAATCTCTGCTTCTGGCAAATAAAATAGTGACCTACTTTATTTTTCTGCCTTCAGAAAAAAAACAAAGTGCATGTGATGGAGCAGCAGCTGCTGTTTCCTGATAGCGAGTAAAGAGCTGTAGTGTCTCTGGTCCAGAGCTTTGCTAAACCAAATCCTGCTTTTACAACCCCCTCTCCCCTCCCCATGTATGTGGGCAGTTGCTGTAGCCCTATGTCTACTCCTGGTGCTTGGGTGCCATCAGCCAGGTCTGGATGAAGCAGAGAAGGAGGGACTATCTGCAGGTGAGGATGGGTTAATTACAGGGAAAGTGGACTCAGGGGCTGCAATCCCAGCTTTTAGATGTGTGCTTCTCCTCTGTGAACTCCACCTGAGCTACCAGCTGTTTGGAAAATATGTGGGGAGTAGGGACCATTGCATTGCCTTCACTTTGCAATATGGGGGAAAAGGGGGTGTATTTCCCATGGTTGCCATCCCCCTCTGTTTCTGCAGTGGATGATGGTGTCAGCGTTGACTCATCAACCTGCTTGTTTCATGGGCATCTTCCAGTGTCTCCAGGACGTCCAGTGCTTCACAAGGCTGTCATACAGCAGTGAAAGCTAGGCACTAAAATAGAAAATCAATAGCATGCAAGCAGTCTCCTCCCACATGTATTTTTGAAAACTTCCCCCAACCTTTTGCATCAACACTAACCAGATTTCACCTATAAATCTGCTGCACTTAATCTCCCTGAGCATGTCTCCAGCACTTGTCGCTCATCCCCAACTTAAGCTGCCTTGCTGACAGATGCACACACACAAACAACTTTCTCCCCGCCTCCATCCTCTGTTGTTCAAAATCAACACATGACGACAGCTCTGGCAAGGCTGTATCCATACTGTTTGCACTCAAAGTAGCGAACAGTTCAAAAGGGGAGGATGGAGCTTTGCTCCTGCCTGGCTTCCACAGAGCTGCTTGCAAGAGGCAGCCAGGCAGCCCATGGTCTCAAATTTGGGGGCTCATGTGGCCATCTCCAGCTTCCCTGCAAAGCCATGGCACGTATCTGCACAATTGCACAGCAGTGCTGGAGTGTTTTCCCCTTGGCTGGCTTTAACGCTGTCTTCAAGTCATTGTTTCAAAGCTGCCTGATGCAACATCAAAGCAGCAGCCCAGACAAAGCACATTCAGTCTGGGAGCTGGGGTGGAAAGAGGGAAAATTTGCAGCAGAGCGATCATGCAGGCTGGTTTTTGTTTTTGCTTCAATGGGAGTGAAGGGCATGCAGGAGATCTGCTGGCAGAAGTAGTTTTATAGGGGTGAGCCTGGGTAGAGGGAAAATCTAGCCCATATCAGAATGCTGTTAGATGGTTTTGGTGGGGTTTTTTGTTTGTTGTGTGTGTTTGTTTGTTGTTTGGTTTTTTGTTTGTTTTCCCCCCAAACTTTTTTAGGATAGATAAACTGGAATTGTTGAAAGCAATATTTGGACTAGGACAACAGCACAAAGAGTTAATGGAGTATCAGATAAATGCATTGGCTCTTTTATGTAGTAAAAAGAGATGAGTAAGCTAAGAATCCTAACAAGAACTAATCTCCATTTCAGATCTTGTTTGAGAGATTAATTATGGACTATCATAGACCTAATTAAACACATAATCAAGGGCAAATAGGCACAACCTTACACCAGCTAACAGAATTGTTGTGCTGGAGCAGACTATTTCTGTACTTGGAAAGCAAAAAACAGCTAAAGCCTTTTACAGCTCTTGCATAGATTAAACAAATAACAGCAAGCAAAAAGGTCTCAATACATTAACCTACAAAGTCTATAGTGAAGAAAAACTAATGACCTTTCATAGCCACAAATTTTGTGAGTACCAGGAGGTCTCATTATTTTTCCACTCGCATAGCATCATCAATTTAAGGAATCCAAGTTAGCACAAAAACATTAATTAACCTTATTCCTAATCTGTTGAATGGATGGAGAAACAGAAACCTGAGTACTGAAATGATGTGCCCGTGTTCTCACACAAAATCACTGAAAGAAAAAGTAATATAAATTGAGAGTCTTGACATTCAGCTGTTCTGTCAAGGTTTAAGGATTTAAGGGAATTACTTTGTAAACATACAAAAAAAAACTCCCTGGAGGAAATGAAATCACAAATTTAACTAATTGAGACATAATTCCAGGCTGCTTTTGTCAGCTGGCAGCTCTTGGGTTTGAGGTTTTGTTTTGAACTGAGCTCTTGTGCATTCCTTGTTGACTCTCCAAGTCTTCATCACTTAAAAAGCTGGCAATTCTGTATTTTTAATTTTTTTAATGAAATTTTGTGTCATAGACACATTAGTTTGGCTATCTGAATTCTGCAGTTACTCAAATCACACACGGCCATTGAATCAATCCCATCCTCAAGAAAGGAACACGTATATATGTGTGTGTTACACATTAGCTGTTTAACTTCAAAGTGTTTCTGATGCCCTTTTCAGCTCCAGAGATAAATGGTGTGGCTGCCTTTGCAGTGTGGGCACGGTGGCGATGGCTTTTCCATCAGCGTGTATGCTGGAGAAACTGTTGGCTTTGGTGACACGTGTCCCTATCCCTTGAGTCGCCCAGGATACAGAGGGGACCATCGCAGGATGCAGTACTGCAGTGCAGCTGTTCTGGCCTTTTTCTTGGCTTTCCAGCCCACCTGTTTAATGTCTGCACCTTCTGTCAAGCCCGGCTATTAGTCAAACTTTTGTTGCACACTGGGTTGTTCTGCCCTTTGCTTGTCACTTCTGGTTTTCCTCTTGCTTTTGTTCCTCTTCTCACAACCAGTCCATTTTGAGCACTGCATTTTATCCTCTGCTCCGGGAGGTGAACATAAAAAAATCTTGTCCTTTCCTGTTTTTTCGTTACTGCCTTGAAGAAATAAAGGTATGTGTTGCTTTTGAGGACAGGAATATGAAGCATCTGTGTTTGAAAATAATGTTGAACATGTCTCTCATCTGCATGTGTGGGAAGAAAATAAGTGAACAAATCAGTTTTGTTACACTAAACCTTTGAAGAGTATCAAGCATAACTCTATTTTACAGGGTATATTTCTCCCTCGAGGAATTTTTAAAGGACACAGCTGAGAAATGGCCATAAATAAGGAAGTGATAAACAGAAACCAGTTGGAGGGTTTTTACCTGGGACTTCTTGTGAAGTCAGCCACTTCCCACGCTACCAGATTCCTTTCTTGATGGTGTTGCCTTTTAGCACCAAGTGGATACTACAAGATAAAGATCTGGGCAGGCCAGAAGATCAGTGTCTGGTGAACTGAACTAGCTCACACCAGTAACGACGCCTTTGTGGTCAGACATGGCAATAAGGATGCCAGCTGGAATTTGGCTTGTGGCAGGCAAACCCAGGAGCCCTTTGTGTGCTGAGAGAACCCAAATAGTCTCAGTTCATGCAAAGGCATGTATTTTTTTCAAGGTTAATTCAGTTGTAAAACAACTATCCTGGTGAGGTTGGTCTGCCCTCGCCTGGAAATGACAAAAGAGAAAGGCATGAGTGTTTTTTTTCCTTCCTCTCATCTTCATGTGATACTACCTGCAAGTTCAGGGATATTTCCTTGCTTTTCACTCACACATGGAAACTGGTGTGGAACGAGGGTCTCAGTCACTTCTCATGGAACAAAGCAGCCCGAGGGGTGCCCTCCTCCTGCTCCAGCCATGGCAGCAAGGTGTCTCCTCTGTCTGGGAAGCAGCAGAGGATGGGCAGGATTTGCAGCCAGGAGGTGCCTGTGTGAACATCTGCCAGGGTTCACTCCTTGTCAGTCCCACCAGGTCACACCTGTGTTATTGCTGGTGATACACCCCTGGAGCAGACAGGATTGGGGCTTTCTGTTGCAGCACCCATGGCTGTTCCTGCCTTCAAACCACTATTTTTGTCTGCTGGCTGCTCTGCCAGTCTGTGTTGCCTGTGCTCCAGCCACGTTTCCAGCTTTGCTTTGCAGTAGATTTTTTTTTCAGTGCAGCCACTACACTGAGACCACCACAAAACTGCAGGAACTGGGGCTTGGGCAGGGTCTGCCTGCCCCTGTGATCTGGCCTTCTGGGGCATTGCTTGTGTGTGTGTCAACTTGTTCCAAAGCAGCTCAGGGCACATCCCAGCTGAACCGGAGTCTATGTTGCATGTTACAGACAGAAGACAAGGTGTTACTTCTGCGTACTGCATTTTCTGTATGGCATGGCCTTATCATTTTTCTGTCCTCACCCTTTGCTGCTTTTAAAAAGACACTTCATTTCTTAGCCCACTTGCTCTCTGTTCTCTCATCTCAGTTTGTTGCAGAGCCATGGGAGCCCATGGAGGTCCCATGAGTACACTGACTGAGCTCTGTCTCCCCAGAACCTTCTTTGCTAGGTCCACCTTCTTTTCCAGTTTATCCCCAGTGAACTACAAATCCAACACAACTTTGGTCCCACTTCCCATGACCCCAGTGATCAGGTACCTTCCTAATTGAGCAGAGTTTGTGCATTTTTTATTTCACTAGCAAAGGTTTGGAGAATCAAGTGCAAATATTCTTTGCAGCAATGCCAGTAATACTGGCTTAAACCAGTGCCCTTAATGGATGTGTAGCCTCTCCAAGGTGACTACTGACCGCTCTGCTACTGAAATGGGGAAGATGGATACTGCAGTTATCTTTCATGCTAAATTCTATGGCTTTGTCCAGCTTTCAAGGAGAATGTGGAAAAAAATGGAATGATATAATACTACATATGAGAGCTGTTTGTGAGGGTTGGTTCTCCCCAGAACAGAACTAAGTCTTTTGCCATTTGCTGCAAATAAAATCAGTGGCTAAGATTTGCAAAAGTGAAAATGTTGATGGCAAGTGTATACCAGCTTCTTGTGCTCTGCAAGATATCAGGAGAGATTACTGTTTCTGTACCAGGGGTCAATAAAGTTCTTCATGTATTTATGGAAGAAGAAAAAAAAATCAGCCATTTCTAGTTTGATAACAGGGGTTCATGATACACTTTGTGTTTTAAAAGAGTAACAGAAAGAGTTTCAGGAGCCTGCAGTTCCCTGGTGCAAAAACTCAAGAGAAGTGCCCAGAATAAGACTTTCACAGAGACACGGTGCCCCATTTGTCCAGCTGAATGGCTGGGGAATGGGCCAGAGCAAAGGAGTTTTGCAAATTTATTTTTTCTAAAATCCCACTAAAAAGTTATTACTGTCTGGATACTAATTAAATCATGTTGAGACTTAGAAATGCAGATAAACAAAGCAGGGATTAAACTAGTCTGGTAGTTTTAGTCTCTTTAGGAAATTCCCAGTTGAGGTTTTATATAAAACTGCTTAAGTAAGCACAGAGACAGGAAAAACACCTTTACAACAGTCACTATTGACTATATGGATTCTGGATATCTCTAATAGTGAAGTCTTTGCACACATTAAGGGAAAGATGTCTGTGATACATATGAGGTCAGTACTTTCTATAATTCAGTAATATCCCATCTTTTTTATGTGTGAGATAAACCCATTCTTTATTTTTGTTACTGACAGGAAGTATCAGCCTGGGATGAAGACCCAAGACTGTTAAGTGTGGAGTGTATCAAACACAGCACAGGAGGCTCCCAGAAGCATCATTTGTAACTTGGGCACAAGGTACCTCACTAGGAAAAATGCATTTGGCATCTCCCTCCATGTTGTCCATGGCTGCTTCCCCTGGAGGTGCTCATCTCCGCTTGGAGGTGCTGGGATTAGAGGCGTTCACTTCTCCTGCATTCCTTCTGAGACCTATAGGAAAGGGAAATCCTCTCCTGACTCTGTCTGGCGCCTCCAACCCCATATTTCCCTGACTCTGTGCAAGACGAATCTCCTTGGTGTTCCTCAGGGGTCTCCAGCCATGGGGAACCAGGATTTCGGGAATCGTCTCCTGAGTTGACCCAGGGCTGCACACAGTGCCTCCAGCCACCCTCTTCAGCATCCCCACACCGAAATGTGTAGTCTCGCTGCTCTGCTCGATCTTTGGTTCAGGCTTTGCAGGGCCTGGCTGAGGTCCGAGTTAAGTCAGCTGGTATATTTGTATTACAACTTTGATTTTTGGTGCTTTCACTTAGCTGTTTATTAAGATACTTCAATGCAACTGTAGGCACTCAACTTATGGTTTATACATTGTCTAGATCTGTACTTCTCACTTGAAAATGCGTTGATGTAAATTACCGGCAAGTGCAGCTTTCTACGTCTCTGACAGCACTGTCTTACACAACCAGGTCCCCAGGGTTCTGCTTGATCCTGGTGTTACAGATGTGGTATAAAAATAACTACATTTTCAAGCCCTGCCTTTGTAATTTAGCTCAGTAGTATGATTTTCCAGCTATGCCTTATAGCAGGAAACCCTCGGTAAAGAGAAACACACTGAACAGAGATTCACAGTGGCATGCTTTAGCCTTCTCTCTTTCAAACAAGGAGAGTGAAAAACATGTTACCAGTGTGAAATGAAGGCGGATGGACGTGTTCAATTATTGCTTCCTGCAATTTTGAGAATATCCTGTGTCATTCTTGTTCTCTTTAATTCTTATGAAGTATAAAATAAATATGACAAACTATGCACAAACACTTTGTTGCAAGATAATAATTTACCATCTGATGCTGAGATTCTTAAAATTTTCAGAAACCTTTTGAGAGCACCATACTCTTAACTGGTAGCAGGCTAATGTATTTCCTTAGGGTAAATGACTTTTCACTTTTGATGTTAAGAGAAACTTCTCTGTAAATCTTTCCCCCTAGCTAGAAGCAAATAATTTGTAATGGTTTATTATAATTGAACATCCATAACTTCCAGTGTATAGAAAACAAAAAGACTCTTAAAAGAAATACCTTATCAATACTATAAATGATTAATAGAAAAACATCATTCCCTTAAAATACTTCACCATATTTGCAGTGCAAAAAGCAAGTCAGATGCTGGAGTCACACCAAATTTACATTAGTGCTCTGTGCTACTGTGTTCTACTCTATCTTATTTTATATGCCTTCCTAAGTGCTTTCCAACTGTTCATTAAGCAAGCTAATTGATGTGATTTGATCTTTTTCTTGCCCTTTCCCTTTTATTTGTGCAATGGAATATTTTGGTAGGGTTGGTTTCCTTTTGGATACACAAAATTATTTTCATGGAGAAAACGGAGAGAGAAAGTGTACCTTGCACTTGGGACAGAGTTGCAAGGCTGATTGTCTCCAGTCTCTATAAGACTCCATTCCTGGAGCAATTGGACTTACTGATTTCCAAGGACACTGAGTCGAGCCCTTTCCAAGAGCTGCCTTTGGGTCAGCATATTTAGTTTTTCACATGCCTCTTACAATTAAGCAGCTCAAACCCTCCTGCCTCCATGAGATAGCATCCTACCTCTGCAGTTAAAATCTTCCTCGAGGACTGAAGAAGCACACATTTAAGCTGATTCACAACAGCTTTAATTAAAACTCAGTTAAACTGGTTCACATTTAAACATCCAAGACATAGGGGCACAATCCACACTTTATTAGTGTAGTGCAGCCTGGTGCCGTCTTCCATGCCCACAGGTGGTGGGCTTGTTCCTGGGGGCTCTCCTCCCTTCTCCCCTTGTCGGACACTCACGAGCCCTCCCCTGGCACCTTATTGGGGCTCATTGGCCATGGGCGAGCAGCTGCAGAGCGCAGGGAAGGGGCGGGGAACCCAGGGCCACCCCAGCAGGGCCACTGCCCAGCTGCTGAGAAAGAAGCTGCTTGTCCGGTCACAGGGGCAGCGGAGGCTGGTGCTGCCCGGCGCTGCCTGCAGCCATATGGCTGCTCCAGGGGCTTCCTGGCACAGCCCCCAGCAAATCCTCTTAGTTCAGCTTCGCCCTCTTTCTTGCCTCTTTGATGTCGGTCTTGCCTTGGTCCCTGCTCCAGTCTCAATTCCCACTGCAAGCTCTTGTAGTCGGGTGGTGGTTGTGCCCCCACAGCTCTCACGGCCAGACCAGAGCCTGAGGATGGGATATTGAGGTTATATCTGCTCTCTGCACAGGGTCGTGCCCGGCAATGGGACAACAGGCGCAAAATGGCCCTTGTTTGTGCCATTAAATGCTCCCGGCCCCCAAACCAAGTGACTGCATCCAAACTGCCTTGGCTGATGCTCTGATGTCTATCATAGGCACCTAATTGAGATGAACCAGCCTAAAGAGAGCAAAAAGCACATTTTGTAATGAGGGCCACTGCCCAGGAGCAAAGTCCAGGAAGGAAGAACTTAAATCTGCTGCTAACATTGACTCTCCTCTTTGATACATCAATAAGGTATCTGTTTGTCTCCGTGTGTCACAGGCAAACAACAAACACAAGCCTACTTTCCCAATGCTGTTACAAGGATTTTTGTTAAAATTTAGATCAAGAAAATGAAAAGCAGTAAATAAAATGTTCTTATGTAGAATGGAAACAGGTTCACAACCTTACGTGCCAGGAAGAGTGTGTTCATGTTAACAGGTTGTTGCAATTTATTCTGTTCCTCAAAATCTAGGTAAGGAAAAAAAAAATCCCTGCTAATCCTTTTTTTAGTTTTGAAGCAGCACAACAAAAACACATCTGCTAAAGCTAATGACTGCATTTGTGCTGATTACATTTGACAATCCAGCACACAACAGGGTGTCCTGTCATGGAGACAACAAGTCACAAAGGTGATGCACTTCTTTGACATTTATTGCCAGAAGTCAGCTACACTTCCACAATAATAGCATCAGCTCATTTCCAGGAGGGCTTTGGCTAACAGCACCAGAGAAAATTACTGATTCCCTCTTGTTTTCCAAGCTGAAAGGTGTAGGGCTCTCTCCTGCCAAGTGTGGAGGAGAGGTGGAGGAGGAAAACAGCTTCCATGACAGCATCCAGCAAAACCCCTCAGCTCTGGAGTGATGGGGCAAAGGGGTGCAATTCTGCTGGGCTCAGGCTGAGCCCCGGGCACAGACTGGCCGCAGGTGACACAGGGTGGCCGTGCACAGCTCTGCTATCTGCCGGGCCAAGGGAGCGCTGGCGCTTGTCATGGGGCATCATGGCTGGATGCCATGTGGAGTTGGAGGGGAAAAAATGGTTCCTTTGTGTTTTCAGCACAGTGGTTGAGTTTTATGGCATTGCTTTGTTATTCTTGCAGTGTTGGCTATGGACAAATACAAGACGACAATTTATATCCAAAGGCAAACTGGCTCTGATATGATGCTACTCCTTTTCGCTTTGCTTAATTGGGCTAACAGAAAAAGACAACAGCTGCAACGGTGGGAATGAAAAATGCCTTTGCTTGTCCTGGTTTTGACAGCAATCAGCCTGACAAGGGATTATCAATTGATCTGAGATAAGTGTTAGTGAAGGATGCAGTTTGTTGTTCGTTTATCCCCTTTACTATTTCATAGACACAATTGCACGTCAAAAAACAAATATAGAGAGTTATTCTGAAAGGAAGTAGACCCTTAGGCATGTTTAAGTAAGACCAGAGTGTGAAAAGGAGAAGATTCTCTCTGAAAAAGTGCTTTGTGACTTCCGTGTGTTTAGATATGTATGTATGTGTGTGCATGTATGTCATGAAGTGAGCATGCAAAAAGAGTGACAGGCCATCAGCATGTGTTTTTGAGAAAAAATCAGGTCATTTTCTCCAGCTTGTCTCTTCCAAGACTGCAGATCCAACAGTCACAGGATGCTTCCTTCTGGCCTGGTAATCCATGAATTCAGGCAAAGCTCTGTGACCACCTGTCAATCTATTTTTGCGAAGCTCCATGGAAAAACTCCATGGAAAGGACTGGATGATCTTCATTGTCCCATTTGATACACACAACATTTTTTGGATTGGCACATGGTTTTCCCATTGGGTTTTCCTGGAAGCAGGGGATGATATACCCTGGTCAGGAGTCAAGAGAAGAGTTGGGCTTTCCTCAACCAGCCAGTGGCACCAGGCAAATCTGTGCTGCTGGTTTCCAGTTTGCTTGCCCCTAGGCCTGATCCAGCACTGTGGAGCCTGGTGGGAGTTTTGCAGTTGTCCTTGGTAGATGCCAAATTCAGCTACTGTATGTGGAAACACCACGGAGGAGAGCCCTCCAAGTCCCAAGGGCCTTGGGGGATGCTTGCTCTGCATCCCACGTACCCTACCAGCCCGTTCAAAGGGCGTAATCCTGGGTTTCTTATATACTCCTTGTGCAAAAGCCGCTACTCTGGAAATGTGTTTTGTCCAGGCAAGAAGAACAGGAGTGGAAGCTCCAGTGATTATTCCTCTTGGTAATAATCTATTCTTAAACTGAACTCTACTCTTTAGCTATTTTAGTAAAACTGTCATAAATCAACGCCCACTGCTTCGTTTTTCTTAGTGATAAAAAAAAGGAAAAAGAGAAAACTGAAAAGCTGTCCTTTAGCTGACATTCAGTTAGAATTGATCGAGCGATCTGCTGTCAGAGCAACAGCTCCTGTCAAAAATAGCCCTTTGGAAAAAAGCTCTGGTGTTTTTGTATTGCGTGTACTGCACAATGCTCTTTAGTGAGAGCAAAGCATAAAGGACCAATATTAAAAGCGATCAGTGAAAGTGCCACGTGGGAAATGAATCGTGTGCATCTCTACAAGCTACCAGCATCCCTATGACTGCCTCCAACTAACAAGTTCACTGATGTGTATCAAAGCACCATTTTAGAAAGAACAAGCAGGGTCAGATTTCTTTAGAAATTTCTTTAGAAATTCTCACAGCTCTGAGGGACTGACACAACCAAATTCCAGGCTGCACCAAGCCTTTCCCATGGTGTAACTTTGACCACTGTCCCAGTTCCTGCGAACTCCCGATGATCTCAGTAGCTCCCCTGGTGCAAGAAATAGGCATCAACATGTGCACATACATTGAGCGATGCACATGCTTGCATTAGACATGATGGAAAATGTTTTATCTTTGTGTAACAATGTTTTCCCCAAATGGAAAAACTGAAAGCTGAAAAATGTCAGCTGATTTTTTTGGGAAAAGTAGGAAATACCTTAAAATCCACAAATACCGAAACATTTGGAGAGGGGCTGATTTGAGCAAACTTGCATGTTTTTCTCTGAACATTTAACTTGGACTCAGAGCTTTTAGGATAAGATTTACTTGTTCCACTCTTAAGCTGACATGTAAAACAGGTCAAATAAACTGCATCCTAACAATACCCGTCTTTTGCCACATTAGGGAAAGGAGATTTAAGCCAACTAGCTGAGATGCAGCTGTTTACCCTGCAGCTGGCTGAAGCATGGGGAGACAAAGCCTACCCTTGGGTTTGAAACAGAAGGATACCAGTGGTTCCTACAGGTTTGCCAGGCATGGCCTAGTTTTGTATAGCATCTCATATTCCACCCTTTTGGAAGCTGCTGAGACATGCCCTGTTTCAAATACGAAATATATAATGTCTATCTGCTTAAAAGCAGCCCATATAGGAGTAGTTGCAGTTTTGGGGCTCCTGAAAAAAATCCTGACACTGAATTCTGTCATCAGTTTTGAAAACTTGTCATAATAAAAAGCACAATTATTTCTCTCCTCTCCCACCGTGTTCCAAGGCCCAGATTTAGTCCCAAAGTGTTTCAGTAATTCCCTTGCAGCCCATGTGTTTCACACATGCTCATGTTTCTTTTCCCTCTTTCCCATTTGGTCTCCGAGTCCTTTCTCCTGGATCCAAAGACTTCCATGTGCTACCACCATGCTGGCACCAAATTGTTCCGACAGATGTTCTACCCAGGGGCTGATTGCTTCATACACAGTGAAATGTGGGGGAAGAAGGAAAGTGAGACAGAGGACTCCTGAAATCAAACTAGTAATGTATCTATGCGTAATTGCAATGAATGGACTTTTTTCTTTTTTAACTGCAGCAGCTGAATCTAGCAATATCCTTGCTGGTGACTTGGAGAAGTGTTTCTTATTTTAAAAAAAAACACAAGTAATATTATCACATCCATCTAGGTATCCTACTTAGGGAGATTGAATCTTTAATGAAGGGCCTTATTCTTCTTTTACATTCACTAACACTAATCAGAAGTATTTCTGCTGAAGTCAATGGAAAGGTCTGAGATAGTACAAGGGTGAGGAAAAAACTCAGATATCCCCAATGTGATGAGGTTTTTTTGAATGCTTACCCCTCAGTAGAGATATCTTCATTCTCCAAATATAATTCTCAGCTGTTTGAAAAAGACATTCTGACCCACTATTCCCTATTGTCCCCCTAATCTGCTTACACTCTTGTTTGGGCTTTTAATTAAAGGTAGTGGAGAAGACCCATTCCTGCTGTGCACTATTGTCTGTCAGGTCTGCTGCAACTGTACACCCAGGATTATCTTCTAATTTATTTTTGAAGTAGAAAAACTTAGCTAGCACAATTAGAAATTAAAAAAATAGTTTTAATTATGTCTGGGATATAGCAAACATCCAAAGAAGAAAGTGAATGGCTGCATATCCATGTGAGAAGCCCATAATTTTAACATTTCTCTTTTCAGTTCAGTATATGGAAGAAAAGAAACTCTCCACATTTCCAGTAATTACAGTGCAAGTAAATCTAGGATTGGGCTTAGAGGTTCTGGCTACAATGTTATACCAGGATTAATCTAAAGGGTTTGCTTGCTTTTTAATGCAGAAGGCTAGGGCACTAACGTATTATTAATTAGAAGTAAATCTGTCCCTTGGGGGACTACATGCACTGTCTGCATTTTTAATTTGTATTTAGGTTTAAGATAAATGACAGATATTTACCCCCTTTCAGCTTCTCAGTGGCTTCCTTATTTCTGTGTAATCCTTTTGTTTTGCATTGGGAAGAACAGCTGGGTAACACAGAGATCGTATGCAGACAATCAATTTTTTCAGTCTGTCGTCTGAACTGGAAAACATTCAATAATTTTCTCCTGGATCAAACTCATGTATTGTCTCATTTTGGGAGGTTTACTGTTATTTTCTTACTTTGCTCTTTAAAGCAGCAAAACTTAAGTCATTTATACAGAAAAGTTGTTTCAACAAAAAACCCCTACAAAAATTTGAACGAGATACTGTAACTTCATCCTTTCTCAGCTCAGATTGTTTACTTGATGTCAGAAACCCCATGACTGGTTTGCTCAACCTGGACATCCATTTCTTGCTGAGCATTTTTTTTCTATAAAATTGCACCCCAGAGGTATGCTGGGGCTGAGTGACAGTAACAAAAGAAAGCCTCACAGTGGCCACAGGATTCCTTTCACATACAAGGGTGGTGTTGGCCTTTGCTGCAAGGACATTATCGGTGAGAACAAGCAGTATTCCTCATTGAGAAGTCCTCACTAGCAGGTCTGTGGTCTGATACAGTCTTCTGGGCTCATGAAATGAGACTTCTTCCTGGTTTGACTAGACTGGACCAGTGTTTAATTATAGGAAAAGTCAGTGCCTGGTTGTTTTTTTTTCTTTCCTCCACATTTATGCTGCAGAAAGGCATGATCATTTACCTATTAAAGAATTTGTACATCAGCTCTCATTTGGCGTGATTTCTCAGACATTTAGAGGACATCTTGGTTACTTAAATTACACCATTCTGCAGTAGGCACTTCCAAACTCAATAAGTTTGTGGTGTTCAGACATAACTTTTTGAAAATAGAGTCCAAGTGTCTGTGCTGAGAAACAGGTCTTGTTCTGCTCACTGTACCCTTCCCAGTACTGCAGCTCTTCAGCCAACAGAAAAAAGTAATGACAGTTTATTATCTCCCAGGAGACTGGAGATATACTTTACAGGGACATGCGCATCTCCCAGTCATTATGATCTTGGCTATCTGTACATTGCACTGATATCAGATTTTCCCAGTGGCAGTTTTTCAGGTGTTAATCAGGCAGTTTCTGGTGAGCATGAAGCCTGTGTGGAGATGACAGTCTGATAGAGTGTAGGAAACTCCCTTTATCTCTAATATTCTACTTGCCACTCTTTATCTTCCTTCCATAAATCACATTCTTAGATTCTTTCAAGATTCTTTTCCCTGAGACATCCCCAAGTTTGAGCCGCCTGAGCGTGAGGGTCAGCCAGGCTCTGGACACGCTGAACTGCACATTTACGCTCTTCATGCCTCTGCAGCTAGGCAGAGTTTGGTTTACAGAAAAGGATGTGGAAAATGGTCTGAACAGGGAAAACGGAGGGAGGAGTAACAAAGCAAATGGCCCTGAGGAGGTCCTAGCGGCTGCCACATGGGCTGGAGGGGGAAGAAGGAAATGTGCAGTATTAGAGGACTTGGATCTGTTGTGAGGCAAACAAGTGGCAAAAATTAGAAATCCAGGCGCTTTTCCCCTATACCTGTACAGGTAGACATTTCCCACTGATATGTGTTATAGCAAGAAGGCTCATTTGGAAAATAAGAGGGATTCTTTAATACCACATTTATTTTTCTGAAAATTTTCTTTTGCTACTTTTTATCTGTTCTTTTTAGTTCCTGTGGTTCCCTAAGCAGATCTGAAGGTATCAGCAGAGATCTGACATTACTTATTACTTCCTTAATGAGCCCATTGATTTCGTAATCCAGCAAACAGCATCTTTTCCATTTCCTGATACTGTAACACATGGAAGAGTTTATCTGTGCCATAGCACACCTAATCATGTAAGAAGAAACTGTGGTGGTTGAAGTAACTTTTCAGGCAGTGGGACTGTTTTCCCTACGAACCTGTTGTTGCTTTGGGCTTCCCTGTACTCAGCCTTACATTCTAGACCCCGGCATGCTAATTATCTATGGCTTTTTAAAAGCCTGCTGACTTTCTCCCATCACAACCTGCGGTCTAGATAAAGGCACTGTGCTGGCCAAAGTCTTGCGATTCACTTTCTGCCATTTAGAATCACCACTTATCATTAGGAAGACCTACTAATTTTAAATTGATGTAGCATCTTTGAGGCCAATGAATTATATATATACTATAGTACACATTATGGTAGAAACACAGCTGTAGAGAATGCTAACAAAAAAAAAAAGGGGGAAGAACTTGAGCAGAAAATGGGTGAACTCTGGCTTAAAACTGAACAAATCCCTGGTCCTATGTTAAGAGAGCTGCTCCCAACTCTTTGGAGTCACTGAAGCTACTCAGAAATGAAGCATGAAGTGAGAAATTCCTGCAGAGATTTTCAGACACGCTGTGCTCAGTGCTCCTGCTCAGCATGTGAGGCAGCCTCAAAACACCAAAAGACTCTGAGGCTTCAGTCAAAATGAGGGACAAGATCGTTTGCTAGCTGTCACTTCCATCACTAATTAATACTCGGTGAATCCTGGGATTTTTATTCAGTATTCATTCTGTGCATATACTGCAGTCTCTTGGGGAACTGAGAGTGTTCACCTGGTGTAACCACTGGGGAAAAGCCGGGTGAGGCTCTGCCGGCTGGTCTGTAATTATTGCTGCTGCTGTTTCACCTGATGGTTCCAGCTGTGGGGTGTCCCCCTGGCTCCAGCACCCTGCAGGGATAGAGGCTGGGACAGGGCTGTGGCGCCTGTGGGTCATGGGAGGAGTTGCCGTTGGCTGAAATGGAGCTAAGCAGTGGCTTCCTGAGGATCACAGCACAAGTCAGTGGTGGAGCCAAGGCTGGGACCTGGACCAGCAGTCTGTGATAGTGGCCTGCAGCAAGTAGCCCAGAAAATCTGTACAGTATGTCCAGGGAACAAGGAGAGGATAGCCTTCACCTCAAAGCCCTTCTATTAAAAACTCTATCCCTATAAATACTACATTTTTTAAAATTATATTTTCTGAATAGTTTTGTTAGATAGTATTTCTTGTCTGTTTTTCTTCATTCATATTCATTCTGAAGATGAAAAAAATCCACCTTTTAAAACACTTCTTCCACAGACACTTTTCAGCTGGAAGAAACCCTCTGGTGTGGCTGTGCCATGCAGCTCAGCATGGGATCTCTTCCACTGTGTCAGGTGCCTCTTCGGCTAAGCCAGGTCAGGGACAATGCTGTAGAAACAACTCTCCCACCACAGCTGCCCAGCTGCCCCTTGTCTGCAGGTCATCAGGAGTGTCCAGCCAACTGTGGCGTCTCTGTGCTTTTAAATCAGAGCTCCTCCTTTGTTTTCACTTTGCAAGGTGTCTGTCAGTCTTCCTTTCCCCTTGCCAGGAAGACAGAGCTAAGACATTTTTCACTGTCAGAAGCAGACTTCCATTTCAGATCTACAGAGGTGAAGAAAAGCCATAAAGAAATCACTACCACAATTCAGGGGAGTGAGTTTTAAAACTCTGAGAAAAGCAGGAAGTAGTAGGTATTGCTTACAAAGGCTTTGTGCAAACTTCCTAGAACGTAAAAACAGAAAGAGTGAAAAAGGACCACATGGAAGAAAATGTCTCTTGCTCCATTTCATCCAGCATCCCACCATCCTTTTCCAGAAACCACTCTTGCTCACCTTGGAAGTCCTTTCACACAGCTGATCCCGTATTCCTTTTCAGTTTTGCAAAAATGACACCATGCCATTGGCTTGCAGGGGAAATCCCAGTCAAAAGCAGGGGGAATCAAAAGGGCAAGGGGACGCCACTCAACTCTCTGTGTGAAGTTCCCATTGCACGAGGACACAGGCACAACAGCTGTGGCAGAGAACATTTTTTCCCAGCCTCCTTGTTTGTGCAGCACTCAGGTGTCCAAACATCCCTATTTGCATGACCAAAACCACTTTCAGCATTACTCTTCTTCAGTTAGAAGTTGGTGAACATTTTGTCCAAAGATTTTCCTGTTGAGCCCTGAAATGGCAGGTTGACCAAAGCACATCATGAGCTCATTATGAACCATAGATGTCTTCAGGTTAAAACAAAACAATAAAAGAAAAAAGAAAATAAAAACTGGGAGTGTTTCTTTTGTCACTTTCAAAATTCAACGCTTTAATATTTCATTTTAGGATGGTTATCCATTTCCAGACATACCTCGAAGTTATTTAAATCATGTTTAAAATGTGCAAAAAGTATTTAAACCAAATACATTAAAAAAAAAATTCAATTTGTCAAAACATTTCTAAAGTAGTAATTTCAGGCTGACCTCAAGTCACTTTCCTCCATTAACACTCGACTTCTAAGTTGACTGAGAAACACGCTGAAAGACCACCCATTCCATCATGGCTGCAAATATTCACACAAAAAGAAAGAAGGTACAATAACTTGTCTGTTCCATACAGCTTTAAAGCATTAAGTCATATGTCCTCTGCCTTTTGTATCTCTGTATCTCCTCCCTTGGATGCAGTACTTATAAGAAGAATGGATTAAATGTAAAGGATTTGGGAAATGCAGCAAAGCACCAGTATCAAAGTGCAAAAATTTGTAAGTTCAGTCATGTGGCCAACTCTTACTTATTAGCATTTTTGCCCTCTTTTTCCCAAGATACAGGACCAGGTTTTGTCCTTTCAAACTTCCCAAGGATGCCTGGCTCTGTGTATTTGCATTTGCACAAGAGCATTTGGTATTTTCTCTTTTTTACCAAGTTTCTTTCATCTGTCTAAAGAGCAGAAATATTACCACGTGATGGGGGAATTAATGTGGCATGACTGATGGAGGCACAGCCACGGTCAGCAAATTACGCCTATGGGTTGAGGTTCTGGTCTGACATCCTGTCTCCATGGCTTGGTTCTGGGCATGTCTATGAACTGCACTCTGTAAAATGTAACTCACTCCTCCAGCCAAAATCTTGGCTTCTCTCTCATCTGTCCTTTCCTCTGTCTCTTCCAGAAGGCGGGAGAGACCTGTAAGTTGAAAGATGTACTCATATTGCTCTTATTGAATGCTTGTAATTCTGAGTGCAAATGGCACTTTTTACACATTAACAAAAAAAGGACTAAATTCACTGGATAAATTATTCACAACAGATAATTCAACCTGCTCTCATGGGAGAATGCAATGAATGTCTGATGATGTTAAAAAAAATCCCCACAACTAATTCTTCCAACCAGTGAAGTTAATGGTAAAAGCTTTTACTGACTTCAAAGGGAGCAGAACCTAGCCCCAAGCCAGAGGGCCCCACAAACGGCTTCTCTTCAGTGGTTCTCACTTGCATTTAGGGCTAAAACCCAGACACACATTTATGTTTTGAGGAGCCCAGCCTAATGCTGTATAGCAGAGTCAGGCTGCCAGGGCACATGCATTATTACAGCTCTGGTTGAAAGCAGGTCAGCTTTGCAGCTGTGGCACAGAGCACTGCCCCAAGCTGCAATAACCCAGCCTGCAGAGAGGGCCAGGGCAGACGTGTTGTTTAGCGAGTTTGGAGCTCAGAGCAGGTTAATTTGGCCAGGTTTGTCTAGTTTGGAGAAAAGGAGGCTGAGGGGTGACCTCATTGCTCCCTACAGCTTCCTGAGGAGGGGAGGTGGAGACGGAGGTGCTGAGCTCTTCTCCCTGGTACCCAGTGGCAGGACACGTGGGAATGGTGCAAAGCTGCACCAGGGGAGGTTTAGATTGGACATTAGGAAGCGTTTATTAACCAAGAGGGTGGTCAAACACTGAAACAGGCTTCCTAGAGTGCCTGTCAGTGTTTAAGAGGCATTTGGACAATGCCCTTAATAAGATGGTTTAACATTTGGTCAGCCCTGAAGTGATCAGGCGGTTGAACTAGGTGGCTGTTGTAGGTCCCTTCCAACTCCTATTCTTTCTATTCTATTCTATTCTATTCTATTCTATTCTATTCTATTCTATTCTATTCTATTCTATTCTATTCTATTCTATTCTATCAAATTTACTTTGCGTCTGGAATAGATTTGCAGCCAGTGAGGCAGTTTGTGACCAAAGTGCCACCAGTACTCTGACATGGCTGTGCTGCTGGCTGTGGTCCCCGGTAGCAGTGCATGGTGGGCACGATTTGAGTGCCATGACTGTGCGCAGTGGATGTGGGGTGTGGGGAAAGGCTCGTGTGGGGGCTGTGCTCCCCCTCCCAGGGCAGGGGAGGTGAGTGGAGTGAGAACTGGGCTGTGCCCCAGCTTGTGCCACTGCTCCCCTCTGCTCGTCGGCAGTGGGGACGTGTGGCCTCGGGCACTAGGCAGAAACAGGGACACGCGGGGAGGTGAGAGTCATCCTGGTGAAGTGGGAGAGAAGGAAGCAAGAGGGACGGGTGAAGTTGGCATTCTTTTTCTCTGCCTCTGGATGTCCCATGTTTCTACCCATCTGCCCCTGCCGTGTGGTGCATTGCCAACCGCAGCCTGTTCCCCCCCACAGCTCCTCGCTTTCTCTCGGCGCTGCTGGTGCTTCGTTGCATTTCACATCGCGGGGTTTTAGTCACGCAACGCCTGTGGTCTAAAGCGCCGTGCGGTTGCGCCGGGAGGACACAGAAGCGATGCAAAACACTCCTGTAAATAAAAGCTGAGCTCTCCCTACCCGAGTGCCCGTGTGCGGAGCCGCGGCACCCTCCCAGGGCACCTGAGAGCCTGGTTTCGCGTGGGAGAGGGGAAGAGGAGGTGTGAAGCAGCGGCGGGGCCCGGGGCTGGGCTGCAGCCGGGTGCGGGGAGCGGGCTCGCTTGCTGCCGGCCCCCGTGGGGCGCAGGCAGGAGGAAAGGGGTTAAGTTCCGCCAGCCCCTTCGGGGAGGGGTGGCGGCGGGGGCGCTGCCGGCGGGGCTGCGGCGGCTCGGGTTGATTTGGAGTGGGCGAACGGCGGCCTGGCGCAGGGCCGCGGCGGAGGAAAAGCGGCTTATATTCCCCCCCCAGTTGCCATGGAGACGGGCGGGCGGCGGCGGCGGGGCTGTCAGTGAGGGATCGCACCGGGCACCGGGGCGGCGACGGAGGGGAGGCCGCGGAGGCGGCAGCGGCGGCGGAGGCAGCGGCAGACATGGACTCGCACTGCGACTGTGCCGAGCCTCCGGCCGCCGAGCAGCCGTCGGGGAGGATTAACAAAACCGCCTTCAAACTGTTCAAGAGGAGGAAATCCGGGGGCACCATGCCGAGCATCTTCGGGGTGAGGAGCAAAGGCGGGGAGGGGAAGGGCGCCAGCAAACCGGGGATGGTGCGGAGTCGGACGCACGACGGCTTGGCCGACGCCGTGCTGGAGAGCAGCAAGAAGGAGGAACCGGGCGGCGGCGACCCGCAGAGCAAGGAGGCGCAGGGCCGGCCGGCCGGCAGCCTCGGCGTCTCCCCCGGCAGCTCGGTGGCCAAGTCGCACAGCTTCTTCTCCCTGCTGAGGAAGAACGGCAGGCCGGAGAACGGCAAGGCGGAGAGCGCGGATCCGCGGGCTGGCGGCAGACAAAAGAAGGGGCTGAAAGGGCTCTTCAGCAGCATGCGATGGCATAAAAAGGACAAAAATGGCAAGGAGGAGAGGGGGGAAACCTCAGAGATCCCGTCTGGTCTTATTATGCCGGGGTCCCTGACTGCCAGCCTGGAGTGCATCAAGGAGGAGACGCCAAAACCTTTGTCTGAAACTCCGACCAGCGCAGGAGACACGGGGCTGGAACCGCCCGGGGAGAAGTGCAGCGGCGAGGCGCACGTCTCAGCCGAGGAGCCCGAAGCGGGAGCTGGGGAGTCGCAGGACAGCAGCCCCCCACCCGGGGAGGCCTCTGCTGCTGCTGGAAGGCAACCCGAGGAGCTCGGCCATCAGCAACCGGACCTGAGCGCTGGAGAGGTTGGAACTGCGAAGGATGCGGCCATAACAGGTGACATTCCAATAACGACTATCCCCCCTGTTGAACCTCACTGTGATAGCGGTCAAGAGACGGCAGCCGCCCCTGACCCTTCCTCTGTTGATCCACCCTCAGAGCAATCGATTGATCGTATTTGTTTGATGTTTGCTGACGTGACTTCACTGAAAAGCTTTGACTCTCTTACAGGCTGCGGAGATATTATTGCGGACCATGAGGAGGATGTGGGCGGCGGGAGTGGTGGCTGTGAGAAGAGCACCCCTGGGCCCAGCAAGCTGGGTCCCTCCAAGAAGCAGCCCACCATGGTGGCCTACCAGGGAGGAGGGGAGGAGATGGCCAGCCCGGACCAGGTGGATGACACCTATCTGCAGGAGTTCTGGGATATGCTGTCGCAGACAGAAGAGACCCAGGCAGAAGGAGGAGGAGGTGGAGGAGGGATAAAGAAGCCCGAGGGGTTGAAGGAGAACCGAGGTACCGAGGGGGCCCAGAACAGGGTGGCGGCGAAACGTGGTGGCCTCCGCCAGATCCCAGTTCACCTCAGCCACAAAGAGGAGCAGAAGGGCAGGGAGAAGGAACAGCATGAAGGTGTCCCAAACAGTGACGAGGGCTACTGGGATTCTACCACCCCTGGTCCCGAGGAAGATGGCTCCACAAGCATCCAGAAGGAGACCATTCCCAGGGACAGCTACAGCGGGGATGCTCTCTACGACCTCTATGCTGAGCCAGATGAGAACCCACCAGCAGGGCCTACGGACGAAGAGGTCACCTGCGTGCCACGCTCCAAGCCCGTGTCTCCAATAACGACCACGTGCTCACTGAAGACACCCTCAAGCACAATGAAGGACTCCAAGATACCCATCAGCATTAAACACCTTTCGTCGCATCCTGCCAGCCATGGAACAGACGCCAGTAACAGCCATCATGTTGCACACCATCACCTGGCCAAAAGTGAGATGCACAGAACAAAAATCCCCGTCTCTAAAGTCTTGGTACGCCGGGTCAGTAACAGGGGCTTGGCAGGGACAACGGTGAAAGCTGCCATGTACCACGACAGTGCCAAAAAGTAGTTGAATAAGAGGTGGAGACAAAGATGGACAGCAAGGTCAGCATGTAAAAGTCGGCACAGGAGATCACAGATAACGAATTAGTTTTGCGTCACCTGAAGAAAGGGACCTAAAAGACTTCCTTCACTGTACTTTTTGGGCCTGCACTTCTGAATACCTTCTTACTAGACTGTATGGCTGAATATAAAAAGTTGACTTATTTTCCAGCACTTTTTTTACATTTGTATCTTTTTTCTGCAGCACTAAACACTGGGGAGGTTCATTTTTACATGCCTTTTTGGAACTTGGATTATGAACCATGCATCCTCATGCAAAGCAGTGCCATGAGTTCTTCAAGAGAACAGAGCTACGAAAGGAACAACATGAGAGGTTCTCCAATACACTTTTAATCGTTTCCAGGGGAGGAGTGGAGGGTGGATGCCTGGCTCCGAAAATGGTGTTTGCTCCACAAGATGTTGGAAAAAATGCCAAGCAAAACCCAACCAACCTAACAGGTATTTTACCTGCTGTAGGAACGAGAGCACTGCTCAGCAGCAGACTTGATTGACTTGTGTGCAGTAGCTAACTAAGGAGTTAGGTGGACTTGTCTAACAGGAAAACGTACTTTTGTTTGTCTGATTGGTTTTGATCTGGTCTAATGTAAATGGGTAACAGAGACACCTGACATAGGTTCAGATGTTTACATCGATACTTGTCCGATAACGTATACAATCAGGTTCAGGGAAACAATTTACTAAATGCCAATATACACACACTGTTCACATTTATACAATAACGTGCTCGCCATGTGTAAATACATACATATTTTAGCAGATTTACTCAATGCTACAGATTTTTTATATTAAAAAAATAAATCACCTGTCTGTATTATCTAGAGTTTAAACAAGAGTTAGTTTTTATAGGTAGATAATTTTACAGTTCTAAAGTGATAGAACTTTGTGTAAGTACCTTAATTTAGAGCAAAACTCTGTTTTGTATGAGCTCATGCATCCCCAGATGAGTAAGTCTGAAGTGCTGATTTTATTCCGGTGGCATATTCCACAGGTCAGAGCTGAGGTTCTGACAGCATTGCCACTGCAAACCTCTATTTTCAGGGGTTTAGACAAAGTTGCTCTGGGCTTAAACCTTACAGAGAAGGAACCCAGGAAAGAAACATGTTTTTTAATTATTATTTTTAAAAATATATAAAATTAGTTTTTGACTATTTAAAGAAAGTTTGGGTTCTCGTTGGTTTTTATTTTCACTCTTAATAATGTCAGAATAATTTTACTTTAAGAGAGAAAAAGAAATATGGTAAGCTAATGATACATAAAATGGTCTGATGAGCTTGGATCTTATGAGAAATGGATTAATGGCCAGGAAGTTTTTGAATAGTGGCTACTGTACATGGGCATTGACACCATTTCAAATAAATGTAATAGGGTTTTAATGTGCCTGAGGACATATTTTTATGATACACTGAAAAAGCTCCAAAAATCACGGAAGTCTAAAGGTAAATGTTATGTATTTACAAAATATTTTGATATAAGTATTTAATCATCAGACCACAGTTAATATATAATATATGCTCCAGTGTATCTGAAAAATAATATACATTTTAAAAATATACATGTCTATATTATGCAGAGAATCCTAAATTCATGTCATTGAAGCTAATGGGTCTGATCTTACATAACAGTTGGTTTTATTGTCTCTTAAATTGAAAGAAAAAAAAATAAATATACAGAATATACATTTGAAGGATATTAAGGTTATAGATTAACCATAAAAAGCCAGGAAATGCTGTAGTAAGAGTTGTATATATGTGTGGTTCACTGGGGAAATTACCCAAGGGTAAAATTGGTACCTAGTTCTGAAATGACTGCAGGATTTAATACCGAACTGCAACACCCCAGTGAATGAGGAGAAAGTGTCAGTTTTCCTGATCGGTTTTCATGGTTTGAATAAGAACCTTAATAGACTTCAAAGAATAATATTTTATATGTTTTCTTTCTAACGTGTATGTGTGTGGTTTTCTACATGCCTGCTCATACAGAGGTGTTGTACATATGCATGTGTAGTCAGAATGCGCCTCCTCCCGGGCCGTGTCCCCTGGGTGAAGGCGCACACCCATGCACACTCGTGTGAACACACCCGTGCGTGCACGCTCCTGCGCGCAGGCTGAGGGGATGTGCTGTCGATCTGTCTCAGCACGCTGGCAGCGATTTCCTTTGCCTGAGGAAGGGATTTGCATTTGGCCTGATTCTGCTTCTGCATTTCCGAAAGTTAAAGCTGAAATACTGTCAAAAGGATGAATGTACAGAACACAGAATATTATCCTGTTCCTTAGCCCTAAGCCTAACATTCATTTTTTCTGTTCTTTTGTTTTCTCTTGACTGTAAGGGACACATCTTTCCTTGCATGACAAGTCTGCAGAAAAATCATGATTCCCCATTTTGTTATAAGGAAAAATTGTGCAGAGAGATTCTGTAGGAAGTTGAGAGGGAGGGAGGATGTGGTGAGCTTGGGGTAGTACCATACAAACTGGAAGCACTGAGTGCAGGTAGTAAGAGTTGTGCCTCCTTAAAACCACTAAAAGATATCAGCTACCATCTCTGCGGGACTTGTGTGTGGCAAATTGTTCATCGTATGCATTTTGTTTGCATTGTGGCATGTCTGTATTGAGAAACCAATAGAGTGGCACTAGACTAGCTCCCTCTCACGTAACGACTAACACGAATCATCATTAAAATGCTTTGGCTTCCCTTCATTTTTCTCTCTCTCCTTTGTTTTCTGCCCCATTTTTCCTCTGTCCTCTGCATGCTGGTGGGTGGCTTCCCCCCTGGTGCTCACCCCCAAGTGTGGGGCAGGAGGGCGGCCGCGCTGCAGCCGAGGCCAGGGGTTCCCCAGTCACTCTCTTGAGCTTCCTATTGCGTACCCCATGTAAGTACCTTTTGCAAATCTCTTGGTGGCTCGTTGGACTGCTTGCTATGTACATATTTTAAGGACAATCATATCCTTAAAAGGAAAATGGGAAAGTAGCTCGTAGTAAGGCGTCAGTATTTTGAATCATTGCGACATACTGACGTTGATTCAGGGTAATGGTTGTGTGAGAGTAAAAATACAATTTAATGCTCAAATTAACTTTGTATTTATAAAGCTCATATTTGTCTTTAAGCCATCTATGTTTTTTATTTTGGAAGGTAATAGAAAATTTCGTATTTACTAGGGCTTTCAGTTTTCATAGAGATATATGTGTGTAAATCCACACAATGCCTGAAACAATCATTTGAAGAAGGTTCAAAGGCTTTCTTTAGACCTATATTTAATTCCTGAAAGATCCCTGTAAAATACTGTGAGATGCCTAAGAACAAACAGTGAATGGCTTGCTGGATTTAAAGGCTGAGATGTAAAGAGGTAATAGTCCTGAGGCATTCTGTGGTGGTTTGCATTGTTATTTATGTTACCCTGTTCAAGCATATATTTTCCTTGGCTTTGGTAGGAATCAAGGTAGAAATGGTGTTCTGAGTCCCAAAGATAACATTCCCAATGCTGTCATTGTTTTATTTTCTTAAAGAATACTTTTCTTAATTTGTTTTACTTGTTATTTTGTGGTCTGAATGATGCTTTGTAATTATCAGCTTGTATGTCATTCATAAAGGATTTTGTAGATCAGGACTTGGCATTTAGTTATATTTATTCTTTGCACTTTCAGGTCACTACTGGTAAATTTTATATGTTCTTAGAGTATTTCTATATATTGCATAGTGTTTTATAGCTATCTACAGTGATTTCAGTGGTATTCATTCCTATCCTATATATCAGCACAAAAGATTTCCTTTCAGTAGCATGAAATGATGTTTTGTGGACTTCTTTTGTCATTATAGGAGTTAAATTTCCTGTATGATATGTGTGGCCTGCAACAGACGTAACAGGTCTTATTTTCCCTGTAGTGCATATGCATTTTGCTATTGCCAGTAATTGGACTCAAATACATGTATTAGATTTCAGAAGAAATTCCATGACTAGAATAAGAAAAAACTGTGTTCAGTCTTACTCCATCAACCACCAGCATTTTCTTCACCCACTGTGAATATCCTCACTGTCATTCAGGGCAGTCGAGGACTGAATTTTAAAAATTACAAGCATAGATGTACAGTATGAAAATTAATTCACTGATTATTTTTTAATGAATCTTACTAAATTATTTATCTAAGCTAAGCGAATATTGCACCAAAGTCTTCAAAACACCTGATACAGATGGTATTTGCAGTTAGATGCTATAAATGCAGATGAGCCAAATTAACAGGCTTTGCTTAGCAAAGCAAACCCTTGTTGTTTCTTAAATTTGTAATACTGCCTGAGCTTCCAGATCAAAGGGAGTCAGTGATTCTGCTTTGTTGCCATGCTCAGAGTTGGTTTTTTTTCCAGGTCTAATGGACTACTTTCAGAAAAGGCTTTTCAGCAAGATAATGGTATGAAAGAGACAGTTGACAGTAACAATAACCACTTACAAGGAAGATGGTTATCTAACAATCACAATGGGGGAGTCTAAGCAAGGTGGCCTGAAAATGTATTTTCATAGTTACTGATATGAAAGACTGAGGCTTCTGTTTTGGAAAAACAAATTGACACGGACTCAAAGATGCTGCATAGTCTTGGCATAGTTGACACGTGACAGCTTCTCCAGGGTTTGGGGTTTTAAAATTATTTTATTTTTAATTCTGGCTTTTCCTTTTTTTTTTTTTTTTCATTGTTTATGTCTTCATTACAATGACATAACCCCATGTGTCTGAACAGAATTGCAGAACAACTGATTCTTCTGAGATTCGGTGCTGAGAATACACTGTCAGTTGTCTTCAGTAGCCTGGGACTGGTTCCCGCTGAACACCCCTCCCTTCCACTGAGAGATGGGATGGATGGGATAATGGGATTCCCTTGTCATGAATCCACGTGCTGTTTACTGTGAGCTGGAGGTATCCGAGTCTGTCTTGCTGTTTGTGTTCAGGGGACAGTTTATTTTTAATTTGACTCACAGGAATTTTTTAGCTCATTGTTAGCTCACATCTTGTTTTCCTTGTGAGCATCTCAGCTAGGAAAGCTCAGCATCGATTTGGTGTTTCCTAGATCCATTTCATGTAGAGAGAAATGGAACAACTTGTCATATGCAAAGGAATAAGAGATGTAACCACTTTAGCCACATCCTGGGGGGGCTTTATTCCTGCAAAAAGCAGGTTGTTAAAGCTCTTTTTGCCTTAGAGGGCTTCTCCTTCCAGAACAGTGAGTATTATTGTCTGGGACCCCCCCTTTTTTTTTCACTCTCTCATTCTGTCTCAGCCATACTCCAGTTGCTTGGGAAACTTGAGATTTTTGTTCTAGTCTTCCAGCGCTAGAAAAGAAGAGCTGCTGCCAGTGTGCCAGGAGGTCTTTGCTCTTACTTCTTGGTCTTGAAAAAATTAATTCACCTTCAGAACAAGTGGCAAAGTTATTTAAAATGGAAATCTCTGCTGTGTAATCTCATACATGTGGGTGAGGATGTTGAGTGATATTTTGCATACAGTGGAATATACCCCTCCATTTTTCTGTTGGGGACAATTGAGCATATATCTAGCAGGGAAACATAACACTCTTGTAGGAAAGCCCAGGAGCTGTTTGTTATGGAGACTGTGCCCACATTTTCTTTATCTTTGGCAAGAACTGCTTTCCTTTTGTTCATATTTAAATAAAGAGAACCAAATTTTTAGTGGAGAGAGGAAAATGTTATGTGCTTCACAGGGCAAGGAGTTAAAACTGCTAGGCTAAGAAACTTCCTGTAGCAATGGCTAAAAGGCTTCTTGCAGCAGTGGCTAAAAGAAGATTGCTTTGCCTACTTTAACATCACATCCAAGAAGTGCTCTGCAATAGATGCTTATCCAGCTATGGCCACAAAGTTAGAAAACTGGCGTTTGCCAACACAACAATCTCTTTCCAAAGTCCAGTTCTGCTTTGGCAAAGCTACCACTGACTCCAGCAAGAACTGACAAAGGTCCTTAATCTCTTATTCTTAAGGAAATAGGAAGTGTTTCTTAACTAAGTCTTCCCTTTTTTAAAAGTTAAACATTATTCAGGTGATTGTGCAGTCTTTTGCATTACTGTAGCAGTCATTTCACTGATCTGAATGCAAAACATGTCTTTCCATTGTTTTTCCATCTTAACAAGCAGCCACTCCTGCACATAGCTCTGGTGCTCAGCATGTTTAAATCACAGCTAACGCAATCACTGCCTTCCTTAATTTAACTTGTGATGGCAAAACCAGGACCAGATCCTTTCCAAAGCACTAAAACCCCTGCTTATTGTGTTGCTGTTCATGTTTTTTTGATACGATAACTGAGGATGCCTCCCTTTAATTATTGTGTAGCCACGTTTTAAATCTGTTTTTAGGACGAACAGTGTATAGGGACTGAATGGTAAGATCTTTAACAGATTTTTATTATTTTGGATGATGTTGCATCAAAATAGTTGCTATTTCAGTATCAGGTTGTTTCCATGGGTTTTTTATGCAGATGCATTGGAAGCTTTGAACATAATGTGCTCATAAAACAAAAATTGGCTACATCTGCTTTGAATTAAGCCTGACCTTAAAATGTAAAAGCTACACATCTGGTGATATTTCTTGGTTAATGGCAGCAAAGGGGAAGGCCTGCCCCAACTCACCTGCACCCCATGGACTAGGGGAGCAAGGCACTGTCACCAGGAGAATTTGCTGTCTGACCCTGCCCTGTGGTCCCAGCAGAGGAGTGCAGGGTGTCAGCATGTAGAGGGGTCGGACAGATTGGAGAGCAGCAGGAAAAGCCAGGATGGCAAAGCTGTGCTGGGGTGGGAGGCTTGGTAGGGTGTCTGGGAGATTGGATGAAAGCAAGGGCTGGACCTGTGGTGCTTGTGGAAGAAGAGAGTTAAACATATGCCTGTAAAATCTGGCTCCTTTTATTTTCTTGCATTGATGCTGGGATTGCTGTGTCACACTGAGTTAGGAGCCAGACTGTGTGGGTCTGGCTGTGCTGAAGCCAGGGCTCGTGCCAGTGGCCTGCAGTGTGACTGTTCTCATCAACACCTGAGCAGTCCCCAGTGCCCTCATTTCCGAAGGCAGTTTTAGCACAGAGACTTCCGCAAATCCCCTGTAGCCCAGCACCGACACGTGGCATCTCAGTGAGCTTCCACCCTCATTATTTCAGGAGTGTGTGAAGACCCAGGCCCTTGGCAGGGTGGTGAGCACTGGCTGCACCACTGCAGCCTAAGGTCAAGGGGGAAGGGAGTGTAAGACACACTGTGCAGGCAGCAGCAGCACCAGGTCCTAGGTAGAGCACAAGTAACTTTCTGTGGCACGTGACTTGATAAAAGCAATGTTATCCTGCTTTCCGAAAGAGGCAGAAATACCAGAGCTGTTGCTTTTGAGTAAAATTGAAGTAAAGCCTCTGTTGTGGGACAGGTTGCAACAGCTAGACACTATCTCAGGCCACAGTATTCCCTCTGAAATCAGTGGATCTGTTAGTGGTGTTGGTTTTTATTTAGATTGAGCAAAAATCCCATAATTTGGCACCATCTGAATGTTCCTTGCTATGTTTGTCAGCAGAGTCTGTCTCAGAAAAGCTCTAGTGTTGAGGCTTGTGGCCCTTTTCAAATGGGAGATAAGGTGTGAATTTGGCTGGTGGAAAATACAGATTCAATAAGTTCAGAAAACCCAGCATGGCTTCCGTCTTTTGTCACAGCCCAACTCTGCTAAATCGCACGGTGTGCCTGAGGAGAATGCAGCAGGGACTGCTTCACACTGCAGCTGACAAACCGATGCTCTCGGGGTTTCCTACATGCTGAAAGGGACAGATGTGTCCTGTTAGAAGTGGCTTAACCTGTTTCTGTAAGAAGTATTATAGCCAATGGATCACTGTTAATTACAATTTTCCCTTGTATTTTTTGTGTCAGCCACTTTTAGTAAGGTAGCACATGACCTGTTCAAGGTAATGAGCGAGTAAAGCCAGAACTCCCCGCTCTTCTTATCTCAATGGTTTGCTAATAATCTAGTGAGTCTGTGTGCACCAACTTTTTCTTAGTGAAAGCTCACAACACTACGGGGGGTGTTTTCTTAACAGACTGTTAGGCACACTCTGATCCTTTCCACCTATACAAACTTTGATGAGTATGTGTCTCCTTGAATCACTGTATTCTTGACATATTTACAACCTGATAGCAATAGATGTCTTTCTTCCCTGGCAGTTCACAAGGATATATTAATCAGTGTTTATTATATTTTTAATTCTGTAAATATTTATTTTGGTACTCTGTGTATTTATTGGCACTGATTCTGGTGTTTGCTAATGTGTCATTGTAAATGTTGATGGTTTCAATAGTCTTGCTTCTAATGAATGTAAGGAACTCAGACTAACTGCACTTTTCTTCCGTTCAAAAATCTTACAGTGAAAAATATTCCCACTGTCATGTGTTATAATGAATCCGGTTAATAAAATCAGTTGTCACTTTTCATTGATGAATGTGAAGGTTACTTTTTGATGTTCAAGCTAGAGATAGAACCAGTCTATTCAGTGCACTGGAAAATACTAGGCTTTTGAAAGCAAAACATTATGGAATGATGTCCCTAAAATAGCATAAAAGAGAATACTTGGGCATGTGTGCACTTTCATTTTTATGTAGAAATGCCTTTAGCAGTTTTACTAATAACCTCATAGAATAACAAGACCAAGTTCTGGTCTTCCATTTCATCAGCATGTTCTTTAATTTTTCTTCTTTTTTTTTTTTTTTTTTAATTTTTATTCCCTTTAAACCTTGTAAACAATGTAAATGGACTGAGTTCCATTCTGTTTTTCAAATCAGCTTTGCTTCCACGTTGTCCTGGTTGGGAAGCTGGTTCTCTTGGCACAAATTGGCTTTGGAGTTGCAGTTTTGGTGTGACAGCTAGAGAATGCAGTCTGCTTTAAGTTACATCTCCCACCTTTAAAACTAGGACTTGATTGCTGTGACTATGAAGTGACATTCATTAGAACCTCTGTTTTGCAACTCTCTCTGAATTTCTTGCATTTAGAAGATGCATAAAGCAGTTGTATCAGTCTAGTTTTAAACCTTATGTTTATTTACTTCACTCAGTTAAGTAGCACTGCCTTGCTGAGAGTTCTCCCATGTTACTGCTTGTCCATGGAAGATACTGAACCAGCCAGAACACAAACTGAAATAAAATCTGCTCAAAAGTTTTCAAGAAACAACAAAGCAAAAGGTGTGAATTATGCAAGTAAGGAACACGACATGGTGACACAGTATAAACTGATACTATGTTCACAAAAGCATAACTTGTCTTTCCAATAGCTGGAATGAGGCTGAAGAAATGCTTTCCAAGTGATTTAATGCATAAGTGATTTTACATTCAGGCCTTCTCAGCCTATGTCCTCTATTGCATGTTCATGTCTTTTACCCTATGCATCTGGAAGTAGAAGAGTTGTGCTTTAAATTATTCCCTGCTGCAGAAGGTTGCCTAGTGATTACCTTGCTTGTGTCCAAGTATATCTACCAGGATTTTCTGGGGCAAAGGGGTTGCAATGAAGTGCAGGGCAAAAGTACAGTAACCTCATGAATCTTGATAGCTGTAGACCTGTGTGATGCAGCTATTAACACCTTCCACAAAACCAGACTAGAACAGCCTGGCAGATCCACTGTGACAGAAAATCTGAAAAGCCTCCTAAAAGCAGGAGACTTGGCCCAAATATTCCTTTTGAAATCAAGATGAAGAGGCTGAGTTTCTAACGTTGAGCTAAAAGTCCCTTCTCAATTAAAACCAAAATCGATCATTCCCAACAGTACATCTCTATGATTTTCATGGCCACCTTACTGGAAAAAGTGTTTGCAATGGGAGTGATGACCTGGAAATCTCCCTGTGGCCGGTTTGTTGAAGATGAATGCTCCATTCAATTTGCAAATCTATCAAGCAAGAAAGAGAAGAGAATATTCTTGACTCCCAATAATTGGTAAGGAATACTGGCAAGACTAATGGACCAGTCAACCGACTGTGACATCGTATTAGTCTAATTTTAAATCCTTTCCCTTGAATAATTGTATTTTTCCCTTTCAAAGTGATCGTACAGGAGCTATTTACTAGGAGCTCACATTGAGCAGACGTCTGCTCCTACCTACCACATTGCACATCTGCTTCCAATTAAAACCATTCCACAGTGACCTGAGGGGGATGGGAAGGAGACTCAAAGGTTCTGCAAAGGGTTATTTCAGCAGCCATGGATGACGCTGTGGCAGCTGAGGACTAAGAACCTGCTTGATCTGGAATGACACATCACTCCTTTTGTTCTGCGAAGACTCTAAGCACTCAGCTAAGATATTCAGGTAGACCCTGGGAACAGGAGATCACCTGTTCTGACTAATGAAGGAGACTTGTCCTTGACTAATATGTGGGTTTTTTCCAGTTTAAGAAAAAGGAATACTTTTTTTGTAAGATATAGAAGGAGTCCCACAGCCACTGTTCTAAACAGAGCAAGACAAGTGCAGGGAGTCTGTTGAAGTACAACTCCCCACAGCTACTCCAAAGACTAACAAACAACCCATGCTGATGCTGTGTCCTTATGCAAAGACCCTTCTCAAAGTGGCTCTGCAGCATTCCCACGTGAGTCCCAGGTGAGATGACCTAGAGCCAAGGGTTGCCACCAGAGTGGAGGAGGGGCTGGTGCCTGCCAACGAAGTGCTGGGCCAGACCAGAGAGGTCCAAGTCCCTCTCCCAGTGCCTCCTTTCCAGGTGGTAGTGACTTAATTTACGGAAGGCTGCAGGTACCACGTTTAAAGTCTGATCCACAAAATCAGCTGCTCCTAGCTGTGGTGTTGCTCAGAACGCTTCAGTGAGGTGTTACGATAAAATTTCACTGTCACTTAAGCACCTGCACCAGGAAGGCTCAAAAGTGTCATGTGCCTGGGTCTGCTCTCCCATATGTTGTGGTGGGAGCCATGGACAGGCTTTTCTGGCCGTGTCAGCCTTCTCTGTTTGTGTCACTTGAAATTCAGAGGTCCTTTGGGCAGAGGAGAGACTTGAGTAAAGATTCTCTGAGTGAAGGTCTTGAATGAGCAGGAGTTGACTGGGTAGAAGTGCAGCAACGTGGGTGGGAGAAGTTGAGGCAGCTAAACCTAGGGCAGCCAGAAGCCTTGCGGGCAGCTGCGTCCTCTCTTG